>NC_088784.1:78389746-79014746 GCF_958450345.1 Calliphora vicina
CTTAGAATCACTTTCTGAGTCGATTAAACGATGTCCGTCCGTCTGGCTGGCTGGTTGTCTGTCCATGTAAACCTTGTGCGCAAAGTACAGGTCGCAATTTTGAAGTTATTTCGATCAAATATGGAGCATATATTTTTTTCGACCCAAGGACCAAGCCTATTGAAATTGGCTGAAATCGGTCCATTATTTCACCTAGCCCCCATACAATGTTCTCCCGAAATTGGACTTTATCGGTCATAAATGTTTAATTTACATATTTATCTCTACAAATTTCGCTTCAAATATGTTTTATATGTAAGAAATTCATGTCACCAAATTTTGTTAGGATCGGTCCATAATTAGTCATAGCTCCCATATAGACCCGCTTCCAAAAATCCCTTTAACGTGCATAAGTCTCTTAAAAATGTTGGCAAACACATAAACTTCAACATAAATAACTTTCATATAGACATAAATTACACGATCTAATTTTATGGTGATCGGTTCATAATTGGTCATAGCTCCCATACAAGACCCACTGCCGAAAATCAGTCACGAATATAAATTATTGATATTTTAAAGGAAAAATTGTTTGGCTCATTTAATCAGTGTACTTTCTTACTTGATTTATATTTAAACTTGTATGGGTTTTGAATGTTCCTATTTTGACCCAAAAACTTAAAGACAGAAAACATCTACCAGAATCTTACACATGGCCGCAACAGCAGTGGATATTCCTGCTATGGTATGCAACCATACTATTCACTGGTTCAAGATATGAAGAATAATTATGAGAATTTATTACAGGCTAACAATCAAATGATTTATACACTAGGATACCCTTATATAGCCAATAAGTCAAACGTGTTTTAAGTCCCCATAATTTAGCATCATTAAAATTTATTCATCCATCATCATTTCAGTTTTCTGTGGTTTAATGTAGTGACCCATTGATGCATTAACTTCAAAGCATATTCCATCACACACTACATCATCCGAGTATGGTGGAGTATGGTTAAGACCCCATAATTTTGATGATAAAATTCCACCCAGAAGAGTATCCCTGAGTTCACGATTTTTATGACTGCGCCACCTAGTTTGGCCTTCATAATCCTGGTATTTACACCTTCATTACTGCCAATGCGACTAAATCTTATCAATTCATTTAGGAAGGACGCAAACTAGTGCATATGTATCTTGTACTGCCTAAAATATTTTTCAAAATTCGCACAGTAAAGAAAATTCTATCCGGACTCAACGTGAATAAATGTCCTGGTTCTCATATTCATTTGACCATAGACCAACTCTTTCTGAGATTAAACTCTCAAGAATCATTATGGATGACTCGATAAATCGAACCGAATTAATTTCAATGCACTCTAGCTCAGTGTTGCCTCTTGACACTTCAATTCTTCGTATGTGTAACGAAACTGTTGGAGTTTTAGATAACCTTTTGATTCTAGGTACGAGAATACTGTGTGACGTCCGTTGGAATCGTTATATATTCGATGTTGCGAATAAAACTTATAGGAGCTTTGGTTTCTTGAGATGGTGCCGGACATATTTCTCCCATTCCGACCTTCTTCGTATATACACGCAAAAAAAAAAAAACATGGTTCTACATGGTTACGACAACTATACTATGTTCTTTGTAACAATATATTGTTGTCGTAAACATATAATTGTTGTTTTAATTTAATTTTAACCATATTTTAGTTACTGTAAACGTTTATATTTTAATCGCAATTATAAATATGAACAACTAAGTAAAAATAAAATAAATAATTTTCGGACAACTAAATAATGATAAATAGGTAAACATATTATGTACAACCATTAATTGTTAAGTTTCTATATTCTAGTCATAATATGCTTAAAATGCAAACAAAGTATGTTTACTTTTAATAGTCTTTTTCCTCACCATTGTGAATGTTGGTGTTTGTCTATGCTGTTTTATTTTTACAAGTAAATTTTGAGTGTCTGTAATTCCCATTCGCTCTATAGTTTTATTTGTATATTATCTTTAACTTTCCTAGAGCAAATAACAATAAATTTCAGTGAATTTATCAATAATATTTTAATTGGTAATTTAGTACCTTAAAACTAAAACCTATTAAAATAAAATTTTTATTTCAAAAAATAAATTTTAATAATAATATGATTACTTTAGATCATAATATGATTTCATTGGATAATAATAATATTTAATAGGATCATAAATATGATTACTTTGAATCATATTATGATTGATTTGTATCATAATTTGATTATTTCAAAACATATTATGATATTTAATGTTACTAATAATGATCATAATATGTTTTGGACTACAAGCATAAATCTGATCATAATATGTTGCGCTTAGTTTATGGTTACCACAACTATGTTTTTTCTCTGCGTGTATACACTAGCTTCATTCGTTCAAAAATGGAATATAAAATCCACATATGGCAGGAGCTACAAGGTGAGGTATAGAGCTGCTGGATCGAGTTCAAAGAAAGGCATTTGGTTTTACAGGGGATGAAACTATAATCCGGTCCACTGATATAAATTTTAGTGTCGACCGCACTACAAAAATCTGAGTCTTGCACTAACAAAATACATTTAAATCACTATTATTGCATTATTTGCTGTATAGAACTTAAAATTTCAAACTGTATTAAGACGACTTACTTACTAGCAAAGTAAATTGAAGTAGATTACTGTTTATGTTACACAGTTTATTGAAATTGCTTTTGCTGTGGTAACCGATCCCATTTGTTTGTTGTGGCAATTGAAATAATGGAATCATTCAATTCTCTAAATTTTCCAAAGAAAAACCACAGTAATGTGCGTTAATAACCATTATTTTGAAACCGCATTGTAAATTTAATACATCTATTTCCTAAAGAGTCTTTAGATTCTGAAAAGGCCACATCTTAGATATTCCTATATTGTTCATATGTAGCGTGCTACCACCATTATAATGAACCTGGCTATACCAACTAATGTAAGGGGTACTTGTATCTTTCCTAAACAAAAATTAAAACATGAACTAACTAAATATAGATAAGACCGTATGTAGCAATATTATTACTCATATTAAACATTGTGTATTTATTTTGATTTATTACTTAATACACGGCTAACATTTTAATGATGATAGTTTTATACTCAGCACTCGTGCTTACTTGTAGATCTGGCCAGAATACACCTGTAATAGTACGAGTACTTATTATTAATACCATGATATTGCCACATTTAAGACTAACAAAAGAACCTTGAACTGCAGATTATAAGTTATAGACATTTAAGTTTTTGGTTTGTTTATCATACACACAATAAAATAGTTTCTAGTGCTAAAGGAATTGAAAAATATTCCATTTTTCATCAACTTTTGGTATCAAACTCACAGTTCTTAAAACAGAGATAAATTCCTCATCAAACTGATCTCAATTGTTTTGTAGTTTCAAATTAAATGACTGCAAATGTAGATTTGTATAACACATGTACGAAGTGTCACGCCAAACATTCGTAATTTTCACATTTTCATTTGCGACCCCATAAAGTATAAATATTCCGGATCGTTATAGATAGCGGTGTCGATATATCCATGTCCGACTGACCTTCTACCGGTTGAAATCAAATCTTTGAAGCCCCCAAAATAACTTTCGTACATGATTGATATATCAATATATCTGCTGTAGTCCATCATAGGTTGCTATTTAAAATAGAGAAAATCGGCCCACAAATGGCTGAGATATAAGCAAAAAGCCGTGATTACCTCGACTTTTTTCCCAATATTTTTTAGAAATTCTGGATAATTTTATATTATGTATGACCATGGAAAACATGTATACCAAATATTATCGATATTATTTGAAGAATTCTTTGAAACTCTAGGAGAACATTTCCTGACATGTGGCGATTACAATGCGAAACACAAATACTGGGGTTCACGGTTAATTAACCCTAGAGGAAGACAGCTTTACCAAGCTCTAGTTGACAGTAAAAATAGCCTTATAGCGTATCCCCTGGTCTACCAACATACTGGCCTACTGATCTTAGAAAAAATCCTGACCTTATAGACTTTGCCATATCCAGAAACATAGATCGAAATTCAATATCTACGGAAATATCTTTTGACTTATCTTCCGACTATTCACCCATAATAGTCACCTATTATGGCAAAAATATACCAAAATCTCCAGCAAATATTCCGCTTTACAAAACAAACTGGCTTAAATACAAGAAGTTAATCAGTAGCCATATCCACACAAATCCAAATATACAGTGTAAAGGAGAGATAAATGGATGCGTCAGTGACTTCACGTCATTAACTACTTCGGCTCAGGATCATTCAAAGATCGAAATCCCTCTTAAGCCAAAAATGATTATTTCCAATTCTGATATTGAACGATTACTTCTCGAAAAGAGATACACACAGCCTCAAAAGTGAGTAAACACCCGCGAATTTTTTGATTGTTTTAGGATCATGAAAATCATTATAGTCCGACTTAAAGCTTTTTTTTCACAACCGAATCTATTATTCAACTCAATCTCCAACAAACCGGAATATTAAAACTTTAATCGATGAATAAATTTTAGGATTTTCATTATCTTAAAACAAATCAAATATTTTTTGGTGTATACTCACTTTTGAGGCTCACTGTAGCTTAGAAGAGAGTTGCAATAAAATAGATCACCTGTTGCAAAGCAGAGGCTGCCCATCGCTACTAAAAGACTGAAGAGAGCCCTTTGTTTAGAGGAGGATCGCAGAACTAGAAGATACATCGAGAGTTTGACAAATACTAAATATACGAACTTTTCTCTTTGGAAAGCCACACTTAACATCAAACCACCGGTAGATGGAAAAAGTCCGTAGAGAAGAGCCGATAGTAATTGGACAAGAAATGCTAAGGACAAAGCATTGATTTTTGCCGAGCACCTGAGTAACATAAGTCAAACCCACCCAACAATTGCTGATATTACGGCAATACATAGCTCCCACGCAGATCCACAGCTAGCTTCTTTGAAATTGGCCAATTATCTAGGACTCGTGGAGATATGGTTGAACAACTGGAGAATACGAGTAAATGAACTCAACAGCAAAAACATCACATTTACTCTCAGAAGGGGTGACTGTCCACCTATCACACTAAATAAAATAAATATTCCACAGACAGATGCTGGTATTCACTTAGACATCGGCATATACACTGAAAGAAAAACGCTTCGTAACCCCAATGAAACTTTTACGTTAACCTGTTTACGTTAATGCAATGAAAAGTTTCGTTAATGATATGAAATTTTACGTTGTATTTACGAAAATTACGTTAATATTACGATTGAGGCAAAATGAGTATTTTTTGGCATTTCGTAGAGTCATTGATGCTACGAAACTTTTTACGTTAATATTACGTAAAACTTTAACGTGAGATTCAATGTATAAATTGAATAACGAATGTGTCCCAAATTAATTTTTTGGAATAAAAAAGGTTTAATTGGCAAATCCTAATTGTTTTTGTGTAAATATAGTAATATTTGTATGAAATACAGCACCCCTTAAAAATTCAATGAAATATTTACGTAGCAATAATGAATTTTTTGTTTTCCATTTTTTTGGATTAAATATTGAAAAATAAAAAAAATAAATTATATAAAACAAAATTATATATAAAGAAATCGAATTAATGTAGTTTTTAATATTTAAATTGTTTAGTTCTTGCTATTTTGCTAATATAACAAATTGTCATTAATGAGACGAAAAACGCCAAAAATTATGTCATTTTACATTAATATTTTAAACAAGTTTTTTAACAATCACGTAATTATGACGAACGTTTAATGAAACCATGTCATTAAATTAATGAACTTGTAATCCATGCAACGTAATGTGTCATTGCATTTCTTTGCAAACAAATCATAACGGGACTTTATTGCAAACATAATTTTAATGAAAATTTGTAGTAAATACAATGATTTTATCATTAATTTAACGTAATGTGTCATTCAATAAAAAAAAAATTAAGTATTTAATATAATAATAGTAAATACAACGATTCGGTTATCAATACAACGTAAAGTTGCGTTGTATTGAACGTTTCTTAAAGAAATAACGGGACACAAGAGAATGTTGATGCTGATGGACACAAAGAAAAATAAAATAGAGTTGGAACATAATGTGGCACGTTTAAAAAAAATACAACAACAACATAAATTGCATCATCTTCTGTTTTTGAGAGTTTCTTTTTATTTAATTTTAGTTTATTTTAAACAGTCAACAAGTGAAGAGTTGTTGTGTTAAAAATATAATTGATTTATTTGTTGTTTATAAAAAGTTGAAATTGTGATCAAAATCTAATTTGGTAATAAATAATTTGAAGTGTTTTTTGTGTAAAAATGGATTGAGGAGGATTTATTTCAATCAATTGAGGAAGTGGTTTTCGATTCAAGTGGATCAATGACTCATAAGAAAGGTAAGCTATTATTAATACATCAAAAGGAAAATTTATGATACCCATTAAAGAATACGTTTAAATTTTATTTTTAGATGAAGAAACTCAAAAAACACGTTACAATATCTACTAACTTCTTGGGGCCTAAATCACCTCATAAACTTGTTTCAAGGTAAACATTATTAATAATTATATAAAAATTTAAACAAACTATTAAAATATTTTTTTTTAGAATAAAACATCACAATTTCCATAATGTCTGCTAATGACCTATTTGAAATTACTCAGCAAATGAAAATTGGCGACAAGATCGTTTTTAAGTATAATTTAGAAAAGTGGAGGGCGGAGAAAAACATGTCTCAACAAATTTTGAGTGACTCTCAGGAATCCAAAAACGTTTCATCACCATTTTTCACTATCTGAGTCTTCCTGCAGCGAAATTTTTTTTACTGATATTCAATTATTTTTCATTTTAGCGGTATTCACAATGTAGAGTACTTGGCCTGGTAATATAGTAAAAGAGCACAATATCAAACAAATAAAAACGAAATACATTAGAAATTGAAATGTTTGTCAATAAATAGTTTTTCTGCTTCTTTACTAGGCCAAGTACTCTACATTGTGAATACCGCTTATATTTTTTGTATTTATTTATACAAATGCGAAGTATGTATATTGAAATCGAATTTAAATATAAAAAGTATTTAAAAAGTATTAATACATATGTACATTTAGATTAAAATCCTAATAAATTGTAATTATAAATAACTTATTTTTGTTCATTATTATTATGAAAGGAATCGTTTTTGGAATGAAACCTTTTATTAAAATAATGATTAATATTGTTAATATAATGTCTTATAATCATTATATTTATGATATATTTCATTAATGAAGGAGCACATTCTATTTACGAAACAATGTAGTTTCAAATCAATGACAAAATTCATTTTTGAAATGTAAAAACTTCGTTCCATTAATGTAGGATATAATTATATTAGTGAAGCAATGTCATTAAACCAATGTCAACATTCATTGCATATATGATAAAGTTTCTTAACATCAATGAAACATGTCGTTATACTATTAATGCAAAATCGTTAAATTAATGATTTTTTTCATATTAGTATTGAAAGAGATTCATTAATTTAATGAAACCCTTTCATTATATTGACGAAATTGTATCATTGGTTTAATGATATTTGACATTGTAAATACGTATGATGACGTTATTTATATATTCTATATTAATGACATTATTTCATTATATTTACGAAAATTTTGAGATTAATGAAACATTTTTCGTTAATGCAATGACACCGGTAATCGGACTGATTTCAAGAACAAAATCATTAATATAACGTAGAAAAACGTTGTATTTACGAAGGTTTTTCTTTCAGTGTAGATGCCATGAGACTTCACATGAAGTTAAGAGCCTCTAGCCTTCACTGGTTAATCAATGACCAATCAAAATTAAGCCTTGACTATAAAGTCATCCTGTATAAAAGTGTTATGGGGAACGGCCAGTAATTATAGTACTGGACTTATACAGAGGGCGCAATCGAAAATTCTTAGGACCATGACAGGTGCACCATGTTACATAAGAAATGAAAACAGCCACAGAGACTTGGAAGTACCACTAGTGAAGAATGAGTTTAAGAAAGTACGTGCAAAATATATACTGAAACTACAATGCCACCCGAATCCGCTTGCTTGGCTTCTCACACAAACTCAAAGCAGATCAAGGCTTCGTAGAGGAGATCTAACACCCTGCTAAGATGAGGTCTATTTATCATTAAATGCTCTCATTGAAGAGTAATTAGTTTTAATTTTAGTTATAAGCAGAGACCGGAAATAACGGGTTCACTTTCATTTCAAAGGTAAATTCTCAAGGCGAATTTATATACAAGGTGGTGTCGGTGGCGAATTCAGGCAAATACGAGCGAATTAATGCATTTTTTATATATGGAGTTTGACATTCGAAACAATGAGAGAGTGGTTTTGAATGTCAAACTCCATATATAAAAAATTATTATTTCATAATTGAATCAAGTATTCATATGCTCAAAAACAAAATTTTCTGATATTTTCTATTGAATTTTGAGTTTTGAATTTGATAATTTTGACAATTGAATATACAATTTTCGTTATTGCTTGAACTTTAAATACAAAAATTTTTGAATAGATAATTTTCGTAATTGAAAACACAAAAAATAACAAAAATGTGTTTTCAATTACGAAAATTATCTATTCTAGAATTGTTGTATTTAAAGTTCAACCAATAACGAACATTGTATATTCAATTGTCAAAATTATCAAATTCAAAACTCAAAATTCAATAGAAAATATCAGAAAATTTTGTTTTTGAGCACATGAATACTTGATTCAATTATAAAATAATTGAAACTAGTTCAATATGTAATATATATTTGAAATGAAACGGTTTAAAAAATAGTTTTTTCTGTGTATGTAAATAAAAGAGAAAGTAACAGTTATTAAGAACAAGAACAAATGAATTGTTTATCTCACACCATACCATTAAAAAACAACAAAAACGAATAAAGGTCATACCAATTGTAGTAAGGAAATATAAGAAAAGATAAATCACGGTTTATTGTTGGTGTTTTGTTTAAGCTTTGATATTTTTACAAATATAGCTTGAGTGTCTGTAATTCTCAAACACTCTATAGTTTTATTTGTATAATATCTTTAGTTTTTCTAAAGCCTTTTTGGAAAAGGTTTCCTGATGATCTGGCCTAAGCAACCAGTGAAATGCGCATAGGAACTAGCTTATCCCCCAACAATAAATTTTCAGTGAATTTATCAAATTAAAAATTGGGAATTTAGCATAAAACAATTTTACTGTCATACCAAACCATTTAAATAAAAATCATTTTATAACTGTTATTTTCAGTGATTTACTTTTATCACAAAATATAAATCACAATTTGTGTTTTTTGGTATATGGACGAGTTATTTTCGATCTCTGGTTATAAGATTTAACAACTTATTGTAAGGCCTAATGATATAGTCAGATTCAATAAATAAATATAAAGTTATAAAAAAAATATTATCGAAATTAGAAGAGTAAATTCTAAGAAATTCAGTTTTTTTTTATCGAATTTTTTTGTTTGATCCCATGTAATAAATAGTTGTAATGTAATAAAATCCATATTTTTTCTTTCCAGCCCCTATATTAATATAACCATCGCTGGAATACCTCCAAATTGTGTGCAAATGCTGTGTAAGTTTGTCTGTTTCAATGGCAAATCCAACGAAATTGATAAAGACATTCTTATGGTGTCCGAGAAAAATGTAAGATTTTATGCAATAAAACTACTAATTCATTTAACTCAAATTCTTCCAACATTTTCAGAACTATTTCTGTTCAACCATAGATGAACTACGTCTCTATAATTATGAATTTCCCAATAATATAATTTCTTATGGCTTTCTGGGCAACTATAGTGACAAAATCATAACCCTATATCTGGCTTCAGCCAACATAACAGACATTGAGGCAGGTGCCTTTGCCAAGGGCAGATTCAAAGAAATTTACTTTGAAAATCTGCATCTTAAAGAATTGAAAAAGGATTTCTTTCAGAATATATCCTCGGATTTTAGTGCCTTATCGGTGACACAAAAAGAAACGCCACTACAATCGGTACATGCGGATTTTCTGTGTTATGTCAAGTATCAAATTAAATATTTAACGCTGCAGGCGGGTATGCCAAGTGTACGTAATTTGACGGGAGGCGATTATATATTAAATAATTTGGTGTATGTGGATTTTAGTTACAATAATTTGGGCAAGCATCTGGAGTATACGGCATTTGGTAAAGTGTCCATGGTTGAGCATATGGATTTATCACATTGCAATTTAGAAGCTTTGCCAGCATATATATTTTCCGATTTCACCTCGACTTTGGAGTATTTGGATTTGTCGTATAATAAATTGTTAACGATTAGTCGTACGATATTTGGCTGGAAGGAAGTACCCAGGGATTTGAAAATATATGCCAACGATAATGAATGGGATTGTACGTGCGATTTACAAAAGGAATTGAAAGCTATTTTTATGTACTACAGAACGAGCTTATTGTGCTCGCAGCCAGAGTGGTATAAAGATTGGTCGGCATTCGATGATGAAATATGTGGCGTGAGTTCTTTAGAGCCATTTGCACCTACAGACTCCATAAATGAAACAACCACAGCTGGCTATATACATGGCAACAATGGAATGCCTACCCTAGCGGACAATGAAAGACCCTTTATTAAAGATACAACAGAATCTGTTCTAACTACTTCTGCACACTATATTGAAAATCCAATTTTCATAACTAAAGATGATTTAATGAAGCTGGATTGCTCAGCCAGTCACTCAAATATCAGTGAACGCATTACACAGCCCATGAAATGGCCCTTAATATTATTTGATGTTACACCTCAGGAGAATTTGCGCGTTAATGTGGTAGTAGCTTCTCCCGCAACTCTTGATGACTCCTTTGGTCTTATTTGGTTTAGCAAGGTCACCACCCAGTATTACAAAATGGAAGTAAATTACAATGAATATGGTTTAGGCTGCTACAATGCCATTTCCTTTGTCACCACAGTAGATGATCTGGTGCCGAATACCGCTTACACCTTCTGTGTGGTGCATAAGAATCAGGTGACAACCTCTCCTTTCAGTTGCAAGTCCACACATGTGAGTGGTAATCTGGCGGTACAATATAGTGCCTGGCTGACGCAAGACATGAGAGTGACCGGTTTGTCTTTAGTTATCTTTGGCATCATCATGTTTTCATTTGCGGGCATCTTAATGATTTATTTGCTTTTGAAACGCAAACCCATTTTACTAAAAGGCAGCAAGAGAGTAACCACCATGCATGCAAATAGTGGTGATATTGTGGTATTGCCAAAGGACAACTCTGTGCAATCTATTAAGGAGAAAGAGGAAAAGTTAGCTAGACGTGGGTATGTGAAATTCTTTTAACATAAAATATTTCCACTTTACTTAATGTATTACAATTACTTTCTTTACAGTCCCTTTTCCTGTTCCCAAATACGTCGCAAATCCAACGAAAGTGTGGCCAGTTATCAAAGTTATATCAACACCAACTTGTATGAAATTATACCAGCATATAGCAAATTAAACAACCCTAACACCTGTACTTCAACTACAACGGAGGAAAATAGTGTCCAAGATATGAATAATCAAGACACCGAGAGCTGCTATCTAACACCTCTGCAAACAGTCTGTAGTTCGGCAAATCTTGTCAAGTATGCCGAAATACCTTATCGTGCTAAACGCATGTCCAACGATGCTCTGCCCGATGTGCCAGCCGATCAACCACCACCCTCTTTGGACCTTAATGAGACATTAGATAAACCGGAATATGCGCAAGTGGGCACATTTTACGCATTAGATAGTCAAGTGTAGATATCGGGATTTATGTTTTTTAAATGTGAACATTCATATGTGTTTATATATTGTGTAATAAAATCATTTACTTTGTATATAAATTTAATATATGTAATTGCAAAGATGTGTGTTTAATAATTGTAATAATGTATTAGGAATACACCATGATTTATTGCGGATTCTAGCCTTGATTTTGTATCTCATTAATGTTGACCGATTTATAATTTAAAACTGATACAAAGACATGTTTATGAGACAAAAATCTAAATAGCTAAATGCTTACTTAAGCCATTGACACATAGGCGTAACAGGGCAGTTTTAAGTTTAAGTTTTGATGAACTTTCAACTGATTGTTTTGATTTTTCTGATCAAATTTAGAAAATGCTGCAAGTTTCTTCAATTTTTAGTCGAAATATTTTTTCCAAGAAAAAAGTTTCTCAAAGAACTTGTGATGGTTTTATATTTTTTTGAAAGGGAAATCAATTAACCAATCCGATTATGATCATATTCGGTATTGGAGGAATCCGCCTCGCTAATGATTTCCACTGGATTTTGAATAGTTACTGAATTAAATTGAAATACAAATTTATTTAACCAATGATGTTTGTATTATGTTTCATTATAGTCGAAGTTATAATGAAATTTTGAAATTTGAATTTTCAAAATTTTGGATTAATAGCTGAGACAATATTTTTTATTTTTTTATTTTTATAATCGAGAGTAGTGTTTATAAAACGGTCAACAGAAAAACTGGATTTTCTTTGCAATTTTGTGTACCGGTTGAACGTTTTTTTCACTCTTGTTTGGAGATTTTTTTGCCAGCCATCAACAAAGTTGCGAAGCATATTGATTTTATCATTCCGTTTGTAACACATCAATATATTTGTCGCAGACACTATATGGGGGATTTCATGTCAAGTGAACCAACTTTTGAAATCGATGTCTTCCGATCGGAAGTTAAATAAATTTCAGAATTTTTTGATCGTCTCATTGGAATTTATTTATTATTATAGGAAATACAAATTATGAAAATACCTCCTATAGTTTTTCCGTACCTGCGATTGAGAAATCTTAAAAAAATGGAGAGTTGATGAATTCTTTTCTTAATAAATAGATCTATTAATAGAATCAAAAAGAATGACGATCTGTTACCTAGTTTTAGAGATACTGTTTCTGAAAGCGGCCTGTTTTTTTGAACACTGAAAATGATTTAAATTTGAAGGGCTATATCTTCTGAACCATAAATCTGATTGTAATAAGAGTATCATATTTATAATCGCTTGACAAAATAGGCTTATTCAATATTTTTTAGGGGCACATGAAATTTTTGATTTTTGCAACCTCACTACTTAAACATAATTTTTATACTCTTCACCATGAGTGGCAAGGGCATATATTAGTTTGTCATTCCGTTTGTAATTTCACAAAGTATATATCGCTCATTTGCTGCAACAACGTCATAATTCAAAATCCGGGTGTTTTTAACTGAGTAATTCAAAATATGCACCGTTTATTAGTCTTTCATATAGTTTTATCAGTTTTAAAAAAAGTCAATTATTTTTTGTATGATAGTGTTTATACCCTACTCCGCCATAGTGGGGAGAGTATAATGCGTTTGTGCAGATGTTTGTAACGCCCAAAAATATTAGAATCACTTTCTGAGTCGATTAAACGATGTCCGTCCGTCCGTCTGGTCGGCTGGCTGTCCATGTAAACCTTGTGCGCGGAGTACAGATCGCAATTTTGAAGATATTTCGATCAAATTTGGTACATAGGACCAAACCTATTGAAACGGGCTGAAATCGGTCCATTATTTCACGTAGCCCCCATACAAATGTCCTTCCGAAATTGAACTTTATCGGTCATAAATGTTTAATTTATAAATGTATCTC
This sequence comes from Calliphora vicina, assembly GCF_958450345.1. Taxonomy (NCBI): domain Eukaryota; kingdom Metazoa; phylum Arthropoda; class Insecta; order Diptera; family Calliphoridae; genus Calliphora; species Calliphora vicina. Next base: position 78,403,477 of record NC_088784.1, read on the forward strand.
CACAAATTGCGCTCCAAATAAGTTTTATATATACAAAATTCATATCACCAAATTTTGTTACGATCGGTCCATAATTAGTCATACCTCCCATATAGACCCACTTCCGAAAATCACCTTAACGTGCATAAATCGCTTAAAAATGTTGGTATACTCACAAAATTCAACATAGTAAACTTTCATATAGACATAAATTACAGTACTTAATTTCATGGTGATCGGTCCATAATTGGTCATAGCCCCCATATAAGGACCACTTCCGAAAATCACTCAAAAATATAAATTATTGAAATTTTTAAAGAAAAAGGTTTTTGCTCTTTTACATAGTGTAGGGTATTATATGGTCGGGCTTGACCCACCATACTTTCTTACTTGTTTTTTGTTGTGAACGTCAAAATTAAAATTCATGTTTTCTCGTATATTTGACAAGTAAAAATTTGGGTTATATACAGATTAGAAAGATATTAACATCTACTATTTATATGCAAATGAGCGATATATTCTTGATCGTTATAGATAGCGAAGTCGATATAGCCATGTCCGCCTGTTGAAATAAACTTTTTGTAGCTGCCAAATAACTTACTAACACGACTGATACATCAATATATCAAGAATTCTTCCGGCTCGGTCGCTATTTAAAATCGAGAAAATCGGCCCACAAATGGCTGATATATAAGGACGAAACCGGGACAATCTCGAGTTTTGGCCTATATTTGATAGATATTTTAAAGTCCATTGTTATAAGGCTATAGTAATGTGGACCTACAATGGGTCAAAATCGGGAAAAATATTTTTTAACCCGAATTTTTTTTTACCAAAAAAATATTTTTGTCATATATACGTTTTCACTAATAACATCGAGGCTTTAGTAATGTGGACCTACAATGGGTGAAAATTTGGAAAAATATTTTTTAACACGATTATTTTTTTAAGAAAAAAATTTGTTTGTCCTACAATGAGTCAAAATCGGGAAAAATATTTTTTAAAACGAATTTTCTTTTTTTACCAAAAAATATTTTTTTGTCATAAATTTGCTTACTAAAAAAAAATTTTGAAGAAAAAAAATTTTAAATTTAAATTTTCAAAAAAAATTATAAATTTTGTTTACCTAAAAATATTTAAAATTTGTATTTTAAAGTATAATTTGGTGAAGGGTATATAAGATTCGGCACAGCCGAATATAGGTCTCTTACTTATTGTTTTCTAAATTAGCCAAATTAAGTGAGCTATTTTTGAATTTTTACGCATTTGCATTAAGTTTTTTCCCGGATCATATAAAAATGGCATTTAGTCCCGAAAAAAAATTGTTTCTATTGTATAAAAGTAAAAATATGGGTACTTTAGTGAACAAACGTTAAAATATGGCCCTTCTTACATGTTCCAACGCATTCAAAGAGAGATAACTGTTAGTAAGTTTATTTATTTTATTCAGAATTGTATCGCATATCTAAAATACCAAAAAAGATCAAGCGAAATTTAAAGAAAAAAAAATAAATAAACCTAAATATCTCTGGAACTGAAAGAGATAACCTACATATGTAAGCGTATTTTTTGCAGATATTCTCAGGGACTATTTATATTTTCAGCTCATTCGGATCATAAATGGTTTTTTAGCGATTTTTTTAAAAAATGGCCCTATTTCGGCTACGAAGCTAAACAACTGTAAATCAACTCGATCTATCTCCAATAGTTCCCGAGATACCGAATTATTTCCAAAAAAACGTTTCCAAACTACTGTTTAATCCTGATAACATTTTGCACAAATTAGTTCTAAGTAATCTGAAAATATACTGTAAAGTATGGCTAAAATAGGGAAACATTTGTCCACCGTTCCTAGTCCCCATACAAGGTCCCCCTCAGAAAGTGACTTGTACATTCATAATTGTCTTATAATAACACTGTCCAACAAATTGAGACTTTTTGAATGGAACAGAACAGCGATCCTTTAATTCTGAAAGGGCATGTTGAGTAGATCATTTTTGTAGAATAAACTTATAGTCCAGCTGGTCTGAATTTTTATTTACAGTGGGTCAAAGTTTGAATTTTTTAATCGAAGGTAGCATTATTCTAACTGAAAAAAATGTTGTAAGTTAATATCTGAGTGAATTCTTATTGTCAGAGTTATATTGTGGAATTTTATGGGGATCATTTTTGTGGAAGATCTTAACCCTCTAGCTCCTCTCCTTAGGGGTCAATTTGACCCTTTTTTCGAGAAAATTAAAAAAGTCCTTTCAAAAAGGACATTTAATATTCGAAGACAATTTTTGCCGGAAAATTTCAGTTAGGGTCACCAAAGATACCAAAGATGTAGATAAAGCACTTTACGCTTAATTAGCAAAATTGTAAGCCACATTTCATCTCACATTTTTTAAAAAAATCGCCAAAAATCTATTTATAATCCGAATGAGCTGATATTTAAAATATAAATAGCCCATGAGAAGATCTACAAAAATACATATACATATGTAGATTATCGCTTTTAGGTCAAGATTTATTTAGGTTTTTAGCTGATTTGTTCTGATTTAAAGTGTAAACTGCTGATATAAAAAGCTCTTTCGTTATTAAAATAATTTCAAATAGCAGGTGAAATGAAAGTAGCAAAAGTTATTAAGGCTCTGATGTACTGAAATTCCATGTAATGCAATAAGTTTAGCTAAATCTTACAAATTCATTCAAAACTTAGTGATGATTTTACCAAACGATAAATTGAATTGAATTTGATGAAGATATAAATTATACCCAACGAAACGCCGGGACAGTTTTTTTTACCGACCTAACTTTTTCCCTGTGGGCAGAACCCCCGCCGATTTGACCCGTCACACAGTGTAATGTTGAAATTGTTGAAACTTTTAAAATAATTATTTTTAATATCGGTTAAAAGGTTCATTCGGTTTTATCGAACTCGGTTAATTGAAAAACCGTGTTTCTTAAAAAGGGCAATTTCCGGTTAACCGACAAAATGTCAGTTTTTTATAAACACTAATTGAGAGCTTTAGCAATATATTAATTTTGGTGTGGCCTACTTTGAAACTCAAAGGTGCCGCTCTTGTGGGATCCGTTGTCTTAAAGCACCTAAAATATCAAAAATCCTAGAATTACCAGGGTTTTCTATATAAAAAAATGCGGGATCATGGAATACAAAACCAAGTACTTGTAGTAAAGAAAAAATCTTCAGTTCAAGATGAAGATATAAGATGGAATTAGACAAAGGTTCGCCAACATAAAAGTAATGATGCAAAACATCAGTAAAATATGCTAACATTTGTTTGAACTTACACTTCTCACACAACCCTTCCAACTAGTGTAGTTTAGCGCATGGCTAAATAAGCTTGTATCTCCAATTAGTTCTTTTAATCCTTGTCTTATCTCCAGCTCTTGCTAGTACAAATGTTGGAATAACAAAAAAATTAACAAATCTTTCCACTTAATTTATTCATTAGTACATCATACAAACGTCAACATTCATTCCATTCTAATCGATGTTGGTATTTCATTCACCGATATCTTTTGCATTGATAAGCGTAAATCTAATTTATCAATTAGAATAAGGTGTAAATTATAATTGCAAATTTATTACACACAAATTCGATAAAATAATAGACAATGACAGACCACAAACTTAATCAGTTCATAGCAAAAGTTGAAAGGCAACAGATCCTGCAAAACAAAAGAATTTTATTTAATTAGCAGCAAATAAAAAAAAATTAATTAAATAACAAAAAACTTGAAAATATTTACATAAATTCGATTATAAATGTTAAATAAAAAATCGTTTGATTTAAATAAAGATGAAAAGAAGACAAAAACCACGGAGAGATTGTATCAACCGAAAAAATTTCGGTAGGTGAAGAATTTGTTATACAGAAATAATGAAAGAAAGAAAGTGATCGATAATTTCTATTGTCTATTTTTATTGGTGTATAGCTGGTGTAAATATATTGTTTTTCCTTTATTATTTGGTTTCATTTTATTACTAATTTTAACAAATGTCGATTTTACGGGAGAAGCCTACAATCAACACATTGCACCACCAAATGGCAGAATGTCAACACCGGATAATACCATGAGAGGAACATTAAGGTATGTTTATTTATATGTAATGAAGTGCTGTAATAATTGGAAAAAAACTGGCAAAATTGCAATTAAAATGAAATAATTTGTTCGAGCATTGCTCTAAATTTAATTGTATGACTTCTCTCAAAAAGAATGCATTAAAACATCGTTCCCTTGGGGATGGAACTCCCCTAGTTTTAAAGAACTTTATTTACAGATGTTAAAAAATACTAATATTGACATTATTATATCTTCTTTTTGATTCTAATGATCAAATTTATTTTGGGCTTTTGATATAAAACAATCTACAGGCTGTCTGTGTTTCAAACTAACACAATAATCCTCAATTGGATTTAACTTAGAAGCACTGGACAACTGTCGCCTCTTCACGAATGTTTAGAATTTTCTGCTCAATCGACGTGTCGGTTGTTAAGTTTTCCCAAATTTATTTGCCATAAGGTTGACATATTATAAAGACATAAGGTTGACATATTATATATCAATAGATAGGGGATTTTGTCTATTTATCAGAAATTTTGTAATTTTTGACACTTAATACAAGAATTTTACATAAAAAATATGCGTTTTTTTGGATAGACCTGGTCCCTCGGTATCAACAATTTTCAAATTTATTTTCATTTACGATATTTAATGTTAAGTTATCTTTTCAAAAAGTATAAATTCCTAGTACAGCTTCTTAAAAATTGTTTAGATAATTTAAAAAGAAAAAAATTAAGTTTTTTCCCAAAAACTAGCGAAAAATAGCATTTTTTTAAAGTCAAATGCATATAACTTAAGAGTGAGTCACGGTTTTTAAACAAGCCTTTTGGGTTTGACAAACATATATACTTGTGTTAGTAAAAGAAAAATGGAGAAAATAGAGAAAAATTTGGACCCGCAGTTATTATAAAAACTGGAGTAGGGTGGATAAATATGTTGAAAATTTAATTTTCAAATTCGAATATCTCCTTAGTTATAATAGATAATTGAAAGCTACTATGATGTTTTTTGTAGTGCTCGATGAGGAGATGCTCTATATGTAATTTGAAATCGGAATACAACCGAAGAAATAGGATAGTTTTAAAAATTGAATATACCCGATGTGTCCTACTTTGGGGACACCTGGCCACACCCTTGCTGGGCCCATGTGATCAAAATTAAATAGATTAACTTGAAAACTTTTTTTCTTTGCGCATATCAAATTTCATTCAAATCGGAAAAAGGGTTTAGAAGTTACAGATTTATTTCCCTCTATTATTATACCCTTCACCTTAGTGAGAAGCGTATATATAAGTTTGTCACTCCGTTTGTAATTTCCACAATATAATTTTCCGACCCTTTAAAGTATATATATTCTAGATCCCTATAGATAGCGGAGTCGATTAATCCATGTCCGTCAGTCTGTCTGTCTGTCCGTCTGTCTGTTGAAATCAATTTTCTGAAGACCCCAGATATCTTCGGGATCCAAATCTTCAACAATTCTATCAGACATGCTTTCGAGAAGTTTCCTATTTAAAATCAGCAAAATCGGTCCACAAATGGCTGAGATATGAGGAAAAAACCAGGACAACCTCGATTTTTGAACTATTTTTGACCTATATCTGGATTACTAAGTCATTAATATAGACAATATGGATATCTAATGATAGATATTTCAAAGACCTTTGCAACGACGTATATAAGACCATAGTAAGTTGGACCTACAATGGCTCAAAATCGGAAAAACTATTTTTTATGCCGAATATTTTCTCACCAAAAAATTTTTTTTTTTAATTTTATAAAAAAAATGTTAAAAAAGATTTTAAATTAAAAACAAAGATATTTTGTTTAACTAGAAATATTTAAAATTTGTATTTTGAAGTATAAATTGGTGAAGGGTATAAAGATTCGGCACAGCCGAATATAGCTCTCTTACTTGTTTTTCTTTCCCACTGTCCGTTGGAATTTCTTTAATAAAATTTTAATTTTTGATCGCAGGGGTCTTAAAATTAGCATGACCATATAGTTTGATAAAAATAACCACAATAGTTACGTCCTTTTGATTTCAGATATATACAAATTAATGTACAGTGAGCCTCAAAAGTGAGTATACACCAAAAATTATATGAATTTTTTTAAGATAATGAAAATCCTAAAATTTATCTGTCGATTGAAATTTAAAAATGTCGGTTTGTTCGAAAATGCGTTGAATAATAGATTCTGTTGTGAAAAAAAAAAGATTTAAGACGGACTATATTGGTTTTTATGATTTAAAAAAATTCAAAAAATTCGCTGGTGTTTACTCACTTTTGAGACTTGTATGTCAGTTTATTTGTTTGTCTTTGACTTATAGGAGACTAAACCACTTGACCGATCCTCTTGAAATTTTTACTGTATTTGAAAGTGACGATTTTGAAATTTTATGTGGGCTTGGAACTTCCCATAAAAAATAAATAGTTATTGTGGAATATCTGGTGAATTATAATAGTGAAAGCCGCAAAACTTCTTGTTTGAAAATGGGCGGAATAGAAAAAAATTAATTTGTTATTTTCTAATATCTGCAGGACAATAATTGTGATAGACTTCAAAATTTATACGAATTAATTTCTAACAGTGCATAAAGTTTAACCAAAAATGGGACTGATCGGAACAGGGGTTGTGGATCCTCCCATACAAAGTAAATTGTTATTTTTGTTACAAAGTAAATTGTTATTGTCTTAAAATCTTGACGAATATCTCGGTAATTATTGTACATATTTTGGCTGAAAATGGGAGGCATTGTATTAGTGGTCACCCCCAAACAATGGAAATAATTAATTGCGAATATCGGAATAACTATTTATTAATCGTAAAAGTATTTAAATTTGTTGGCTGAAAATGGGAGTGGTTGTAGTATTGCCACGGACACTATCACACTAAGTAAACTATATATAAGTCTTCAAACTTTATATGAATCAATTTCGTATGTTATTTCTAAATATCTTGAGAAATACTGAGAGAAACATTTGGCGAACGACTAATTTCAAGAAATGGATCTGTTAACTGGCAACTTTGTTCATCTGGGAATATGTTAAGTCCTAGGTCTATGCAGATAAACCAGAAACTATCGAGCACTATTTTTATGGAAAAACTAAAATTTTGTTCGCAAATTGTATGGGTTAACGTAGTTCGAATTGTAGTAGTATAAGTATCATTTTAAATCAAATGATATTTTGACACTGATAGGTTTTTTTTTCGAAATATTGACCATTCATCCGAGGATCAAAATGACACTCTCTACTCGTGAGCAACGTTGATAAATATTGGAGACTTATTCCAAAGAGTCGTGTTATCAGCCGTCTTAGAGATGACAATTAGCCCCTTAGACTTCCTCTTGAGTCGTGGCAACCACATGAATCATATCCTGTTCCACAAATAGTCAGGGTATTTTTTATTTCCAATAAAGCCAATAATATACAATACCAAAAGAAATTATGGTTATTTAATTTTTAAAAAGATTTTTGTATTTGGTCCACCATTGGTTTGTGAATCGGCACAAACAACATAATGGACATGTACATAATTAATAGTATTAATTCTTGTTTCGTTAAAAATATTTTACGTAATTTTGCACGCCATCCTTTGTTTCATTGTAATTTGTTTTATCAAACAAAACCACGCAATAAACAAAACAAAATCTCTTCTCTATCTGGTTGAAAAATAAACCACAAACTAAATTTTTTATATCTCTTTTCGAATGAATACCTCAGACTATCTATGATTAACTCATAAATAATTCCACCATATCTTCTTCCTTCCTACAGCAAAATAAAATCATCAATATCACGTGCATTAAACTGCATACAATCAACTGATAGCTGCTCTCTAACTTGTGTCGGCGGTACAATCAACAACATTTACAAACAATTGGAGCCTCTGTATAAATCATGTAATAGAGATTTGGATTTAACATTGATTGATTGTTCACTGCCCTCTGGTAGACTGAAGAATGATTTCTTTCAGGGCAACTATTATTTGAAAACGGTCAATATAACCAACTGTAATTTGGCAGCCATACAAAATAAAGCATTTGCCCAGGAATCGGTTAAAAATCTCAAGAATTTAACACTAATCAATGCACAATTTGTAACTCTGGATAAAACAGCTTTTGAGGGCTTACAGCAGTTGGAGTATTTTGAAATGATTAACAAAATATCTTGGTCTACATTTAAGGGTAATGGATTTCTTACATATTTTTCAGAAACCTTAACTTCCTTGGTTATACAACAGGAAGCTTTAGCCACGAATATATACGATCCCCTTAACTGGCTGCAAGGAGCCAGCATGAATCGCCTGACTTCAGTTAATTTGGCTAATAATAATTTTCAAAATATTTTAAAGGCCCAAACATTTGCTACTTTAATATCTGTGGAGTATTTGCAATTATCATCATGCTCTTTAACTTATCTAGAGGCAAATGTATTTGACGTCATTTTGAAGACCCTTAAACATTTGGATTTGAGTGATAATCATTTGACTACTTTGCCGGCAGAAATGTTATGGCAAATGAGAGGCTTAGAGTTAGGTGTATCCTTTAATTATTGGCAGTGTACATGCGAGGATAATAAGGATATGTTACAAATTATTAAGTGGAAATTGCTGGATATTGTATTTCTGGATGAAATAAATATTAAATGTTATACGCCAGGGGAATGGAAAGATATGAGTGTTGATGACTTAGTTTTGGAGTGTTTAGTAAGCACAACTGTGGCAATAAGTGACACTACCACTGGAGAAATTACGGAAAATGAAAAAGGTAAATGTTGATTGGTGTTTTGTAATTGCAAACATTACATATGATTAGATTCATTTAACTTATATTTTAACTCTATTTACAGATGAAACATCGACAGTACCAACCCCAACAATAATTATTCCAAGCAATTCTACAGCAACAACAAAATTTACTCAAAGACCAACAACAATAGAGACATCAAGTAAAATAAGCAGCACTAGTGATTCCATCAGCAGTAGCAGTGAGTCCAGCAGCAGTAGTCAGACATCAGAAGAAACCGAAACTGAAACTAATGAATCTTCAAGTGAAAGTATTGCAAGCACAACATCAACAACTACTGTCAGGACAACCAGATTTACCACCACCACTACTGCAGCTACACCCATTGCTACAACTAGCATTCCTAGTACTAGCACTCCTAGTACTAGCACTCCTAGTACTAGCACTGCTACTACTAGCATTGTTTTCACTACTACTACCACTCCCGCTCCCGATGTCCATATCTTGTGTTACGACAAAGACAACAAACCCTATATCCATCCGGTACTTAAAGCAAAATCTACTTTTACCATCATGCCCATTTCGGCAACATCAGTTAAAATTGTCACTAATAATTTGCTCTCCAACATGGGCGTTCTTTGTTTCTCCAATGCCACAAACTTCACCGTGATATCAGAGATGCAACATCAAAAACATGAAGATTTTGCCATAATTAACAATTTAAATTCATCGCAAATTTATACGTTTTGTTTGTTACAACAAATCACAGAAAACCCTACCATAACTTACAATTGGAATATTTCACCATTCGATTGTCTAAGTTATAGTCGACCGGAAATTTTGCCACTACCTTGGCTAGAAACGGAAGATGAGGTATGGATTATATCTGTGGTGGTGTTGGCTGCTTGTCTAATGTTATTTTTGGGCATTATATTGGTGGTGGTTATTACACGTTGGAGGAAACATAAAAATAAATATAAAAGAACGCTTAATAGAGATTTGGAAATGGAACCTAATTATTTGGAACCAACTAATGGGTAAGTGTGGCTGGTAGTTTATTTGATAGTAGATTTCAAAGAATATGAATTTTTGTTTATTTTCAGTTTGTGCAATAGAAATTGTAATGTCATGGTACATCCTGATAAATTGTATATATCACAATGTCAGCCACCGGATGTTTTGGAGCAACATTTTAATTGTAATTCAAATAATAATTTGTATGAAGAATTGATAATGTAACAAAGAGTTTTGTAATAAATGTAATAATATAGAGACAATAACTAAAGTATAAGTTAAAATAAACATTTTGAAGTTAAGGAATCCTAAATTATAATAAAAAACTCAAAAAAAATTTAAATTTCATTCTGTTATTCAAATTCATTTTGCATCTGACATTTAATAACCCAGATAATTGCCAAAAGGATCTCCGAGAGGGTAACACAAACTATAAGGCAGGAACAAGCTAGATTAAGACCCCATAAGACCACCATGGACCGCATACGTGTTATAGCGGAACAATCCGTATAGTGGAGCTCACCACAGTATTTATGCTTCATAGACTTCGAGAAGGCCACGATGTGATTTAGCATTCATTGGCATATTGGAGAATACCTCTCAAGAATAAAATATGGAAAATTACTGACTGAAACGGTGAGAGTTGGGACTTCTATTTAATATAGTTCTGAATACAATCCTTGGAAGAGCCTTCGATAACGGCAGGGGGATAGTGCGAGATTTCAGGGTCGCCTAAATGATCTTGATCTATGCAGGCGATATTTGTCTACTGGCTCACGGCTACTCAGATCTCGCGACGAACTTACGAAGCGTAACGCTTGCAGCGGAATCAGCAGGTTTGAAAATAAATGTCATGAACACAAACATTTTACGCATAAATACGACCTTCCGAGATTTATTTGCAATTGGTGCAAGCTAAATAGAAGATATAACTAATTATGCTATTTTGTGAGTTTTATATCTACGTACGGTTGATCGGGTGAGGACATCGATAATCGTTTGTATAAGGCACGTCAAACATTTGGCCGCCTAAAATTATTTGGAAATCACCATCTTTATCTCTCCGTACGAAAATTGAAATCTTCAATACCAATGTAAAATCGACCCTTCTGTACGGCTTCGAAACTTAGAATGCTGCCACTTGTGATATACGAAAAATGCCAGTATTCGTGAACAGCTGTCTTCGCAAAATTATTATGGCCGAGAACCATACGCTCTTGGAAAGAACAAGCCAAAACCTTATCGATTGAAATAAGGAGATCAAAATGGCGTTGGATCGGCCACACACTTAGAAGGCGGACTAACGACATCACTAGAAATGTCATAGAGTTTTGAACCCGCAAGGGAACAAAAGAAAGGGAACGCCCAGTCCATACATGTAGAAGACAGATTGAGGCCGAAGTAAATATCTGTGCCAAGATTTGGGGAGATGTGTTGGAGTTAGTACAAAATAGAGAGATGTTCAATAATTTTATTGAGGTCCTATAAAATACATTGCTACGTTTTTACCTTTCCAAAAACGGTGGTTTATTTCCTTTAAATGAACCGGATACTTTTGATTGTAAATAAAAGCAGTTTAGTAGTTTAAAAATCAAAACAACTCTTAATTTATTAAAATTTATACAAGTTAAATAGTCACTATTTTAATAAACACACACTTATATTACACACTTTAAAAACACTCTTTATAATGTACAAGAATGTACTGGACACTTAAAGGCAGTTAATTTGTCTTCTTAACGATGCTTCAAATTAGACTGACTGATTGCTGTTCTCACGACCAATTTATATACACTGCATTTTCATTTGATGCTTCTTGAAAGCTCTAATTCTGCAATGATCTTAAAACTAGTATATTTGAATTCTAGAACTTTCGATGTTAATGTCAGCAGCTTAAACATTTAGTGTTGCCATACTTACAAACAATGCTAATAACTGCAGGCTATCAACATTGTTGACAAGTAGAAGCTTCTATTGATGAACATGTTTATAAACATGATGAGTGTTGCAGGCAGTCGTTACAGACCATTAAATTCAAATCGATAATGCAAATTCGTAACAATACACTGGTGCATATTCATATAAACTCACACTACTTTTTTTAAAAAGATTATAAAAATTAAACATGAACATTAGCTATATAACTAATTTTGGCGAAATTTTTGGCATACCACTATCTTTTGAAGTATGTCCGCAGTTATTACTAAAATAAAATATATTGTTTTTCAAAATTATTGAAAAAATTTAATGAAAAGCTTTATTGCGTTTGGTGCGTGAACTTTTTTAACAACCGCAAAAAAATAATACCGTGGTTTTTCATATTTTTTAATGCTCTATTCGACTATGCTATGCCAATTTGCATATTTGCAAAAAATGTCAAAAGTTATATCCCTAATGAACATATTTAGAGGGCTACAAATTTGTTTATTAAATTAGTTAAGACTTCACTTTAAATATTGTTTACAAAAAAAAATTCATTTGTACTTTATTTTTTTTACTTAATTTTCGAGATTAACAGTCATTTTTAATTTATGGGCCACTGTAGCATTATTAATAATGTGTGGATGATCCTTTGTTATGGATTGTTTCAAAAATACGGTCTGGCACTGATTCCACTAATTATTTCTGATTGGAATCAATTTCCTCTCAGACTTGTTTAATTCTTAGTTTCAGCTCTGTCACAGTCATTATGCTTTCATTCTGGGCATTATTTGCATAAACTTTACGGGCCATGTATCGCCACAAGTTCTCCATTGGGTTTAAGTCTGGACTACAAGCCGGCCAGTCCACTATAGTTCAAAGTATCACTTTTTCCGTGCGAAATTAATAACTTTTAAAGTATTCTACTGTTTGATACCATAATTGGACCATAGGTAGAAATACTTATATTTTCAACAAATTTAAGAAAAAATTAACCCTTTGTCGACCATTAACCCATCAGGAGTAAAATAAAGTAAATTCATTGCTTTTGATTAGAAAAAATTTATTTCATATTACTTTTCAGTCAAATTAGTTAAATCAGTAATTCATTTTGTAAACACATTTGATTCAAAATATTAGTTAAAGTATCAGATAAAACTTCGCACAGTGGTATAGTAAAAAAAGAGAGAAATAAATCTGTAATTTCTAAATCCTTAGTTAGATTTGAATGAAATTTGACATGCGCAAAGAAGAAGTGTTGTCGAGTTTAAGTTTTGAATTTTGACCGCATGGGCCGACCAAGGGTGCGGCCAGGGCCCTCATAGTAGGACAACTTGGGTATGTTAAATTTTTAAAACGATGCTATTTCTTCGTCTGTGTTTTCTATCATCTGCTTCGAATGTATTAATACCTTGTGTACTGTGGATGTCATTGGTAACCAAAGATATAAATCAGAAAGCATATATCACCATTAATCCATATAGTGTTTTCATTTCGAAAATTATCTTCCTTTCATCCGTATTTTTGACATTTTACATTTAAATAATTGTAGACAAAATGGCGGACTTTTTCATCCAACAATTTCTTACAGTCCTTAGGAATAACAGGAGCACTAACTTTCTTCACAATATATTTAATAATAGCATCATACTTTGTTTCTTTTGGGCGTTCTTTGAGCCAAATTTCAAAAAGTTAATTTTTTTATAGCACAGTAACCTAGAAAAAATTAAATTACTCAGAAAGCGCAAAAATGCGCAGTATGAAATAAAGTGAAATGAATTCACAACATTTCAATATATTATTTTATTTCAAGTTTAACAAACGTTAACATTTTTTTAAAAGCTTCTATAAAGTTAAAGTTTTGTAATCAAAAGAAATTACTTTAAGGTTATGTTTAAAAATTTTAATTTTTAATATAAAGGGAAATAGTTTCCAAATATTTGGGAAAGAAAAATTAAGTACTTATACGGCTCGTTGTTTTCCATTTTAAAATTTTTTTAAATTACTTACACACTTTCCGCAATTAACGGTTAAAAGTTACAATATAATATTGATACTATTCACAAGTTTTTAAAAATGAATCTAAACTTTGACTTTGAAGGCGTGCTGTGAAGCAGTATTTTGTATTTTACAAAAACCAATTGCGAATTTGATTGCATTGGAGTTTTAATAACATGTTGACAACAAAAAATAATGACTAATAACAACTTCGAAATTTGAATTTCGCACGGAAAAAGTGATACTTTGAACTATAGTGCAGTCCAACAGAGGAATGCTTTGTTCATTAAACCAAGATTTCGATTGCTTAGAAACATGGACTGCAGCATTATCTTGTTGGAATATGCAATCTTCGTCCATTTTTTCAGTTCATTATAAATCGCACTATTCATTTTTGTCGAAACAAAAATTATTTTCATCTTGCCAACTGCAGAAAACGCTGCCTAAACCATAACACTGCCACCACCGAAATTACGTTTTGACATCCGAACATCATTTGATCTCAAATCGTGCCAATAGCATGAGTATGAGTCAGGACCGTCTAAATTAAATTTTTTTTCGTCAGGGAAAATTACTTTTTTCCACTCATCTGTCCATTTCATATATTTACTTATCGAATTTTAGACGATTTTCTTTATGGTGCTTTTTTAGCATTGGTTTACATTTCGGCTTTTTCCATTTTATGTTTTCATCGTTTCGTAAAATGTGTGCAATGTGTTTGGAAGTCACTGGAAGATTCAATTTATTCTTTATTTGTGTGGAATTTAATTTCTTGCGGTTTGCTTCTTGTTTTATTAGATTAAGTTGTCTTCTTGTTAGTATTGTATTTCCCTTTGTAGGTTTGCGAACTCCATAATTTTGACCTTTCTTCAATAAATTTCGCACCACACTTTCCGAACGATCGATTTTACGTCCAATTTCCCTATTGGAACATTCTTGGTCGTGAAAAAAATTTAATTTGAATCTTTTCTTGATCGGACAAAAAAGTTCCCTTGGACATCTTTAAAAGTGATGAAATTTATTGATTCAAATAGTAAAAGTTGCAGTAAATTGAGATGTTACTATTAGAAACGTACCTTCGGTTGAAAAAAAAAACTAAAATTTACAATGTTTTATTTTTTGGTAACTTTTTTAAAAACAAATTTCACGTCTGCGTTTATACGAATCTTCCACTTAAAATAGCACCAAGAACATTTGATCGCATAATTAAGGCAAACAACAAGAATAAGAAAAAAAACTTAATTACTTTCAAAAAATACCGTTAAGTTGTCTCTCATTAAAAAAGTTAAATTTTGCTTTTGGATGAGAACAACAAAGATATAACAAAAATATAGAAAAAAAATATGTGCGTTTATAGAAATATGCACCAGTGTATATAACAAAACAAGTAAGAAAGTATGGTCGGTCAAGCCCGACCATATAATACCCTACACTAAGTAAAATAGCAAAAACATTTTTCTTTTAAAATTTCAATAATTTATATTTTTGAGTGATTTTCGGAAGTGGGCCTTATATGGGGGCTATGACCAATTATGGACCGATCACCATGAAATTAGGTCGTGTGATTTATGTCTATAATAATGTTAACTATGTTGAATTTTGTGTGTTTACCAACATTTTTAAGCGATTTATGCACGTTAAAGTGATTTTCGGAAGCGGGTCTATATGGGAGCTATGACTAATTATGGACCGATCGTAACAAAATTTGGTGACATGAATTTTGTGTATATAAAACTTATTTGGAGCGGAATTTGTGGAGATACATATATAAATTAAACATTTATGACGATAAAGTCCAATTTTGGGAGGACATTTGTATGGGGGCTAGGTGAAATAATGGACCGATTTCAGCCAATTTTAATAGGCTTGGACCTTGAGCCGAAAAAATAATATGTACCAAATTTGATCGAAATATCTTGAAAATTGCGACCTGTACTCTGCGCACAACATTTACATGGACAGCCAGCCAGCCAGCCGACCAGACGGACGGACGGACATCGCTTAATCGACTCAGAAAGTGATTCTAAGTCGATAATATTTTTGGGCGTTACAAACATCTGCACAAAAGCATAATACCCTCCCCACTATGGTGGTGTAGGGTATAAATATGAGTTAATTCTGTTTAAATATAAGCATATGAATGAAGCAAAAGAATTAGATGTTGGGAATGGATTTATGGAATGAATGACATATAATTTTAAATCCGAATTAAAATTTTAGTGTACTAAGCTCAAATTTAATTCCTATTAAACTATATAGAATTTCTTAAGAATCTATGGATGTTATCAAAGAATCAGAAGTGTTTCTGGTTATAGTCGTTCTAGAACTAATGATTTTGGAACAAGTTCTATAAGTTTTCTTGGTTATATTTGAATTATTCTTAATAAAACTTATACATATTTAATTTAATTTATTGTTTCATAATGATCAATTGTTTGATAATCCGGATCGTTTTCTATAACATCCAAGTAATCCATATTTTGTGAGGAGTGTTGCGGCAATTGCCTACATCTGGTGACGGGAGACCAGGAAGAAATATTAAATCTGTTGGGGATTCGTGTATCGGCTGGTATTGGTGGTAACATAGGAGCTCTGGCAATGGGTGCTGAATGCTCGGAAGAATAAACTGAACATTCGATATCACAATCACCTTCTTTTTGTATGGATGGTTTAGATTTTAAATAGAGGGAAGTTGTTTGAGGCAAAGGATTATGACTGCTTACATGCCTATACCTGGCCAGGGGAGAGCAGGAAGAAATATTAAATCTGTTGGAGCTTCCAGCATCGGCTGCTAGTGGTGGTAACTTAGGAGCTCTGGCAATGGGTACTGAATGCTCGGAAGAATAAACTGAACTTTCGATATCACAATCAACTGGCTTTTGTATAGATTTTAAATAGAGAGAAGTTGTTTGAGGATTATGACTGCAAAAAACAAAATAAATAATAATTTCAGTTGTTTAACCTTCGCTTTACCAAAGGTTTTTTATGTACTTGGTTTACCAATACCTACCCGGGTGACACTATACTTCTATAAATATATGCGACGAACGAAATTTTAAAAAATTGAAAAAACCTTATAAAAAGTTTAAAATGGTTCTATTAAATTCTATAGAACTCTAGAATTTGTTCAGTGAGTACAAATTTCATTTAAATCGAAACAAAATTAAAAAAAATATTAAACCAATAAAATCGATGTGGTCACCCGGGTGGGTATTGGTAAAGCGAAGGTTAAAATATAATTAAAAACAAACCTTATAGTTTCACTACCACGGTATTTCTTAGATAATATAAGAATTTGCCGTGAATTATTATGGACTGGAAATATTCCGTTTTTGCCCTTCAAAAACCATTGGGGATGAGAACGCATAACAATGTAGACTACAAATATTGAAATAAAAAATAAAAGAAGTGCTACTGTTACATTGACCGCAATGAACCAGACTTTGTCTGATGGTAGAAGCCATATGGTGTTTGCTTGTGCAGCCTCCAGGAAATGACTGCGACAATCAAAGGGCGATATTTTTTGCACCGATTCCATGACCAAACAAAAAACATAGGCGGTGATGGGTCCTAAATCATTTATATAGACAGAGGCCAAAATGTTTGATTTGGTTCTTGAGTTTGTTGCCACATACACACTCAGATAGTCGCTAGAGTTTGTGAAATAAATTATGGAATACATTTGCAGATCACCAGCTACTTCTTGTATATTGATTTTAAGGCTGTTGAAGGAGTGGCTAAGTATGACAAAACTGGATTTTGGTCTCGCAATAGCGATGTTAAAAGTATTTATTTTATCGTTACTCGAATAACATCTGATATTCGTAAGATCCAAGGGAGAGTTTGTGGTTCGTTGCGTTGTTGTGGTTGTATATGAAGGTGGCTGCACTGAAAAGGTGGTGAGTTTTTCTGTTGTTGTGGTAGAGCTAGAATCTTCAGTGGGGATAGTTTCTGTGATCCCAGTAGTGGTCATTTCAGTTGTGGTTGTAGTTGGCTGCACTGAAAAGGTGGTGGGTTTTTCTGTTGTTGTGGTAGTGCTGGAATTATCAGTAGGGATAGTTTCAATAATGCCAGTAGTGGTCATTTCAGTTGTAGTAATAATTGAGCTAGGACTAGTGCTACTAATCGGCGGTATCTGGGAGAATGTTACACCATTAGTGCTTGTAGTTGTAATTATGGTTGTCGTCTCACTTTCACCGCATTCTTTTAGCACTAGTGACAATTCCATTAGCTGCCATTTCTCGGGGGTACTACATATTATGCCCTCAATTATTGGAACATCATATTGCATAAAATATTGCAACATTTCAGTGTCACACTCACAATACCATTCATTTAAACTCAGATCCATATCTATGCTCGAAGTGGCAAACTTTTGTAGAAATTCAGAATCCAATGTTTGTAAATGATTGAAACGTAAATCAAGATATTTTAAGCTACTTGAAATCAAATCAAATGTTGCTGATGTAATAGTTAGCAAATTGCAATTATATAAAATCAAAGATTCCAGAGATTCAAAGGGTTGGAATGTATTTGAGTTTAAGGCTCCCAAAAGGTTAGTATTACTAAGATCCAAATACGTTAACGAAATCAATAACAATCCCTGCCACCATTCCAAGGGATCCATAACACTACTACCATTTATCGAAGGCTGCATTATAGACTTTTTAAGACTCTTCTCCAAGGGCCCAAAAAATCCCTCACCTTTGAATAGCTCGCTCAAGGGAGATTGCACAAATTCAAAATGCAACAAATTTGTTAATCCCTCAAAACTAGCATACTTTAAACTGGTTAACTGATTATTTCTCAATATCAAGGTTTGTAAATTTCGCACATTATAAGTCTTAAAAGCTGCATCATTAATTATTTTCAAGTTGCATTCGCTTATGGAAAGATATCCGAGTGAGAAAGAACCATAAAAGAATGACTGCAGTAAAGTGCCAAAGTTAAATTCACATTTCTCCACCATTAAATTTAAATTGGCACCTGGGCATTTATATTGAAATTCATTTAAATTTTCATCAATATAACTGACACTGCCATCTGAGCAATATAAAGTGCAATTATCTTTGTATTCTTTACATTTGATGGCACTGGCTAAAGAGGCTTTCGGAACTTCTGTGAGAATTGATGAGTTGTTTTGTTTTTCCATATCATCTTCCTCTCTTTCATTTTCTTTCAATTCCATTATTTCCAGATTATTATTTCTAATTTGTTTTACTTTTTCTGTAAAAATTCCATGTGTCCCATCTGTGTTGATGTTGGTTATTGTTGCCATAGGTTTCATAGTTGCTGTTAAAGTGTCCTTTTCCAATATTGTTTTTTTGGTATTTGAGTTAAAGTGTTTTGATTTCATTGAACTTAAATTACCTAGAGAATTAGTATCAAAGTCTTCAATCTTATTAATAGCATTATTTAAGGAAACGTTATAAATATCTTTTGAAAAATTTATTAGAATGCACAGTAAAATGAAGGCAATTAAGGCTGGAACGATGATATATTTTAAATATCTGAAATAGAAAAGTTATTTGTGTTAAAAAAATTATAAGATCATTTTAAAATCAAAATTGTAAAAACTAGAGATACGTAAACATCAGTCAGAATAAAAAATTCATAATGGTTTTCGCCATATCCGAGTTCAATGAAATGTATCAAAGATATTGTATATCATGAATTCCACCAAAGAACACAGAGAAACACACAAATTTTTGAACTTAGGTCTTCCGATTTTTACCATATTCTGTGCACACATACCCTTTGGAATCCTTTGGACATTATTATTATACCCTACACCACCATAGTGGGGAGGGTATAATGCGTTTGTGCAGATGTTTGTAACGCACAAAAATATTAGTCTAACACCCACCTTATAGTATACCGATCGACTTAGAATCACTTTCTGAGTCGATTAAACCTTGTGCGCAGAGTACAGGTCGCAATTTTGAAGATATTTCGATGAAATTTGGTACATATTATTTTTTCGGCTCAAGGACCAAGCCTATTGAAACTGGCTGAAATCCGTCCATTATTTCCCCTAGCCCCCATACAAATGTCCTCCACAAATGTATCTCCACAAATTCCGCTCTAAATAAGTTTTATATACACAAAATTCATGTCACCAAATTTTGTTACGATCGGTCCATAATTAGTCATAGCTCCCATATAGACCCGCTTCCGAAAATCGCTTTAACGTTAAAATGTTTGTATACACACAAAATTCAACATAGTAAACTTTAATATATATACATAAATCACACGACCTAATTTCATGGTGATCGGCCCATAATTGGTCATAGCCCCCATATAAGGCCCACTTCCGAAAATCACTCAAAAATATAAATTATTGAAATTTTAAAAGAAAAATGTTTTTGCTCTTTTACTTAGTGTAGGGTATTGTATGGTCGGGCTTGTCCGAACATACTTCCTTACTTGTTTTTATTATTTTCAATTTCCAAAAATTCGCGATTTTATTCACGATTTAATATTTTTTTAAATCAAGAAGATTTAGATAGGCTTTAAATAGTCGAGACACAGTACCTTTTTATACCCTTCACCATGAGTGGCAATGGTATATATAAGTTTGTCATTCCGTTTGTAATTTCTACATTTATCTTTTGCGACACCACAAAGTATATAAATTCTGGATCGTTATATATA
This sequence comes from Calliphora vicina, assembly GCF_958450345.1. Classification (NCBI taxonomy): domain Eukaryota; kingdom Metazoa; phylum Arthropoda; class Insecta; order Diptera; family Calliphoridae; genus Calliphora; species Calliphora vicina. Next base: position 78,423,869 of record NC_088784.1, read on the forward strand.
GCGAAGTCGATATAGCCATGTCCGTCTTCCGGCTCGGTTTCTATTTAAAATCGTCAAACAAATGACTGAGATGTAAGGAAAAATCCGGTACAACCTCTATTTTTGACGTACCTATATCTGTATTACTAAGTCATTATTATAGACAATATGGATATCTAATGATAGATATTTCAAAGTCCATTACAACGATGTATATAAGATTATAGTAAGTTGGACCTACAATGGGTCAAAATCGGGACAAATTTTAACCCGAATTTTTTTTTCATAAAATTTTTTTTTTTCATAATTAAAAAAAAAAAATTTCAAAGAAATAATTTGAAAAAAAATGGTTTAAAAAAAAAATTGAAAAAAAAAAATTTTTAAGAAAAATTTTAAAAAATTAATTTTGTTTAAATAAAAATATTTAAAAAAAATTATTTTGTTATTTTTTCAAAAGTTAAAATCGCGAATAAAATCGAGATTTTTCGAAATGACCGTTTTCTATCTTTCTGGCAACATATGTAACAGATGTAATGAAAAATCCGGGACAACCTCTATTTTTTCCCTATTTTTGACGTACCTATATCTGGATTACAAAGTCATTAATGTAGACAATATGGATATCTAATGATTGATATTTCAAAGTCCATTGCAACGATGTATATAAGATTATAGTAGGTTGGACCTAGAATGGGTCAAACAATTTTTACCCGAATTTTTTTTTCATAAAAATAGAAAGAAAGAAATAATTTGAAAAAAATGGTTTTAAAAAAAATTTGGAAAATTTTTTTTTTTTTTAAATTTTTTTAAAAAAAAATTTTAAAAAATTAATTTTGTTTAAATAAAAATATTTAAAAAAAATTATTTTGTTATTTTTTCAAAAGTTAAAATCGCGAATAAAATCGAGATTTTTCGAAATGACCGTTTTCTATCTTTCTGGCAACATATGGATTCCTAGCCAAAGGAACTGCTCATCTTTTGAGGCCAACAAAGAATCAATGCAATATCGAAAAACCTGTTTCAATGTGAGGCATATCCGAGAGAGAGCATAATGCAGCGATCGAAACAAATAGTAGTGGGACAGGCCACAGTCTGGACTATAAACTTCCCAACCACTTCATTCTAAATACTTTTTAACAGTTATTGCAACATGTGGCCAAGCGTTATCATGATGGAATATTACGATTTCATGTGTGGCCTGCTCGCTTCAAACGAAGTTCTTTCGCTAAGGGTTCCCTATGATGTTCTGATCAGATAGATCAGATAATTACCTTAGCGCCATGGATATTTGGTATTGGTATCGATTCGACAGGTTGGCTGGGCTTCACATACGATCGCTTGACTCTTCGGGTTATCGTAATGGATCTATTTTTCATCGCAAGTAAAGACTAATTTCGGACATGAAAAATCGTCTTTCAAGGTCTCTCGGCTTCAATTCGTATGGTACCCAATTTCCCTGCTTTTGGATGAATTCTGCTACTCACAAACTTTTTGAAATTTCAGATTGATTAGATCCCAATGATTTTAGAATCTTCAAGGAATGATGCCTCCTGTTCTTGGTCTTCAGACTTTTTTGGCTGGCCTGGGCGATCTTTGTCTTCCGTGTCAAATTTACCTTTTCTGAATCGCAAAAATCATCTCATCTCTCGTAGAAACCGATGGACCACATTCACCATAAGCTTTGGTAAGCTTCAGCTGCACTTTTTTTCAAATTAAAGAAGTAAAGCAAAACTTCCCGCATATGATGATTTGTTGGCACAACATTCGACATTTTCGGAACAAAAAAAAAACTTAGTTTTTTTTACACTGTTCAATAACTAAGTGAGAATAAATGATAGATATGTACCCTTCAAAATGATGTATAAGTTATTAAAAACAAAAAACGACTTCAAGACATACTCCATATATTGCAAATCCCGCATTTTTAAGACATACACCACCCAATAAAATAAGATTTGTTTGTTTAAATAGCTGAAAGGTCAATTGTAGAGGTACAGATTTCAAAGGCATAAATTTTAAAAACCGAGATTTTTAAATGTCTTAAAAATTTTTCATTAATCCTCGACCATGTTTGTGAAGAATTATCAAGTGAAATCTCATTTAATTTAGGAGTCATGACCTAAAATGGATTCTAAATGTAGTTTTTCCTATAAATTCATATGACAAACTTAATCCATTGCAAAGTAAACGGAAAATGAATTTGAATTTTCTAAAAAGTTAATCCGATTGATATGAAGTGGTAGATATCATTGGAGTTGGAGATGTCAAATGCCACTGTTATCAGCTTTTAGATGAATACTCCCACATATGAATCTAAATTTAGACATTTCGAAACAAATTGAACAATATTCAGTCATAATAGGCATTCATTTCGTTTTTAATAAATAGGTTGAAATTTCTTTATTTGTAATAATTGAAAGAACACATTGAACAAGTAATTTAAATACTTAGCAGACTATGCCTTACAGTCTGCTATTGTTATTTCGGTATAGTATTCTTCAGTTGAACCAGATTTCTATTTCCCGAATTCTATATTTCAAAAGGTGATCGTACAGTTATTGTTTTTTATTTGACTTAAAAAAACTATAATTTTTATAAATAATCCACTTTTAGGCATTATATACTTTCAAGTGCTACTACCTCACAAATCATAATACTCACTTGCACTTTTTTGTCCCATACAATCTGTCACGTTTTCGCTGACCTCCCTTATTTTTGTGCAAAACAATTCTATCATGTTTTTTCAACATTTTTCCATTAAGAAAATTGTGTAAAACAATGTTTTCTGAATTTGTAGTTTTTCTCCACTTCAGCACAGTTTGACGATTTCGATACAACTATTTTCATTTAATTTGATAAATAATCAATTAATTTAATCGAAGCGTAGCGACATGATACGCATATTATTTATCAGTATTGATATTAAGTGTCACGATTATACTGATGTCCATTTAAGCTAAATAATTCAATTAGGATGGTTTGTAAAATACGTTGCCAACAGACTACGAGGGTTATGTGATAAGCATTGAATTTAGTATAATGTGGGTGTTTCCATACTTTATTAGGAATTATTTAAGAATTGTTAATATCAGTAGTCTAAAAAAATAACATAATTTTTTCTGGTACTTTTCTATATATCTATTATAATGAACCTAGAAACCTGAATTTTGAAAATATTATGTTGAATTGTAGGCCCAACTTACTATGGTCATTGCAAAGGTCTTTGAAATGTCTGTCATTATATGTTCATATTTTCTATATTAATGACTTAGTAATCAAGATACATATATGTAGGTAAAAAAATAGTTCAAAAATCGACAGACAGATGGACATGGCTTAATCGACTCCTCTATCTATGAGGATCCAGAATATATATACTTTATATAGTCGGAAATGAAAAATGTAGAAATTACAAACGGAATAACAAACTTATATATACCCTTCTCAGGAAGGTGAAGGGTATAAAAAGAGCCGCTGGAGTACACCGATTGCTCACCAAAACTTATGGTAAATGTGTTCCATCGGCTTCATGGTTTGTTGGGTTCGACGAGATATGGTTTGTTCGGTTCAGAAGTGGTGATTTTGACATGTAAGACAACGCTCGCCCAGGCCAGCCAAAAAAAGTTTGAAGATCAAGAATTGGAGGCATTACTCCATGTAGATTGTTGTGAAACTCAACAGGAGCTTACAAAATAAAAAGTTTTGCGAGCAGCAGTATTCATCCAAAAGCAGGGAGAGTGTTTACCATACGAATTGAAGCCGAGAGACCTTGAAAGATGGTACACGATGTTTGAACGCAATAAAAGAAAATCGTTTTTGCATCGAATCATTACTTGTGATGAAAAATAGATCCATTACGATAATCCGAAGAGTGATAGATCGTATGTAAAGCCCGGCTAACCAAGAGTCCTTTCTATTACGAGCAGCAGAAATCTGGCCAGACTATCACAGGGAACCTGTACCGAACGCAACTGATTCATTTGAAGCGATAATTGGCCGAAAAACGACCAGAATGTATTCGGCCAGGGGCCTATTTCACTAAGCTACAAGTTCACAATTACAAGTGTTTTTGCCTGTAAAATTGTGTACTTGTGAATAATTGTGTTTCATCAAAATACAATTACAAGTTAGTAGCTACAAGTGAATTTTACAAGTCACAAGTCTACAAGTCATACTTCTACAAGTGGTTTTGTTTCACTAAACTAAATTTGCAGAAAAAAGGCTTAGGGTCGACGGCGACCCTCAGAAAAATTTTACAAGTTACAAGTGAATGATAAATTGAAATAAAATTAGATTTTTAACTATTTTTTAATAAAAATTAGTTAAAATAAACACAAAATCCAAAAATTTTAATATTAATTATCATTTGTTTACCTTAATATAGAAAGGCCCTATATATTATGTCGAGATTTTTTTTGCTAAATATGATACAATATGTGTGGACCATTTATCGAAATAATCGAAAATATGGGATTATAAAAAAACACGAGTTAGGTCCTTTCTTAATGTTAAAGTAACGATTTATTTATTTTTTTATTTTTAAATAGGTTTCATATATACAGAAGTCATGCCACCTAATTTTAAGGCGATTGGTGTAGGGTATCATATGGTCGGGCTTGACCGACTACACTTTCTTATTTGTTTTTTTTTTGCTTTTGGGAATAGCCACTTTGGAAATCTAAACATATATCTTCCCCGCAATAAAACAATAGTGTATAAGCATATACACCATTATTTTTATTGCATAATAAGAATCTACATAACTTATTCTATATGAGGTCAAAATTTGGTGAAATTCACTTCCACAAAGTGGGTCAATAGATCAACTAACACCAAAAATTTTAAACTCAATTATTTCGAAATGGTAAACAAATTATACACTATTGTTTTATTAAGGGGACGATATAGACAATTCTAAATTAGTACCCTTAATTGCAAAATAATTTATTTTTATCAGTCCCCGCACATTTTTTATTTATTTTTATTTATTTAATATCAATACAAAGAAGCCTTCGGCCAAAAATTACATATTAAAATATTGCTTTTTTATAGGATATTTTAGCATTTTGAATAATAATAACTTGTAATTGTAGAAATTGTAGTGCAAAAAGCTACAAGTGTTGTGAAATTTTTAATGAAACACAATTCATCAGCACTTGTAAGAATTAGACTTGTAATTGTAACTTGTAAACTTGTAGAATTGTAGTTTAGTGAAATAAGCCCCAGATATAAAACCATAATATTAAATCATGACAATGCTCGGGGTCACATTATGCAATACCTGTTAATAACTATTTAGAATGAAGTGGTTGGAAAGTTTTGCCTCACCCGTCTTATAGTCGAGACCTTGCCCCGTCCGACTAATATTTGTTTTGATCGATGTAGAACGCTCTCTCTGGGATACGCGTCACTTTGGAGCAGAGTATTCGAAATTGGCTTGATTCGTTCTTGGCATCGAATGATGAGCAGTTCTTTTGGATCGAAATCCATATGTTGCCAGAAAGATGGGAAAATATCATCGTTTACAATGTGGTTTAGAAAAGTTTTTTTTTTTGTAAATAATTCGGTATATATATTCGGGGACTATTTAGGAGATATTGTTTCAAAATTGGTTGGAGCTAAGGTATTTTCGAGTGTATTTGCAGTTGTTAAACTTCCTAGGGCTAGTGCGTTGCCCCTCAAAGTTGGTCAACTCGGGTGCATTTTTTATTAAAAATCACCAAAAATCCGAATGTTCTGAAATTTAAAATATAAATAGTACTTTAGAAGATCTACAATAAATACTCTTATATGTGATCTTTATATGTAGGTTATCTTAATTAATTGAGGAGATATTTAGGTTTATTTATGTATTTATGTTTTTGTACCTTCGCCATGAGTGGCAAGGGTATATAAAAGTTGGTCAATCCGTTTGTTATTTCTATATTTTTCATTTGCGACCCCACAAAGTATATAAATTCTGAATCGTTATAGATAGCGAAGTCGATATAACCATGTCCGTCTGTATATTGAAATCAACTTTCCGTAGCCCCTAAATAACTTACATACACGATTCATACATCAGTATGTCGGGAATTCTTCCGGCTCGGTTGCTATTCAAAATCGGTCCACAAATGGCTGATATATAAGGAAAAAACCGGGAAAACCTCGATTTTTGACCTATTTTTGATCTATATCTGGATTACTAAGTCAATAATATTGACAATATGGATATCTAATGATAGATATTTTAAAGTCCATTACAACGATGTATAAGTTGGACCTACAATGGGTCAAAATCGGGAAAAATAATTTTTAACCCGATTTTTTTTTCATCAAACATTTTTTTTTGTCATGAATTATTTTTCCAAAAAAAATTTTCTTAAAAATTAAAAAAAAAATTGGAAAAAACTTTTTTAAAAAAAAAATTAAAAAACAATTTCGAAAAGAAAAAATTTAAAAAAAAATGTAAATTTTGTTTGTCTAAAAATATTTAAAAAAAAATTAGTTTTAAGTATAGTTTGGTGAAGGGTATTTAAGATTGTGCACATCCATTTAAAATATCAACTATATTGGCCATAAAATTCTAAATTAAATTAAAAAAACTTTCTGTTATGTTGTCCCAATAAAAAGTTAAACGCATTCAAAATTGGAACATGTAAAAATTGCCGTAAGTTTTTTCCCAAAAAGGCCCATATATATTTTCTTTTGTAGAAAAAACTTTTCTTCGGGACTATACTATCCAGAAAGATAACTTAATGCAAAAGCTCACTTAAGCCGTCAGAACACCCCCAGACTTATCCACACATGGCGAGTTTTAAAAAAAAAAAATCGGTTTGAGTAAAACAATTCTAAATAGGCAAAGCAGCGATCCTCAAAGGAGCTGCAGACTTGTATAACCATATATGTTTCTTAAACAATTACAAAGTTTTTTTACTATGACATGGTAAATAACGTCATAGTAGGCACTTTTATATAAAAACTCAGTTTTTGGAACACATTTTCCCAGGTTTAGGAATTTCGGCATTTAAAAATAAAAAATGTCAAAATTATAATGTCATTGATTTAAGGACAATTGAGTCTATATTAGTTCCGAATTTTGTTATTATATTGTTACGTTTTAACCTTTTCAAAACGCTAGTTTATTTCCTTTAAATAAACCGGATACTTTTGATTGCAAATAAAAGCCGTTTAGTAGTTTGAAAATTGTAACAACTCTTTATTTATTTAAAATGTACAACAGAATTAAATAGTCACTCAGTGTTTTTTTATACACGTTTATAAATTGGCAGAAATAAAGACACACTTTATAATGTACACGAATTCAATTGAAAAACACAACACACTTTAAGGCACTCATTTGATGTTTATTCGAAAAGCGTCTCTGATAAACTCACTAACGACTGCAACCTCTGTTCTACAATGTTCCTTAACTGAATATTCGAATTCAAACAGCGTTGCCAACTTACGATCAATGGTCAACTGAAAGCTTTTACTTAATAATGACCACATATATGTTATAGTTTGCTATTACAGCACTGTTAAAAAGTTTTTAAGTTTTTTCATAAAAAGCCCATATTTTATCACGCTTCAGCCGTTTGGGCTGTGCGATGATGAATCAGTCAGTCAGTAACGTTACTCTTTTATATATATTGATTACAAATTTTTTAATAGTGCGCGTGTTGCAGTAGTCAATAATTACTCTGTAATTATAATAAATTAACTTAGGCCAAATTAAAAATTTACTTTCAAATTATATAAATCAATAACTTTTATAATTTTAGCAGCACTTGCGATTTTAATTTTGTCCACATCTTTTTGTTGCGCTTAGTTTTCATAAAACCATTTTGTAATTATTTTACTGGAGACTTGATAATTTCATTGTTACCTTTACGTACTTTTCAAAATTATAGTAATTATTTATTTAAACAATGATTCAGGTCTAGCATGTATTTCAAAATAAACAATTTTCCAACTAACAAAAAAACCAGACACTTAAGTTCATCTGGGTTCACACGTACTTTCCCAAACATTAACTTGCCTCCATCATTACTTGCCGTCATTGAGTTTTCCACACAAAATAAAACACCTGAAATTGAATTTGTTTGATTCTTTATCTAAATTATCGCACTTGTTGTGCAAAAAAAAAGAGGAGTAACTCTACATAATTAGTTACTCACTACACCCGTATTTGATTAATCACAAATGCAAGATATATTTAGTTAGTCTATCGATTTATTTAATGCCAAATATAAACCAAAAATGATAAAACTGACACCAGATAAGATAAAAGGGACACGAAAAGTAAATTCGTGATAAAATAATGAAAGCAATATGTAAATTTTGCAGTTGCTGGAATCAAGTCATAGAGCAATGACTGAAATAAAGGATAATGAAAAGGATAAGCCTAAAATAAAGGATAAAACTATAGAAAAACGAAGAGATTTTGAAAGTAAAGAGTGAGTGTTTTTGTTAATAAAATTTTATAAATTTTAGAATATAAAAAGTGATCATAATTGCTGAGGATTAAATTAAAATTGGTCAAGCTAAATTTTTTTTTAAAAAAATCATAAAAATATTTAATTTTAATATTAAAAGTAACAAAAAATAATAACCTACATATCGCACTGGTTCCTCTAAAGAGAGTCAACTCAAAATTTTTCAAAAAGTTATACGGGAATACAAAATTATATTATTATATTTTTTGTTAAGAATTAGTGTGCTGAATTCCCAATAATTGATAAATTCACTGAAATTTATTGTGGTGGGATAAGCTAGTTTCTATGCGCATTTCACTGGTTGCTTAGGCCATATCATCAGGAAACCTTTTCCCAAAAGGCTTTAGAAAAACTAAAGATACAAATAGAACAATAGAGTGAATGAGAATTACATGCACTCAAGCTTTATTTGTAAAAATATCAAATCTTAAACATATTTTTAAATTTTCACTTTTTACAAGAAATCGATGTACAGAGGTCATATCTACCCACTTACATAATTTTCTCTACTCTTTTGTAATGTATTTTTGAGTTGACTCACTTTAGAGGTAGCAGTGCGAGATGCGATATTTCTTAATAAGGTTTTTTAAACTTTTTCAATTCGATTGTGCATGAATTTACTTTTTTTTTATTATAAAATTATTTAACACTTTCAGCAAATCTCTCATTTGTATGAATCAGAAGCGTTTACAATTATGTGCCTGGATTTTACTAACAGTTGGACTTTGTATTGTCGTTACAACTTTCTATATGGCCATACAACAAAATAACGGTTACAATGAGGCTGTTGCAGCAAGCGCACAATTTTTAGTTAGCGATGCTCATTTGGTTGCACTTAATGATGATACAGACTTCAGTAGTGGCCTTGGTCAATTTAGTCTTGAGGAGGAGCCATCAAATTCAAATAAAAGTGGACGGTAATTAATTGAAATTTGAAAAAAAATTATAAAAATGGAGTTTTCAGTCACTGCTACTAACTGAAATGTCATACAAAATTACGGTAAAAGGATTTGACTTACAAAAAAATAACTCATATAAATTGACAATGGAATATAAAACTTGATATAAAACTGCAACGATGAAATTTTCAAACAAATTAAACAACTGTTACCCAAACCACATCGATTCTGATGTTCAAAAATTCGTTTAAAAGGGACAAATTTTCATTATTTTCGATTTTCGAAAAACATTTTTTTTTATTAAATTACTTTTCGCATTTTACTTATAAAGGCTATGTTATCTATACTGAATTATCTTTCAACACACAATACAAAAAGCTAAATCATTTAGATAATATTTGACAAAAAAAAATGTAAAAAGAAATGTTACTAATATTTTGAAATTTTTTAGTGTAACTCTATTTTTAACTTTCTAAGATCTAGCAGGGATACATTTTTGTAGCCAAAAAAAGTTAAATTTTTTATAAAATTTTTTTTTTAAATTTTTTTCATTGGCCTGATACACAAATTAGCAAAAACCGAGAAATTAATACATTCCTTTAAAAGGCAATTCGAAGCATCAAATCGGGTTGCCATTATTTGATTTAACTCAAATTTTCAGCGTTGCTTTTGTAATATGAGCTATCACAGTTCGATAGTTCGACCCGTCCTACATTGAAGAAATAAGCTCCAAAGATAAGGACTGAGATTGAAAAATTCTTAACATACTTACTGTTTTGATTCTTTTTATATTTTATTATTATTACAATTTACAAGAGAAAATATTTTTATATTTCTAATGAACTACACAGAGAAAACAGATTCGTGATAGCAATAGAATTTTTTTTGGGAAAATGAGTTTTATTTATTTTGTCCCCTTAAAAAACAGCATGAACCAGGAAATGGTAACATGTTTCTTACTATTTAAGAAATACATCTAACTGCCATAAGTCACCACATTAAATGTTAAGGATGTTTGATATAAAACCAAAAAAGAAAAAGGACCTTTTGTTAAAAGATAAAGAAACAAAAGTAAGTTTTGTTAAAAACTAAATTAAAAAGTATGTTTTTTATGCATTTTTTTAACGATAATATTTTAAATGAATGATTTTAATTTTATATATAAACAAATTACACATTGAAATAATTATTTTTTTTCGTTTTATACTAGTGTTGTACGTTTTGTTGAGCACACTTTTTTTTAGAACCCATTTAATTAGTAAAAAAATTTAAAAAAATTTGCTGACTTGATTGTTTTTAGTAGATGTTCTGCGGCTTCTCACTTGTGGACACCTTTTTTGTACTCTTCAATTCTTTATTAATAAGAGCCCAATATTTCTCCTCTCTTGGTATAAATACCACATTATTGTTCTTGTACCACTCCAGACCTTGCTTACCATAGTGACTGGATGCCAAATCAGGCCAACAATAAATAGACACATCTTATGAATAGAAGCATCATCTTTTGTAAACATTCCTTGATGTAAATTTCGCTATTTATGGAGCCCTTTTTAATATACGCAACTGTATATTACTTGCCGTGTCAAGAACATTTTGGAAAAATTTTCTACTTTTTCTAAATTTTCTAAACTTTACTAGCAACATAAAAATATTGACCCCGAAAAATTTTCCAGAACATACGATTTGTCATCCATTATACAGCGATATATTTGTTGTATAAAATTTGACTTCAATTTTTGTGCTCGGTCTTTGGCCTCTAAATGTTTAGCAGAGTTTATGTTAGGAACTTTCGGAACTTTTTAAACCTGCATTTTTTAAATCAATGCATAAATAGTACGGTTCCTTTATAAAATACTATTTAAAATCTTCTTCGAAGGTGGAAAATGTTATGGTGAAATATGTTTGCTGAAGAAATGCACACAAATTTTGTCAAAATACTTAAATAATATATACATCATTGGAGAGGCCACAGTTTCTTCTTTTTAAATCAGTTTAAAAAATTAAAATTGATTGAGAATCAGCTTAAAGTGCTTAAAGGTATGAAAAACCGGTGTATTACCCGTAACTCAAGATTTTGGAGGTATTTTGCAAATTTTCAGATTCTTGTTATACTCGACAGCACCTTCCAGAAAAATTGTATCACTTTCCAGGTATTATTTTTTGTCGCATAGTGTCATCAAAAAACTTTTAAAATAAACCAAAACCCATCATAGTTCCAGAATACATTCGTATTGCCTATAGTACTCGTTTGGCGATGATACCAATTATTTTTCTTTGAAACTGACACCTTCCAAACCACTTCTAAAAAGATTCACAGAGCGGTTACGGTTGGAACGGTTACGGAATCAGTTATTTTATCCATGATTTTCGTTTGAAATTGTAAACCTCTGAAATAGTTCAAGAGAAGCTTTACAGAGCAAACACAATTTCATAGGAACCGTTCCACAATGGGGCAGAATCGACATGTAACAATTTTAAACACGTGCCTTTTTTTGTTTCCCATCCGATTTTAATGATTGTCAAATTTTTGATGTTTTTCAAGACCTCGGAGAGGTCTTGAAAAACATATTTAAATCGTATAATTTAAAAATTTGAATTTTAAAATTATTCCATACATTGGTCCGCTTTTTTTAAAATTTAGGGCTTATCTTTGAACCGAATGGACTTTTGTTAGCTAGGCAACTAAATGACCAATAATATACAAAAGATTTCAGAGCAATGTCGATTATGGATCCACAAATAAACGATTTTCAATTTAAAAATTCAAAAAATAGTAAATTTTTGCGGTTTTTTGGGCGAATGTTTTTTTTTTTTATTAAAAAAACTTTCTCTAAGAATATATAACAATGTTATGTTTTTCTGTAAAGCACTTTCACGGAGAATATATAAACAAAATGTCCTATTTTTCGAAAATGTCGGCCCTACACCCTTCGGAACTTGACCCATGTTTTATCAAAATTTCAAGTTTGGGCCAAATGTTCTAAAATCCCAAAGCTGCAATCAGAAAACGGAAAGCAGCTTTGGAAACCTTGATGTGTTCGATATTTATCCTTAAAGTATTTTCCCAGCTCCGAATAAAATGTGGAAGCTATGGGCAAAATTGTAAAAAATACCATTTTTAGGATTTTCGCTTCAATTTTTACGAATTGCGGCATTCCCTTTGAGCTTCGCACAAGTTTGTTTACATTTTGTTATTTAGAAAATAAATAAAGATTTTATTTCATATTTATTGAGTTTTTTAAATTTTTATCAACATTTTAATAGGATTGCAAATATTAGGAAGAATTTGATCTACATTTATTCCAAACTAATTTGTATACCTTACACCACCATAGTGGGGAGGGTATATTGGGTTAGTGCTGATGTTTGTAATGTGCTTAAATATACCAACCTTAATATACCCACCTTAAATTATACCAACCTGTTAATTTCATTCATAATTAATTTCAATGATAATTCAACAAAATTTGGTACAAGCTTTCTTCTTGTCCCAATTAAGCTCTAATAAATATCTTATTTATATTGATATCCAAACCAAATTCAACACAAATAAGATCTATGTAAGCCTAACTCGCACCACCAAATTTTGTGATGATCGGTCCATAATTAGTCATAGCTCCCATATAAGGTCCACTTTCGAAAATCACTTTAAACAGCATAAATCTCTTAAAAATGTTGGTATTCCAATAAAATTTAACACAAATAAGTTGTATATATACAAAAAATATTGTAACAATCGGTTCATAATTAGTCATAGCTCCCATATAAGACTCACTTCCGAAAATCATTTTTACGAGTATAGATTTCTTATAAATGTTGGTATTCAAATAAAATTCAACACAAATAAGCTTCATATATATAGAAGACATGCCACCTAATTTTAAAAGAAAACTGCTCTTCTCGATGTAGGGTATAACATGGTCGGGCTTGACCGACTATACTTTCTTACTTGTTTTGTTTAGACACGTTAACTTTTGGTCATACAGAAAAAATTTCAAGTCAATATCTCTATTAGATTCAAAAATATGCTACTTTAAAACTCCGTCCTTCAAAAATACTACGGACCAGCCATTTAGAAATGCCAGATTTATTTCCACAAAATTTGATTCTGCTCCACTGTGTGTTCTAGAACTATTTAGTAATCATTGTTTGAATTTGTAACGTTGAAAATATAACTTCAAATCAGATAAGGAATATTTTTTTTCACCGCCATATTTAATATGTATCGACTGTTAAATGGATTTGAGAATAAAATTCAAGACAAATGGGTCAATTTCGAACAAAATCACAAAAAATAGAACTAGCTCTAAACCATTTCTAACTGTATTTCAAAAATTTCTAATTGAATTTCAGAAATCTCAAATTTTATTTCAGAATGTTTTAAATGGAATATTCGGAAATACAATTAGAAATGGAAACTTCTGAAATGTAATCGGAAATTTCTGAAATACAATTAGAAATTGTGTAGAACCGTTCTAATGGAGTGTTTATTACTTAAAATATTATAACTGGTTCCAAAGTTGACAATTTTGAACAAAAAACTACAACGATTACTCAATACAAGGATGAGTTCTAGAACTAGTAGTGGAACTGATACAGTTTTTTCCCCAGAGATTTAACGAATCTATATTTACCGTAAACTTGTAAACTCTTTCTTACTAAAATATGCATTTTATATAAAACCCATTTAGCTATAAACTAAGTGACTTGTACGAAGTACTTGGAAAAAATTTAACTGGATGTCAAGAGAAACTATGCCAAATAGCCTGTACGAATGTGGTTAATGTATACGCCGCTGTACACGATGTAGTCAAGGTAAGCACTAATGTAAAAATCTAAAAATTTTAACAATATTTTAATATCTTTCTAGACAAGTCCTTGTGCCTCCATAGATGTCTTACTACTCGAGAAACAAGATTTTCCCCTGGGAATTCTAAAGAACTACTGGCTGCCTTCTAATATTTCTTTCTATGAGGTCGTTATACGTTTCGGCAATATCACCAAAATAAAAAGTAATGCCTTCAATTCGCCGCTTTTCAAAAATACCTTCGTTCTCTCTTTGTCCCACATGACCATAAGCAGAGTGGAGAGTGGTGCCTTATTGGGTCTGTTTCGCCTTAAGTATTTGACAATCAAATCCCACATTGAGAAATTAGAACCGGCCATATTTCAGCCAGTGCAAATGACTTTGGTGAATTTGAAATTAAATGCGAATTTAAAAATCAATGGCAATAGAAATCTGTTTGGTGTGAGTTATTTGAACAATTTGGTGTATTTGGATTTGAGCAACAATGTTTTTAGTGGCTCTTTGGGAAAAAAATTATTCAAGTCCACACCAAATTTAAAATATTTAATTATTACCGAAAGCCGTATTCAGTATATAGAGGAAGATGCTTTCGAAAGTTTAAGAGAAAAATTATTGTTTGTAAATCTTTCGAAAAATCTATTGACCACGTTGGCGGTAGAGGTGCTGCAGCCGATTTTAGTGACTCAGAGAATATCCATGTTGAATTTGGCCAATAATGATTGGATTTGTAATTGTGACCTGCAGGAGTTGGGAGAACTGTACAAAGAATATCGCCTGCAGTTTATGGATGTTTTGTACTGCAAGGCTCCTCATCATTTGTATGGAGTATCCTTGGATGAAGTTGACTTTGGAGAGGAGAATTGTTTGGTTTCTGCGACCACAGTACAAGACACAGTAGAGGAAAAAGAATTGGAGACGGTGACCGAACCCGAAACCTCTACTAGTAAAGCGACTACATCAAAAACCTATGGCAGTGGTGGCGGCATAGAGAATAGCAGTGATTATGTGCTTTCCAGTGAATTGTCTTCAACGGAATCCTCAAATATCCTAAAAATGCGCTGTTTTGATTCTACTACTTATGCTCAATCTTCTCAGTCCAGAGAATTTGAATTTATTCCCTCGGATAAGGCAGTGGAACCAAGTGCTGAACTGTTTAGTGATGATTTGGAATATTTTAAATTTCCTGCCCCAACATACAATTTTGAATTGCAGTTGATAGCCGAAAACAATACCGTCAAAGTGAGCATAGAAAATCCTAAGGAAGTGCTGGTCATTTGGTTTAGCGAACAATTGGAATCATCTGTTATTGTTTATGGTGATACTTCCTTAGATTATGAGTGCATGCCTTATGCCTTGCCAGAATTAATAGTGGGTCCCCTGCAGGAGAATACCACCTATACGTTCTGTTTGTTGCCTTCGTTTAATAATGACATTTCACCCTTTAACTGTTTGCCACTGCATGTACCGGCCAAGAGACAAGAAAATATCTGGATTTCAGAAGATAATAAACAATTTACCATTGGCATGTTGTGTTTGATATTTCTATTGTCCACAATAGCTGGAGGTTTGATTGCTTACTTTGGCATTAAAGCTTATCCTGATCTGTTGGAGGGTTCCAAGAATGTGTTGGTTGTTAAGAAACCCGATCAGGCCTGCTATGTGGCAACCATTTCAGAGACAGAATACCAGAAACAGGCTTCAATGAAGAAGAGGAAACCTTCGCAAAAGGAGGGAGCATTTAAGAAACAATCCTCAATGAAGTAAGTATTTTACCTCACACTCATTGTTTTCTGAAATCTATTCTATCTAATATGTCCCTTAATTATTTCTCTCCATCTCTCTTTCTTTAGACTCCCATTACCTGACACACCACCTCCCGAAGCATCTCCGTCACCTTACCGCATGTCTGTTAAGGACCTAGAAAGGTTATCCAGTGTGAAATCCTCATCCACCTGTTTTGAAGATACATTCCCAAACTACAATTTTGCCGATGACGAGTACGAAACACCTAAAGTTTGCAACGATGTGTATACGGTAGAGCAACGCAGTATACCAAATATGTATGGCATGAGTCCAAGGTCACCACCACCCCTGCCCAAACGTAATTCTAATGTATCCAATAGTCCTACCCTGGTGATAAATCGTTTTTCGAGTAATTTTGATTAGTGATTACGATTCAAATATTTCAAGACAATATTTATAATTTTTTCCACAAAAAAACATACAAGTTAACTAATATTTATTATTGTATTATTGAATATATGCATATTTGTAAATCGTTATATGTCTTAATAAATAAAAGTGTTGGTTCATACCCAAAGCCTTTCCATTGATACCACATGCGGGTCCTTACGATGTTTGGGGCTTTGGAAAAATGATTTGGACAAAAGACCTTCGCTAGATTGAAGAAGCACCACGACTGCAACAATCTTAAGTGCAACCTTACTGTTTACTAGATTCAGTTCAGGAGTAAAATTCAAAATTATCTGTGGAGAGTTATAAATAATATCCCTTTCAACCTTTATAAGGCTATCAAGAAACTTCGGTCCACATGATACCAGCGCAAAAAAGAGCCAAAATAAATCCGAATCTTTCAAACTAAATCGTACACAGAGAAAACAAAAATTCAAATCCAATTACAAAATTCATAAAGTCAATTGAATATTTTATTGAAATGGGACCTATCACAAAAATCACAAAATCAAACAACAAAATTTGTAAATATTTTATTGAAAAAAAAATTTTTTTTTTCTTATTAAAATATTTTAACTATCAATGAAACATATTATTTGAAATTCCTCATAAAATCAAACAATATTTTTAATAAAACCATACAAACAACTAATTGGTTTTGAATAGATTTTCAAACAATATTTTTTATTAAATCAATTAAAATATTAATAACATTTAAATTCAAAATCAATAAATATTTTAATTAAATATTATAATATAATATTTTCTATAGAAACTACTGATATACACAATATTTTCTATAGAAACTACTGATATACACAATACACAATATTTTCTATAGAAACTACTGATATACACAATATTTTCTAAAGAAAATACTGTTTTACACAACAGTTTCTAAAGAAAATACTGTTATACACAATATTTTCTATATAAAATACTGTTATACACAATATTTTCTTTATAAAATACTGTTATACACAATATTTTCTATAGAAAAACACTGTTATACACAATATTTTCTATAGAAAGACACTGTTATACACAATATTATCTATAGAAAAACACTGTTATACACAATAGTTTCTAAAGAAAACACTGTTATACACAATAGTTTCTAAAGAAAATACTGTTATACACAATATTTTCTATATAAAATACTGTTATACACAATATTTTCTATATAAAATACTGTTATACACAATATTTTCTAAAGAAAATACTGTTATACACAACAGACAATACAACAGCTACAGACAATATTTTCTATACAAAAATACTGTTATACACAATAGTTTCTAAAGAAAATACTGTTATATACAATAATTTCTAAATAAAATACTGTTATACACAATATTTTCTATAAAAAATACTGTCATACTAAATATGAACTAGTTTCTGCCAAACTTACGGACTTTCCAGCAAACGGGAATCCAAGGGAATTGTTCACCTGTGGGAAGATAAACCAGTTTTCACATTCATCTTAATGAAATTCAATCGTCTTACCATTTATGACGTATTCTCCCAAATTTCTGTCATAGGTAGCTATGGTACGGTATTCAGGCAGCCGTTCAAAACCTTCATCTCGTACAGCTCACTTGGGTCCAATAATCGTTCCCTTTGTGATATAGGAAGATTAAAACGTCTGCAATTATACCGGAAGGTTTAGCAATAATATAATAAAGAGTTTTAAGTTCATACATACTTACCAGTCTAGAAACGTGAGGAGCTATTGAGCCCTTGAACTCCAAGTCTGTTTCATGAAGACCAAAACATAAAAATTGTGTACATATGTAAATATTTTTTTTCAAAATATATGTATAATTTATTTTTAATTTACAGCTGTTTGTCAAAATTCACTACAAATTTTGTTTTTGTTTCAAAGTAAACAAAAATTTTTTCAATCATTTAAAAAATTGTTTGATTTTATAAAAAAATTCAAACAAAATTTTAATAAAGAAAATATTTTGTTATGTACAAGTGTTGTCTATTATTTTTAATATTATAAAAATGTATCACAAAATGAAAACGTACTTGATTTTATGTACATTATGTTAAAAGATTTACAAAACAAATAGACGTTTCCCATTATTAAAAAAAGTTGTTAGCATTGTTAACCATAAAATTTGAAACCAATTAAAATATTTATAAAACCAAATAAACTAAATAATAAAATACAAATCTGATTTTAAACATGCATATGTTTGAAAATATTTTAGTCATAATTTTTTCTGTGTATAGGAAATAGACTTTAAGAAAATAAAATTTGTGAGACTGTTGGAATATAAATATAGTTGTACAAATAAAAATATTTCAATGAATTTGTTATTAAAAGTATAACTTAAAAATGCGGGATTTTTTTAAATATTTAGCTTTGATTATGAAAAAGTGGCTACGACCATTTCCCATCTTTCTGGCAAGATATGGATCCCGAGCCAAAGTAACTGCTCATCTTTTGAGGCCAAGAACGAATCAAGCCAATATCAGATATTCTGTTCTAAAGTGAAGAATATCCCAGAGAAAGTGTTCCTCATCCATCAAGACAAATAGTAGTCGGGCGGTGCACGGTCTAGACTATTAAGCGGGTAAGGCAAAACTTCTCAACCACTTCATTCTAAATACGTTTTAACAGATATTGCAACACGAGGCCGAGCATTTTTCGCCCAATACTCGCTTCAAACGAATCAATTGCGTTCGATACAAATTCCCTTTGTTAGTCTGTTCAGATTACAGCAGCCCTTTTCAGACCCTTTTGCTCCCACTAAATACAGAGAATTACCTTAGCGCCATATTTGACTTTGGTGTCGATTCGGTTGGTCGGCCGGGCTTCACAAATCTCTTACGCTTCGGTTTATTGTAGTGGATGCATTTTTAATCGCAAGTAATGATTCGGTACAAAAATGATTGCAAAATCGTCTTTCAAGGTCTATCGGCATCAATTCGTATGGTACCCAATTTCACTGCTTTTGGGTGAATACCGCTGCTCGCAAACGTTTTGAAACGTCTCACATTGAAACAAGCTTTGGAGAGTAATCGGTGTGCTGTAACTGCACTTTTTTTCAAATTAAATAAGTAAAGCTAAACTTCCCGCATGTGACGATTTGTTATTAGAAAATTCCACATCTTCGAAGCAAAAAAAAACTTTGTTGTTTACACTATAATGTTCAATAACTAAATGGGAATAAATGAAAAATATGTGCCATTCGAAATGACATTTAAGTTATTGGAAACAAAAACCGTGGCCAAAAAAGGAGGGCCCGCATTTTAAAGTCTTATACCCAATATAATACTTGTCTTATAAAATAAAAGGAAATGTTGTTTATTTCACTAAACAAGATTGTTTATTTCTATGAGATAAGCATCTCGTAAAGTTAAATGCTCTGATGCTTTTGTGCGCAGGGCTAAAGGTAATGCTGGGTTGAAGTTGTATAAAGTTCAGAAAGATCCAGATCGCAATGTGACATCAGGCACTATAGACACAGAAATATATATTACGGAGTTTATCGTTCTTTGCCGGATTTGACATCATGACAATAAGGAAAAAAGCCCCTAGAGTGGTATCAAACAGTAGAGTAAGTTCGGGTAATGTGGTATACCTATTTTTTATTTGACTATAATTTTTAGAATATTAATTCGATTGGAACAGTTTTCAGCTGGTGTTTTGCTACAAGTGTTAGGTTTATATCCATGAAAGTAAAAAAGTCTTTTAATTTCAAGTTTCAGAGAAATTTGCGAAAAAGAGAAAACACCCATAAACAAGCTATTGAAAAAATTGGCTGGTAATGTGGTACACCATGTTCTTTTAATATTGTATACCAAACCGCATAACCGATACATAGTATTTTAATTTTTAAATGAGTTGCGTTTTATTTAAATCATCTTTAATGGATGCGGTTAAAGTTGGCGGCTGACCAAGCTTACCAGAAGCTCCTCAATACATTATTCGCTTAGTAGGAGGCACTCCACAGTGTGGTAGATCGCAAATCTAACTGGACAAAATTAATAAAACACGTTGGGTTCACTTCTCACTTATGAATCATATACAAAATTAGTTCAAATATATAAACGATTATAAAAAACCAACTTTTTTTCGCAATGTATTTTGGGAGTTTTTTGCCATTCTTCAAAAATTTTCTTTCATGAAAAAGTAGAAGTCATACTGGAAAAGTGAAAAAATTTATGGCGGTAGCAAGAATGCGCAAGATGTTTTTGATTTACCTTGAAGTGAACACTAGAAAGATTAACTCAAATATAGTTTTACACGGAAACTATCCGGAATAAACAGCTTTAACTCTACTTGAAAAAAGGAAAAATTTTATTTTTTCTTTGTGTAGGTCATACTGGAAAAGTGAAAAAAAATGTATGGCGGTCGCAAAAATGCGCAAGATGTTTTTGATTTACCTTAAAGTGAACACTTGACAGATTAATCCAAATATAGTTTTACAGCGGAACTATGCGTAGTAAACAGCTTTATATCTACTTGTAAAAAGGAAATATTTTATTTTTTCCAATTTCTGATCTTCTCACAAGAAATATTTTTTTTTAATAGTTACAATGGAAATAATTAAATGAAAATTGTTGCATATTTCCTTGAAATGCAGCTTAATAATAATATAAAAAAATTATGACAATAAAATCACCGTAGCCTTTTTAATCATAAACCAAAGTCACACAAAAAATACACTTCTCTTTGAAATCTTAATGTACCTGTTGACAACAACTGACTTTAAAGCTTAGTTTTTCCTAATCGGAGCTAAAAACCAAAAAAACAAAAAACATGAATTACAGTTCCCTATTGTATTGAGAAGCTCATTAAATGATCAGAAGGAATGTTGCCAGACATTTATTTTTTAATTTTGTCCAGCTAGATTTGTGATTTACCACAGTGTGCACTGGAGACAAATCCATCCAACTGTCCAGAACTTTGGCTTGTGTAAAGGTATTGGGCTATTGTAAGAAAATAATTAAAGAACAAAGGAAAGGTATCCCAGAATATGTTCGATTTTCAGCGTAAGTGGCTCAACTCGTTCAAAAACGTAACGGAAGCAACTATAAAATCTTTAAAGGGAGGATTTTCGAAAAAAAGTGAATAAATTTATAAAGGGTGGCCAAAAATTATATTTTCTCTTTAGCCTTTTCTCTTGTAGTTTAGAAAATTCAGATTTATTACAATTTTTTGTGTGATTAACCTCACTGTGCAGCAGTAGTTTCTTACAGAGTACATGCTCTGAGGTTTCGACCTGAAAGCTCAATTCCTCAAACCCCTGGCAGCATTATCCGCAACGTACTGTTGGTAGCAAAGACCAAAGTGTCCAGTTACCATCATGTAAGTAGTCTAAGTTCTCCCTTATTGAGAGTAGCAGCATCTGGTATTTTATTTTGGTCGGATAGATAAATCGTTTAGCTTAACCAAGTATCCGGAGTTTTCTAAGATATATTCCATTAAGTATTCCAAATAAGTGTTCCAGACGCATACAAGTTCATGCATAAAAATATTATTGACTAAGCAATCAGCTCCTACATTACCAAAGTGGACATCTTGGCCCAGTATCTACCACAATGTTAACAAACATTTTAATCTGAAATATTGAAGAATACTTTCCCTTGAATATTACCATTTGAAAATGTATCTGTTTGGATCGGACCGTGAACCATACATCCACATACTGCCTAGGTTCGATTGGAGCACTGGGCTCTATATCCAGATATCTCCGGTAAGAGAATTATACCATAACAAGCTTTTCCATTATCAAGGTGGAATGGACAAACGGACAGGTTTTCATATCCAATAAAGACCTAGCTGTGATCTGATCAAGTTTTCGTCAGCATATCAAGGCGGCGTAAGTCAATTTGGTTTACAGCGATTGACTCTTTTGATAGTACTGGGCATATTGCTATTGCAGCTTAGGGCTTTACCCAGAATAACAGATATCCGTCAGCAGAATTTTTAAATATATTTAGTAAACACGATTTCACTTTACAGTAATTAGAAAAAAACTTTTCAAACAAGTCTATCTAAGTTTCAAATTTCTATTTAAATAGAAATAAAATTGCTGAAATAATTTTGAAACATTTACCATCGGAAAACTCGAAAATACGTACATATATTTTCTATACCATAAAACTCTTTTAGCGAAATAATTAAAACCAAAATGGTAAGTACTAAATTTAGCCATAAAATAAAAACTATTCTTCACAAATCACAATTTGTCTCTAAATTCAGAATACTAACGATACAAAGGAACAAACTCAATATGAAACATCATCTAGCGAAAGCAACGTGCCATTTATACCCATAACACCCAAATCATCTGAAGAAGCTTCCTATAAAGAACAGCGACCTCAAAATAACAAGCCAGTGGCCACAAAAACCATGATGCAACGAGCCATAAAAGCTTTATCTACAAACTCACGCAAAGGTTTCTCGCTTGCCGGTATACGGAAATATATTTTGCAGAATTTCTTACACACTGCAGGTGATCTGAAGCACCGCATGCCTTTTATGAAAAAATTCTTTAAGGCTGCGCTGGAAACGGGTGAGGTAGTGAGCGTTAAGGGGACTGGTTTAACTGGTTCATTTAGAGTTCCTCCGACAAGTCCGTTGCATGAAAATGCCAAAAAAAACAAAGAGCAAAATGAAAAGAAATTAAAGAAAAAAACTGCAAAGACAATTGTAAAGCAGCTCAAGACAATGCGGGGTCCAGCTCTCAAGCCTAAGAAAGTAAAAAAAGTCAAACGGATATTTTCAGCCCAAATGTGAATCATGTTATTTTGTTTAATCAAGTTTTTTATTTTTAATAAAATCATTATATTTTTATACGTTTAAATCACACAGGTCGAAAATGATTTTGACTTTTCAATGAGTACTACATATAATTGCATATTACTTGGAAGTTGTTTAGTAATGACAATGAACTAGTTAAGAGTCATAGAATTTGAATACATAATTCCATAATATTCATACAAATATATTAGATTTCCTAAGCTTTTTCTGGCTAAACGAATTACTCCCAAGAAATCAAAGAATGTTTCTGCAAATATCATAAAATTTATAATTTATTTTCGCTATAACCGTTGCCTATTTAAAAATAAACAACCACTTGTTGCTCATAAAGATGCCTTATTTCAAATTAAATGAACTATTTAGTTTTTGCATTAAATTTTCCTTTCACTAATGCAAAATATTTCAATTAAGGAAAGGGCACTATTGCCAAAAACTAAATTAATGAAATAAGAAGCAAAAAAAAAGAAGAGCACAACAACAATACAATGTCGACAAAAATAAAATTTGAAATTGAATATAAAATTCAGCAAATAACTACAATAATGAACAACAGCTAGAAAATACGGGCCAAAGAACAAAATACAAATGAAAAGAATAGAAAAGAAACGTCATCAAATGAAAAAAATAGAAAATTGTAAAAAAAAATCAACAAGGAATCGAGACTGAATAGAATGTACCCTAAAATTGGCTGAGCGTTCCTATTTAAGGACATTATTTTGAGGTTCTGGAAATGTAATGCATTTTTAACTTGTTATAATAAGTTGCTTCTCTTTCAATTTATATGGAATAGCACAAATTTATCGAAAATTTCCACAACCCTTTTACATGTGGCGTTAAATTGCCTTGGCATTCAAATAACCCAATAAATTTAAAACAATTGTGTAAAATGTCTCATGCGGTAATTTAATTGTTTCGTGGGCTGTGGATAGTTGAAACCATATGTCGTCCCCATAAATATCATCCAATTTAGTGAGAATGAACTCTGTTAATATATCGCTATATCCAGCACTAGTCGAAATCAATGTTTTACAAGGCTCATTTGCATAAAAATATGGTTTAATTATACATCCTGCATAGCGTTCCTAATTTCCGAGACTTTTTCCCTCCCCAGGAGGAAATTCAAATTATTTTTCATTTCCAGGAATTTTTTAACACTAAATTAAAACAAAAACCAGTAAAGTTTTTTTTAGACTTTTCCCAGGGTTTCATAAAAAAGAAGTATAAAATATCAATATTTATTATACAATATTAGTCTAACCTTTTCATACCCTTCACCTTCGTGAGAAGGGTATATATAAGTTTGTCATTCCGTTTGTAATTTCTACATTTTTCATTTCCGACCCTAAAAAGCCATGTCCGTCTGTCTGTCTGTCTGTTGAAATCAATTTTCTGAAGACCCCAGATATTTTCGGGATCCAAATCTTCAATAATTCTGTCAGACATGCTTTCGAGAAGTTTGCTATTTAAAATCAGCAAAATTGGTCCATAAATAACGGAGATATGAGCAAAAAACCGGGACAACCTCGATTTTTGACCTATTTTTGATCTATATCTGGATTACTAAATCATTAATATAGACAATATGGATATCTAATGATAGATATTTTATAGACCTTTGCAACGACGTACATATATAAGTTGGACCTACAATGGGTCAAAATCGGGAAAAATATATTTTCATCAAACAATCTTTTTTGTCATACATTTTTATTCAAAAAAAAAAAAAAATTTGGAAAAAACTTTTTTTAAAAAAAAATTAAAAAAAAAATTTGAAAAACAATTAAAAAAAAATTAAATTTTGTTTACCTAAAAATATTTTAAAAAAAAATTATTTTAAAGTATAATTTGGTGAAGGGTATACATATAAGATTCGGCACAGCCGAATATAGCTCTCTTAATTGTTTTCTAATTCAATAGTTGCATTTGGTCAACAAATGTACTATATGCTCAATTAACCCTTTGATGTCAAATGTTGCTTATAGGCAACATTGTATATTTTCGGTCATAGTTCCTACAGTTTCAGGTATTTTTGCTGACGGTTTTTTTCCAACTGAAACTAATATATGTGAGCATTCGTTTATGAAGTTACATTTTTAAAAGCTTTACAAGTGTTCATTTGCGAGCTAGTTGAA
Organism: Calliphora vicina; assembly: GCF_958450345.1. NCBI lineage: Eukaryota > Metazoa > Arthropoda > Insecta > Diptera > Calliphoridae > Calliphora > Calliphora vicina. Next base: position 78,449,140 of record NC_088784.1, read on the forward strand.
GTGGTGTTCAGACGTGTGCAAAAGAAAGTGGAATAAGTTGTTCTACAAAAATTGAAATAAGAACTAATCACGCATGATTTTTTTTTATAAAAAGTGAATTTTACTATAAATAACAGATAAGAAAATTAAATAATAGCTTTGTTCAATAACTAAAAGTTTGTTACTTGTTAAGCTACGTATACACGGTTGTCAGATTGTCAGGAACATGCTCAGAAAATGGTTAACACAACCATTAGAACTTATGTTGAAACATATGGGTGTTAACCATTTATTGAACATTTTCTGACAATATTGTAAGAATATGACAACTGTGTGTACGTAGCTTTAGTAACAATTGTTACTGGAAAAGCGTTCATTAACTCAAAAAACTTTCAAGTAGAGCAAAAATCAAAAGCGTATAAATTTTACAGACTGTTCTCTCGTTGCAAACTATTACAAGTCTTGTTTTGAACTCGTAATTGTTAGCAGCTTATATTTCATATGTTTTGTGTTATTATTTATTTATTTTTGTGGTGAAAAAATGTAAAAAAAAGAATTTAAAAATTTAAATTGAAGAAAATGTGAGTATTTTACATTTTAAAAGGAATAAAATAAGAAAATTGTGTGTATAAAACAATTGTTACTGGAAAAGCGTTCATTTACTTTTTACTATTTTTGAGAATTTAAGAGAGTAATTTTGTTAATTTTGATTTTATTCTCTCGTTGCAAGTATTTACTGGGAAAGTAAATGAACAGACCTAATGTTTGCAAAACTTTAAAAAAAAAAATAATTTTATGTCAGGAATTTTATTAACACAATGTTGCTTATAAGCAGCATTTGTCCATAGTAGTAATTATTTTTTTTCTGAAATTCGCCCATATGGTCTCACTATTAAAACAGATAATCGATTTCGATTGGAAAATTCTGATGATGCAGAAGGTGAAGAAGAAGAAAAATTATAATTTGGAGAGAGTAATTGATCAGGTAGCTGAAAATCCAGTTTCAGAATGCAAACGCTGATGTCGTAAACAAAAGAAGTATATGAATATACCTCGATCAAGACAGAAAAACGAAACATATCTCACGAAGCATATCAATTGATGATAGCAAACGAGCTTCTACACGCATCTGATATTACGCCAATAAACCAACGCAAAAGAGGTCGTCCATCGGCAATTCCTTCAAGCATGCAATCAGTCACCATCGTCTCCAGCACCATCTAACATTGCAAACGTTTCATCACAAGGTTCATCGTCGTCAACAAAACGATCATACGTGTCAGAACCTCCAAAATCCATGCGTCTTGATCAAGCCGGTCATTGGGTTGAATGGTGAGCAAAAGGAAGGTGTAGATTATCCCAGACCGGTATTCCAAAATCTAAATGTTCAAAATGTAAGGTACACTTATGTTGCAAGCCACAAACAAATTTGGGGGATTCAAACGGTCTCCTATTAACTCGTATTGTCATAATGTCCTAAAATATTTTTTTAGTTTAAACAAATTTTTGTTGGGTTTCAAACAAAAAAGTTATAAACTAATACATAAGTATTTATACCCTACACCACCATAGTGGGGAGGGTATTATGCGTTTGTGCAGATGTTTGTAACGCCCAAAAATATTGGTCTAACACCCACCTTAAAGTATACCGATCGACTTAGAATCACTTTCTGAGTCGATTAAACGATGTCCGTCCGTCCGTCCGTCTGGTTGGCTGGCTGGCTGTCCATGTAAACCTTGTGCGCAGAGTACAGGTTTGATTATATTTCAATTTTGAAGATATTTCGATCAAATTTGGTACATATTACTTTTTCGGCCCAAGGACCAAGCCTATTGAAACTGGCTGAAATCGGTCCATTATTTCACCTAGCCCCCATACAAATGTCCCCTCGAAATTGGACTTTATCGGTCATAAATGTTTAATTTATCTATGTATCTACACAAATTTCGCTCCAAATAAGTTTTATATATACAAAATTCATGTCACCAAATTTTGTTACGATCGGTCCATAATTAGTCATAGCTCCCATATAGACCCGCTTCCGAAAATCACTTTAACGTGCATAAATCACTTAAAAATTTTCGTATACACACAAAATTCAACATAAATAACTTTCATATAGACATAAATCACACGACCTAATTTTATGGTGATCGGTCCATAATTGATCATAGCTCCCATATAAGGCCCCTTCGAAAAATCACTCAAAAATATAAATTATTGATATTTTAAAAGAAAAATATTTTTACTCATTTACTTGGTGTAGGGTATTATATGGTCGGGCTTGACCGACCATACTTTCTTACTTGTTTTTTACTATGTTTATTGGCTTGTCATAAAATAACAATTTTTTTGTTTGCACCACAACAAGAATTTTTTTAAACTAAAAAGATATTTTAGGACATTATGACAATACGACCTAATAGCAGACCGTTTGAATCCCCCAATTGTCTTGTTTCATATCACACATAAAATGTATTAAAATTAATAAAAATAACATGAAATATCAATATTTGTTTGTGTTTTAAAATGTACTACAATGGCTCAAAGTTGCTTATAAGCAACATCCCATAACGGTAAAGCCATACGTGATAGAGGCTTGTCAGTTTATATTCAAGGCTCAACCAATGTCCTAACTTATTCAAAATATTTTTATCTACGACAACTTTAATTCTGACATCAAAGTGTTAAAAAAGGGTCGTATTTCCATCCTAGCAATAATGTAATAATTCCTTTAAGAACATAAACTTTCTATTTGATTCATTCTTAGTGGCAGAATTTTTCTGCTGTGATTGAAAAATTATAGTTAAGTGAAAAGAATTCGATTATTGTAACCGTAATGCTTGTTTGCCAACTGACTATCTCTTACTAAAACCGAAAAAAATGGATGGATATAATGGAATCATTCAACTAGCAACATATCTGGCCGGCACAACGAATCTGAATATTGTAACTGAATGTAGAAAACTTATAAATAAATTCCCGAAAATTACCGACAAAAATTTCCAAAACAAATATTTCCGGGAAAATTTCTTCTGGTAGGATCCATACTTCAGCATAAAATCCGCACCGAACAGGTGCAAGAATGGTTTTCGTTGAATTAATTTTTCGACTAAACCCGAAATGGGAGAATCCATATATAAAAACGGACAAAAAACTGCTATTCTTCGATTTTAATGAAATTTAACACACGTCTACAAATTGATGAAGTCGATCACTTGGTCGCTTTACCGCTACCCTGCTGTAAGTCAATAATACAGCGTAAATTATTTGAGTCTGCTCAGCTCAGATGGTCTAATTTGACAAATTGCTCGATATCGAGACTCACATGGCGCGTTTTTGACCATCATAGGTCAATGTCCCTCACGGGGCTACCTCGGGCTAGCCTACAAGCTCTGATATCAGTGCTCACGGGGCACTGCTTGATAGGTTCGCATGCTAGGAGTCTGAATACTCCATATAATGACTTCTGTAAGAGTTGCCACGATGAAGACGAGGATGAGAAGATTGAACATCTCTCTGTCTTTGCCCTGCCGTAGCAGGGAATCGGACTGCGACAATAGGTAGTCCATTTTTGCACGACCTAGCGGATCTACTCTGGATATGAGGAGGATGGATTCGTTCATTCGTCCGTCAGGTTGGTTCGGCATTGAACCCAGTTCTGACATGTGAAGGACCTCTTAAGGTCCTGAAGGTCCTAAAGGTTCACACAAAGGGACGAATTCATGAACCCAAGTGAGCTGGTTGATACTAGCTGCCTTTATAACCTAACCTAACACACATATTACGGTTCCAAAGGATTCCTCAAATCAAGGACTTTTTCATCGGAAACTTTTTCTATTTCAAAACTATCGCGATTTGAAAATTGAAAAATTTTTTAAAATTTTCTAAAATTATATACACATAATTGCCCATAATATTGAAACTACTCAAAGTCCAACATAATTTTTGATTCCATTTCAAAGGCTAAGATATTGTCCGTAAAATGGTGTGAATAAAATTCTTTACATCAATAAGGTTAAAGGTTAATTTTCGGATTATATATTTCAATGTAAAAAATATCAAAGATCGCGGTGTTAAAAATTTAAAAAGAACATTGTTTGAGGACACCTAAACTCTCTACTAGGGTATTCATTCGACTAATGATCGTTCGATTAATCGAATAATTTCTTACGAATAATTATTCGAACAATTTAAAAATGGCCATTTTCGAATAACGAATAATTCGAACAATTTTATGTAGAATAATCGAATAAAACGAATAAATGTTTAAACTTATTAAAATGCTTAAATGTTTTCATAATTTCAAATTTAAATAAGTAATAATGACTACAAAAATTGTATTGTTTCTGAAATTCGACAAATAACTAAAGACAAAGGGACTTTCGATCACAGTAGATGAGTATTCCGATAGCTCCTTCTATAAATATATAAATATTGCTGCAAGAAGTTACAATTTTAAAAACAAATCTTTCAAAATTTTTAACTTAGGACTTGAACCAATGAAAATAAAAGGTTCGGAATAAAATATTTGTTAATTAGCTGGCGAAATATTAGAAGAATCGCAATTAATAATCAAAATTTTAACTTAGGTTAAAGTGGAGTTGAATGTGATTTTAAAACGGTCGTCGAAAGTGATATTGAGGATGACATTTATAATGATTACATTGAAATAGATGAAGGCCACGATCTTAAAATATATGTCTAACATGGTAATAAACTTTTTGCGTATTTGTAAATGCGTCAATCATGCACTGTCTGACTTCAAATTAGCCACGATCACTGACAATGATATCAAACTTTGGACAGATTCCCTTTATTGTGTAATTCCCCAAGACCACTTTATTAAGCAAAAATTCGGCAAATTGATAGAACTTGATGTATAATACAATTTGTTATACATAAATTTATTAAATAATTAGTTATTTAAAACCCGAATTAATGAACGACATAAAAAAGTTCTTTATACATTTATATTGTATTTGAATTCAGGATCATGTCCAACTATCTCAAATTTGTTAAAGGATAGCTCCAAAACGGAAACTAAAGGGTTTGCTAGTCAATTGTTTTGTAGATTGTTCGGGAGTTAATCTGATCAGAATATTTTTGTTGAAAATTTAATTATGGACTTTGTTTTCGAATGTTTTTTAACATTATCAATACTTGAATTGTTAACTTTAACGTTATTTTTTGTTTTTCTTTAACAATAAAATATTAAAAACCCGACATCAAAACTTCACTTTTTACTTTTTAAAAAAATTTAAATTATTCGAATAATTCGATTAATTTTAAATGTGTGATCGAATTATTCGAACAAGTTAAAATCTCTTATTCGAATTATTCGTTTTATTCGAACAAGAGAAAAATCGAATAATTCGAATACCCTACTCTCTACTATATTCGTGCAAAATAATTTCGATGGGGACTCGATTAGTTTAGGAGTTATAAAGTAAAACGTTATTAAAAGTACGTTTTTTCATATAAATTCATAAAAAATTTGATATTTTTTGCTTTGAAATATACATATACTCCGAATATTGACCTATAACCTTTTGGAAGTAAACAATTTTATTCACACCATTTTAAGGACAATATATTTGGCTATTATTCATACATTTTAAGGACAATATCTTTAACCACGACAAAAAGTTTATATTTCATTAAAAAGTTTCACGTCAGGAACATGGAACATAAATATTCGGACTCCACTGGGAAACCAAGAACTATTATTTATTACTTTTGCGCCACATCATTAGAGCATAGTGCCAATACAAAGTTATTCCTCTAATTTCTCATTGAATTCAATTCCATGATCATTTTACTGCATAAAGATTTATGTCATCCTTATGGCTTCCTCTCCATCTACCGCGTGGTCTACTGCACCTTTTAAAATGTATTTTTACTAATCGCTTCCTATCTTTAAATTTAAATAGGCCTATCGATGTCATTATGTATGGAATATAACATCGTGCAAATGTCCGCGCTTCGCTGGGTGGCACGCATTCGAAATGTCCAAATTTTCATGACTCCGGCGCATAAATCAGTCTGAATTTAACCATTGGCATAGGTTATGTTGGCGTCCGCTGTGGTTTGTGGATTATTTACATAGACCTGTGACTTAAAACAACCCCACAACAAAATCTAACGCATGATCTAGAAGGCCAGTTAACACACCTCCACGTGAGGTTATCGATCGTGCAGAATGTTTAATATGACATGAGTTGTGTGGCAAACCACATGTCTTTGGTGTCCATATCACCCAAGTCCGACCAAAAAAGTAATCATCGACCTATAGCGCTCGCTGTTGACGGTGATGACCTGGCCAACGTCGTTCTCAAAGAAATATGTACCAATGACACCACCAGCCCAAAATCCATACCAAAGAGTGATTTTTCGAAGTGCATTCAAAAATTTTATTTATCGAAGTACCCATTCATTTAGAAATTGACCTCACCTTGAAAGGGGTGAAGTGCGCAGAACGTTGCCCGAACAGATCACCCATTTTGACAAAACAATTTTATCATTGCATGTTCAAATCACCGTCCATGGTTAAAACTGAATAAGTGGCTGCCAATCCGTCAGATGAAGCTTCAAAAATATAGCCGCTATCGACGGTCAAAGTTCCGAAGTCCCTTTTGAAAGACCTTGGGGATTACATTCACAAGGCTTCTCATTTTCACTTCTTTTCACATATGTATCTCATTACAGCTACCGTATAATTCGAATTCGATCGCTGAAATACAGTGATTTATTGATGAAAACTTGCAACTTGCTATCAATTTCGCGGCAGGAGAGAAAAGTTTCGCAGCCATATAGCTGCATGGATAAGACATTACCTTTGTTTGAATGAAGCGGCTACTTTTGTACAAGATGGCTAATGCAGCTTTTTGTTATGTGAGGAATGTGTATTCGTGTACAGCCTTCTGGTGAAATTCTACTGCCTAAATAGCGGAATTCGTGCACAGAATTCATATACTATGGCGAAGAAAACATTATCATTTCATAATAAGGTATTTTTTAACTTTTTGAGGAAAAACAAGTGTTAAAAAAAGTAAAGAAGCTGCTTGTTTTTACAATTTTCAACATCAACTGTTACATATAATTGCTAAAACTGAAATAACCTCCCATAAAATTAAAAACACTAAATAAATAAACAAATAAAATAACTATAATAAGAAAGAAGCATTATCATTATCTGGCTTATTGTAAAATAAATACTATTTACATACATATTTATACCAAAAAAAAATTCTTGGCAATAAAATTTCCTAAATTTCAGCCACTCAAGTCTTATTATAAACAATAGAATAGCAAAACCACATCAAATGTAAACAATCTATGTAAATCGTATTATTTGAGATACTTGTTCAACAATAATGCATCACTGAAATAATAAAAATAAACTACGAAAAATCAAAGAACATTTTTTGGGGAATTCTAAACTTAGAAACAGACACTTTTTCTGGCCGGCTAAAAATACATTGAATAAACAATTGGAAAATTTTCTGTGCACATGCTTAGACACATATGTATGTATGAACTTTTGGGAAAATTTATTTAAATTGCGGTTTCTAGGTTTGTAGATTGTTAATTGTTTGTGTTTTTTTTTTGTTTTTGGAATTTGACATTTGATGATTGAAATGTTGAGATTTGTGTAATTCTTTATGACAGGTGTCAAGGCAACAAACAATTTTAATACCCTTTACTGTAGAGAAATACGCATAGAGACGAGACACTTTGTATTGTCAAACAAAAATACAACAAATCATATGATACAACAACAAAATACATTGACTTTTATGTATTTTGTTGTTGCAAGAGTTAGGTTTTTGACAATTATGTCTCGTCTCTATATTACCCTATGCCTTATACCATAGATAAATACACATTGATCGGAAACTCTGCTGTCATAGACCTAACTCAGTTGTCAAAAACCTAAGCGATTACTATAAAAATTATTCGAAAATTTTAGTTGTTTTACTAATACATTGTTTGAGTTGTTTTACTAATACATTCTCACCACTTAGATTTTTCACTACTGAGTTAGGTCTTTGATGGAAGAGTATCCGATCTATATATATTTATCTATGCCGTTTACATCTCTAATAAAATAAGGGCATTCGCATACATACAAGTTTGTTATTATGTTTGTTATTTAAATAAGTCGATTTAATAATATCTTGCCCCAGAATTTGCAACTGAAAAATTTGCCTATAAACATATTTCCTTGACTGTTAAAAGCATAATTCTTAACAATAAAGAGCAATGCTAAACATATTAATGCAAACGTAATAGTTCTATTAGTCTGTGTTTCAACAGGTCAAGTTTATAATGAAAGTGTATTCATCTTATAGTTTTCTAGTGTTTATAAATTATTTTTCTATTGTTTGTTTTTTTCAGTTTTCTTTCATATAGACAAAACTCAAGTGTTTGTTCTTGTTTCACTTTATTGTAATTTTTTTTTGCAATTGTTTTAAATTTATATTTATAGCTGTTTCTAAAAAAACATTTGAAAAAAAAATGTTCATAGATTTTATTTTTGTTTTAAAAGTAATTTGTTCAAATCAAATAAAGCTAAATAATGAAACTACATATTTCTTGACATATGTAGCTATTTTTCGTAAATATTTTAATAACATTTCTTTGTTGACGCTACAAGTATTTAAAATGCCTTAATTGAGTGTGTTTTTAGTGCTTTGACAGCACAAATAATTTTTGAAATGCTGGAACAAGTGTCGTGGGGAGGGAAAAGTCAGTCAAAGTAATTTCTTAAGTGTTTTAAATTAATAATAGCTGAATGAAAAGACCAAATTCTTTAAAGACAGTTGAATATTTTAGTTTTAATAACCAATATTTAGATTCAAATTACACGTTGCTATGTTGCTATAAAATAAAAGCCACGGTTTTATGTGTTCAAGTTTATAATCAAAACAATTGCATTTTTACCTTAGTTAAGGTTAAGTTATTATAAAAAATAAGAAAAAATATAGCTAAATGTATTTATAAAATGGCTTTGTTAGTTTATTAGCCACCATGGCGGTTGGCATTAAAAATAATTATAATAACAATTTTCGAAGCGAATAAATTTGTTTGAAAGCTAATAATTTTCACTAAGTTTTCTGACCAAGTAAACGAAATAGCTATGTAATAATAACTCGGCTCTTCCAATCGAAAATTTGTTACCCATTTTGGTTCCACCACGCAGTTTAGGTAGTTAAGTCATTAATATAAGTTTTACCCAAATTTGATAGATGTATGTCATCATCCGAATCAAAATCACCATAACATTTTGACTTGATCCGCGATTGTATATCATCGAGCACCATCAGATCGGTATGCTCCTCATAATTCTGAATCGTCTGAGTCGATGAAACTACATCTGGCTGGCTGTTCATGTAAACCTTGTGCACATGACGAAGTCTATACAAACTGGCTGAAATCGGTTCAATATTTCATCCAGCCCCATACAAATGTTCTTTGTACTGAATAGCATAGGCAAAACTTTTCTTTTTATTGGTGGAAGTAATAAACGGGTTTTTTTTTGGTCATGCTCAACTGAAGTCCATATTTTTAAAAGCAGTGTTTAGTGGTATATGCATCGATTTCAATTCCATAACCTTTTTTGATATCCTTTTTTAAGCCTACGCTACTTTATTTGTAATTTCTGGGACTTCTCTTACAATTTTACGCCTTAATGTTTTATCAAACTTTAATGGATGTCCTGTCGTGGAAAACTTTCATATCTTTCAAACTTTTTAAAGTTCCTAAGGATAGTTTGGACAACACAGAAAAAAGTTTTAACATAAATATTATGATTTGATTTCATTGATTTCAATTCATACACACAGAAAATAGTTTGGTTGGAAAACGGTTAGAATTATTAATATTTAATTAACTAAACTGAAAATGTATTATAACTATGGAAAATATATTAATTCAACCGATTTTCCATATTTACAGCTAAAAATATACATTTGTAATTATATTACGATTCCAACAATTGTTAAATTGGTTCATGTAATCAATTTGTGCCAGATTAAAATTAGTTTATGTGATTCGGTAACTTCAACAGATGTAAGTTCAAGTTTTAATAGTAAATATGGTGGTTACAATCAATATATTGGTTGTGTTATAATAATTTCTCCTGAAATTAAGCTTCTAGTTAAAGTAACAAATAATTGTTCAAACCAATTTCCAAAATTCGATGTTCACAACTGAAAAAATAAGTACATAATCCAATCGAACTATTTGTTGATTTATTTGACAAAAAAAAAATTTTCTAATAAAATAAACCAGAAAATAAAATATGAAAAAAATATTCATAATAAAATATTAACACCAAAAGCATAATCAAAATATTCCATAGACCGTTGCGGCTATAAACCTCTAGAATGGTAAGTTTACATAATGTTTCTTTTATTAGAAATATTTATTTTAAGGAATATTCTTGATAATTTAAGTTAAACTCTGATTTAATAGGTATACGAACGAGGTGTTACTTTTGGCGAAATATTTCGAATCTCTTTGTTTTTCCAGTTGATGTCGCATTGAAATATTAAATGTTTGGTGATGCTGTTATGTCTGCTGCAACCGTTTCAAACGAAATACTAAGAACTGAAAACAGATAATTTTAACTGCAATGCAGATGTAACAAAAAAACGGTAAAAATAAAAGTTCTACCATTGCTGTTCCCACCGCCAATTTTAAAGATCAATCTTTGTATTTTGTATTACTTGTTTTTTGGAAAATAAAATAAATAAAAACCATTTTGTAGTCATTTATATAGGAACATAAAGTCAGTACTTGCAATCGATTTATGGATTGGTATGGTAACCGATTGAATTTGAAAAAATTCGGCTGTCATAACAAATTTATTTTCTCTGTATACCAATAAAGTGTCATTAGGACCTCAAAAATTCGGTAATTGCAACTGATTTATTTGATAGTAGATGTAACCGACTAAATTCGATTGGCGACAAATTCGGTTGCCATAACGAATCTGTTTTCTCTGTGTAACATTTATAAATAATTTCCTAAATATTTATTATATTTAATGATGTTTTTTAAGTTACAGATATTGTTGATTCATCTTAAAATATTTGCCAATATATGGCTATTATGCAAATAGTTATAAACAGGGCAATCAAAAATATGCTCTGAAAAAGTGTTTTATGCGCATAAAATATGCACTTATAAACTTAAAAATATTTGGTTACTGTCTGACTTCAACGTTTTTTTAAAAAGAAGTAAATAGTAAAGAAGTAAATAAAATATTGAGCTGATTAATTAAAATTGTTTATTATAGGATTAAATTTCAATTGTACAGTCTTTTGCACTACATGAAAATAGTTTGATTCAATTAATTTTATTATATTTAGTAATAAATTACTGCCTGTTTTCTTAAGTTTTAAATGTTCAAACTAAATATTTGTTTTAGATTTCCGTAGAGTTGATTTGTCTCATCTTTTATACTGCCTTATACTTTAAACTTTGTTTTTGTAAGTAGTGGCATAATATTTTACTTGCTCAATCCATGTGCCCCATGTTCCGGATGTTCCGGATAAATTTCTCGAAATATTTCTATTCTACATAAAGCTTTAAAAATCACTTTTATATCATTTGAATATGATTCAAAAACTCTATGGTAAAAATTGCAATCGATTTTTTTAATTCGGATTCCAAAATTTAAATAGAATTATAAAAAAGCCTTAAAATAGTGGAATGATTTTAATAATTGTGTGAAACTAAGCTTTATGTCAACGAAAATTCATTCATGTTCGATTAATAATATTTATTACAAAATTCATTCCAATTATGAATTTCTTTTTTCTGTGTATATAGAATTTGACAAACTAATGCAACTTTTACCCTTGAACATTTTTTCAGCAATTTTGGCTTTTGGACACATAGTGGAGTGGGGAAATAAAAAAATTGGAAATAAATCTTTACTTTCTAAACGGATTGTCGGATTTAGTAAAGTCTTCCACGATTATAGAACAGATGTAGCTGAGATAAGGTTTTGAATTTAGGCTTTGAAGACTAAACTGGGACGGATGCTCAATACGCAAAATTGGGGTATATGAAAAATTAAAAATTATGCCAAATGTTTGTTCTCGATCCTATATTTCACAAAAGTGAGCAGCGAATTTTTCGATTTTTTTAAGATCATGAAAATCGCTATAGTCCGACCTGATTTTTTTTTTCAAAAAAAGGTTGAACATTTAATTTTATAAGATAGGATTGTTTTAGAAATGTAGCATACCCGATGTGTCCTACTTTGGATACCCTTGGTCGCGTCTCTAGTGGGTTCATGAAGTCCAAATTAAAAGTATTTGTATACTCAATGAACTACAACAACACGGAATTGTATTAGTCATATTATTTATAGCCACCATAAAAAATATGGGGGTTATATTGATTTTGTCATTTCGTGTGTAGCTCATCGAAATATCCATTACAGTTCCACAAAAGTATATATATTCTGGATCCTTATGAAAATCTAAGACGGTATATCTATATCCGTACGTCCTTCTGTCTGTTGAAAACACGATAGGGCACAAAGCTAAGAAGCTAGCTGGCTAAAAATTTTCCAGAAATACTCTCTGTTGATAAGGTTTGTTTGGTATTGAAAATGTATCGTGTTCGTGAATTCACATAGCCCTATACAAATGTCCCACCGGAATACTGTTTTAGGAGTCATAAATATGTTGATTATGCGGCAATCTTGATAAAATTTTTCACATTTGAACATTCATAATTGTCTTATAATAATTAAGATCGTGATAAAATTGGAAATAAACATGTTTTATATTCTTTTATAAAAAATAAAAGAATAAACACATATTGTTTGTATGTAGGGTTATTATCCCGGGAATTCCCGGGGCAAATTTCCCGAGAATTTTGCCAATTTTTCAATAGCCGATTCCGGGAATTTTTAGTCAGTATTCCCGGGAATTAAAAACTGACGAAACTACAAAGCAAACAAGTTTTTTTTTAAAAAAAAGTGAAAATGTTTTTTTACAGTTTTTCGTTTATATCTCGGCAATACTAGACCGCTTATTATTATTTATTTATGATTTTTCGAATGAACATTTCAAAAAGCATAAGGAAAACTGCACGATCTAGAAATAAAAGTGAATAATCTTCATTGCCAAGATTGACCGGTGCGAATTATTCCAGAAAACACTAGTAGAATACAGGAACCTACTTTTGATGGCGGCTCACCATTTGGTATTTTCAACTATAGAATTCATTTTTGGCCATTTTGGTATGAGTGTTATAATGAGTATGTTTTGCAGATGTTGTATTATAAAAATTCACCTTTGAATCCAATAATTTCGAAATTTTCGAGATCAACATACATTTTATCTCTTCATTATTCAAAGGCTTAAGAAATTTTTTTTCCAATTCATTTTGAAAATGATTAAAAGCTAAAAAAAACATTTAACTCAATTTGTAGTAGATTTGAATCAACAAAAATTTAATCATTCAAAGTTTAAATAAATTCTGTTGTTAATTAACTTCAAAATTAATTCAATTTAAATGAAGCTTTTGAAGGAAGCTAAAGAATTAGATATTGGGAGTGGATTTATGAAATGAAAGGCTGATATTTTTTAATTACGGATTAAAATTTTATTGAATTAAGCTCAAATTGAATTAATTAATACCAAGCTCTATATATAATGATTATAACACTAAGTTTTTATATGAAATTTTGCTATAATATTCACAGTTTACAGTATTATTATATATTTTGGGAATAGATAGAAAAATTTTACCGATTCCCGGGAAGCAAAAAAGCTCGGGAAATTAAAAACCCTATTTGTATGATGAAAAAAGGAAATTTTGTTTATTTTTGCTATTTCGAAAGGCTAAGGTACATTAAATGCCTTCCATGCAAATCACTTTCCTTCAACTTGAAAATGTTTAAGTCAATTTAACTATCAGCAGGAAAATTCGACTTTTTACTATGCAATTTAAAATTGTTTACCTGTACCTGCAGAAAAAAAAACATCCAAAATTTCAAATCGCGTATTGATAATGATTTTTTAATAAAAAATCTATTTAACACTTTTATCGTATTTTCTTTATTAATCACTAAATTTTTACTGAGTTGAAACTAATGTATCACATTTCGAATTCGACAGTTTAAAAAAGCATTTGGTACATTTTTTGTCTCTCTGAAGAAAAAAACAAATTCTTTATTAATGGAGAGGTTTTATAAAAAACTAGCTGTCCCGGCAAACGTTGTTCTGCCATAGCTCATACAAAGTTTGAAGACTCCCACTATAATAGTACTCCACATACATATGCAATAATAAATTTTTACTTTGTATGGGAGGTGCCATGCCCATTGTTCCTATATTAGTCAATTGTGAATCTAAACCATTCAGGTACCCACTCAAACACACACAACATATTTCATCGAAATCGGCCCAGCCGTTAAGGAGGAGTTTAGTTACTAACACACGTACAGAAGAATTATATATCGATGGCTTAATATAAAAAAGGCGTAACTAAATTTTTTTAAAAATGTCGTTTTTTGTTTATTCCGGTTAACAAATGTCAAATGCACCTTGCCTCAAAATTTCAGGAGGATATTATTGCAAATAACAGATTTATAACGATTTCAAAAAAAGCCCTAAGTCTAGTCAAAGAATTTTTGAAAGAAAAAGCCTTAACTCATTTTTTTTTATTTGATTGGTTATCATTTTTTATAAGTAGCAAATTCGATTCTGAATCGGATTTTTGCACCTATCAGGAAATTTATGTCGCTGAGTGTGATTCATGAAAAAAAATGGAAATTGTCCTATTCACTTTTTGCGCAATTATTAAAGGGATCAAACTATTCCATATTTAAATCTAGGAAAAAATTAATTCCTCAACTAAAGACGAGTGCTGCATTTTATAAAACTACATAATTTCACAATATACAATATTTTAACACTCGAATTGGACAATTATGTTTGGGATGAAACAAATGGATGTTGTCTAGGATCTTCCGTTTTTGCAAAGTGTGTTATTAAACATTTGTGAAGATCCAAAATCTACCAAAATCGCAATTTAATATTCTCTAATGCGTTGTTGGCTTTTAGTATGCAAACTCAAATAACGATTGAACAAAAATGTTTAATAAGTGGACATACTCAACTGGAATGTGACTCAAGCCATTCATTCCCTTATAGAAAGAAAAATTAAAAATAAACAAATGAATTTGCCATCGCAATTTGTGCAATACAAGCTCACCATTTGCACAACGACTTTTTTCTAAATTTTGAAAACATGCCTAAACGATACTCTTCGATTTGTCCTGGTAAACATATTGCTTACTATAAAAGTTCATGAAATGTATGTACTCAAACCTCAATTTAAAAATTTAAGCAGATGTATTGGTGATCTTACTGTAAATATTCTACGAGATTGGCTCGTGACTTAACTGACTGTCACGAATCTCTCCAACATAGATCAAAGTCGGTGATTAAAGATATCCCCCTGATTCACTTTATATGCAGTAAATAGCAATCCCATAAAAACAAGATACATGATTTGAAAAGTTTTTACCTGCCAATTGACATCTTTTTTGATAACTGGTTTAATAAGAAATAATTTTTCACAGTTCACTTCTGATTTAATCCTCTTAATTTCATGAATTATTTCCTTTTATTATTTAAACCTGAATTATTATAATAATATTATTTTTTAATATTATATTTTCAACTCAAAATTTCAGGTTTAAAAAAGCCCTAACTTATTTTTTTTTTTCATAAATATCAATGAAAAAAGGGCCTATATTAGATAACTTCATTAAAATAAAACAAAATTAAATATTAAAAGAGAAATAAAATGTGTTGCCTCTTTTTATAAAAAATTGCATTAAAACTTTTTTTGTATCTAAAATTTTATGGAGTTTATTAAGTTTTTTCCTTCTCCTGTAAAGTAACAAAAAATCGAGTTACGCCTTTTTTATATTAAGCCATCGATATATAAAGATAAAAACATAAAAAATATTTTTGTACCGAAATTGGAACCATTTTACGTTCAAATTTCAAAAGGACAATAATTTCATTTAAATTTAATTTCTGAGATATGAAATACAAAAAAGTACCAAAACTGGGTTTTCGCTAGTTTTATCCCCTCAACCATCAAAAGTACCACACACCTATCCACTTATTTTGGTCATAAATTCAGATTAAGTTGGATTTTTGGTGCTAGCTTTATTAGTTCCGGAGATGTAGAGATACCGATTTGACCCATTTTGCCCCCATAAAATTAGAATTTCCAATAATTCCTACTTAATGGATCTACACATCGGGAAATGTGCCTATATATAAAAATTCAAGACATAAAAATTTTCATAACTTCAAAATTGGTAAAAATGTATGGGAAAATTGGAAAATTCGATCAAATGGATCTATTGTTGCTAGTGTTTATAAACCGGTTAACCGGTTAACCGAAAAACCGGTTTTTCTTCGAAATCTCGGTTTTTTGCGAACCGGTTAATTTAAAATGTTGATTTTCGGTTAACCGGTTTATCCGGTTTTTATCACTCGGTTAACCGGTTTTTAAAATTTAGGTTTAAAATTAAGAAATCTCATGGTTTTGTGCATTTTTTATATTCATTGTACAAACATTATTGGTCTGATTTGAATCCTAAACAGCTGATTTACAATATAAACCTATTTAGATTGATATCTTTAAGAATTACAATGATTCTAAATAGTAGAGGACGATGAGTTTACTTAAAAACTATTTCAGAATAAATTGCACATAATCAAACTATAAAAATTAAATTCCGCAGAATTCTAGAAGTTAAGCAAAATCTTAATAATGATTCATTATAAACTTAGTGATGATTTTACCAAACGTCAAGTTGAATTTGATGTGCATACCTTCTTTCAATCAATTTGACTTCATTAGTGTGTTTTGTTCTTAAAATTTAATTTTATTATTCATTTCGTTAGCTTAGTGTACAAAGTCCTTTTCAGAAATAACAACGTTCCAAAATCCATAATTTGAAATATCTGATAATGGAGTTTTATTAATTATTTGGTATGATTTATAATGACAAATAATCACAGCTAAGAAGAAGTGCGTTTGCATCTTATAGGTCCTTTTTTGGGACTTCCTACATTTTCTGTTCCATATCAGAAAAATTTAATGAATAAACCAATAATTAAAACAAGTATATTATATATTTAGTAACATATTTATACTCAATTCCATTTGACTGAGATAATAATTTTTAAATTTTTACAAAATAAAATGGACTTAGCACTTTTGTATATTCATAGGTATTTAATATTAACCATTCCTGACTACTAAAAACTACAAATTTTAAAGCTGTATATACGGTAATTGGACATTTTATGTTTTCTACATATATATGACGGTTAACCGGTTTAACCGGTTTTTTCGATGTCGGTTAACCGAAAAACCGGTTTTCTAAAAAAGCCCAATTTTCGGTTAACCGACAAACCGGTTTTTTAAAAAGTCGGTTTTTTATAAACACTAATTGTTGCGTTTTAGATGTCTAAAACCATCTTCGTTAAATTTCCATATTAATGAAACCGGTTTGGAGCTCATCGGTTGGATGGTTTCCGAGTCTATAGCGGACATAGGTAGATAGAAAAATTGTTTATATAGATTTTGAAGAAAAGAACTGGACTCAGCACTTTTGTGTACTGCAAAATGGACCTATTACTTTTGTATATCACAGTTTAATAACGACAAAAAGGAAATAATTGTATTTTTTTTATTTTTACTTATTATGACTTTTTGTATTCAAATATCAATTCTCATAAAAAGTGGACTTGTCACTTGTTGATGACTGAATTAAGAATCAGTAAACACAAATAATATTTAATAACAATATTATTTCCATACTGATTATTGTTTTCTAATGATCAGTATATTATCAGTCATTTAAAGTGTAGTATTTGTGTGGCCAATGAAATTCTTTGTCTCCCTGCATATTTTTAATACCATCTGACATTATCGCTGATAGATGCAAATACCTAGAGAATAAAATTAGATTTGTGCCAAGTAATAATGGATTTTGTGGGACTATTATTGTTGGTTTTCTTGTACTTTTCTTCTCCAAACTCTTGTGCCGCCACCTTGACTTTTGACGGACCAGAAATTTATTCGTTTTGTGGTTCATTAAGTTGAGGGTATCGCTTGATTTTATTGTTTATATATATAATTTGACGTTGACATCCTACTTTGTGTGTGTATGGGTTTTATATGATCGTTGGCCATTTGATCGTCTGGTTGTCTGTCGGTTTTTGTTGAAAAAATGAAAAATGTATTTTTTTCTAAAACTTAAAATAATATTTATTGTTTGTTTGTTGGTTTGAGGAAAAATAATGGAAATTATGAAAAAATAATCATTTTAAATGTCGGCAAGTTTTGTTGTTAGCACATGTTTTTAGATTTTGCTGTTGTTGTTGTTGCTGTTGCACAGTGGCATGTCTATTATTTGCTGTTTAATAATATTTTTCATCTCTAATTGCATGTTGTTGCTGGTGTTGTTGCTGCTGTTGTTATTACTGTCGTTGATTATTGTTTTGTAGGTGGATTTTTGTTGTCTTAAGCGAAATTTTTAAGTATGATGATGATAATCATAATGATGATGATGATGTAGCTTATGGCGATGATGACTGTGCTGACTGTGGTATGGGTATGGGGTCTATTCATGCTGAACTTGTTGTGTTTGGACTTTTTGGGCAATTATAGTGGATTTCCAAAGTAAATATTTATTTAAAATTGTTTCATTCTGTTGCTCTTGTTCTAGTGCAGTTATCTGTCTAGTGTTTTTGTTGTGTATATTATTTTCCTTGTAGCTTTTTGATATCTGTCATCTAGAACCCAAAAAATTTCATTTATTTTCGTGGATAAATACGTCATGATATAGTTTATTTTTTAAATAAAAATCCGTTTAATACATGCCAGTGATTTCTGGGTTTAAGTGTGTATGGGTGACTGGTTTTTTTTTCTGGCAAATATTCATGTGTTCTTTGTTCACCTAGTAAATTTGTATCTCCATCATTCATCCAGTTTAGTTTTGTCATTAATTCGAAACGGAAAATACCGCTGTTAGCAGTTCGAGTATACCGACCGTCTTGTATCTCAGCTCATCAGTCATTCGCTTGTGATTGAATTGTGATTTATTTTGGAAATTTTGAAATTTGTGTGTTTAAGGATTTTCACAAAAATCTTGTTTTTTTTAAATTTTTTTCATACATACGGTTTGGTGAGAAATATATAATCAATCACAATGACTAGTGCCAGTATTATGGTAATTAATTATAATTTATTAGTTTTTAAGTTTGTGATTAAATGAGTTGTTTACAAAAGTTTCAGATTAATGTTGATTTATTATTATTATGATTCGAGATTCTTCAAATAATCTTGAACTTGTTTTTATATTCAAAATATATTATCTCAAATCACTCATAATTATTACAATAAGAAAGGAAAAAACCTGTGAAATTTTTGAATTATTGTAGTCGGTTAAGCACGACCATATAATAAGTACCCTATATTGAGTAATTGAGCAAAAACATTTTTCTATGAAAATTTCAATAATTTATCGGAAGTGGCCCTTATATGGGAGCTATGGCCTATTATGGACCGATTTCCATGAAATTCTGTCTCGTGATTTATTTAAATATGAAAGTTAAATTTTTTTTTAAGAATTTTATGTTCGTTAAAGTAATTTTTAGAAGTGACCTTCATATGCAAGCTATGAACAAAAAGGTTTTACAAAATGAATAGGTTTTACTTATTGTATATAAAACTTATTTGTGGAAAAATTTGTGTAGCAATCTTTGTAAATCAAGCATTTATGACCGACAAAGTCCTATTTCGTGGGAAATTTGTATGGTGAAATAATGGACCGATTTTTACCATTTTCAACATGATAATACATGTGCCAAATTTTATAGAAAAATATTTAAAATGGCTTAGAACTTTACATAGACAGGCAGCCAACCAGACGGACGAATGGAGACCGTTAAGTCGTCTCAGAAAGTGAGTATACAGTTCAAAGTGGTTTTTAGACTAATATTTTTGGACGTTACAAACATCAGCACAAATGCATAATGCATAGAGGGGACGATACTATGGGGGTGTAGGTTATAAAAAGTTTTTTTTTTTGATAATATGGTTTAAATATATTTTGAAAAACAAAAACCCTTGACACTTTTTTCCAAGATGATTTGAATAGAAGAAAATTATAAAATGTTACTATGACAAAGTATTTATATCATATTACAACATTTTAAAGACAAAAATAATAGTTTAAACTGATTATATTTAATTTTTTAATGTTTTAGATATTTTTTAGGCTAAAATTGCGGCGAAAACTAGGCTGCCAATTAGCTTGTACTATGAAATGAATTTCTCTCTGATTGATTTTTTGCTATTATAAAATTGTTTATTGAAAACGAATGTATATTTTCCATTAATTTTTTTAGTTATTGTATACAGATATTTACAGAATATATGTATGTATATTGTTTTATTATAAGAGAAAAATCTGTCACGTACGGTATGTCACGTAATATTAAATTTTATTTATTATAAGATCATCCAAAGATTGTTTTTATTTAAATATGATGGATTGTAAAGGAATCCCGATATACCCTTATTTCGTTCAATATTTTGGACAACAATATTTTGAAAGAACTTTTTATTATTTTAAAATATAGTACCCTCTGAATGGAACATAAAGACCAAATTATTTTTCAGATACTCTTATTTTTGCAAAATCTATTCCACTCTATAAGCGTACAAATGTCACGTACGATGATATGGAATTGCCCATATGCTGTTTGAAATTGTAACAAAATGAACAAGTACTCGGTTTCGGATTGGGCTAAAAATCGAGTTTCTGGCAGTATTCAGGAAAGTTTTTTCCAAAACCAAAACATTTATAAACAAGTAAGAGATCTATATTCGGTTGTGCCTTCACCAAATTTTACTTAAAAATATTTTTATTTAAACAAAATTAATTATTTTTTTTTAATTGTTCTTAAATTTTTTATTCCAAATTGATTTTTAATTTTTTTTAAAAAAGTTTTTTCCAAATTTTTAAAATTTTTTCCATATTTTTTTTTTAATTTTTAAAAGTTGTTTTTTTAATTTTTTGGAAAATTTTTTTTTGTATTGTTATTTTAATTTTTTTTTAATTTAAAATTTTTTTTTTGAGTTTATTTTTTTCTTTAAATTTTTTTTGGTAAAAATGAAATCGGGTTAAAAAATATTTTTTCCGATTTTGACCCATTGTTGGTCGAACTTACTATAGTCTTATATACGTCGTTGCAAAGGTCTTTGAAATATCTATCATTAGATATCCAAATTGTCTTTATTAATGACTTAGTAATCCAGATATAGGTCAAAAATGGAGGTTGTCCTGGTTTTTTCCTCACATCTCAGCCATTAAATAGGAAACTTCTGGAAAGCATGTCTGACAGAATTATTGAAGATTTGGATCCCGAAGATATCTGGGGTCTTTTGAAAATTGATTTCAACAGACAGACGTACAGACAGACAGACGGACATGGCTTAATCGACTCCGCTATCTATAAGGATCCAGAATATATATATACTTTATAGGGTCGAGAAATTATATTGTGGAAATTACAAACGGAATGACAAAATTATATATACCCTTCTCACGATGGTGAAGGGTATAAAAACCAAACCACTGTGCGTATACTTAATTCAAATGTCTAGAAGATAAATAAATATTACTCATACGTATAGTCTACAAAAAAAGCAGGTGTTTTTTCTTATCCATGTATCTTATTACCTATTATTTTTAACAAAATGTGTCCCAAATAGAAAAAAAATATTTTTTAAAAAAAATAAAAAAAATTTAATATTTTTTTCCGAGATCAAAAACTTTTTTGACTTTTTTTTTAAAACGGGCCCTTTGTTTTCCTTCAAATAAAGCTAAAGTCAAAAATTGTATGTTTTGAGTTACAAAATATTTATTTTGATAGATATCTCACTCGCATCCCACTAAGCGACCAAATAGGTCTTTAAGAAAAATATCTAAGCTTTATTTTAAGAAAAAAAAGGGCCCATTTAAAAAAAATGTCAAAAAAGTTTTTTGATTTCGGAAAAAAAATATTAAAAATTTTTTATTTTATTTTTAGATATTTTTTTCGAAAGATTGTAGAAAGATCTATCTAAGC
The DNA here is from genome assembly GCF_958450345.1 of Calliphora vicina. Lineage (NCBI taxonomy): Eukaryota > Metazoa > Arthropoda > Insecta > Diptera > Calliphoridae > Calliphora > Calliphora vicina. The sequence goes on from NC_088784.1 coordinate 78,471,322, forward strand.
TATTTGGGACACATTTTGCTAAAAACAATAGGTAATAAGATACATGGATAAGAAAAAACACCTGCTTGGCCAAAATGACAAATTTTGAGCCCCTCTAACTCAGAGAGTTCTCGACCGATCTTGTTAAAAAATTGAGCCTGAGTTACTTCCCGATCGGAAGACATCGATTTCAAAAGTTGGTTCACTTGACATGAAATGCCCCATATATGAAAACACAGTTTTTCTCAAGATATGCATAATTTTTGGAATATCGGTGAAAATGCTCGTTCCGAACACACGATCATGATTTTGAAAGAGTAAAAAAATAAGTGTTTTTAAAATGACACGCAGAGAAAAAATATGGTTGTGCATGTTTACTGTAACCATTTCAACATTGTTACAAGTTTACAAAAGTCGCTTCCAAAAAAATCGAATACTCCTCTGCTAGGCTTGTGTGAAATTGCATATCAATCGGATCAGCCAGTTTGAAATGGCAGATTTATTTCCAACATATTTTGATTCTACCCCACTATGCATTGTATAGCCTGTCACTGTATATTTTCGTGTAAAAACAGTCATGTATTCATTTCATAAAAATGGAAAAGTACACTCTGTTTTTTTTTACATTTTAAAAAACAAATACAAGAAAAAAAAATCAAAAAAAGTTGTATTTTTTTTGGGGGAATTTTGTTCACGTTTTTGTTGTGTAAAAGTGTAAATAAATCAGAGTGTAATTTTCCCTTTTTTTGAAATGAATAGCCTTAGTATTTGTTTTTTTGAAAAAAGTAAAACTTTCAATACTATGAATATGTTAGGTGGCATTTACACTTTGATTTAAAGTCATGTCGTTTTTTTTATTTATCTTTTAAAACCCCTACGAAAATCCCCTTTGTCTTTTTTTGTCAACCACTTTTGCCTTTTTTGGCATATAATAGTATCAGCAACCAATCAGAAAAGAGCTCAAAGCAGAATATCAAAAAAAGTCTTGAAAAACAGAAAACTTGCCTTTTGTTTAGACGTCACAATTTGTTAGTACAAAAAATAAAACATGATTTTTAGTCATGACTTAAAGTCATAATGTAAATGCCCCCTTAGAAAAAACAGTAACTTTTATCATTTTGTTATAAAATAGCTATTACACCACTGTACGTATGAGTAATATATAATGATTCTAGGAAATAATAATCTGGTATAACTCATACGTATTCTTTTCCATACCAAATGATTACCTTTCAAAACGCTTTGTTTTATTTAATGAGGTTAAAATTCTAATAATGGTTTAGGACCTAATTCAGAAACACGAAAGGAAAACGATTTTAAAATTTTTGTATGAAAAACACTCAAAAGTTATTTGAAAACTGAATGATTTTCATATACAAATTTTAAAATCGTTTTCCTTTCGTGTTTCTGAATTATGCCCTAAGGCCGAATATTGAATTTTTGGAACAATATTATTTGGATTGGTTTCTGCCTACAAAAACCGGTTTCAGTCGGACTCTAAAAATTATATCTTTTACCACTGATCGTATACTTAATATGAATTCCTCGTATATAAATATATATTACTCATACGTCCTCAAATTTAGTTTCTCAGTTGCAGACTATTCTTAATAGTTTTATATAGCGGACATTGTAGGAGATATTCCAGAACAGTACCTTTCTCGTATACCATAAAAAATCCCTAATCATACGTGTTATGTAAATCAAAAATTTTTTGAATGGGCTCGACTATACGTATGAGTAATATATAATGATTTTATAAAATATATCTGTATTAGCAATACGTATAATTGTTCATACCAATATATGGAAGTCAGACACCTAGTTTTATTGTGAAAGGTTCATAATTGCTCATTTACTCAGTGTAGGGTATTATTATATGTGGGTTTGCTATTTTTATACCCTTTGCCTTCGTGACAAGGGTATATATAAGTATGTCATTCCGTTTGTAATTTCCACAATATAATTTTCCGACCCTATAAAGTATATATATTCTTTATCCTTATAGATAGCGGAGTCGATTAAGTCATGTCCGTCTGTCTGTCTGTTGAAATCAATTTTCTGAAGACCCCAGATCTTCCGGATCCAAATCTTCAATAATTCTGCCATACATGCTTTCGAGAACTTTCCTATTTAAAATCAGCAAAATCGGTCCACAAATGGCTGAGATATGAGGAAAAAGCCACGACAACCTCGATTTTTGACCTACATATGTATATCTGGATTACTAAGTCATTAATATAGACAATATGGATATCTAATTTGCAACGACGTATATAGGACCATTGTAAGTTTGTTAACCCGATTTTTTTTTTCACCAAAAAAAACAAAAAAAAAAAATAAAAAATAAAAAAAAAAATTAAAAAATTTAAATAACATTCCGAAAAAAAAACAACTTTTGAAAAAAAAGTAAATTTTGTTTACCTAAAAATATTTAAAATTTATATTTTGAAGTATAATTTGGTGAAGGGTATATAAGATTCGGCACAGCCGAATATAGCTCCCTTACTTCATTAGTGTCCCTTTGTCTGATTTTTTACTCACTCAGCTACAAACGAGTTTTCAACACGTAACTATATTGATAGCAAAGGTCAACATAGCCGATATTCCAGCCTATCTGGCGACCTATTTTCTTATTGTCTAAATTGCACTGTCACTCACTGCTAATGTGAGTACAATTAAAATGCATACAAAGTATAAAAACCACTAATTTGGTACCACAAATATTCATATCGTACAATTTGTGTTAAAATTCCTTTCAAGATTTTTGTTGTTTTTGTCACTGACCGACATTGAAAACCATTCATTGTACTATTTTTTTTGCAATTTATTTTTATTTTTATGTTTATTTAATTTGCTAGTATTTATTTAAACAATAAACTACACATATTTATATTTATATATGTAAATAAACACATAAGTATTTAAATAACAAATGTGTATATTTATTTATTTAGTTTTTGCACAAATTTTATAGTTGTTTAATAATTTTTCCTGGGTTTTTTCAAATTTTTACTTTTGTTATTCTTTTTTTTTTGTTGTATTTATTTTGCTGTTGCTCATTAATGTCTTTATGCCATTAGAAATACATCATAAAGATTTTGTCATATTTAGTCACTTGAGAATTTTCAGTTTGTGTTGAAAATAGTTTATAATTTTTAACAAAATTTATTGCTGTTTGCTGTCGATAGCAACAGACAGACATAGCGACAGACGAATGAATGAAAAAAAAAAATACAAAAGTGTCTTTGAAAGCATATGCATGATTTCATGTGTATTTGAAATGAGGGTCGAAAGTACTTAACAAGAACATAAAATGTGTTCTTTTTTTATATGTTTCTAATTGATTTGTTGATTATAAGTATATTAAATATGGATATTATAACAATTGTATTTTAATATCGATTGCAAAATTTAAGATCATAAAACTTGATTTATTAGCTCATCAGAATTTCCTCCACTTTTCGAAATTCCATATTCATTGTTTTTTCTTTATAAAATTTTCAGTTTGTTTCTTGATTCGGGAGTTGATAAAATCCTACTTTTTTATGCTATTCGTGATACTTTAAAACTAATTTGATACTTTCAAAAACTGTTCAGTATTTTATGTTCCAACTCCCATATGCATAAACAATTTTTAAATTTATCAAAGGTTTATAAAACAAAATTTCCATTCAAAATGGTTTTTATAAACCTTTGACAAATTTAAAAATTGTTTGTGCATATTGGGGTAAATATGTAATTGTACATAAGTATATACTTATTTGATAATATGAGCAGAACTATAATTGTGACGAGTTTCAAACTTCATACGAATCAATTTCCTATTACTGCATGAAGTTTAATCAAAAATGGGACGGTTCGGAACAATAGTACAAAGCAAATTGTTATTTCTAAAATTTTGCCTATAGCTCTTTTATGATTTTGCATAGTTTCACTGAAAATTTTCGGGATTGGAATAGTGGGCGTGGCACACCCAATACAAAGTAAATATTTAATTTCGAATATCTGTAGAGCTACTTATAATTGTAAAAGTGTATAAATTTTTACGAATTAATTTCTGATTACTTTGCGCAGTTAAGCTGAATATAGACGGAATTAGATTAGAAGGCGTAACATCTCCCATACAGAGTAAATATTGATTTCGAATATCTGGGGAACCAAAAAGAATTTATTCCTGATCGCTGTTCTAAGTTTCGCTAAGCATGATCGGCTTAGTAGGAATGACCCCTCCCTTATAAAGGAAAGTTAAAGTAAAGCTTGATATTTACATAAAATTTTAAAAAATGGGTGGCATCAGAGTAGTGGAGTGGTATCTCACATACCAAATTATTTAGTTATTTTCGAATATCAAGTGAACTGTAATTGAGAGATCCACAATATTTTGTATGTGTTATAATTGTGCCATTCTACGTAGTTATGTTTTATCAGAAATCCATTCATATTTTTTAAATTTTACTAGGGTAGGGGTAGTGAAGTGCACCGGGTTATGCTAGTTTTCATAATCCGATAGACACAGAATGATTTACTGCTATAGCTAAAGTATATTGTATAGAAAATCGTATATATAAAGAACAATCGAACAATTTATATTAAAATATATGCATTTTTGTACCTTTATTCTTTTGAATTATGTTAGCTATACATATTTATGGATCAAAGGGTTATTTTAGAATTATATAAGTTTGTAAAATATTGAAAACTCATGCAAGTTTCGCAATAATTTAATTTTAGTCATTCTTCTAGATCGTGGAATATGGAATTATGTTCTTCCATATCATGTTCTTAACATTGATAAGACTATACTGGAGTTTAAGTATATAAAGAGTGAGTCAACAAAACTTATACACAGTATTCCATCCAAAAACTTATTCTTATTCCATCCAAAACTTATTTTTTTAATCACGTTAGCTTTTAAAAATATTTCAGATTTATACTTTTCTAAATCATTAATTTTCAAATGCTATTTTGGCCAAATATTTAAAACTTTTCAAAAAGTTCCAATATGGAATTTTTAAAAAATTTGCAAAAGAATTGAAAGTTTATAGTCATACTGTTTCCAAAGCCATTAAGAAGTATAAGGAAAACTTGAACATTAAAAGGAAACATAGATCAAGAAGAAAAGGGTCCAGCAGATATTGGTGAGGCAATATACATAAGTCGAACAACTCTTTCGAAGAGCACCGAACATAATTGGCTTTGTGCATAAAGCCAAAGCTAATGCTGCACAGTGGGGTAGAATCAACATTTTTTTGGAAATAAATCTGGTATTTCTAAATGGCTGGTCCGATCGGGATAAAAATTGATGCGGGCGTAGCTTAGGAGTTATCCAGTTAAATTTATTAAAATGGACTCTACAAATGTTCCAGGAGCGGCGTAATGGGGGCTCAAATTAGGGTACCTTCGACATGTAGAAACTTTAAACAAGTGCAATTTTTTTGTTTCCCATCCAATTTCAAAGCATTGCACCTTTGGTAACCACGCTAGGAGACTTGGCTTGCCATACCATGACTTGTGCAGAAGCTGTCAAAACGAGGAGGAGGATGAGACTAAATTTCATCTTCTTTGTCACTGTCCGGCATTAGCAGATCTACGCCTAAGGTTTCTGTGACACCGTTCCCTAAATAGTCTTTCTGAGCTTTCGAATATGAGGCTTGAGTGCATTAATACCTTTATAAGGAGAAGTAATTGGTTAAAAAAACCAGACATGGGGATCTCTTTAGAGTAAGCCAATTAACATCTGACTCATTGGCACGCAACTTTTCTTTTTTTTAAATCTCCTCTCTCTCTCTTTCCTTTGACATCTTCTTCACTACTATCTGTCCCTCTTTTTCTGTTTTTTCTACTTTCAGGTAACACAAAGGGACCATTGCTTGGACCCATGGGAGCTGCTATTCTTCTAAACCAAACCTATATTCCTGGAAAGTTCTCAGCTAGGTGTGCACTTAGTTATAGGCACTTTAAAATTGAAACTTTAAAATTTTGCCATACCTTGGTCCGATTTGTTAAAAATATAGGTCGTACTTTTGGACCGAATGGACCCGAATTTTTTTTGTTAGTTAGACAACTAAATTACCATTAATATACTAAATATTTCAGAGCAATATCAATTATGGATCCAAAAAAAAACGATTTACAATATAAAAATTAAAAAAATAGTATATTTTGGCCGTTTTTTTTGGGCTAAAGGTGACTTAATTCTTTTTTATATAAAAAAAAACTTTCTTTAAGAATAAATAATAGTTTTATGTTTTTCTGTAAGCTATCTTTTGGGGAAGATTTTGATATAAAAATCATGTCCTATTTTTCGAATATGTCGTCCCTACGCCTTTCAGAATTTAAACTATTTTTTATCAAAATTTTAACTTTGGGCCACATGTTCTAAAATCCCAAAGCTGGGATCAGAAAACAGAAAGCAGCCTTAGAAACCTTGATGTGTTCGCTATTAACTTTGAGCTTTGCTACAATATAATTGATGGCCATATAAATACTCATGATCGACCTAATCTTCTTGCTGATGTATCTAGCTATTCAGTACATATATAAGAAAATCAAAGGGAAGTCTTGAGTTCAAAAATTTCGTCATTCCCCTCTTTATAAAATGATAAAATTTAATACGATCAAGGCTACTTGTGTCGCAAGTGGAGAGAAGTAGAATATCATCTACATCATGCCTGTAATTCCTTATAACTTGTTTAAGATTGAGTGATTTGCATCACAGCTAGGAATTAATGTGATGGCCCACGGCTATATCCAATAAATGTTCATCAAATAAACAGATTATAAACAACTCTCCATTTGCTTCCTCCTACATTTTTTTCAGCAACATGTTTCCAGCAACATTCTAAAAAATAATATAAAGCATTCACCTAACAAAACTGTAACATATCTTACAGATTTCAAATAAAATTTTAAGTTCATCAAATAAACAGATCATACAATTTTCTACATTTACTTCCTCCTACACACCCTATATTTCCAGCAACATGTTGCCGGCAACATTCTAATAAAACTAGCGATATAAAAAGCATTCACCTAAGAAAACTAAAAATAAATTTGGAATATTTTTAGTTTTAAGCATTCAAAAGAATTTGGCCACAAGCCAGGTCATGGAATTAATGCAATAAATAATTGCAAACATAAATCCCCAAACCATGGCCACTATCTAGATAAACAAATGCAGCAAAACTTATTTATAGAACTTTAAGTCTGCACACAGGAATTTATTAGAAAAATGCAATAATTATGAACAAAAAAAAAAACACAAAGTATATAAAAAATGAGATAACGTCATAACACCTTTAGTTTAACATGAAATGAATTGGCAAAAACTATAAAACACATTTGTAGAAGGAAAAAAGAAAAATGTTGGCAGTTTGGCCTACACTTTTGTAAAAAATTAAAAAAAATAAAAAATTCTGAAAATTATTTTACACATTATGTACAAGTACATTATGTAATTATGTATAAACTTTTACTACATGTTTGTGTTGCTGTTGTTGCTGCTTAATTAAAACATAAAAATAGAATTATAGTGTGTTTAACAAAATGTTAAATTTATTATTAAATTTTCATTAAGTACTTATAGTACCCCCACCTTCTTTTGCTTGTTTTTATTTCATTATGTTTATTTTTGCTGTAGCTGCAGCATTAGAGAGTGCAACAAGCAGCAAAACACACACCTTATAGATTTTTGTTTGTGTTGCACTAACTATGCAATAATAGAAGAAAAACTGAATTTTTGATCTGCACCAAAATGTGTGTTGATGTGTAACGAAATTTGGCACTCGATGGACTATGAAAATGTATGATGCAAAAATGAAAATTGTAAATTACATACAGATTTATATGTATGTTTCTAAAGTACTTATGTTGCTACTCATAGAAATGTTTATACAGACAGAGACAACGAAATGCTCATAATTTGTGGTGGCACATGAAGAAGATTTAACAAAAAAAAAAAAAACCCAAGACAAATTAGAGTATTAAAGTGGTCAAAGTGGAATTGTATTCATACTCTACACCAATTAATATGGTCAAAATTAAATACCCAGCAGTTAAGCAAGTAATCAATGTATTCCTTATAGACAGTAATTATGACTAATGTCTATGCACCAAATTCTATGTTCTGGGTCACTTCACACGTATGTGCTATTCGTAGATTAGATAGAAGTCATTTTACTTCGCCAGTAATCCAGAAAGAAGACAATTGCTACTTAAGTGTCTCTATGCTATCTAGATACTTTAAACTTTAATTATATACTCCATTTCCTTATGAGTAATTCGTACCCAGTACGTACCCAGTTTGTACGTGACTTTTGAACGCTGCTTCTGTTTTTAAAGGGTACATATCAGCCATTTATTCTCACTTAGTTACTGAACATTATATTGTAAACAACACAGATTTTTTTGCATTGTAAATGTCGAATTTTGTACCAACAAACCTCATATGCGGGAAGTTTTGCTTTACTTTTTTAATTTCTAAAAAAGTGCAGCTGAAGCACACCGATTGCTCACTGAAGCTTATGGTGAATGTGTTTCATCGATTTCAAAGTGCGATGGTTTGTACGATTAAGAAATGATAATTTTGACACGGAAGACAAAGATCGCCCTGGCCAGCCACAAAAGTTCGAGGACCGAGAATTGCAGTCATTACTCCATGATGGTTGTAGCAAAACTTAACAAGAGCTTGAAAAATAATTGGAAGCTACTCAATCAGGAATTTCAAAACGTTTGCGAGCAGCAGGAATTGAAGCCGACTCGATTTTGTATGTTTGAAATGCTATAAAAGAAAATAATTTTTGCACTGAATCATTACATGCTCTGAAAAATGGATCCTTTCCATAAACCGAAGCTTAGGAGACTTAAGCCAAATATCCATGGCGCTAAGGTAATTCTCTGTATCTGGTGGGACTAAAAGGGTGCTATCTATTATGAGCAGCTGAAATCTGGCCAGAATATCATAGGGAACCTGTACCGAACACAAATAATTCGTTTGAAGTGAGTATTGGCCGAAAAATGCCCAGAATATATGAAAAGAAATGAAAATGTTTCCAACATGACATGTAACAATACCTTTAAAAAGTATGTAGAAAGAAGTGGTTGAGAAGTCCACAGTTATAGTACACAGTCTGGCATTGATAAACGGCGGGTTCGATCGGGTTAAAATTTGAAATGGACGTAGCCAATTTAATTTATTAAAATGGACCGTAGAAATGCTCCAGCAACGACCTTATGTGGGCTCAAAGTATGGTATGTAACATTTTTAAACCAGTGCCATTTTTTAGTTTCCTATCCGATTTTGAACATTTTTATATTATTGGAAAGCGGTCGGCAAGCGGTCTCTTATAATTTCCGAGTTATATTCATTTAAAAATTGAAATTAAAAAATTTAGCTTTTTAAAAAATAAAGGGCGTGTTTTTGGACCGAATGGACTTAAATTGTTAGTTAGACAACTAAATAACCAATAAGGACAAACCATTTCAGAGCAATATTTATTATGGATCCAAAAGTAAACGATTTTCAATTAAAAAATTAAAAAAATTGAATATTTTTGCTGTTTTTTATATTAAAAAAAAACTTTATTTCAGAACATATAACATTTTTATGTATTTCTGTAAGGTATCTTAACGGAGAACACTTTAATATAAAAAATATATCCTAGTTTTCGAAAATGTCGCCCCTACGCCCTTCGGAATTTGACCCACTTTTTATTAAAATTTCCACTTTGACCCACATGTTCTAAAATCCTAAAGACGGAATCAGAAAAAGGAAAGCAGCTTTGGAATTTTTGATGTGTTCCCTAGCTATCCCTAAAGTATTTTTCAGCCCCGAAGTGAATGTCGACCCTATGAGCAATATTGTAAAAAATAAAATTTTTGGGATTTTCGCTCAAATTTTTAAGAATTGCGAGATTCCCTTTGATCTTTTGAAAAGTTTTTTTACACTTTGTTTTTAGAATGACAAATTTAAAAAAACGTTGAAAAATTTCATTGAGTATTGTTAATAAATAAAGAGTTTATTACATATTTATTGAGTTTCTAAAACTAAAATTTTAATCAAAATTTTAACAGGATTGCAAATATTAGGAACAATTTGATCCACATTTATTCTGAAATAATATTTTTTCTTTAGGTAGGTTAATTTTTAGTCTTACAAAAAAGTTAATATCTCCATTAGATTCAAAAATATGTCACTTTAAATCTCCGTCCTTCAAAAATTTTGCATGTCTAAGGTACCCTATAGCTCCGCCCCTTGAGCATGTGTAGGGTCCATTTTAATAACTTGAACTTGAATACTCCTTGTCTATATCCTCCTCAAATTTTATGCCGATGGGACTAGCCGTGTGGAAATGCCAGATTTATTTCCAAAAAATGTGCCCACTGCGGGCTGGAACCGTACTTATAAATAGCCTCAAAAGTAGAAAAAATTACAAATATTTTGGCACCAAAGTTAACAGCATTTTGAACTTTAAGACTGAAGTAGAAGACTTTTTAAAAACAGCGGTCAGCTATTAGAAAATAGTTTTTTTTAAAAATAGCATTTTTAAATTAAATTTAAAGAAAAAAACATATTTTCTTGGGAAGATTTACAAAAACTTCCGCAAAACCTTCAAATATCTGAAGAAATAGATAACGATAAACTATACATATATCGATTACAGCCTTCGTGGAGTTTATAAACAAATACCAAGAGTTTTGTCATATGATATGGTCCTATTTTTTTACCAAAGGTGAAAGGAATGATTTTAAGAAAAGTTGTATGTTTCGTATTTTCAATTCCAGTAAGTAAAGCTTTTTATACTAAAGAAATAAACCGAATGTCATTCGACCTGATTAGAGCTGAAATATTAATACGAACAAATTTAGAGGAAGTTTGTAAAGATTTTCAAAATTGTTTACAAACCTCTAGGTTGGGAATAGGCCATAATCCGTAATTTCAAAAACGAATTAAAGTGGCAGTGTTTTGTATTTAATAATATAAATATGTATAGGACTGAACGGATCAAATTTAAGCATAGTTAAATAAATTTTAAGGAATGAAATGAAAATATTTTATTGTGATTCTAAATTTTTAAATAACTGCTAAAAAACACTTTTTAAAAACTTAAAAAGCGACCAAGATTTTGAAACACCCTCAAAATTTTGAGTTATTTTGAAAAAACTGTTTTACGATAGGTCGTAGTTCTTTAGTACCTCTAACTCACACACTTTTAGAACGAAAAAACAGTTATGGTTATGGAAAGGCAAAGAATTAAGCTTTCATAAAATTTATGCATAAAATGTATTTTCTATGAAAACCAATGTTTTTAAGAAAATTTTATATTGAAAAAAACGAGACATTACTTGTTAAATCGGTTTAAATTTGCAAAAAATGTACTCAACAAGACCTATAACCCACTCTTTGTCGTTTTCCAAGTTTGTTTCTCACGGTAGCACCGTGTAATACAAATATATGTATGTTGATTACAATGGATAAAAATATATTTTAATAAAAATTATTTACACAAAACCAAAATTAACATTTTCACAGTAATTTTTTTAATGTCCAGTTTTTTTTGATTTGTCCAGCTTTTTGCAAAATCTGAATCTGGCAACCCTAGTGGGGCGGCATATTCGAAAAATAGGACACGTTTTTTATACCAAAATGTTCTCCGTAAAGATACCTTACAGAAAACCGTAAACATATTATGTGTTTTTAAAAAGAGTTTTTTTTTAATATTTTTGGAATTTTTAAATTGAAAATTGTTTAGTTTTGGATCCATAATTTAAAATATAGGTATATTTTTGGTAATTTAGTTGTCTAACAAACAAAATATGTCCATTCGGTCCAAAAGTACGCCCTATGTTTTTAAAAAAGCGGACTAAATTATGGCAAAATTTTGCAATTTCAATTTCGGAAATTATAAGAGATAAATAGCACAAGCACTAGTCGAGCGCTTTTCAAAAATATAATTATCATCTAAATCGGATGGGAAGCAAAAAAAAATGGCATGTGTTAAAAAATTCTACATATCGTAGGGTGTTTTAATAACTTAAACTCGAACGCTCCTTGGTTGCGCCCATGCCAGTGGTTCTACCCCACTGTGTAATTCAGACCTTGCCCAGTCCCAATACTATTTATTTCGATCGATGCAGAACGCTATCTCTGGGATACGCTTCACTTTGGAACGCTTCACAATATTGGCTTTATTCGTTCTTGGCCTCAAAAGTTGAGCAGTTCTTTTGCCAATACTTGTACAATTTTTCAAAAAAAAGTTAAACATTTTAAAAAAAATTTCGAATCTTTAAGTCCAACACCCAACATTTCGCTGTAATTTTCTTATATTTGTGTCTTTTTGACGACATCATCCTCCTTCCTTTATAAAATAAACTTTTCTTAGACATTTTCGATAATAATATATATTCTCAACTTTCAGCAATTTACTTGCAAGTTAAATGCATTTATTTAAATACAAGAAATAATCGAACATATTCTTCATCTGCAGAGGAAGTAGGCACTCATAGTAATCAGAGCTCTGGTTACTATGAGTGCCGGTCATACGTTGAAAGTAATAGAGTAAGGGCACTGCTACACGTTCAATATATATTGACCGCGATCCAGTATCGCGATATTTATTGAACGTGTAGTTTGCAGTATTGATGGATCGCGATCCAAATCGCAGAATAACCTAATTTTGCGTGATCCATTACAATGGACCGTGGTCCAAATATCACAATATATATTGGACGTGTAACAGTGCCTAATATCTGCAAGTTCATGTTTCTTAAATTTGTTTTCCATAGTACAAAATTGCACTTTTATAATTTGTATATGACTAAAGTTCTAGTAATGTTCATTTGACTTCATTTTGCCATATCCCTTTAATTACTAGACATTGTCGAGTGTAGGGTTCATGAAATAGGCATTTTTGAGTTTCCTTCAAGAAAGAAAAAATAAAAAAAAACTAGCAATGAATTGCAATTTTATGTATCTTGCAGTTACTAAACATTAGAAATAATATATTTTTGTAGATATTTTAATGTGTTGTGCATAAAGATATTTGAAAGGAGTGTGTTTGTTGTGTGTGTCTGAGTGTATGTGGCAAATTTGTTGTTGCATATTTATTATAGTTTGTTGCATTTCTTTTATATTTTTTTTGCAGACTGCTGATGCTCATGTTGTTGTGTAGTTCTTTACACCTTTTTTAATTTTATACATATTTATTTGTGTTTTATTTTTTTTTTCGCTGACTTGTGGCGACTTTGTCGTATTTCGTATATAAATATTTTCATATTTTTTTCTGCATTTTGAATTTTGTTCTTTTGGGTATAAGTGTGTGTGTTTGTTTTCATGTTGTGTAGTTGCATTCATATAGTTTTTTTTTTTCAACAAAAAAGTTTTGAGCCTTTAGATCTTGTAATTGATTTAGTTCTTCTTAATCATTTCTCAGCGTAACAACTGTTTCTGACCCAAACACACCAAAAACAAAAAAAAATATAATAAACCAAAAATATTCGAAGAAATTCGAAAATCATAAAAAAGAACAAACGCGTTTTTTATGCCATTTCAATTTGTTTTTAAATCGTAACGCGGGTGTGTGGTTTATTCTTCTTCTTCCTCTATTTTGTCTTCGCCTACAAAATTATTTCTTTGAGTGTAGTCGAAGGAAAATAATTTATTAAGCGTGTGTTTGTGTCTGTGTGCGGGTGTTTAACTTCCTTCAGTTATCGTCTTTAACGTTCCTGAGTTCCTCAACAATTTTCCTTACTTTTTTCTCTCTAAGGAAAAGGATTAATTTTTGTTAATTTTTTCATTAATTAATTGTGTGTTTTTTTTATTTAATTAAACAACATGGTGGGTATTTAAGTTAAATTTTAAGCAGATATTAAAAAATTTGTATGAGAATTTTAAATGCAATTAGTTTTTTTTAAATCAAATTCATCTTGTTGAGAAATTTTTATTAAATTTTGAATGAGCCAAAAGTTAAAAATAATTATTCGAAGTGTAAATAAATTCAATATTGAAGGCCAATTTAAGTTTTTTTGTTAAACATATTTAAATTAGCATAAATCATTAAAACTATGAAGATATATTCCTCCAGGAGATAACCAGAAATCTAAAAAAATCAGATCCTGTTTCGATATAAACTTTAAATTTTATTAATATGCAAAATTCAATAGTATTTCTAAACTAAGTAGTAACAATTTAGAAACAAATTTCAATAGGAGTGAGTTTCTTTGAGAACAAGGCCCAAGTAAAATTTCATAATCAAAATCGAAAATAAAATTCCAAAATGTATCTTTGCCGCTGGAAAAAGAAAGTCAAATTGTGGATAACTTTGGACATCAGTAGAGGAAGAATTGTGGTTTCAGAAATATTTTTGGACAAATATAACATTTAAGCATAAACGGGGCTAATGGAGATTAAAGATCACTACTTGTATGCTAAACGCAATTTGGAGTTTGTTTGCACTAAATAGTGAAAATACCAAAAAACTTAACAATATCAGGAACAACTGTCAGTAACATTACGAATAAGTATTTCGGAGTGTTCTCAATGTAACCGAAGAAAATTTTAAGAACCATGATAAAAAATTTTGGAAAATAATATATTGGGTTCTGACTTAACAAAGCAAGATTTTTTTCAAAGTTTTAGTTTTTATTTTGAAACATTTGTACAATATATTGTAAAGTTATTCAAAGTATTGACCATTGTTAGCTATGAACTTTTCCCATCTTTCTGGGAAAATATGGATTCCGAGTCAAAATAACTGATCATCTTTTGAGACCCAGAATGAATTAAATCAATATCGGATACTCTGTTGTAAAGTGAATCGTATTCCAGAGAGAGCAATTTGTATCGATCGAAAAAAATATTATAGGAGTCGGACAGGGCATGGTCTGGACATTAACGTTGGTGAGGCAAAACTTCCCAACCACTTCATTCTATATACTTTTTAACGGTCATTGTGTGGTAACATGTGGCCGAGCGTTGAAAAAGGGCTAAATTCTTAGGAAAAAAAGGCTAAAAAAGGTCTAAAAAGTGGCTAAAAAAGGACTAAAATTTATAATTAAAAAAATACATACATTTGACACAAAAAACAACTTAGAATGTTACATTCGGCTATGCCGAATAGACAAACAAATCTACTAATATAATACACGTTCAAATGGAAGAAAATAAGAATATTTATTCCTGTATGTTGATCCTTAACTTTAAAATAACGTAATATGTGTCCACACGGATATCATATGCCGAAGTTTTTAAAACCTCGTATTTATCACGTGGTCTGCAGAATGCTCCTAGGCAAATTTGTTTATATGAATGTATAAAGTAATCATTTGTGATAACTTCGAAATCGATGGAAAATATTTTGATAAGTGAATATATGGCAAATATGCCTCTCAAGTAATGCAGAAAAAATATATTCTAAAAATTATACACGTCGTCGGATAGAATTGATTTTCATTGTCAACATATGAAAACTAAGGTAGCCAAATTATTTGAATGCAAATAATAAAATGCTTGAGCAAAAATTTAAAGATATAATTTGAGAACTTGAGCAATTTTGAAGAATGTATGGAAGGTTCCAACAATTTGTGTGATTAACCCTCTAACCGGCAAGGCTGAATTTAGGCGGGTATGTTAAACGTATGTAATGCAGCTTTATTTGCTTATTTTTCCCGTTATAACGGTAAATATGTGTAAAGATATCACTTATTGTGATAAACAAGAACGTGTACTTGTCTTTTGTTTGTTTTTATTCCAACGTATTTCTTTTTTTTCAAACAATAACCTGGTATATTATTTTACATCGAAATAAAATTGGCCGGTTAGAGGGTTAAATTGTTACTGGTTCAACATTTTTAGTTAATTATTGTCATAATATCCCTGCCAATTTTTTTGAACTGATTTTACTAATTTTCAACAGAAAAATTTCAGATCAAAAGAGTAAATAAATATATAAGTTTTCATGTAGCCATAAAATGGCTAAATGAAAATAAAAAATGCTAAAAAAATGGCTAAAGGCTAAATTAATTTTTTTTGAGGCTAAACAAGATTGAAAAGGGCTAAATTTAGCCAGAAAAGGGCTAAATTGGCAACACTGTCTTGGTGGGCTATTACGTTCTCATGTCTGGCCGCATATTTATGTCGTTTTACGGTCAATGCTAGCTTCAAACGAATGAATTGCATTCGGTACAGGTTCTCTGTGATGTTCTGGTCAGATTTCAGTAGCTCTTAATAGATAGGACCCTTTTGCTCCCACAAAATGCAGATAATTACCTTAGCGCCATCGATATTTGGCTTTGGTGTCCACTTGGCTGGATGGCCGGGCTTCACGTTTACATTCGATTTTTCATCGCAAGTAATGATTCGGTACAAAACTGATTTTTCAGAGCGTTCAAGCATCATTTCGGACATGCAAAATCGCCTTTCAAGATATCTCAGTTTCAATTCGTATTGTACCCAATGTTGTAGATAAATCCTGCAAAAAGCGGGTTCAAAAGATACGCCAACTATTGTAAATCATGCATTTTTAACTCATATAGTTCAAGTGAAACTTATAAAGAGCAACAGAATTAGACAAGTAGTGAAATAGGTGCAAATAAGCAATCATAAGCGAATTTTCCATAAGTAACCATTATGCAACAGGTATATTTTATGTATAAAATTTCACTTCAATTTCCGTGCTCTGTCTTTGGCTTTAACTTAACTTTTCGTACCAAATAGTCCGAGTACCGATCTAACCGGACTGTTTTTCTACCGGATATGTTGGGAGCTCTTCTATTTATTGGCTATAGAAACATCATGTGGACGATTCCTTCTACCTGAACCAGGTTTTCTATCAATGGACAAGTTCTCCCGATAACATTCATTAGCCCTTTCGCTACAAGTTTTATCTGGAGGTGTTAATAGATGTTTTAAGTTTATCATATGGTTGGTATTGATATCAATATTGACTGATATTAATATTAAGGTCCTAAATTAAATTTTTAGTCCTGGAAGCTTATACAAATTTTATATGCAAAAAATCGAAGGCACTTTTAAAAAAAAAAATGTTTGGATTCAAAAATCTATTTTCACACATTTTCAAATTGCTATCAATCGAATACGAATAGCTACAATTCAATGAAATAAATTGTAAACATCTCTAAATATATTCCAAAAATTGACTCAAAAACAATTTTTTAAAAATATTCATAAATGTCGAAGTTATGTGCAAAAATCTAAAATGTATCCATATGGATACAATGTAGCGAAAGGGTTAATAACATTGGAATCATTGGAATTGGCGGCAGACCTTTGACTGTTTGGCCAATTTTTTGTAGGACCAAGTTGGGTTTTGTTGAAAATATTCAATAACTTTAGTACGAACTTTTTTCTCGTCCCTCATTTTAATCAGATTAACAACAAATTAATATAATTGACATTAAATATAATTACTGACATACTTGATAAAAAAATCAAATAATACTTTGGTTAAAAGTTTTAATGAAAAATGTGTGTTAAGATTTTTTCGATGTCAGTCCTTAGAACGCATGCTAGTTTGGCGTAGCGATAAATTATTATACTCTTCACCATGAGTTGCAAATTGAAATTTCCAAATAACTTACATACATAATTCATACATGACTATATCGGGATATCTCCCCGCTCGGTTGCTATTTAAAATCGAGACAATTGGCCCGCAAATGGCTGATATATAAGGAAAATATTAGGACAACCATGATGTTTGACCTATTTTTTTTCTATGTCTGGATTACTAAGTTATTAATATGGACTATATGGATATTCAATAATAGATATTTCAAAAACCCTTTACAATGGTGTATATAACACCAAAGTAAGTCCGACCTACAATGGGTCAAAATTGGAAAAAAAACAGTTTTTATTCCGATTTTTTTTGTTACAAAAATTAATAAATTTAATAAAAAATTTAAAAAAAAATTTAAAAACAAATTCGAAAAAAATGGCTAACAAATTAAAAAATATAATTTTTAAAAAAATTGGTTTACATTTTTGTATCTAAAATATTTAAAAATTTTATTTTAAAGTATAATTTGGTGAAGGGTATATAAGATTCGGCACAGCGGAATATAGTTCTCTTAATTGTTTTTGTTTGAACTTGTCACCTTCGGGGCCAATTCTAAAAAATAGTTACGAAGCCAGTATCCTATTCTGGGAACGGTTCTGGAACCAGTTCTCTAATCAATAATTTTTTCTTGAAATTGTTACCCTCGGAACTAGTTCTCTGGAAGCGATATATAATTAACACGGCTCTAGAACTAGTCCATGCATCATTGTTTTTTGTCATTGTCATACTTGGGCCTAGTTCTGGGAACCAGATAAGGAATTTTTTGTTTATTTTGTCTTATGCTGTGTTATTTATGTTTGGAAAGGCCCACGATGAACTTTCTTAAAAAATATTTTTAAAAAAAAATTAATGAACAGAATAAAAATCAAATATATGTTGCAATTTTGTTCATCGTTATTAAGGAGCAACATAAATTAAATAAAATGTTTTCCAACAAAAAAATTCAATGTTTTTTTAATGGTTCCCTGAAGTTCTTTCGGAACTAGTTTGTTTTCCAAATAACTAGTCAAGAACCTACGAATTAGTTCTAAATAACTAGTTCATATTAAACTCTATACAGTTACTTAAGAATCTCAATATTGTTCTTCTGAACGGGTTCAAGGAGTTGATGCGATATCACCAGTTCTATGGTTGTTATCAAAAAATCTAAATGGGTTCTGGTTATAGTCGTTCTAGAACTAGTGATTTTTAGAAAAATTCAAAAAATATCCTAGGATACTTTATTTACTATTCTTAGAAATCATATATGTATAAAAAAAATAATTATTTAACAATTCAGAACTATATGACAGTGAAAAATTTGATTAAAATTGAACATTTAATAGTTTGGATGCGGAGGTATATCTCATTATATATTAGATTTACTCTTTGCTTTAGGAATCTCTTTTAAACACTATGTTAAATATTAATTTATTAATACTATTAATAAATAATCTAAACACTTTTCTTTTTCTCTATTTATTTCCCACAGGATGAGCTTAACAAGGAACAAATTGTCCGTAAGTACTTTAACACCTCCAGAAACACTAAACTATTTTCAAATACCAAATAACACACAATTAAATTTCATACAAGAAATATTTAACAAATTATCAATTATACTCTTCATACACAAAGATACAATGATCAAAGTGTTTAAAAATAAAGCATTTAATTAAATAATTTTTTATATAAATATTTGCATTCTATTTAAACATTTTCACTTAATTGTTTGACAGTAAACGATTAAAAATTAAATTATGAAAGAGAAGCACTAGTGGACAAAAAGCTAAATAATATAAAATTCAAAAAATAATTTTTATACAAAAAAAAAACACCCACGTTAATTGTGGTGGACATTACATTCGTTTGTGATGGAAAGACAGGCACAGCTGGATTGTAGACAAGCTACACAGGCTACGCTATTGTAGATATTTGTTTCTTAATAAATGTATACAAACACACAATTTGCAAAATTTATACAAAAATATAGAAAATTACGCATGACATGATATCACAAATCTAAAGTGATGTTAAAAGTGCTCCACAAAACTAACAGTGGGCAGCAGTAGGCGAAAGAAAATTTGCAAGAAATGCTGGGATGTTTGGTGAACCAGCTGCTTTTGATTACTTAAATTAAAAACAAGCTTTTTATATCCGAGAGATTGTTATTTTTTTTCTTGAAGCACAAAGTAAACATGATAGAGTTATGTATGGAATAGTACATCAGTGAAACGGCCTCTATTCCAATGGTGTTAAATTACACGATTCGACAATTCGGATAACAAGACCAGGAAATGTTTGAACTAATTAAATTTGTTTACGGCTGTATGTTCTGTAATATCATAAAACGATATCGGACATCAATAACAAACACTGCTTGTTCAGCATAATTTTCGAAGACCTATGTATGGCCCAATGTTGCCTTTGAATTAAAGGATGCATTTGTTTGAAGCTATTTTGATAATAAAGAAAACCATCAAAGGATATCCTGCGTTTTACTGTTCTATCGGTACTACAATGGAAAGTGTTATGATGAAATTAGAGAACTTGATCTTGATACCCGCAGATTTTTACGTAATACACGTTTTTCATCAAGAATTCATCCCTTTGTGGTCGATTGGCCAGTGGACCGCACAACATATTACAGGAAAAATTCATTGTTTAACCGTAATGTACGTATGTGGAACACACTTTCTGTTGAAGTCTTTTCTGTCATTTTCAATGTAGGAAAGTTCTAATCGAATGTCCACATACACTAGAGAGTCCCTTAGAATTAAATTTTTTGAAATGTTAACACTGAAAACTTTCGTAATGACCTAAAATACCACAAACAAAATTTTAGCTTGTTCTAAGAAGGGCAACCCGTGCCGACTTTCGATTTAGTTTTGAGGTGCATTTACATGGGGACACATTTTTGCCATTAAATAATTACTTGTGCAATTTAATTTAAAAGAATCGAAATGTGTACGTAATAAGATATAAAACACAAACATTGGTTAAAAAATGTTAAAGTTATTAAAAAATCGCCAAAGTATATAAAAAACGTGTCTCAGGCCACTATAACAAGAAATGTAGGAACAAAATTAACATATTTTGAGAAATATTAAAAGAAAAGTTTAGTCTTACTTAAAATATATCCATATTTGCTTGTATATGAGTTTTTATCTTCATAGGATACAGTTAATGTATTCGCAGGTATAACCAAAAAAAATATTTTTTTTGAAGGCAGTTTCAAAACTCCAATTTCAAATTTTTAAAAATTTTGTTAAACAAATTTCAGAATTTTTTTATCATCACATGGGGATTTATTGACAACATAATATGGAATAAAAATGTGAAAAAAGTATGCCAATATCTCCTATAGTTTTTCCGTACCTGCGATTTAAATTTTGTGATTTTCGAGAAAAACTAATTTTTTGGCCATATTTTGGCGAATGAGGCGAATTTCCCTACTGTTATGATTTATTAGTAAAACCAATTCAGAATATCATAGCCTATGTCAGTTTAAATATATTCTGAATTTTTTACTAAAATCGGAGAACGCTAAGCATTAAATCTTGAGGGTCAAAGGTCAAATTTTTCAATATTTGGATTTTTTCATGGAGAGATAGCGGAATATTATATAATTTTGGGTCCATTTTGATGAAACTTCAGAAAAATATAACATGAAGTCTAGTATTTACAATAACAGCGCAAAAATGGAAATTCACCCTTAAGAGCACTTGGGGTCAAAATGACCCTGAACTTTTAAAATCACGAAAAACACAGTCATTTTGACTCCAAGTGCTCTTAAGGGTTAATTCCAAACACCACAAATTTAATGTCAAAAAATTCAAAAGAAAATTGTCTTTAAGGCAAATTATCCAAGTTTTGGTTATTTAAATGCATTAAATGTGTGCAAAAAAATTAATAACTAATGCACTGTGGGGCAGAATCAATATTTTTTGGAAATAAATCTTTCATTTCGAAACTGCTAGTCCGATCGGTATAAAATTTGACGTGTGCGTAGACAAGGGATATTCGAGTTTAAGTTATTCAAATGGACGCTACAAATGCTCCAGGGGCTGCTCTATGGGGGTCAAAGTAGAGTACCTTCGACATGAAACATTTTTAAGCATGTGGCATTTTTTTGTTTCAAATAGCGTGTGCTATTTATCTCTTATAATTTCCGAGTTATAAGCATTTTAAAATTTTGCCATACCTTGGTTCGCTTTTCTAAAAATATAGGTCGCACTTTTGGACCAAATGAACTCGATTTTTTTTGTTAGTTAGACAAATAAATTACCAATATGGATCCAAAAATAAGCGTTTTTATGTGTATATTAAAGTTAACTATGTTGAATTTTGTGTGTATACCAACATTTCTAAGCGATTTATGCAAGTTAAAGAGATTTTCGAAAGCGGGTCTATATGGGAGCTATGACTAATTATGGACCGATCCTAACAAAATTTGGTGACATGAATTTTGTATATATAAAACTTATTTGGAGCGGAATTTGTGGAGATACATATATAAATTAAACATTTATGACCGATAAAGTTCAATTTCGGAAGGGCATTTGTATGGGATTTAGGTGAAATAATGGACCGATTTCAGCCAGTTTCAATAGGCTTGGTCCTTGGGCCGAAAAAATTATAAAATGATTAAGAACATATTGGGCCATCTAAAATAGGTTACTATATTTTGATATCGAGTATGCGATTATAGAATTTTTGCCCCAAAGTTGAATTTTACATAAAAAATAGTAATTTTTTGAATGGACCCCCCTAGGTATCAAAAAGTTTAAATTTTCTTTTCATTTAAAATATTTGACGTAAAGTTAGTTAGCTTTTCAAAAAGTACAAATTCATTATACATCCTCTTAGAAATTTTTTAGATAACTTAAAAAGAATAAAAGTACTTTTTTCCCTAACAAATTGCGAAGAATGGCTTTTTTTATTTTTTTTAAATTCAAATGCATGTAACTTTGGACTCAGTCATGATTTTTAAACACTTCTTTCTTTATTTGATATATATTGTTAATCCTATAAAAGAAAAATGGATAACATCGGGGAATATTTGGAACCGCGGTCACCAAAAAACTAGAGTAGGGTGGGTAAAAATTTTGAAAATTAAATTTTCAAATGCGAATATCTCCTAAGCTATAAGAGATAATTTCTTATAAATCGGAACACAGACGAAGAAATAGGTACCGTGAAATAGCTCCCAAATGAAATAACTCCCAGTGAAATAACTCCCAATGAAATAATTCCCTTCAAAAATGAAATAATTCCCAAACTTGAAATATGAAATAACTACCAAAGGGTAAAATGAAATTACTCCCAATAATCGGCGGTTTCATAATTTTAAAGTTTTAGTCCCAAAAAAGCGAAATAACTCCCATTGAAATAAATCCCAATAGAAATTAATTAATTCCCAATGTGAAGCTATTTATTTATGCAATCTAAAAAAAGGAACTACAAAAGTGAAATTATTCTTCGCCTACCAAACAATTTTTGCATTGCGGGCCTATAGCGTAGCGCAAAGTTTTTCACCTCTGGGATGTGTCAAAAACTGCATTGTTTGCATTGTTTTGCAAAAGTTTTGTGCATTGCCGGCCTTCGGGCGTGCGCTAAGGTTTTCTCCTCCGGGGTGTATAAAAATCTGGCTTCGCTCAAAAAAGATTTCTTTCATTGCAGAAAGGTTTTATAATATTTCAGAAAACCGATTTTCATTTCGCACCAGATTAAGTAATCGTTGCAACCTGACAAAGGCCGACGATGTATAAATAATCTTTTCTGAGCGAAGCCGGTTTTTGAAACACCCCAGAGGAGAACACCTTTGCGCCAGGCCGAAGGCCGGCAATGCAAAAAACTTTTCTGAGTGAAGCCAGTTTTTTTTATATTTATGGGTTCTGATATTGCAAAGTAGAACCCAACAAAAATTAAATAACTCCCAATACAGTGAAATAACTCCTAATTCCCAAAATAAAATGAAATAAAACCCAACAAAAATTTCATTGGGAGTTGTTTCATTGGGAGTTATTGCATTATGAAATAACTCCCAACAAAAAATTATGAAATAACTCCCTATGCGTTAGGAGTTGTTTAATAATGAAATAAGTCCCAAGTTGTATGGAAAATTTGTTGGGTGTTATTTAATTTTTTCGTGGGGAGTTATTTCATTTGGGAGGTATTTCACGGTACCGAAGAAATAGTATCATTTTAAAAATTGAACATACCCGAGGTGTCCTAATTTGGGAACCCCTGGTCCCGCTTCTGGTGGGCTCATGAGATCCAAATTCAAAACTTAAACTCGAGAAATTTCATTCAAATCGAAGTAAAGGTTTAGAAGTTACAGATTTATTCTCATACCACTGTGCATCGTTTAATCGGCTCAGAAAGTGATTCTAAGTCGATCGGTATACTTTATGGTGGGTGTTAGATTAATATTTTTGGGCGTTACAAACATCTGCACAAATGCATTATACTCTCCCCACTATGGTGGTGTAGGGTATAAAAATATGTTGATTATGTTCAAGTTTACATGACGACCATTACAAATATTACAAGTTCTTTAAGAATTTGTTTTCCTTGAAAGCAATGCGTAATTTTGTTTAAAAAAAATTGAAAAATTCAACATTTTCTAAATTTTTCAATTAAAATTTTAAACGTTTTTCATTATCTTTTTTATTTATTGTTTAACACACATAAAAATGAATTCGGTCATAAATCGTGTCCAATATTGAGTGAAAGCCGGACCAAGGTGAAATTATAAGATTTGAATTTTTCAATTGCGTATAACTCGCTAACTATAAGCGATAAATAGCAACCATATTTTTCATAATCGAGGGCTATGATTTTCTGAGGTGTCCAACTTTGAGAAATCAGAGCACCGCTGCTGAAGGCTCTGCGAGGTCTGTCGACAAAACAAAAACATGAATATTCCTTGGTTACTGAATCAGCCAGTTAGCAATGAAAGAATTATTTCCAAAAAAATATGATTGTCCGCACTGTTTCTATAAAATAGTATTTATGTTCCAGAAAAGCAGTAGAGATCATTTGCCCGATGTTCTATTCCCTACATAACACTATCCTGTGTACATTATAATATAATGAAAAAAATAATCTAAAGAAAAAACTGTATTTTCTATTTATTTCAAACATAGCGAAAAGTTAGAGGCACGCTTTTGCAATTTCTTCCATTAAATATCAACTTTTGAACATTATTTTTAAAAATTAACTAGAAAATTAAAAAAAGATCTTATTATTTTGCATCAAATTAAAAACCAAAAATCTAACCAAGATAAGCCAAATCCTACTTGACATTAATAACATGTAAGTACTTGTATATTGTTTTGTTTCTTACTAATCTGATTAGTAAGAAACAAAACAATAACATACTTTCATGAAATTATGATTGTCAGTTTTCATACAACTGACCCACTGTAAACTACAAATTTCTTAAGATTTCTCTTAAATACTTGTAATACGTTGGTAAATACGTACCTGAACATGGCTACGTACATTCAGAGTAATAGAAAGGTGCAGTTATATATAAACAGACAAACAAACTATTAAAACAATTTCATAATACGAATGACACATTTCTGCCAAGATTATGATTGAAAAGATTACAGTAACAGCCATATTAACAACATCAAAATGAGAGCATTACTGGACAAGACATCAATCTTGCAAACACGCAAAACATTTATGAAAAAAAATAAAAACAAAATAAAAACATTTATTTAATACAATAAGTGAAAGGAAACTAATGGAATATTTCTTTATTTACAGTACTCCGCAATGCTTTCAATGCATTCGATCCGGAGAAACAGGGCTACATTAGCACCCAGATGGTGGGCACTATTCTCAGCATGTTGGGTCATCAATTGGACGAGGCCACTTTAGCGGAAATTATCGCTGAAGTCGATGAGGATGGTTCGGGACAAATTGAATTTGAAGAATTCACTACGCTGGCCGCCCGTTTCCTGGTTGAAGAAGATGCTGAGGCAATGCAGCAAGAACTCAAAGAAGCCTTCCGTTTGTACGACAAAGAGGGCAATGGCTACATAACCACGGGAGTGTTACGTGAAATTCTACGTGAATTGGATGACAAACTGACGAATGAAGATTTGGACATGATGATTGAGGAAATTGATTCGGATGGTTCTGGTACCGTAGATTTTGATGGTATGTGGTTGCTTTATTTATTTAATTGCAAAAGTTATTGGTTTAATTAATTTTTTTTTATTTAATTTACAGAATTCATGGAGGTCATGACTGGTGGTGATGATTAAATTTAAAAATAATTATTGTTGCAAGAAACCATAACTATTTCCTGTCAAAATTCTTTGTTATCTTAAAATAATCTTACCTACCAAAAACAAATTTACACTCTAGAAACATCTTAATTAATAATAATTAATAATATTTATCTTAATAATAACAATAATGATAAACTAATAAAAAAATCTACAACTACAAAAACAAAAAATTCTATATCAATATTTTTTTATACATTTTTAACCAAAACCTGCTACATGTCACATTTATTATAATGATCTTGTTTTATTAGTGTTTTTTCTCTTTATCCTTCATTGACACTTAACAGATTAAGACATTCTAAATTCCCTTTCATTTAGACACTTTGTCGGTTCCCTACATCAATTTGTCATTTGAAATACATTAAAAAAAACCTCTGTGTGTTTTGTGTTTCTAAAATTACACTTGTTTTGTCAAATTATTCAAAAATTCTTTGTTTTAATTTGCTACAATCTCCTGTTTTAATTTATTAATAATTTCCGTATTTCTCTGTTGTGTTTTTTTTTTGCAAATAGTTGACAAAAAAAAAGAATTGTTTATAAATTAAATTTTAATAATCTATTTAGGTTGCTATTTCTGTTTAAAGACATGTTTATTATAATTTATTACCGCTACTGATGTGATTAGTTTATGTTTTTTGTTTCTTTATTATTGATGTTTAGTTTTTTTCTTATAAGTTCAGTTAACAAAGTTGAATAAAATTGTAAAGACGTTAACAAACTAGCCAAAAGAGGCCATAAATAAAATGTTTATATGATTTGTAGTTTTAATATGGCAAAAAAGGTATAACAAAGCAAACAATATAAATTTAGTTTTAAGCGAATTTATAACTCCCAACATGGTTGTAGAAAATTTGGAGATCCCAGTTATGTAGAGTGCATCAGATTTTTACTGGGCTTTAAAATTAAATTTGTGCCAAAATCCGAGTCGAACACATAATATTATGCTAAAGATTTATTAAAAGTATAGCATAACATTAGGCTTAATTTTTTTCAGAGTAGTAGTATCAAAATATCTTGGAAATAAATCTTTCATTTCTAACTGGTTTATCCGATTGATATGAAATTTTAAACAGGAGATCAAAAGGAGTATTCGAGATTCTTTTTAGACTACAACCCTCATTGACTTCACAGGAACGGCGCTGGGGGTTGTCAAATTAGGACCATGTAAAATTTTTAAAAGCTTTTACTTTTAAAAATTTTAATATTAATTTTTAAGCAAAATCAAAAATGAATATTAAGAGCTTATATTCAAAAACGGGTATCTGCAAAAAACAAATTGTTCAGGAGAACCAAAAAACATTTTATTTCACTCATTATTAAAGATTTTATTATCCCATCTTCTACAATATATTTTAAATACTTCTCTTAAATATCTCAAACAAATATTAATCATTAAAACCAAATATTTACGAATTTATGGTAGATATCCCATTTTTGTCTTCATATGTGTATATTAATTTATATTAATTTATAGTAACCATTTACATGATTGTTGTAACCATAATATGGTTAACTTACGATTCACATGATTGTCTCAACCATATATATGGTTACAGTAAACATATATATGTTTGTGGCAACCATATTTATGATGAATAATTTTATCATAATATGTTGTTCTCAGATTATGATAAGCCTTAAGCCGAGAGCACCATAATATGATAAGTCCTTCATCATATAAATGGTTATCACAAACATATATATGTTTACTGTAACCATATATATGGTTGAGACAATCATGTGAATCGTAAGTTAACCATATTATGGTTACCACAATCATGTAAATGGTTACTGTGACTATAATAAAGATAAAGAACTTGTAACAATATTGAAATGGTTACAGTAACCATGCCCAACTATATTTTTTCTCTGCGTGTAGATATGTTCAGATTGTATTGATATGTTCACAAGAGTTATTCAGATTTACCGTAGCTACAACTTCGCTAAATATTGTTAGTGAAAGATAAGGAGTCCCTGGAAGTTATTCTAAAAAAAGTAAAAATAAAAATTTTTCTTCCTATATTTTTTCAACAAAAGTGCACGAAAAGGCTATTTTTTGGAAACAAATTTTAACAAAATTTATTTGGCGGACTTTTAGTTATATTATTGCCATATAAGGTTAAGCCGTATCACAAAGTCTGAATTAGATGTAAACCAAAAAATGATGACACCTTTTTTAGAGGCCCCACTGATTTTCAGAAACTTTCGTGGCCCATTAACAAAAAAATCGGTCACCAAAATGGACAAACTGAGGATAGGGTTTTACTACCCTTTGGTAGTAGAGTCGAACCTATACTGTCATGATCGTGTGTTTTTTCAGTGTTGCAGAGTGTTTTATAGTTCTCCAGATATTCGAAACTAATATTTAGTTTGTATGGGAGGTGCCACGCCCACTAATCCAATTCCGCCTATTTTTAGTTAAACTCCACATATTGATTCGTAATAGGTTTAAATGCTTTTACAATTACAGTTCTTCACATATTCGAATTATTCGGAACTATTTAAAATGATAAGAGAACTATTTATACAGTTCTCAAGGTATTTAGAAACAACTGTTTACTTTGTATGTGAGGTGACTCAGCCCCAGTTTCGACCGCTCCCATTTGTTGGTTAAACTTCATATAGTGATACGAAATTGATTCAGATAAAGTTTTAAGACTTTTACAATTTTAGTTCTCGTATTTAATTTATATGATATAATACCGCCCATTTTCAGCCAAACTCCGTATAGTTAATTAGTACAAGGTTTAAAAACTTTTACGATTATAGTTCTTCCGACATTCAAAATTAAGGATTTACATTGTATGGGAGGAACCATGTCCACTAATACAATTTCGACTATTTTCAGCCAACAATAATAAGGCAGATATTCCGGAAAAGTTTTAATACTTCAACAACTATAGGTTTCTAGATTTTCAAAAATGACTATTTACTTTGTATAGGAAGACCAATGCCCCCTGTTCCGTTCGGACCCATTAATAGTTAAACATTATGCACTGATAAGAAATTGATTCGTATAAAGTTTGAAGACTTTCACAATTATATAGGTGGTATATTGGTATAGGTGGTGTCACGACCATATTTCCAATGTCACGGCCATATTTCCAATGCCGCCGATTTTCAGACAAGAAGCGCACAATAGCATCGAAGTAAATTCCGCGAAGTTGTTCGGCTTTTACAATTACAGTTCAGCAGATTCACCACCTGAAATTTCAAAATAAAAAGCAGTTTATTGTTCCTTTCAGGTATAGAGGAACATACAGTAAAAACTTTAAGAGGATCGGTTCAGTGGTTTTGGCTCCTATAAGTCACACACAAACAAATAAATATCTGTATGATGTATATATTGGGGTTTTTATTTCAAGTGACACAACTTTTGAAACCGATGTCTTCTGATCGTGACCATGGTAAGTCCTATTGGATAGAAGCTTAGACGTAATTTTCCAACAAGATCGGTCAAGAATTCTCTGAGTTAGAGGGAATCAAAATTTGACATTTTGACAAAATTTGTGTCAAATAGTTTAGATAATATCCAGTCCTATTGAATAGTATCTAAACTATGGTGCAAATTGTATCCCGATCGGAAGAGCATGCCTATTGAAACTGGCTGAAATCGGTCAATTATTTCACCTAGCCCCCATACAAATGTCCTCTCGAAATTGGACTTTATCGGTCATAAATGTTTAATTTATAAATGTATCTACACAAATTTCGCTCCAAATAAGTTTTATATGTACAAAATTCATGTCACCAAATTTTGTTACGATCGGTCCATAATTAGTCATAGCTCCCATATAGAGCCGCTTCCGAAAATCACTTAAACGTGCATAAATCTCTTAAAAATGTCGGTATATACACCAAATTCAACATAAATAATTTCCATACAGACATAAATCACACGACCTAATTTCATGGTGATCGGTCCATAATTGGTCATAGCTCCCATATAAGGCCCATTTCGAAAATCACTCACGAATATAAATTATTGATATTTTAAAAGAAAAATCTTTTTGCTCATTTACTTGGTGTAGGGTATTATATGGTCGGGCTTGACCGACCATACTTTGTTACTTGTTTAAATTACATCTTTGTTATTTTTGCAAATAAACTGATGACATACTTGTGATTGGTTCTGTGGAATAATATCTTAAGTGTGTATTGAGTGTATGACTTAAAAATTAGCGATTTTTCCAATTTGTAGCTTTTATAGGCCATTGTTAGCTATGACCAAGAACGAATCATGAAAATATCGGATACTTCTAAAGTCTAGCGTATCCCACAGAGATAATTCTACATCGATCGAAACAAATAGCAGTCGGACGGGCCACGGTCTGGACTATAAAGCGGGTGAAGCAAAACTTCCCAATCACTTCATTCTAAATACTTTTTAATAGGTATTGCAACATGTGATCGATTAAACGATGGCCGTCCGTCTGGCTGGCAATTAAAATTTGGCACATACAATTTTTTCGGCCCAAAGACGAAGCCTATTGAAACTGGTTGAAATCGGTCTATTATTTCACCCAGCCCACATACATATGTCCTCCCGAAATTAGAGTTTATCGGTCAAAAATGTTAAATTTATATACAAATTTCACTGCACCTAATTTTATGATGATCGGTGCATAATTAGTCATAGCTTCAATATAAGGCCGGCTTTTGATAATCAATTAAACGAGCATAAATTTCATAAAGACATAGTTAGTCATAGCTCCCAGGCCCTCTTTCGAAAATCTTCAACGGAAATAAATTACTAAAATTTTTAAAGAAAAATAATTTTGCTCATTTACTTAGTGTAGGGTATAACGGCCATACTTTCTTACTTGTTTTGTTTAAAGTTTGAGTTGATTTGATACCCTACAACATTGCTCATGGTAAATTAGGTTATATATTTGATTTCGTGTGTCAAAATTTGAAATATCCATCTAAAGATTATACATATATTGCGGTTCGTTATTATAAGTTGATTTATGTAAGTCGAATTATGTCCTCCTACATGTGTACATTTAGTTATCGACACAGCCGAATACAGTATTCCAACTAGTTTCTTCTTAGATGGGAGTGAGCAAATAAATTTATTACACATGATATGTTTACACTTAGCAAATGCACAAATGTTGTTACACTTTGAAGATGATGATCATTTATTTATCAATTTGAACACATAACCCAGAGAGAATGTAGACAGTACTTTAATGTATACGAGTACATGTGATAAAAACAGGATTGGCAACACTTCAGCATAGCAAATGGCAATATTGGGTATTAGAAATGTTTAGAAATGGCTGAAAAACGAAATAACTGAATTAAAATCGATACATATTAAAATTTAGTTTAGTGGAATCTACATATTCTCAGCCTGTTGCCATACAATCAATAATATTCCCTGCCATAAAATCACCTGTAATTGAATACTCAGGAAATTTGTTTAAAAGACAGATAGTTGTATTTTGAAATGCCAAAATATAAATAATAAAAATAGATTAAAACAAGTAAGAAAGTATGGTCGGCCGACCATATAATACCCTACACTAAGTAAAAGAGCAAAAACATTTTTCTTTTAAAATTTCAATAATTTATATTTTTGAGTGATTTTCGGAAGTGGGTCTTATATGGGGGTTATGACCAATTATGGACCGATCACCAAGAAATTATGTCGTGTGATTGATGTCTATATGAAAGTTAACTATGTTGAATTTTTTGTGTATCCCAAAATTTTTAAGCGATTTATGCACGTTAAAGTGATTTTCGGAAGCGGGTCTATATGGGAGCTATGACTAATTATGGACCGATAGTAACAAAATTTGATGACCTGAATTTTGTATATATAAAACTTATTTGGAGCGCAATTTGTGGAGATACATTTATAAATTAAACATTTATGACCGATAAAGTCCAATTTCGGAAGGACATTTGTATGGGGGCCGAAAAAATAATATGTACCAAATTTGATCGAAATATCTTCAAAATTGCGACCTGTACTCTGCGCACAAGGTTTACATGGACAGCCAGCCAGCCGACCAGACGGACGGACGGACATCGCTTAATCGACTCAGAAAGCGATTCTAAGTCGATCGGTATACTTTAAGGTGGGTTTTAGACTAATATTTTTTCGCGTTACAAACATCTGCACAAACGCATAATACCCTCCCCACTATGGTGGTGTAGGGTATAATTAAACATTTATGACCGATAAAGTCCAATTTCAGAAGGACATTTGTATGGGGATAGGTGAAATAATGGACCAATTTCAGCCAGTTTCAATAGTCTTGGTTCTTGGGCCGAAAAAATAATATGTGTCAAATTTGATCGAAATATCTTCAAAATTGCGACCTGTACTCTGCGCACAAGGTTTACAGGACAGCCAGTCAACCAGACGGACGGACATTGTGGAAGAGCAAGAAATATCACATAAACAATTTGTCTGATTTTTACGTTTAGTTTTTGCTTGATTTGTAATATTTTGCTTTAGATGCTGCATTTAGGCAAATGTTCCCAGCGGGAAAAATTGCTAGGGCTTCACTTTGTAGCCCTTGTAAAATACGTGTTTACTAGGGTATTCGAATTATTCGATTTTTCTCTTGTTCGAATAAAACGAATAATTCGAATAATAGATATAAACTTGTTCGAATAATTCGATCGCACGTTTAAAATTAATCGAATTATTCGAATAATGTAAATTTTTTTAGACCAGTAAAGAATGAAGTTTTGATGTCGGTTTTTTAAATATTTTATTGTTAAAGAAAAACAAAAAATAATGTTAAAGTTAACAATTCAAGTATTAATAATGTTAAAAAACATTTGAAAGCAAAGTCCATCATTGAATTTTAAACAGGAGTATTCTGATCAGATTAACTCCCGAACAATCTGCAAAACAATTGACTAGCAAACCCTTTAGTTTCCGTTTTGGAGCTATGCTTTAACAAATTTGAGCTAGATGGACATGATCCTGAATTCAAATACAATATAAACGTATTGAAAACTTTTTTATGTCGTTCATTAATTCGGGGTTTAAATTGAGTAACTAATTCTTTAGTAAATTAATTATTCACTATTTCTAAATTATTTATAACAAATTGTATTATGCATCAATATCTGTCGACGTTGCCGAATCTTTGTTTAATAAAGTGGTCTTGGGGAATTACACAATAAAGGGAATCTGTCCAAAGTTTGATATCATTGTCAGTAAACGAGGCTAATTTGAAGTCAGGCAGTGCATGATTGACGCATTTACAAATACGCAATAAGTTTATTACCATGTTAGACAAAGATGTTCAACGATGTTCAAAATCATGTATAAGACGAACTCCATGTTTTTCTTGCAACAAAACGTTAGTTTGCAATATTTGTGTTTATCATTCGATTTATTAAATATTTTGCAACAGTTAAGCACGCGGTTAATAACATCACTTATATACATATATTTTAAGATCATGGCCTTCATCTATTTCAATGTAATCAATATAAATATCATCCTCAATATCACTTTCGACGGGCGTTTCAAAATCACATTCTCCATCACATTCAACTCCACTTTAATCTAAGTTAATATTTTGATTATTAATTGCAATTCTTCTAATATTTCGCCAGCTAAATAACAAATATTTTATTCCGTACCTTTTATTTTCATTGATTCAAGTCCTAAGTTAAAATGTTTGAGAGATTTGTTTTTAGAATTGTAACTTCTTGCAGTAATATTTATATATTTATAGAAGTAGTTATCGGAACACTCATCTACAGTGATCAAAAGTCCCTTTTTTCTTTAGTTATTTTTCGAATTTCAGAAACAATACAATTTTTGTGAGTCATTATTACTTTTTTGAATTTGAAATTATGAAAAATTTTAAGCAATTTAATAAATTTAAATATATATGAACATTTATTCGATTATTCTACATAAAATTATTCGTCATTCGAAAATGGCCGTATTTAAATTGTTCGAATAATTATTCGTGAGAAATTATTCGATTAATGGAACAATTATTAGTCGAATAAATACCCTACTTTTGGCCAAAGTGGAAAAGCAAGAATCAACAGAATTTGTAATATTTTGCTTTAGATGCTGCATTTAGGCAAATGTTGCCAGCGGGAAAAATTGCTAGGGCTTCACTTTGTAGCCCTTGTAAAATACGTGTTTACACATTCTATAAGATCCGATACTCACTCACTCCACTCTGACTTCTCCCAGAAGACGATCTAGAAGCGGGTTGCTTCTCCTTCTAAAAACCTTCATCCACATTCAAAACTGCATGAAACTCTTATGCTGCATGCATCAAGAAATATGGTCCTCCGATACTTTCTTGTGCTTTCATGTGCTTCTCTATTTCAACCACTGACGATTGCTTTATGTCATCTCCAATCCCTGATGCATTTATATTCGCCTTTCACCGTCTTATGTATGTAATACCATGTCTTAAATCCAATAATTTCTCTCGGTGATCAAAGTGATCATGATCCAATATTTTTATGGAAAAGAACAGGATTTTAAAGACGTTTGGTGCCCTTTACTTTGTAGGGATTTTTGCTTATTTTTAAGAGTTTTTTCTTATTATAATGTGGTCAGTTTAATTTTGTCTACAGAACAAATAAGTCATTATTCAGTCATACTCCTCAATATGTAGTGTCCTACTATATTATATTGATGGTGGTACTGTAGCAACCCAAGAATTTCAAATTCAGAATAGTCATTACAAAAAATATCTATTGAATAACAAACATAACCTAATTGTATTTCTTGATGATTGAAATTAATCGATTTAATTAAAACTGTATTCAAATAATAAGGTTGGGTTCTTACAACCTTGTAATCCAAAAACATATTTAAATGACGACATTTTTGAAATAAATTTGTCAAGCAAACGCATTTTTAGTAATGAAAAGAAAACACATCCAATGAATCATCAAAAACTTGCCAATTATTTAGTTTGATTTGAAATTTAATTATAGTATTCAATAAAATTCATTTTCAAAAAAGAAAAAACAATTTAAACAAAGGCGAATAATTTAAAAGCAATTTAACAACAAAAAACAAAACTTAACCAAACCTTAGTTATTTTAAAAATATATTTTGCTATTTTCAACGTTTGACATACCGACAAAATGAAATACTTTCTTTTTTTTTTTTTCAAAAAAACTTTGTATTGATCACCACTAAAATAATCATTATTGTTTATTTGAATTTGTTTAATAGAATAGAATACAAAAATAAAAACAACACAAAATAAATTCAAAATAAATAAAACTAGAATAGAAATTGCCAAAAAGTATTGATGCGACATTTGCTCAATTGGCAAAACAAACATGATAATTAATTAAATTAATTCATCTATAAACAAAAGTCGTATCGCAAATATGCATTTAAATGCAAATAAACGAAATAAACTAAAAATACTTAAATGTATTCACAAAAGCAATACAACAATAATAATAATACAATGAAAGACATTTCAAATCATTGGAAATTTACAATTAATAATGCTAAAACGAAAATATAAATTAAGGCATGTTTATGCTCATGTTTAACTAACTAGTATTTGAAATTGCACCCCGTAACATCTGTAATGCCCCGTATTTTGAGATTTATGTAAAAATATTTACAGTTTGCTTACAGAGTTATGCACGGTGGTCTTTAAGATAAAATTTAATGATAAAATCTAAATACAGTACTTTTTACTAGTTCCATTTTAATAGATTTTCAGAGTCGCAGATCAGTTGAGAAGATTTCATAATAATTTTTTTATATTTAAAGACATTTTGAGCTTTTAAGCTCATTGTTTCAAATTTGTTTTTTAACAATTAGAATTAAATTGTATTTTATTAGGTTTAACATTTCTACGATATTCTCTATATTCTATTCGTCATCATTATTAATGAATGTAATGAATTGCCGATGCAGATTCGATCATATTGTGGATATATCATCGTAATATTGGGACTCAGTTATAAAAGGTTCTTCCAATAGGGACTTTCGAACTTATACAGTTGATAGCGGCTTTATTGTGGAATTGGCTGTCATTTTTTCAGATTGTTTTGTTAAATCACCATCGGCGGATATAGCATTCAACATCACGTGCAAATGATAACATTTTTTTTATCAAAAGTGGTGTTCTGTTAGTTCAATGTTTCCCGAGCTTTGCGCATTTTACAATGAGGCTTATTTGTGGATGAATGATCATATCAACAATTAAAATTGTCAAATTTGGGACGATACCAATCAACATGAGATTCAAGAGCACCCAATGATTCTAGAAAAAGTAACGGTCTGTTATGGGTTTTGGGCTGGCGGACATATCGGTTCATATTTCTTTGAGAGCAACATTGGCCAGTCCATCACCGTCAACGGCGAGCGCTATTGTTCAACGATTACCAACTTCTTTAGGATTGAATTTGAGGGCATGGTTATCTCACGTAGAGGTGATGTGAACTGGTCACCGATATCGAGAAATTCAGCCAGATGATATGTCGCACACACTTTGTTTAATTTAAATTTAAAGATTGGGAGAGCTTAATGAAAGACCCTTTACATGCCGTAATCAAGAGAGGACCACAAACAGGTGGTATTATTATTCATTTATATTCAGACAGAAGTTTCACTCTCTACATAGAGATAATGGGAACCCACATTAATAATAATACCGAAGAGAAAGGAGCTCTACCGAGACAAGTTAGCTGCGCAAAATATTGTCTTGTTCCCAACAGTCCCTGAATATATCCAGAAATCTGATGATAAATGGTATAGTGAACTGGATACGCTAGAAGCTTTAATAGATAACCTCATTCCTGGCATTAATTACAGGTGATCTAGAGAACAATGTAGTTATTATTTGTTGTAACCGTCCCATGATGATGTCGAACGTTATTTCCTGGGGAACACTTTCGGTTGATAGAACTGCCGCTGGTTTGAGAATCTCTGGGAGAATATTACTCGGGTCGTTCCGGTGCATGGATCCAATTATGGTGGTATCGTCAATTACGAGTATTATTACTTATAGTAGAATTACTAACTATCTACTGACTATCTTCTAACATGTCTTTCCTGCAAACAATAGATGCATTGCAGCATTTTATTTAACCACAAATCAGAAAGGCTTCTCACACTATAGACAAGGATTTGAAAACAAATAGGGTTATATATTTTGTATTGATAAACTTGGAATGAATTCTCAGTTGAAAATACACTCTTAACAATTTCGTTGGATTTGTAGAATGATCACTTGAGTTCAAAAACAAAACTATCGTAGTATTTATGGATATAGAAGGAGGTATCAATAATGTCGAATCAGCACATATTAGGTTAAATCTAAAGAAGCTTGACATGAACTCATCGATTATCAAATTTAATTCGGATTTGATAACATATAGGATCAATGGTAGCTACCGTATCCAAAAGTCAAATACCACAGTGCGTAGTGCTCTCGCATCTCCTGTGAAACCAATCATTCGTGTGATTTACGACTGTTATATACGAGTATGATGTAACGTTGACAGTCTCTGATATCCATCTTGATACGCTCTATAAGTGATGGGAAACAGTACTCAAGATTCTAAGTTAAGATTCTGAAGTATCGGAAGTGTAATGAGTGCAAATCCAACCAGAAGGGAACTTGTGCAAGTTGTATTCCTTTAGAATACCAATTCTGAACATTGTTGAACTGATCCAATCGCATAGCGCAAATTCTTTGACACCACTCTAGATTATCCGGGAAACTTACTCTGCAGGGGGCAGACTCTAAGGCGATGACTAAATTATATATATACAACAGAGTCAGGGGCTCGATATAGACAATAATCTCGTTAAGATGTATTGATTACATGAGACGAAAGCAGCGTTGCCAATTTAGCTTTTGTAGTAGTAGATCAAACACTTTTTAGACTCATTTAACACCAACAAATAGACAAGCTTTTTTTTAATTTTTTTTCGCATTTTTCAGCATATTTTCCCTGTAAAATTTAGTATTCTTATGTTCATTCTATATTTGAACAGAAGATAGAATAACAAATTTCTCAACTACGTCTTGGAACGAGTTTAAAACACATTAATATTTTCTTAGCACTCCAAAACCACCTTTACCAATAAAGTTTCGATCTCGGATCCGTACAAACAGCTGACGCTGATAACGATATGCCAGTATTATAAGATTAAAGTATAATCTATCAAGTCTCATAGACAAGTGCACTCCAAAACCATCTTTGTCAATAAAGTTTCGATCTCGTATATTATTGTCAGCGTTGACACAAAGAAAATATTTTTCCTACCAACATACACTCTAAAACCTACCAAATTCTGTCCTATCCTACCAAAAATTTAATTTTAAATAAATATAAGCATTTGATTACACAGGGCAACAAAATCATTTTGTTGCTATTACATGTGGGTTTGTCATAATGCAATAAATCTGAACAATTTCTGCCGATTCGAAAGAAGAACCATTACCTACTCAGTTTTATGTATATCAAACAAAAAAGTAAAATTTTGTGAAAATGTGAATAAATTCGAAAATAATTAATCGATTTTT
This sequence comes from Calliphora vicina, assembly GCF_958450345.1. NCBI lineage: Eukaryota > Metazoa > Arthropoda > Insecta > Diptera > Calliphoridae > Calliphora > Calliphora vicina. The sequence goes on from NC_088784.1 coordinate 78,509,686, forward strand.
ATATATCTCGTTAAGTTGCTATTATATTAGGGTTTGTCATAAATTATGTTTTCGTTCTGCAGCAGCAGAACTATTTGGAAGTGAAAGTATATTAAAAATAAAATTACATAAGTCACTATAACAGAGTTCATTGAATCCATATTTAAGTGAGCTTACATTTTCCCGAACAAATTTAAGCGAGCATTAATATCTAAAGATATTTCACTTAGCCGAAGCAAATTCCATTATTTATGTGGGAACAGTGATTTAAGATTGTTTTGAAACATACAATGCAAAAACAGCTTCCATCTTTCTCCTGCAAGCAATCAAAAAGTTGAATCCACTCACTCCTAAATTTCCGCTTCGTTTTGCAACTTTATTCACTACAAAAAAGTAAAATTATAGATATTTTATTCATATTTATTTTCTATCATTGCCGTTTGATGTTTGGTTTTCTCCATCAGCATCAATTGCCAGTCTTGGAGTTTTTGAAAGATATCTAAAAATACTACATATTTTAACTTTTAAATAAAATTTAAAAAAAAATAACTTTTTTGAGGCCTTTTAAGAAATACAAGTGTTTGTTTACATTTAATTTGCACTGACACTGTGATTTTGATGTTTTTCATATAAATGCAGAGATGTTATACATTTAACGGCGTTAAGTTCAATAATCAGGGTTTCCAATTATTTTATTTCACACATGTTTTTTATTTGTTATCTTTAAATTTAAAAACTATAAATTTTAAAAATATTAATTGTATTTCCTACCAAAAAATTAAAAAAATTGAACAAACCAACCAAACTACCAATCGTTGTACTTGTAAATAAAATCTACCACTTTTGGTCCAATTGGACCAAAGCGGCAACACTGATTATTGTTCTTGTGTTCCCGGAGTCTAAACGTAATTACAGTTGGCTCCAAAAAGGAAAGAAAGTTTTAGTGTATACATTGATACTGAGTCAGGATATCTTTCAAGTCTCATAGACTACTGCACTCCAAAACCTACTTTCTCAATAAAGATTCGAAATAAAGATTCGATCTCGGATATTACTGTACTTGTGAAGGAACTGTCCTCATCTACTCGGAGTCTAAACGTACTCACGGATGTCTCCAATGCGAGAAGGTTGTAGTGTCTACATTGATTCTGGATCAAGATATTTTGCAAGCTCTCGAATGAATGTAGAATACTTCAAGAAGAACTATCGGCTACCTAAATGGCAGCAAACTGGATTAGGTATTCGAATAGGTATACGGATACTGACATCAAATAAAGCCCCTGTCTATTATTTATACAAATTCAATGTTAGCCAGCTATAAATAGTATGGATAAATTCATGAATTAGCATGTCTGGAATTGTAATTATCACTGGTACTTGTACTGCTAATAATCGCATTGACAGCAAGAAATCTATGAATCGATAATGATATCTTCAAAGAGTCACCAACTAGATGTGTAAACGAAGAGATTAGCTCTATAGCTGAGTCAATACATAAGGAGAGTGTTGGTCATGATCAGTACATTGCATCTACAGGACATTCTAAATTCGGTACTCAAGGCCTTGACTTCCACAGAAGTTGTCATTATGATAAAGAAAAGTATACAAAATTTCAAATGAACTTTGTGATCCCATTTATTTTGTTACTAGCTGACCCGACAGACGTTGTCCTGTCAAATTAAAAAAATTGTGTACAATGAATCTTATGGTCATAGAATAAACCTGAGTTAGAAACCTATGTATTGCAACTACAGAATACATGTAAATCAATTTTGGTCTGAAATATGAGTGATCACAGATCGAGCTCCTTTTCTTGATTAAACTCTTATTGGCCAAGTTACTAACGATTTTAGATATTGTGAGTTTTTATATAAAAAAATCGATTTTTGGTCAGAAATATAAGTGATCACAGATCGAGCCCCTTTTCTCGATTAAACGCTTATTGGCCAAGTTATTAGCGAATTTAAATATTTTGAGTTTTTATATAAAAATTTGATTTTTGTTCAGAAATATGAGAGATCACAGATCGAGCTCCTCTTCTTGATTAAACGCTTATTGGCCAAGTTACTAACGATTTTAGATACTTTGAGTATTTATATAAAAATTAGATTTTTGTTCAGAAATATAAGTGATCACAGATCGAGCTCCTTTCTTGATCAAACGCATACTGACCGAGTTCTTAGCGAATTTAGATATTTTGAGTTTTTATATAAAAAATCGATTTTTGTTCAGAAATATTGTGATCCCATTTATTTTGTTACTAGCAATTTTGGTCTGAAATATGAGTGAACCTTTTCTTGATTAAACGCTTATTGGCCAAGTTACTGACGATTTTAGATACTTTGACTTTTTATATAAAAAATCGATATTGGGTCAGAAATATGAGTGATCTCCGATCGAGCTTCTTTCTTGATCAAACGCATACTGACTGATTTAATATATTGTGAGCTTTTATATAAGTAATCGAATTTTGGTCTGAAATATGAGTGATCACAGATCGATGTATTTTGCAGATGTATTTAATAAGTGGACGTGGACAAATTTTATTTCTGTAAAAACTTTTGCGGACTATTGCGAGCATTAAAAAAATTGCAAATCGGTCCAGGCGTCCTGCAATTTTGGATATATAGGAAAAAATTGGCGTTGTCAATTTTTCTTTCAGTAAAAACTGAAACTTTAAACAAAAAATTAGCCAAATTGGTGCAGCCGTTTTCCGATTTTGGATAAATTGAAAAAATTGGGCGTGATAAATTTTTCATTCCGTAAAAACCTAAATTGGACTATAGCCAACATTTTAGAAAAAAAATTGTCTAAATCGGTCAGGCCGTTCTCAAACTGATGCAATTACCAACGAACGACATTTGATTTTTATTTATATAGAAGATAGATTTTAATTGTTACAGTCAAAATACGTAAAAAATTACTAAAGGTGATGGATGACAACTACTGCACAACAAATTTAATTAAATTTCCTCAGTGTTTCACATGTTTTCTAACACCAGCACCACTGTTGAATTGTTAATTGAAAAAGCCCAATTATTTTGAACTATTTTTTCCTCTATATGTTTGATATTTTTTTTTAATCGTTTTTTGGTGATTATTTGTATGTGATTAAATGTAATTTTTTGTTTTTCATTTAAGCATCATTCTTCATTTATATTGGCTTCATTTATTTCTTTTATGGGGGATTTTATTTATTCATTATTTGTGTTTTTTTTTTTCATCATGTACTCTTTCTCTGTCTTACATTTCTAATTATATCAATGTTTCTCAATAAAATGCAACAACAATTACAACAACAACGACAACAACATTTAAGGAACAAATATGTCGCTCTATTTGAATATTTAAAATTGAATTGATTCGAATACAACAACAAGTCACCATAAAATAAAACATCGTATAAATTCAAAGTGATCATCATCAACAACAACATTGCGTTGCTGTTGTTGTTACATACTTTTACAAGTACATACAGTGTTTGTTGGTTTTTGTTGTAATTGTTTTTGTTGTTGTTGCTGCTGTTTTCGATAATGCGACACAAAACGTTGTTGTGATTCTTTCAGCATCTAGCAACTGAATAGAACTTTTAGCCAACTACAGAGCAGAGCAGAATACATATTCAAACTAATTCGATCTGATCGAAAGGTAATTTTTTAATTGATGCAAATCACTAGACTTGAGTGATTATCGTGGTGCTCTAACGTAAACACACATAATCGGTTAAATTGCTCCGTGTTCCAAACTGATTCATTCTTGACGTAGTTTTTCAAACGCTTACAATTTAAAGTAAATTTAAAATTTTTTTTAAAAAAAAAAATATTTTAAACATAAATTTAATTAAAGTTTATACAAAAAAATAATAAGCGATAAATAATATAAATATTTAAAAAGAAAACTAAAATATTTAATAAAAATTCTTTTTTAAAGGATCTAGTTGCTTCAATTCAATTCCCCCTTAACTTTTGGATTAATATATTTCAAACAAAATGGTAAGTTTTTCATCCAAAACAATTTTAGCATAAATTAGCATGAGTTTAATATTAAAAAATATCAATATTTTAATAAAAAATTTTGAACACCTGATTCTATTTTCATATACACATTTTTTTCTAAAAAAAAAAATAAAACCAAAAATATTTTTGTAAATGGCCTTGATTGTTTTTATAAAAAGCAAGACTATAAAGTACATTAATCAATCGCACTAATTTATTTAGAGGTTAAATGTAGGATTTCATTATATGCTTAATTCTCTTAAGTAATCAAAGAATTTCTAGAACTGAAAATCACATAAAAATGTGTAAAATTGTGCACAAAATAATATAGCAAAAAAAGTGTGCAAAAAAACAGATCATAACCTAAAAATATTAAATTTATAAGTGTTTTCTATTATTAATTACAAAAAAAAATATATAAATTTAAAAAAAACCGGCTTATTATCTTAAAATTATAGCCAAATATAGTTTTATATTAGTGAAATACTAATTGAGGCCGCAAGCGCAAAAGTGGCCTATGCTTGATATAGGAAGTATAAAAATATAACTGAAATAATTTTATAGTTGATTTTAATTGCAATGCTATTTGAAGAGAGACCGGTTTTGTATTAAATTTTAGCGAGTTTAAAATAATTTGTCGTAGATAAGTCTGCCTCAATTGAATTGTTTATTTCGAAAACCAGTCAAGCAACAAATTATTGATTTTCAGTAAATCAATGAAAATCAAAAATATTAAAATTACTTTTACAAAAATTCATATTTCTTCCTATGAAAGTTATTATTTTGTGTAACTGTTTGATAAACATAAAACTGTTTTATCTACATTAAAATATGTTTAAAAAATAATATAAGTTTGTACTTGACTGTTTTCTGAAACAAACAACCATCACTATTGCAAATTTCATACGAAATATGCTAATTTTTTAGTGTAACATCATATTCATATATGTTCTGAAATAACTATTCGTCATCATACACTCCTTCTAGTGTGTATTCTTTCCGTTTAAGGCATTTGAAAAATATTCCTATAAAACTTTTCATATCCAACCATGTAGGGGTTTAGAGCATGTAAATCTCTAATTTTTTTTTAACATTTATTGATACAAGATATGAGGAGCCGCAGAACAAAAGGTACTTTTTTGAAAATTTAAAAATTTTGAGAAATTGATTTTTTCTAGAAGATTTCAACCCAAATATTATAAAAATACCAAAAAATCAATTTGTAAAAAAATTCGAAAAATTATCTTTTGTTCTGCGGCTCCTCATGTATGAAAAAAAAATACATTAGGGCCTAGTAATTTTTTTTTCGCACTAAAGGGTGCATTTACCATTACGAAACAGAAATCAAGCAATAACTCAATTTTGGATTTTTTGTTGCTTGACATATCTAGTATATTGTAAATAGTATTTCCTACTAATAAAATGTATTTGTTCTAGATTTCTATTCATGGATTTAGTAAGTAATATTGCAATCACTTCTAAAACCCATTCTGTGGATTAGTGGATTGCAATTCTAAAGTTCATATTGTTATTTAAGCTATGAACCAGTTATTTAGCACTAGTATTGATTACTAGTTTTACTAGTTTACTACTTCATGAGACCAGTAATAACTCTAATTTATTTGTTAATTCAAAGAATGAACTTTATTTGAAATTATAGCCTTCGGAAGAAGTTCTACAGAAGTGTAACAGAGGCAGTACGGTTCTTTGGAAACTGTTTTTTAATCAATGATTTGTGTTTAAAATTGGCACTCTTGAAAATACTTCTACAACAGTATTAAGAAACAAATATTACTTATTTAAAACGGTTCTATAAGTAATTCTATCACTGAAGCATTTTGTTGGAAATTACCACCTTCAAAACAAGAACCTTTCTTAGGAACGGTTCTGTAAACAGTTTTTAGATACATGATTTTTGTTTAAAATTGCCACTCTTCAAAGTACTTCTGCGAAAGGGTAACAAATACTACTTATTTTAAAAGGGTTCTATAAGTAGTTCTTTCATTGATGTATTTTGATTGAAATTGTCACCTTCAAAACAACTTCTACAGAAGCGTTATATTGGCCCTTCTTTTGAACGGTTCTGCAAATAATTTTTGAATCAATGATTTCTCTTTAAAATTCTCATTAGCAAACAACAGCTCTTTGCTCGCAACTGATCTGGTTGATACAGGCAAACATTTTTATATTGTAAAATTTTTTAATCACCCTAAATTTTAAGCTATTTTTGATAAAATAATATTTTTACTACAATTTTTATTGTATTACTCTTTTAAATACATTGAATTTAATATTGTTTTTAAGTTTTCGAAATAAAAAGTGAAGAGATTATTTTCAAACGCGCCTTTTTTTATTGATATCAATTTAATACTTGCGACTAGTCTCGATTGGAGGGTTAAAACGGCACCAACGAAGTAGTTCTTTCGTTGCAATGTTTCTGGAGCCAGTTCTTTAGTTAGTGAATTTTTGTTGCTGTCAAAACTACTTCTGCGAAAGCATCAAATAACATACACCACTTCTTTAGAAGTGTAATTCAAGCCTTGAGTCCAGTATTAGTATAATAAATTAATATAAATAGCATTCTCCAGTAAAAAGGAAGCATAAATTCAATCCACTTGTTTTATGTTTGAAAAACTATTTAATTTTTTCAAATATTTTTCAAGTTTAAAATGTAATTTTATTTGAATTCAAGTCAAATTCCAACCAAATGTTCAAGTGCTTGAGTTTTGGGGACTTTGGTGCTTATTGGGTTCTATATTGAACAGTGGGGCAGACTCAAAATATTGGCTTTGCAGACACGAATTCGAGTTTAAGTTATACACACGGACCATTCATAAGCACCTCAATAGGGTCTTGAAGTGGGATTCCACAGATATGTATAATTTTTAAACGACTGAAATTTTTTTATGTTTCCATTTCAAAATTCTGTATAATTTCTTAATGCTTTCTTTTAGGTTTTTATATGTCACTTTAGTCTTATAGTTACCGAATTATATTTCAAAATTAAAATTTTAATTCATATTTTACAATAAAGTTACAATTCCAAAGTAAAAGCAAATAAGAGGACTTTTGCTTTGGGATTTTGCATAAATTCAAAATTTCCATAATACATTGGTTGAATTTAGAAGAGTCTAAGGAAACCCCCATCAAAATATATTAGACGTCTTTTATTTTAAATCTAATCTTGTTGAAATACCTTTCAAAAAAAATATAAATTCATTATAAGTTCCCTAAAAAACATTTTTCTAGAAAGCAAAGAGTAATATCAGTATTTCGGCCTCAAAAATTTATAATTTTCTTAATTTTCAAATTCAAAAATCGTGTATTTTTGTAATTGTAAAAGATATTGATTTGCAAATGTTTTTCTTATTTAAGAAACAGAGATAAAATTAATGAAATCGATCATACATATAGATGGGATTCTACCCGATATTTACCGGATGTATGGGTAAATACTGGGTAAATAGGGTATATTTCTTTTTTTAATCTTTTTTTGGGTATTTATAAAATGATTTTAATATCAAAATATTTTCAAAAACTGAATGTCAATCAAACCTAAATATATTTTTATTCATATTAGAAACTAAAAAAACATTCAAAAAGCGAATTAAAGAAGGTATGTGTTTATTGTGCTAGTAGTCGTAAAATGCAACAAATTTTCATAAATAGTTTTTAGGTTTTAACATGGGAAGACCAAGAAATGAAAAAATATGGAAACATTAGTTCTTCTGAATCATTTGATGATATACCATACACTTCTACTGGAATAATACATTCTTCACCGACACCTCATACTATTTTTGATTATTTCCCAAGTGAAACTAATATTGAAAGTTTCAGCGACAGTGAATAAGAAGTCTTCAGGCCTTTATTTTGCATCTTCTATTTACAATTTTTTCTTTTTCTTTATAAAATTAAATAAAAAAAATCATTCTATTGAACCATCCAATGTTTTTCTGCTCGACATAATCTTCAAGATAGTTTTTACACACATTTTTAGTAAATACCTGGTTTTACCCAATTTACCAATTTTACCGGGTATTTACCAATTGGGTTTTTATCAATTTTCCATCTATAGTCATACATTGTGCCCGATTTTATAAAAAACTGGGTCTGGATATGAAGAAATTTGATTTCTAAAATTCGTGTAACTCAATAACTATTATTATGGGCACATGTATCTTATAGGCCTAATCAAGGCCTAATTAAGTATATAAAATTCGAACAAACCACAAAATTTTAAAAACCATTTACAAATATTGCATGCTCCTATGCTATCATCCGGAAGGAAATGGCGGGTTTATTTCCGAAATATTTTGATTCTGCCCAGCTGTGTAATGTGTGACTATAACGGAACAACTGCTTTAAATAGTACTTTATTGACATCAGTACGTCATTTCTATTTCAAATTTTTCTTACAGTTAGAAATTTCTTATTATATTACAAAAAAATATCAATGGAATTTCAGAATATTAAAAATTTATTTCAGAAATGTCGAATTTTATTTCAGAATTTTCTATTTTTATTTCTAAATAGTCTATTTGTATTGTAGTTCAGAATTTTTTAATTGTATTTCAGATTTTGCCAATAGTATTTCACAAATTTCCATTTGTATTTCAGAATTTTTTAATAGAAATACAAACAGAAAATTCTGAATGGTAATTTCTGAAATACATCTGGAAAATTCTAAAACATTTTTATGTATAATTTTAAAATTAATTTCTGAAATACAAATTGACATCTCCGAAACACAAAAACAAAATTCTGAAACAGAATTAGAAATTACTGATATATAATTGGAGTATTTTGAAAATTATGGAATATAATTAGAAATTTTTAAAATAGTTTTGACATACAATTGGAAATGGTATAATTTTAAATGTGAATCTAATGTGGTTTTGACTAATGATTTCAGAACAAACTGAAATATTTTATTTGGATTTCGGATTAGGTCGAATATTTATATTTTGGCCAAATATTTGAATTGGTTCGGTTTCGATCTGAAAATTTTTAGTTGTGACAGCAGATTAAATCCAGTTTTTCGCATAAAATATACAAAATTATTTAAGGCGCATTATTCATATTGATAAAATATTTGATAGAAAAAATCGTAAACATTATTTTTAGCATATAATTCATGATCTGGCATGACTTTTTTTTAAGCAAACATTATTATTAAGAATATATAATAAAAGCCTTGTTGCAGCATTGTGATATTTTTTTATTTAATATTATAGTTTATTTAATTAAAACAAATGACTGTGCAAAGTGAAATATCATATTTTTATTTAATACTAACTGGTTTAATTTAATTAATTTAGTTTAACACCTATTTAAGTTCGTGAATCAAAAGTTTCCTTATTATAATATCATGTAAGATATTAATGCTTGAATAAATAAAAAGTGAACAATAATTTCAAAATAAAGTTATTTTTTGCAGTATATTTAAAAAATCCTTTGAATGCTTATAACAAATTTAGTATTGTGAGCACATTAACAAACCTCAAACCTGTCATGCACAACAATCCACGTTCCTGCCTCCAACTACATCAACTGTATTTGATAAGGCTTGCAATTCCAACCCGCAGCATATGATCACCCATTTATATATACATATATATAGCACCTTGCTTTGGCTGGCACTAATATTTATAAATATTTAAGCACTTCCTGAATGGCACTCCGATAATTACCACTTTTCCTAATTTGTGCCTTGTTCAACAATATTAATTTTGGAATATTTCTCTCTTTTATTTCCATACAATTTGCCAGAGTGAACAGGAATACGATAAAGAACAACTGAGAAGTAAGTTGCAAAGAAAAACAAAAAAAGTGCATTTTATAAAGGAGAGAGTATTAAAAAGAGCTAGATTGTAGTTTTTATTTGAAAAATCATGGTAATATGCGTGAATTTGTGGGTTTAAATTATCTTCACACAAGATCAGTAGCGCCATCATCCACTACAAATATCTAAATAATGATGTCTATTCCAGGATACTGTTTGATTGGTGGCCATTACGGAGGCCTATACTTTACGTTTTATATATTTCCGATAATCTCAAGGTCTAAGTTTTCTCCATCATCTAAAAACCAAATGAACATTTTATTTGAAGTTTCGACGTTTGGCTTAAAATAGTAATATTTCAAAAAAATATAAGAAGTTGAACTTCATGCATATCTCAAAATCTAAAAGTTTCAATATTTTTTTTGCAACAATATTCCAAAAACTAAAGAAATTGTTTTCAGTTCTAAAAACCTAAAAATAATGATTATAAATGCAAATTTTAACAGTTGTAATTATAATGGGTTAGCACAGGGATCGATTTGAAATTAGTGTTTGCTCACAAATTTGATAAAACTACACATTTCAAAATTTCGTAGGCAAAATGTATTTTTTTTTTTGATCACAAATTTGTATTAATTTGTGATCAAAAACTAAATTTCCCGAAAATTCTTCAATTTCAAACTAGTTTCCATGCTAACTCATTATATCTACAAATGTTAGAATTTGCATTTTTAATCCTCATTTAGCATTTATTAGAATAGAAAACTTTTGTTTTAATTTTTCAAAATTTCGTTTTAAAAAATTTGAAAACACAGGCGGCAGTACTTGCAATGCGCGACAAACAGTTCAACATGTATTCGTTGTTATACACGGATGATGTGTGATATGTATTTAAAAAGCAAATACATTTGTGCAGGCCTCTAATGGATACATGAATGAAATGCAACAATTATTTTTAATTTGAATTTTTTTTTTTTTGAAAATATTTCTACTTTGACCAAAACACGAACTTCAAAGAAAGAGTCTCTCATTAAGCGCTTTCTGTCTTTAAAATTAAATTAAAAAAATGTGTGTAAGATACCATCGAAATTTTTTGTTCATTTGAAAGGCCTATCGATGACATTATGTATGTAATATATCATAGTGCAAATGTCCGCTAGGTGGAGCTCAACAGAAATATCCAATTTTCTATGAATCAGGCTGAATATGACCGAAGGAATGGATTATATTCACTGTGGTTTGTGGATTATTCGCATAGACTTGCCCCATAAGAAAACACGACCAGAAAAATTCTATCGGGATCAAATCTCAAGATCTCGGTGGTCAATTCACATCACATACACATGAGATGACCATGCCCTCGAATCGCTCGTGCAGATTGTCCAATGTGGCATGAGCTGTATGGAATGTAGAGCCTTCCAGTTGCAACCAAGAAGGCAAAAAAAAGTTTTTAATCCTTGACCTATTTCGCTCGCCTTTGACGGTGATGGCCTGGCCAACGTTCGATCTCAAAGATATATGAACCGATGCACAGTGCTTTGTTCAATGGACAAAAATCAAAAACAAGATCATGTCTTTGATGTTAACGAAATTTATATTTTTCAATAGACAACTAAATATCTCATTCGTGTAAAAAATACTTTTTTATTAATATCTCTGTTTGTAGTCACTAGAGGTCGCTAAAGTTAGTACATTTTTAACATAAATTTTATGGAGAAAAATATATTTTTTTTAAGGTTAACTAAAATCATTGTTAAAAGTTCGTTTTAAAAGATATAAACTCGATATTGGCTGCAAATGAAAGAATATGAATGTGGAATTATGGAAAATTACTGTTTTTGTCAAAAAAGGTTTAACAGTTTAATCTGCGCAATTTTTAATAATTAACATTTTTTTATTGTAAGCCTGAAATTCTAAAACTTTGTTGGAATATTAGTAAAATACGTGTTAATCTATTTTGATTATGTTTTACTATAGAATAGCCATAAGTATTATCTATAAGAAAATGTAATCATGTGTTGTCCTTTCGTATGAAAATTATTAAAATTTTGTTTTTGTTTAAATGTACAAATTACCATTTCGAAAATTTTCAATTTGATGGTTTGGGGAAATAGCTCCAGATTTTTGGATTTTTACAAAATAATACCATTTTTTCTTTTAAATAACTAAGAAATATTGCATTATTTAACAAACGTAGTTTAATGACATAAAGTGCATTAATAGGTCTTTATTTGGTTCTTGATGTTGTATGTTTTTTTGCTGAAGTCAAAAAAAAAACCAAAGTTTGATTAAATTTTGAAAAAAAAACATGTTAATCAATTTTAATTTTTCTTTAATTTTATCTAATGCCTATCTCTTATTTATTATAATGTGAAATCATTATTTGTCCGTTTTGACTAGAACTTTAAAAAAAATTTGTTTTTGATGGCACCCATAAATAATACATTTTTACCGTAAATGTAAGTAACTCAATAATTGAATATAACCTACATATCCTTATATTGAGATATTAATATGAGCTTCTGATGATATTATGAACACTTAATGTATAATCCAACATCCAGTTTCTAATATTACAGCTGAACCATAAGGCTATCAACATTTGAAAATGTCCGTCCATCCGTCCTTCCGAATTTAGAAAATATATAAAATATTTAAGTATTTTTTTTAAAAAAGGATATATGACAGTTATGTAAATCCTTGCTAGAATTGAAATGTTAATAACTAAATTAAGCTGATATTATAAGAGAACAATAATTTCTGAAAATAAATAATTTTATTCAGGTTTATAGGTTTTTTAAGGAAAAATATGTATGGCAGCCACCCGAATCCTTGCTGCGATTGTAATACAAATTTTCACAAACAACAATGACTTTATTAAAATGATTATAACCAAATTGGTTCCAAAATAAGAAACGATTTTTACAAATTTAAAAAAAAAAAATTAGATGTTATGCAGGATAATGAAATCTTGATGTCTTGGAATTATGAATATCCTTCCGATAAAATTTTCATAAATTTGCATCTAATATTATAAGAGAACAATAATTTCTGAAAATTAATAATTTTATACAGGTTTATAGGTTTTTTAAGGAAAAGGATGTATGGCAGCCACCCGAATCCGTGGTGCGATTGTAATAAAAATTTTCACAAACAACAATAACTTTATTAAAATGACTATAACCAAATTTTAAAATGTTAGGAGTATAACTGTGAATTTTATTCAAAATTATATGTTCAGGATATATGGGAGGTACCCGTGTCCTTTCACGGATTTTTTCAAGAATTATATTTTTTCTTAATCTTACCAAAAGGTAATATTCCACTAATTTTTATTCGTCTGCAATAACTCCTTCTATTTTTGTCCATTGCCTATATGAAAACAAAGCACTGTGCGATGACTCTTCTAGCCCAAAATCCAAACCAATTTCTTTTTTGGGATTCATTGGACGCTCTTGGATCTTATGTCGATTGGTATTGTCCCAAATACAACAATTTTGTTTGTTGATGTACCCATTTATTCAGAAATGGGCATGATTTCTTGATAAAAACCCGCTGAAACTCTTTATTTTCTTGAAAAGAAATAACAGTTTCAGATACAAAGATGAATTCCAAATCATTCATATTATTTTTTACCAGCACGCGGCATAATATGAACATTATGGGCAAAATTTCCAAAAATAAATTCACAAAAAATTCACCAACATTGTGGGAAGGATATTTGTAACGTCCAAAAATATTAGTCTAACACCCACATCAAATTATACCAATCGACTCAGCATCATTTTCTAAATCGATAAAACAATGTCCGTCCATCCATCCGTCTGGCTGGACAAAGGACGAAGCCTGTTGAAACTGGATCAAACGGAATTTTTTATCAAAAGTATAACAAAGTAACGAATACTCTGTTCTTAAGTGAAAAGTATCCAAGTTCTGCATCGATTGAAACCAGTGTTTAAATAGCTACGATAACTAACGAAATTGTTAACTGTTGCTACAACTACTGCTTCAAAAAAGTGTATGTAGCGGTAGCATTTGTCTTTTTTCGTTTTCTTGTTTTTTTAAAACTACTGCTACCTTCAAAATATAAAACTCTTAACAGAGCAGTAGTAATAAAACATGAATTGTAAATGGAGTAGTAGCATAAAAATACAAATCATTGCTACTGCTCTATATTGAGTTTTAATATTTAAGGTAGCAGTAAAGAAGCAGTTGATGCAGCAGTTAAGGTAGCAATAAAAGTAGTCAAAAAAGAAAATCTTCAGTCATAAAACCAAAATTGACAGAATTAAACACTGTGTGTTGTTTTTGTTTTGAGAGAGTTTGAAAGAATTATTCGATTTTATTCGTCTCAGATGTTCGTGTTGCTAACAGAAAGATCGTGTTTTCTGTGTGTATAACAAAAAAGCCGAACTTTTGTTTACAACACGACCAACTTACACAAATATACATTCACAACAACAACACATAATATACTTTTTTGGATGAAGATTTTTATTTATGACTTATTTTATTGCTACCTCAACTGCTACTTAGCTGCTACTTCAAGTGCTACTTAACTGCTACTTCTTCTACTACCTCAACTGCTACTTCTGTTACTACTAAATTATGGGGGGCAGAACTTCCCAAACACTGCATTCTAATCAGTTCGGTGTGATGGTTAGGCCAGATTTCTGCAGCTCATAACCCTTTTAGTATCACTACAGAGCATCACCTTAGCGCAATGGATATTTGGCTTTGGTGTCGATTCGGCTGGTTGACCGAACTTCACTTTTTATAGCAAGTAATGATTCGGTGCAAAAATTATTTTCTTTTATAGGGTTCAAGCGGCATTTCGGAAATTAAAAATCATCTTTCAAGGTCTCTTGGCTTCAATTCGTATGGTACCCAATATCACTACTTTTGAGAGAATTCAGCTGCTTGCCAATATTTTGAAATTGCAGCTTGATTATCTCCCAACGACTTTGCAAGCTCTTGTAGGGTTTGACAAAAATCTTCATGGAGTAATGCCTCCAATTCTCGGTCTTCAAATTTTTTAGCTGACCTGTCAGATCTTTGTCTTCCGTATAGAAATCACTATTACTGAACCACGCGAGCAATTGGTGTGCTTCAGCGGCACTTTTGTTCATATTACCGAAGTAAAGCAAAACTTCCCACATATGACGCTTTATTGGCACAAAATTCGACATTTTCGAAGTAAAAAAAACGTTGTTGTTTACACTATAATGTTCAATAGGTAAGAGACTAATGACAGATATGTACATTTATTTACCTAGCTATTTACCCAAAAATGTGTTTCATTGCTGAACTATGTTTTTAAATGAAATTGTTGGTCAATAGCGATGTCTCCTTCAACCCATTAACCAAATGCACGGCTCGAACAATGATCGTAAGGTTTCAATTTATGTACGATTTTTTCATAAAGTAGATGGACACAAGTTTAATTGTTGAGAACGTTGTCGAATTGACATATTTGGATTATCATTAACATTCCGCTGTTCGCCATCAATCGCTTGTTCTGTGAGCATTGTGCGGTGTCTTTCGGGTTGCCTATTATCGTTAAGTTGCTCTGAGTATATTCATTATAAATTGCCAAACCGAACTTACCTCCAGACCATAATTTTTTTTAAAACAAAAACTACTTTCTGCTCCTTCTTAAATACCTCCTCCGATATAATGCTCTCACTGCCACAATCTACAACTTTTCCAAATTCTATTCAAACAGTCATGCGTAATGCCTTCAAAGCCTTCGATCACGAAGACAAGGGTTTCATCGAACATGGCGATGTCATACAAATTTTAGAAATTCTAGGGCAAAAACTCGACGACAAAGCAGTCAAAGCCTTAATCAAAGAAGTCGATAAAGGCAATACGGAAAAATTGGACTTTAAACAATTCTGTAAAATAGCCTCGCGTTTTGTGGAAGTGGAAGAGGATGGGCCAGTATTGATGGGTGAATTGAGAGAAGCTTTTCGTATCTATGACAAAGACGGCAAGGGCTATATAACAGTGGAAACATTGCGAGGCATTTTACATGAATTGGATGATAAATTGTCTAATCAAGATTTGGATATGATTATTGAGGAAATCGATTCGGATGGCTCGGGTACGGTGGATTTTGATGGTGGGTATTGAGTTATATAAAAATGTTTGTGAAAATAAATTTTAATTTTTTCTTTCCTTTAAGAATTCATGCAAGTGATGACAGGTAACAATTTCCAGGATTTGTTTGTCCATCAACGTTTTAGCTTTGATCCCCTGCTAATTAATGTTACCCCCAGCCGTTGTCCCTGTCCCCAGCATCGTCAGCTGTTACATCGTCGCATTGAAATGCAATTTCAACGTTTATTCCAACAAATGTTACGTCCCCTAAATAGTTTGCATGATCGTTGCCTGCAACATGTTTGGCATGTCCAGCAACAGCCTCATTTGTATAGACCATCATCATACAGAGATGTCTCATTGTCAACAGCTCCTGTAGTTTATTGTCGTCCACCCTATCGTCCACGTTTCCCCAAATGGGTACCCATTTTAACCCTGTATCGTGAAATTGTTCAAAATCCCTTTAAACGTAGACATCATTGTCGTCTAATGATTAGCCACAAGTAGTATTGAAATGAGTTTTATAGGAATTCTTTAGGGTAATTGTAGGTTTTAAGAAAAATGTTTATATCGTTCTGTTTATAGAACACAATCATGTAAGTTGAACGAAAATTTAACATGCGTTTTGTTATTCCAAGAAATTCATATCACATTTTGAACTTTCGTTCAACTTACTTGATTTTGTTTCTATAAAAAGGCGATTAAAATTAATGATTCTTTCCCAAAACGATGCAATTGCCAAGGTGAATTTCTTTATTAAAACTTCAGCATTTTATCACCAATTTTGACTTGTAATATTTAATACATTTGACTAATCCACTCACTGCCCTTAATGAAGACTTTGTTTTTATGCATTTATTGTTCTTAATAAAACTTTAATAATTCTTTTAATTTCAGGTTAGGTTTTTTATTAGTCATTTTACCACAACATTTTTTTCTAAAGTGGTTTGAAGACAAAGAAGACATTTTATTTAAATTTGCTTTCATTTTTTTATATTCCTTTTAACTTTAAACAGATATTTGATTTTGTTTATTTATTAAAGAAAGAAAAAAGATTTCAGTTGACAATTTTTCGTTTAAAAACTATTTATAATCCACTGTATAAAATCACTGTATTTAATAAAAAAAATAATATAAAACCAATGAAGTTAAATGGTGTTTTAATTATAAAAAGTTTAAATAAATAAAATACATTGAATAATTTATAAATATAAAATAACTTTTTAAGGCTCCAGTCAAGGCACATTAAGCAGGTGAGAGTGTATCGGCAACAAATTCGCGGCACCCATCCTGCAGAAAGTTTTCTCATACCCAAGCTACCATTAAACATTTAAATTATTGAGCCATTTGAGATGCCTATGGCATCCACAATCTCTCGCACATTCAATCTTCGATCGACTAACACCATATCGTGAATTTGTTCAATTGTTTCGGGTGTAAAACGTTCGGCAACTTCCGTGCTTGTACTGACACAACGAAATTTAGTAAACCAATTTTTTACCATTGAAAATGATGGTGCAAAGTCTCTATAGTATTGTTGCGAATTTGCAATAGCGATTTGAATTTAACGGTCCGCAATATTCATCGTGTTTATAAACATTTCCATCAGTAGAAGCTTCTACTTATCAACAATGTTGATGACATGTGGTTGTTAGCATTGTTTGAAAGTATGAACACACTGATTGTTTAAGCTGCGAACTGACGACTGCAACCTCTGCCATTATTTATACACACGTCATCTTTCGTGAACCTTCTACAGGGATCTTAACGAACACGATTTACATCGAAAACTCTAGAATTCGATTATAGTAATTGTCCGTTAAGATCATTGTAGAAGGTTCTTGAAAGATGGCGTGTGAAATAGTGGCACAGGTTGCAGTCGTAAGTTAGTTCATGTTAGACGCTGTGTAAATAAACATCAACTGTGTGCCTTAAAGTGTGCTGTATTTGCCAGTGAATTCGTGTACATTATAAACGTGTGTATTAGAACACATAGTGACAATTTAAATTGTTGTTGTTGTACATTTTAAATAAATAAATAGTAGCTACAATTTGTAAACTACTAAACGTCTTTTATTTGCAATCAAAAGTATCGAAATAGCATCCCACTAAGCGACCAAATAGATCTTTAAGGAAAATATCTAAGCTATATTTAAAAAAGGGCCCATTTTAAAAAAAAGTCAAAAAAGTTTTTTTTTTATTTCGGAGAAAAAAATATTAAACATTTTTGTTTTTTATTAAATATTTTTTTTTCGAAAGATTGAAGAAATAGCTATCTAAACTACTTGGGACACATTTTGCTAAGAACAATAGGTAATAAGTTACATGGATGAGAAAAATCACATGTTTGGCCAAAATGTCAAGTTTTGACCCCTTCTAACTCAGAGTTCTTAACCGATCTTGTTGAAAAATTGTGTCTGAATTACTATTCAATAGGTATAACCTATTGTGGTCTTCCCGATCGGAAGACATCGATTTTAAAAGTTGGTTCACTTGACGTGAAATCCCCCATATATATATATAAAAAAATATGACAAAAAGTGTTTTTATTAAGTTTTTGCTAAGTTACAAATATTTCAAATTGAAATAAAATTTTTATTTATCAATATTTGTAAGGTAAAATTTTAAATTTATATAGATTTTTTATTTAAAATGGAAAAATAAAAACAAATTTTTAAATTTGTAATCAGGAATCCAGCAATTCCCAAACAAGTGTTGAAAAATCCCAAAAATGGGATTTTTTAATTTTTTGGCTATAATATCCATACCAGGGGCGGGGTTATCGAAACCCTTTAAAAAATAATTAAGAACATATTGGACCATCTAAAATGGGTTCTTAGAGTTTGATATCGACTATGCGGTTTGAGAATTTATGCCCTAAAGTTGAATTTTACATACAAAATAGGCGTTTTTTTTTTGAATGCACCTGGTCTCCTCGGTATCAAAAATTATTAATTTTTTTTAATTTGAAATACTTGGTGTAAAGTTGGCTATTCAAAAACTTTATATTCTTTATACATCTTCTTAGAATTTTTTTAGATAACTTAATAAGAATAAAAGCACTTTTTTCCCAAAAAAATAACGAAAAATCGCCTTTTTTAATTTTTTGAAATTTATGCATAACTTTGGACTCAGTCATTATTTTTAATCAATTTTTTCTTTTTTTCTCCTATAAATTAAAAGTCCTATAAATTAGAAATTCGGTAAATATTTAAAACCGCGTTCATCAAAAAACTGGAGTAGGGTGGGTAAAAATGTTAAAAATGTATTATTCAAATGCCAATATCTCTTACGCTATAAGAGATAATTGATAGCTTCGAGATGTTGTATGTAGTACTCGACGAGAAGATTCTATATATATGTAATATAATTGAAATCGGAACACAAACGAAGAAATAGTATTATTTTTAAAATTGAATCTTCTCGTAAAAAACCGGAAGCTCGATTTTGATTTTAGAACCATGGTTTCTTCTGGAAAAGTTCTTAGAATTTTCCGTAGATTACGAATTTGCTATGCCCTTAGTAGTCAAAAAATTTGACGCACCCTAATATTCATATTGTGTATATTAGAATTAGTAATCCAGATAGAGATAAAAAATAGGCTAAAAATCGAGGTTGTCTCGGTTTTTCCCTTAGATCTCAGCCATTTGTGTTGTACCAACACAGCGTCATATGCGGGAAGTTTTGCTTTACTTCTTTTATTTGAAAAAAAAGCACACCGATTGTGCCCCGATTGTGCCCAGAAGCATGCGGTGAATGTGTTCGATCGGTTCAACGTGCGAAAGAAAAAAAAAATATTTCAAATCAAGATTTAGTATGAGACCATAAATAAGTGACTAGATCGACTATTATTACAGACTGTATTCCAACATTAAAGATGTGTCCAATTTTTGATAATGGTCCAACACAGATACTGCCAAATTTAACCGGTAGTCGTTACTAAATTTCAAAATTTGCTAATTTGTTTTACAATCCCAGAACAGGGAATCTCCAACGAAATACAATTTAATATACCCTAGTACAGACGCGGATCCAGGAGATGGGGGGAGAATAAGGAAACCCAAAACCGAAAAGTTTTAATACAAAAAGAAAAAAATGTAAAATAAATTTTACTTTATTAACCCTCCCACGACAAGTGGTTGAACTGGATCCGTGCCTGCCCTAGTATGTTTTGAATAACTCATATATGCCTTCTGCGAGACCCAACTCATCGGACGCTTCTACGGTAAACTGTAAGGATATCATCAGCCTCGTCAGGGGTGCTTATTAGTTGATATTTTCCGACTTAGATTATCTCCCAAAAATTAAAAAAAACAAGTAAGAAAGTATGGTCGGTCAAGCCCGACCATATAATACCCTACACTAAGTAAAAGAGCAAAAAAATAGTTTCTTTTAAAATTTCAATAATTTATATTTTTGAGTGATTTTTGGAAGTGGGCCTTATATGGGGGATATGACCAATTATGGACCGATCGTAACAAAATTTTGTGAGATTAATTTTGTGTATATAAAACTTATTTAGAGCGGAATTTGTGGAGATACATATATAAATTAAACATTTATGACCGATAAAGTCCAATTTCGGGAGGACATTTGTATGGGGGCTAGGTGAAATAATGGACCGATTTCAGCCAGTTTCAATAGGCTTGGTCCTTGAGCCGAAAAAATAGTACGTACCAAATTTCATCAAAATATCTTCAAAATTGCGACCTGTACTCTGCGCACAAGGTTTACATGGACAGCCAGCCAGCCGACCAGACGGACGGACATCGCTTAATCGACTTAGAAAGTGATTCTAAGTCAATCGGTATACTTTAAGGTGGGTGTTAGACTAATATTTTTGGGCGTTACAAACGCATAATACCCTCCCCACTATGGCGGTGCAGGGTATAAATATTTGTATCGGTAGTACACCGATATTAGTCTAACACCCACCTTAAAGTATATCGATCGACTTAGAATCACTTTCTGAGTCGATTAAACGATGTCCGTCCGTCCGTCTGGTCGGCTGGCTGGCTGTCCATGTAAACTTTGTGCGCAGAGTACAGGTCGCAATTTTGAAGATATTTCGATCAAATTTGGTACATATTATTTCCTCGGTCCAAGGACCAAGTCTGTTGAAACTGGTTGAAATCGGTCCATTATTTCACCTAGCCCCCATACAAATGTCCTTCCGAAATTGGACTTTATCGGTCATAAATGTTTAATTTATAAATGTATCTCCCCAAATTGCGCTCCAAATAAGTTCTATATATACAAAATTCATGTCACCAAATTTTGTTACGATCGGTCCATAATTAGTCATAGCTCCCGTATAGACCCGCTTCCGAAAATCACTTTAACGTGCATAAATCGCTTAAAAATGTTGGTATACTCACAAAATTCAACATATTAAACTTTCATATAGACATAAATCCATAATTGGTCATAGCCCCCATATAAGGCCCACTTCCGAAAATCACTCAAAAATAAAAATAATTGAAATTTTAAAAGAAAAATGTTTTTACTCTTTTACTTAGTGTAGGGTATTATATGGTCGGGCTTGACCGACCATACTTTCTTACTTGTTTTTTATTAACAACATTTAATAAACGTATAAATAATCTATCTATATTCACTATTCTATCATTAATAACTTTAAAATAATCTGCTATGTCCATCCGTCTACCTGTTAAAAACTAGATAGGTACAAAACGAAAGGAGCTAGATGGCTGAACTTTTCCACAAATACTCGCTGTTGATAAGGTTTTTTTGGTATTAAAAATTGGTAATATCGGTCATTGATATCGTGATGAAATTGGACATAAATAAGACTTATAAGAACGTAAATCTTTATATCAACTTTTGGGGGATCGTTCCAGTAAATAAAAAGAAAAGTTACCCACATTTACCCAAGATTCGGCACAGCTGAATATAATACTCCTAGAAAATAATGTATTCTTTATTTTAAACTCATGCTAATTTTAATAATCTTAATTAAGCAAGCATAAAATACTAATAATAAAATCTATTTTAAAATAAATATTACTTTCAGGCTGAACAAGAATACGACAAGGAACAACTCAGAAGTAATATTAAATAAATGATTTTTACTATTTGAAACATTTTAATTATTTTATCCCACATTTTACTCATTTAGTCATGCGCAATGCCTTCAAAGCCTTCGATCCTGAGGATAAAGGTATGATTGAACATGCCGATGTCATACAAATTCTAGAAATTCTTGGTCAAAAACTCGACGATAAAGCCGTTAAGGCCCTAATCAAAGAAGTCGACAAGGGCAATTCCGGCAAATTGGACTTCAAACAGTTCTGTAAAATTGCCTCTCGTTTTGTGGAAGTTGATGAAGATGGTCCAGTGTTGATGGGTGAATTAAAGGAAGCCTTCCGTATCTACGACAGAGAGGGCAAGGGTTATATAACAGTATCAGTGTTGCGCACCATTCTTAAGGAATTGGATGACAAATTATCGGCCAAAGAATTGGACATGATCATTGAGGAAATTGATGCTGATGGTTCGGGTACTGTTGATTTTGATGGTGAGTTTGAATTGTAAAGTAAACTAAATATAAGTGAATAATACTTGTTTCCTTTCTTTACAGAATTCGTGCAAGTAATGAATGGTATGTTTACTTGTATATAGTGTTTGTTTATTATAAGACTTGCTATTAATTTTTTTTATTGTTCCTTTTTTTTAGGTTAAGTTTGTGAAATACATTAAGTCCTTGGGTTACTGATGCGGAGGTATACAACCCATTTTTTACAGATCTATGAGTTTTTTTTTAGCTCAATTGTTTTTTGTTATTTATAAAATAAAATATACAAAAGTTTAATAAAACAAAAGGTAAATGCTAAATTATAAAGCATTAAAGCAAAGTAACATTATTCAGCATTGGTTGTAAGAATTCATAAGTATGTATGTACGTTAGTGTATGTTTTTACTTTTTTTGATTTTCGTTGAATTCGGATTAATGAAAATTTTATTCAAGTAAGTGCCTCATCGGCTCTGAAGTTTGGAAATGTATTTACGAGGGTCTTTTTAAGTTGTTAGTAAGACAATTCTGTATAGATTTTTTTCTCCATTACCCCACTTGGGGGCATTTGGCTTCAACAAAGCATTTCCGTCTTATACGAATTGTTGCAGTTGTTTTTCGCGTATTTCCCATGTCGATTGCACTGTCCTTATTATAGGAGTATAGTACGTCTCCATGTACGATGGTGCCATTAGATTCATTGTTATTGTTTGTATCAGTTTAAACGGTTGTTGTTCCAGCTAAGTAGATGATTGGTCTGCTGTAGCTGGTCTAGGGTAATGGTGCTGCCATCTGTCGTTGTCTAGAAACAACGCCCTCTTTGTATTTGGTGTAGTGGTGGGGAACCTTGCTGAACTTTGATTTTCACCCTTCTCCCAGGGGGTGGCGGGCTGCCTGATCTTTTCCATGATGTTATCCTCTTTTCCAGGTGGAGGAGTGGTCAGGGGACTTCTTGGATGGATTGTTTAGATGGAAGTTAATTTTAAAAACTCGAAAACCATGATTTAAATTGTTCGTCCTCTGCCAGGGATCGAACCTGGGGTGCTTGGTTTTGTAGGCAAGCAATTTAACCACTACACCATGCCGCCTGTATAGATTACGATTTTTTTTCCCTAAAAATGAAAAAAATGTCAGATTTGATTCGGCAAGGATTAACTAAAATACACTACTTTTCTTAAAAAATTGTATATGTTCTTATAGGAAAACTTCCATAACTCTTGAATTCATGGAAATTCCAGTTTGTTACTTTCGCACCATAATTACAGTTGTGTATTATGTGTAAAAAATAAAGGAAATACAGATACCCGTTTTTGAAATTTTACGATTTTGGAGGTCTTTTTGCTAAGATGATACGTAGTTTTAACAAAACACTAGCTGAACCCGGTCCGCGATGCAGACAGTTAGAAAACATCTGTTTTATATTGCATATCGATCTAGATTTTATTAGACAGTGTCGGACAAAGTTGGTGATACAACCTTCAATGTTAATACACGTGGTGGCATTCCAGCTGATTCCAATGAATTCAAAAATTTAATAGGATAATTGACGGCTTGTTCTTCATTCATTGCTGTGTCAATCGATTTGTATTTTATTGCTTCGCCAAGCAGTTTCAATTGAATTTGGTCATTGAGCTTGTTAACATCATACATTTTTGGTGGCAATCCCACAGCGAATCCGAATTTTTGTAGTTGGTTGTAAGTCTTAGGAATACCTTGTCGATAACGGCTTGAATATTCATTTACATTTGTCAAAAGTTCGGCAACGAAATCTCATTTGTGGCGGTATCAATTGGAATTCTTCCATTTCCGATGTACAACAATTATTTTGAGAATGTTTCGGCAGAAGGGTCTTGCAGCAAATGCACACGCATGTTCGTCGATAGCGTTCGGCTTCTGTAGCTTCATTTACAGTGAAATAAATTTGAAGGAACTTCGCATCATCATTGGAAAACGGAAGCAATGATCCAATTCTGTGGTGCATTTGGCCTTGTACTTTAAAGGTGGTCATGAAGCCGACGTCATTGCATTTTAGGATATTTTGAAGGAAGTGTTTGGAAATATGATTAGCGCCGGAAATATAACTTAGAAGCAGCTCAGGCGGCTCAATAATTGGTGGCAGAATAACTTTACCGTTCGAACTGCACATTCCCGGGGATTCCTTAGGGAACTTTTGTTCATTGCTCCAATCAGTAAATAAAATTCGAGATGCTCGAAATAATCTGGAATCAACCTATACTAAAGGGTCTTCCAATAGGGACTTCCGAACTTTGAGAGTTTTTATTGAAGGTAGTTATTTTAGTTTTAGAGTACGTTTTACCAAATCACCATGGACAGATATAGCTATCAACAACGATGATTCTGATCCTAATTTTCATTAAAAAATCACCTTCAGCGATGTGGCCTATTTGCAGATGTTTAGGGACGATATCAGTCCACACATTTTGGTGTGGATTTTGGGCTGGCAGTCCCAAAATAAGTTGGTAATCATCGATCTATATCGCTCGCCGTTGACGGAGATGGCCAACGAATTTTGGCCTGAATTGAGTGACATGTGGTTTCAACAGGACGAAGCTACTTGCCACACAGCTCATGTCATGAGGCATATGACCACTATCACTGATCACCGAGATAGTGAGGATTGATCCCGTTGGACTTTCTTGTTCTTCTTGGACCAGGACTCAGGGGCTGGGAGGGAGGAAAGAAGGTGTAGTGTTTGTGGACATTCGACACTTGAACTTTCCTACATTGAAAGTGACCGGAAAGACTTCAAAGAACGAATTATCACTGGCCAATCGGACACAAAGGAATGTGTTTTGGATAAAAAACGCGTTTACTTAAAAATCTGTGGGTATCAGGAAAAAGTTCTCCAATTTCATCAGAACACATTCGATTGTAGTACCGACAGAACAGTGAAACACAGCCCATTCCTGTACGCGATCGAGAAGCTTCAAAATAGACTTTAAAGCATCACACAGTGGATTGAATGCCGTAGTTTTAAAATATTATATTTTTTTATTGATGAGTTATTATAAGCACATAAAATCACAGCATTTTAGAAAAAAAGGTTAAAAAAAAAATTTAACCCTTTAAGCGCATTATTGTTTTTTGGAAAAAATACCTTTTTTCACAATTTATGCTATAACTTTGGAATGGAAAGCGATAAATTAATGAATTAAATTGGAAATTAAAGCATACCTCAAGTGCTACTAAAAAAATAAAATTATAAATTTATTATATTATTATAAACACAGCATTTAAAATAAAAAAAATTTAAAAAACAAATTTTAACCCGTTAAGCGCATTATTGTTTTTTTTGGAAAAAAGACCTTAGTTCACAATTTATGCTGTAACTTTGGAATGGAAACCGATAAATTAATGAATTAAATTGGAAATAAAAGCATACTTAATATGCTATTAAAAAATTCAAAACATAAATTTATTATATGTATTTACATTAGCATAAATTTAATTTAAAATCTAATTTTTGTTTTTCACAAAATTTTATAAATGTACAAATTTTTTTAAAAAAAGCCACAAAAGACCATATTATAAATTTTTGTAATAAACAATCATAAATACATAAAAACACAATTTTAAAAAAAATGTAAGAAAAAATTATTTTAACCTATTTTGTATCAGAATATGTTTTTTATCAAGAGAAGTTCTTTCATTATAACTTAAATAAGTAAAAAACCTCAATAAACCCGCACGATTTTTTTTCTGTATATAGAAGCTGAAAGTTCATATTTTAAGAGCATTTAATGGAATTTACCCGATCTCTCCCTGATTTTTTTTAAACTCAATCTATATATCGAAAAAACCCCAATAATGGAGAACTTTAAAAAAATCTTAAAAAATATTTTCAAAACATTTATCTAAACAAAAATTATTTATTTATGTTCTCAAATACCCGAAGTTGATGGTTCCATTTTAATATTTCTACTTTTAACAGATTTAACAAAAAATATAAGCTCTCGAAATATCACAATTTTCAATTTTAACCACAGCACGCAAAATTTGTAAAAATTATTTGACTTTGACCGCTCACTGCCAATAAAGTAAGTTACTCACAACTGTAATTTTAGCAGTTTGTGATGTATTATTTAATGCACTTTAACTCAATATCAAACATGACTGAAACAGATAAAGTTCAGCTTTTGAATTAATCGCCACTTTTTGTACATTTCAACCCTCTGTGCATCGGTCCATAGATGGAAATTGTATAACATTTTCGGGCAGATATATCAGGAACTTGTGACAATCTCTGAATGGGGTCGTACGAATTGGGTAACTTTTAATGCACGCAAGAATAAGTGTTGCATGTTGCAACAAAAATGAACGGCAGATCATGGCACTTCATCTGTATTTAAGGGTTGTTTAAATAGTGAGATGATCAGATGGAGTGCAGTAATTCCTACACCGTGAGTTGAAAGCGACCCCATTCACACGACCACATTCAGGGATAGTCACAAGGTCCCGATTAAGAGATTCGTATGCTCCCAACAATCAAAGTTGCGGCAGACATTTGCACGATGTTATATTGCATACGTAATGGCATCAAACCAATAAAACGTTCGATTACATCGTACGACACTCAATATTAGGCACGAACCGGATGATAAACGTCTGAAACAATAAATTAAATGGAGAATAACTGCGTTTTCAGTTTTTCATTTCGTGATCCTGTTTCCTTTTAATTTTCTTCAAATTTTCAGAGGAGTACATTTTTAAAAAAACGTTTTAAAATACTTCTGATCATCCTACTATATCTAATTTGGGGTCAAATGATCAAGAAGATATTAATAATAATAAATATTTCGTATTATTTTTATTTTATCCTGTAAGGATCAGTATCAGTATAGAAATCTTCTACCATATCCAAGAACACCAAGATCGTTATATTTAACTCTTGTGTCAAGTCTGTGCTCCTCTATGCATGCGAGACGTGGAATACGACTGAAGACGACGTAAACTCCCTACAGGTGTTTGTTAATAGATGTCTCCGAAGAATACTTACACCATATGTAACACAGAACTCTGGAGACAAACACATCAGCGGCCAGTCCATATTGATATCTTGAACCGCAAATGGCGCTGGATTGGTCACACGCTGCGCAGGCCTCCAGATGACACAGCTAAAATTGCCATTGACTGGAACCTACAGGGTAGGACACGAAGAGTAGGCAGACCGTTACACACATAGCGTCGGCAACTGAACATCGAAGTCAGCCGTAGTGAAGTAAAACAACTATCATCGAACCGAATCGAATTGAATAGATTCGTTGTGGCCCTTTGTTCCCAATAGGAACCATAGGACATTATAAATGTATATGTAAGGATCAAAAGATGTCAAAAATGTCATTTCAAATTTTTATCCTTGAATATCCTTTCAGATTTCCAATAATTTTTTTTCAAAAAAATAGTAAGTTAAAGATCCAAATATTGAATACCACATGCCAAAATTTCATCCTTCTAAAAAATTTCATCCTTAAATTTGAATTATTTGATTTTTTATATTTTATTTTAATATTTCATTCGAAAAAAATATAACAAAATCCGTTGTAAAAAGCAACGAAGAAGACTTTTTAATAAACAAGTAAAATGGTATAGTCGGACAAGCCCGACCTTATGGTACCCTACACACTTTGTTTTATTTAAATTTAAAGATAGGAAGCGCTTAATGAAATATCCTTTACTTCCAAGTAATGCAGATGGTATGTTGTAGGTATTTCAAAGTAAGTTTTTAAGCATGACAGTCACAAGTTCATGTTTGGAAGTTTTCAAATGTAATAACCAGGGCAACCAAAAATATGCAATATCATATTTTTTGCTGTGCGTCGTATAAACATATGAGTTAGTTATTTATCCGTTTCAGACAATTTTAAGAATTTTGGCATCGATTTGTTAGTGCATATTTTAGCATATTTTGCGTTTTATATCATATTTTTGCATATTCAACGCATAAATGCATATTTTTGTTGCATAATTTTTTTTTTTTTCATTATTTTGTTTTCTTAATATAAGTTTATTGTTTGCATTGTAATTTTTCATTTCTATATTTTAATATTTTGTTAAGGTCCAATGATAATTGGCATAATCTACTTAAAGAAAAAATTATAATATCTATAATCGACTTATCTTCATCGAATTTTCGTTTACTTAAGGCAGCTTAGTTTCCATATATTTGAATTAAACCAATTTTTAGTAAAACAAATATATAAAAAATTAAGAGAAAGTTTCAAAATTGTATGTTATTAGGCATAAGGTAGCTTGAGCCAGTTATGGTTGGGCATTAACAGTTTACCACTAATATAAAACTAAACAACTATTCAACAAATGTTCAGAATATTAAGATTCATCGAAAACTTCGCGTTCAAAAATTGTAACGAAGATATTAAGAAATCATTAAAAAAATATACATGGATATCGATAGTCGAAACAATGGATGATCAAGGATCAAACATAGAAATTGTAACGGCATTCTGAGTCCCAATGATAAAACTGCAACAAAATGTTTTTTTTTTAATTACCGCAGTCTTATATAGAACAAATCATTCCACTATTGTAAGGCTTTTTGATAATTCTATTTAAATTTTGGAAGACGAATTTATTTAGATGTACACGATGAATGTTCCATTGAAATTTTTAAATAAAAAATTACACATGCTCTCCATAGAGTTTTTGAAACATAATTCAAATGTTAAAAAGGTGGTTTTTACAGCTTTATGTAGAATAAAAACGTATAGAGAAATTTATATGATCCTATAAATATTATGCTACTAATTACTAAAAATTTTTGAAAGTATTAGGAATTTTAAAATATGAGAAAAATCAATTAATTAAGATTGTCTAAGAAATTTCAAAACTTCAGTAAACTCATTGCTAAATATAATAAAATTAATTGAACCAAACTATTTTCATGTAGTGCCCAAGTCACCAAAATCGAAATTTAATGCTATAATAACCAATTTTAATTTATGAGCTCAATATTTATTTGATTTCTCATATATTTTATTAATAAAACTTTGAAATCAAACAATAACCAACTATTTTTAAGTGCATATTTTTATATTTTAACAGCATATTTTTCATTTTTAAGTGCATATTTTATGCGCATAAAACACTTTTTTTAGAGCATATTTTTGGTTGCCCTGGTAATAACCATTTCAACTTGGATCATAAAACTACTTCATTTTCATGTACTTTGTATTTTGTACGCTTTTCTGTGCAGTGTATAAACAAGTAAAGAACAGCTGCAGATTTAATAAATATAGCCGCCACAAGTGTTATGATTTATATTTAAAACTATTAACTAATTCTAGCATAATTACGCATTTTGTTTAAATGTATGCTTAAACACAGGCTATAATAAGAGATAGTTAAGTACGTTAGCTGAAATATTTTTGAAAATACATTTAAAACGAAATTCGAACATGAAAAACAAAAACATTTTAATATGTTAATCCGTAAATGTTGAATGTATTTAAAATACGATTGATTTTTTTTTGTTGTTCTTATGTTGCATCAAGGTAATCTTCTACACATATGTTTAAGACTAATTCATATCTCGTTTGATTGCTCTTGTTGTTATTGAATTTGTTATTAAATTTTTGCATGGTAGTTTTATGCTGTTTAAATTTACTTTTTTTTAAATTTTGTTTCAAAAATATGTAAATTTGCCTTTAAGATTAAATCGTTAAACTAAATGTAAGCAAAAATTGATTTTTAATTATATCACTTTGGGTGTCGTTTATTGGCGAAACATAAACGACACGAGCCATATGAAGACAACAAAAAATTACAACTTGTAACAGCAAAAATGAAGAAAAATATTCAATAAATTAAGATACGACATCAACGAATTTTATATACTCTACACTGTGGGGGAGAAATTCTAATAAAGGGTATTTCATTGAAATTTAAATAAAATAAAATAAAAAGTGTATGAGATATCATCGAAATTTGTTATTCGAAAGACCTATGGCTTTGATGGGTTGCGTGTATCCAAAAAGTCCAATTTTAAATGCCTCTGGAGCATGGTTAATATTACCTTTGAGGGCCGCTTTGGTTTGTGACTTATTCGCATAGATCTGCGAAAACCCCTCAAAAAAAGTAGAGATTGTAAAAATACCGACAAAAAAAAATTCCAAAGATTCGTTACCAATCGTTTAACAAACTAATCACAACAGTACTACTCAAGTACATCAATATTACTTGCATATTATTTTCAAATTGTTAACAACAAAAAAAATCCAATTTGACAGAAATGACTTTAATAGACGGTTTTGTTATTCAATTTTCAAATTAACTTAAACAGCTGAGAATAACAAAAAAATAACTGAAATTTAAAAATAAAGCCAATGCATTGGTGTAAATTTTGAGGGTCACTTGCTCTGATAAACTTGATATAAATATGACAAATGCGCTGGGAAATATTGTATATGAAACGATTTTTGCGACAATTGACATGTGAGACGGAGTTTTACATTCAATTGAATTATTGCATGTTTAAGTATAATTTATGGTGAATTAAATATGCATAAATAATAAATAAATAATTTGATTGTAAAGTCAATAGATAATTATGATTATTTTTTTTTATTTGTAGAACAGCAGCCACGACAAGGTACTCGTTATACTAAATCACACCCACTAAGACAGTGTTTTGATTTGAAACAAAATAAATTAAACAAATTACAAATTAAATATTAATAAAATACATATTGTTAAAGTTAGAGTATTTAGAACACAGTGGGTAGGAAATGGGTTTTTTTTCAAAGGGAAAATCCGTAAATAATCTATTGGATTTGTAAATCTCAATGACTTGGATTTTCCACGATTTAAATGTGCAAGTATGGAGTTAATGAAATTTCAGCCAATAAGGGTGGGTGGGAAAACAAATACCCATTAATAGAACCAAGAACGAATCAAGTCTATTTCAGATACTCTGTTCCAAAGTGAAGGGTATCCCAAAGAGAGCGTTCTGATTGATCGAAACAAATACACTGGTGCATATTCCTATAAACGCACACTACTTTTTTTTAAAAAGATTGTAAAAATTAAACATGAACATATTTAATGGGCTAGAAATTTGTTTATTAAGACTTAGTTAAGACTTCACTTAAAATATTGTTTACAAAAAAAATTTATTTGTACTTTATTTATTTTTTTTTTTACTTAAATTTCGAGACTAACAGGGTAGTTTCCTATAAACCCACTTTAATTTATGGGTCACTGTAGCATTATTAATAATGTGTGGATGATCCTTTGTTACGGATTGTTTCAACATTACGGCCTGGCATTGATTCCACTAATTTTTTAAGCAGATTGGAATCAATTTCCTCCCAGACTTGTTTAATTATTAGTTTCAGCTCTGTCACAGTCATTATGCTTTCATTCTGGGCATTATTTGCATAAACTTTACGGGCAATGTATCCCTACAAGTTCTACATTGGGTTTAAGTCCGTACTACAAGCCGGCCAGTCCAACAGAGGAAGGCTATGTTCACAGAGGAAGGCTATATTACGTTTTGACATCCGAACATCGTTTGATCTCAAATCGTGCCAATAGCATGAGTATGAGTCAGGACCGTCTAAATTTAATTTTTTTTCGTCAGAGAAAATTACTTTTTTCCACTCATCTGTACATTTCATATATTTTCTTGCGAATTTTAGACGATTTTCTTTATGGTGCTTTTTTGATTTACATTTCGGCTTTTTCCATTTTATGTTTTCATCGTTTCGTAAAATATGTGCAACGTGTTTGGAAGTCACTGGAAGATTCAATTTATTCTTTATTTGTGTGGAATTCAATTTGTTGCGGGTTACTTCTTGTTTTATTAGATTAAGTTGTCTTCTTGTTAGTTTTGTATTTCCCTTTGAAGGTTTGCGAACTCCATGATTTTGACCTTTCTTCAAGAAATTTCGCACCACACTTTCCGAACGATCGATTTTACGTCCAATTTCTCTATTCGAACATCCTTGGTCGTGAAAAAATTTAATTTAAATCTTTTCTTGATCGGACAAAAAAGTTCCCTTGGGCATCTTTAAAAGTGTTGAAATTTATTGATTCAAATAGAAAAAGTTGCAGTAATTTCAGATGTTACTATTAGAAACTTACATTTTGTTGAAAAAAAACTAAAATTGATAATATTGTTACGAAATTATACTTGAATTCAAATATAACGATTTTAACGGCTGATTTAAAAGCATAATGCTTTCAAAAAACAGTGCTGTAATAGCAAACTGTAACATATCTGTGGGCATTATTAACATTCAATAAAAGCTTTCAGTTGACCATTGATCGTAAGTTGGCAACGCTGTTTGCTGCGACCGTATTTTCGAATTCGAATATTCAGTTAAAGAACATTGTAGAAAGTACACCACAGATGGCGTATGTATTATAAACCTCTAGACAGTTAAAGAGAAATCTAGAGTGCAGATATCAGTGCTCTAAATAGTGGCAGAGGTTGCAGTCGTGATTTAGTTTATCAGAGACGCTTTTCGAACAAACATCAACTGAGTGCTGTGTTTTTCAAGTGAATTCGTGTACATTGTAAAGTGTGTCTGTATTTATAAGAATTTATAAACGTGTATAAAAAAACATTGAGTGACTCTTCAATTCTGTAATTGTTGTACATTTTAAATAAATAAAGAGTTGTTACAATTTTTAAACTACTAAACCGCTTTTATTTGCAATCAAAAGTATCCGGTATATTTAAAGGAAATAAACCAACGTTTTGAAAAGGTTAAAACGTAACAATATTTTATTTTTGATAACTTTTTTAAAAACAAATTTCACGTCGGCGTTTATACGAATTTTCCACTTAAAATAGAATAAGAAAAGAATCTTGATTACTTTCAAAAAGTACCGTTAAGTTGTCTCTCATTAAAAAAATTAAATTTAGCTTTTGGGTAAGAACAACAAAGATATAACAAAACAAGTTAGAAAGTATGGTCGGTCAAGCCCGACCATATAATACCCTACACCAAGTAAATGAGTAAAAATATTTTTCTTTTAAAATATCAATAATTTATATTCGTGAGTGATTTTCGGAAGAGGACCTTATATGGGAGCTATGACCAATTATGGACCGATCACCATAAATATATGTAGGTCGTGTGATTTATGTCTATATGAAAGTTATTTATGTTGAATTTTGTGTATATACCAACATTTTTAAGTGATTTATGCACGTTAAAGTGATTTTCGGAAGCAGGTCTATATGGGAGCTATGACTAATTATGGACCGATCGTAACCAAATTTGGTGACATGAATTTTGTACATATAAAACTTATTTGTAGCGAAATTTGTGTAGATACATATATAAATTAAACAATTATGACCGATAAAGTCCAATTTCGAGAGGACATTTGTATGGGCGCTAGGTGAAATAATGGACCGATTTCAGCCAGTTTCAATAAGCTTCGCCGAAAAAATTATATGGACCAAATTTTATCGAAATATCTTCAAAATTGCGACCTGTACTCTGCGCACAAGGTTTAATCGACTCAGAAAGTGATTCTAAGTCGATCGGTATACTTTAAGGTGGGTGTTAGACCAATATTTTTGGGCGTTACACACATCTGCACAAACGCATAATACCCTCCCCACTGTGGTGGTGTAGGGTATAAATACAAAACAAAATTAAGTGCGTTTATAGGAATATGCACCAGTGTAGTAGTCGGACGTGGCAAGGTCTGAAGTATCAGGCTGATGAGACATAGCTTCACAACCTCTTCATTCTAAATGGTTTTTAACCGGTATTGCAATATGTGGCCTAGCGTTGTCATGATGAAATATTAGGGTTTCTGTCTGGCCGCATATTCTGGGCGTTTTTCGCAATTGTTCGCTTTAAACGAATCAGTTGCATTCGGTACAAGTTTCATGTATTGGTCTGGCCAGATTTCAGCAGATAATAAAACCCTTTTGCTCCCACTAAATACAGAGAATTACCTTAGGGCCATGGATATTTGGCCGGGCTTCTCATAGGATTCTGATACGCTTCGGGTTACTGTAATGGCTCAATTTTTCACTGCAAGTAATGATTCGGTGCAGAAGTGATTCTCTTTTATAGCGTTCAAGCAGCATTTCAGACATACAATATCGTTCTTCAAGGTCTCTCAGCTTCAATTCGTATGGTACCTAATTTCTCGGATTCGTATGGTACCCAATTTCTCTAGACTCTAGACTGTAAGGCGGGTGCTGCAAAATTTCTCACCCACTACTTTCTAAATACTTTTTAACAGGTATTGCAACATGTGACCTAGCATTGTTGGATGCTTATTCTGGGAGAATCAGTTGCATTCGGTACAGGTTCCCTTTGATAGTTTGACCCTTTTGTTGCCACCAAATACAGAGCAGTACCATGGATATTTGGCTTTGGTGTGGATTTGGCTAGTTGGCTGGGCTTTATATGCGATCTCTTACTCTTCGTATTATCGTAATGAATACATTTTTCGTCGCAATTAATGATTCGGTGCAAAAATCATTTTCTTTTATAGCGTTCAAGCAGCAATTCAGATACATATACAAAATCGTCTTTCAAGGTCTCTCAGCTTCAATTCGTATGGTACCCAATTTCCCAGATTTTGGATGAATTCTGCTGCTTAAAAACGTTTTGAAATTGATTGTTGATTATCCGATTTTGCAGACTCTTTTTGAGTTTGACAACATTCTTGGTGAAGTAATACCAACAATTCTTGGTCTTCAAACTTTCTTTGAAGCAAAACTTTGCTTTGTTGGCACAAAATTCCACATTTTTGAAGCAAAACAAAACATTGAGAGGCGCTTTGTTTGAGAGTCGCATAGACCTGAGATATCAGAAAACCCCAACGGGTTCAAATCACACGATATCGATGGCCAGTTCACATCATCACCACATAAGATGACCATGACCTCGAATCCCTAGTGCAGAATGTCCATGTCATCCAATTCAGACCAAAAACAAATGGTAATCATCGTCGCACAGTGGTATGAGAATAAAAAAGATGGAAATAAATCTGTAACTTCTAAACCCTTACGCCGATTTGAATGAAATTTCACATGCGCAAAGAGGAAGTGTAGTCGAATTTAAGTTTTGACCTCATGAGCCCACCAGGAGCGGGACCAGGGGTTCCCAAAGTAGGACACCTCGGGTATGTTCAATTCTTCGTTTGTGTTACGATTTAAAAAAAATTGCTCATTTAGAATCTCGTCATCAAGCACTACATAAAACCTCGTCGTCGTCGAGCACTACATAAAACCTCGCTATCAATTATCTCTTATAGCTTAGGAGATATTCGCATTTGAAAATTTAATTTTCAAGAGTTTTACCCACCCTACTCCAGTTTTTTGGTTACCGCGGTTCCAAATATTCACCGATTTTATCCACTTTTCTTTTGCAGGATTAACAATAGATCTATATATCAAATAAAGAAAGAAGTGTTTAAAAATCATGGCTGAGTTCAAAGTTATATTCCATTGAATTTAAAAAAATTAAAAAAGGCGATTTTTCGCAATTTTTTTGTGAAAAAAGTACTTTTATTCTTTTTAAGTTATCTAAAAAATTTCTAAGAGGATGTATAATGAATTTATACTTTTTGAAAAGCTAACTTTACGCCAAATATTTTAAATGTAAAAAACATTTATAATTTTTCATACCGACGGGATCAAGTCCATTCAAAAAATGCCTATTTTTTATGTAAAATTCAATATTAGGGCAAAAATTCTCAAAGCGCATACTCGATATCAAATTATGGTAACCTATTTTAGATGGCCCAATAAGTTCTTAATTATTTTGTAAAGGGTTCCGATAACCCCGTCCTTGGTATGGATATTGTTGCCAAAAAACGAAAAAATCCTATTTTTGGGATTTTTCAAGATTTTTTTGGGAATTGCGGGATACTTGATAACAAATTTCAAAATTTGTTTTTATTTTTCCATTTTGAATAGAAAAATCTACATAACTGTGAAATTTCATTCATATTCATAAATAAAAATTTTATTTCAATTTGAAAAATTTGTATCTATGCAAAATACAATAAAAAGCATTTTTTGTCATATTTTTCAAAAAAGTATTCCATGAAATAGGATCATTTTAAAAATTGAATATACCCGAGGTGTCCTACTTTGGGAACCACTGGTCCCGCTCCTGGTGGGCTCATGAGGTCCAAATTCAAAACTTAAACTTCCTCTTTGCGCATGTGAAATTTCATTCAAATCGGCGTAAGGGTTTAGAAGTTACAGATTTATTTCCCTCTTTTTTTATTCTCATACCACTGTGCGTCGTTCCTAAACTTCAAACCAAACAGTAATTTTTTCGCAATGTCTTGTACGATCTTGGGCCTCATAGACCACGTTGTTCCGACAGACCAGTCTATAGTATGCTTGACTATAAATCTGAGAATTGCGGGATTCGATTCCCGTCAGAAACTCTTAGTATATCTGCAGATAAGCAAAACGGGTCGTATCTATTATGAACTGCTGAAATCTGGTCAGACCATCACAGGGATCGTGCACGGAATACAGTTGCTTCGTTTGAGGTGAGAAATGGCCGAAAAAGTTTCAGAATATGCGGCCACACATAAAACCCTAATATTCCATCATGGCACATGTTGCAATAAATGTTAAAAAGTATTTCGAATAAAGTGGTTTGAGAGTTTAGCCCATAGAGAAACATAGAACGGAAACTAACAAAAAAATTACTCAAAATAATCATATAGAGTTTTCAACTAAAACAATCTCATCTCTTAAGTTTCTGACAACTGAGT
The DNA here is from genome assembly GCF_958450345.1 of Calliphora vicina. Classification (NCBI taxonomy): domain Eukaryota; kingdom Metazoa; phylum Arthropoda; class Insecta; order Diptera; family Calliphoridae; genus Calliphora; species Calliphora vicina. Next base: position 78,546,830 of record NC_088784.1, read on the forward strand.
TAGGTCTTTGATAGGAAAATTTCAGCTCTATATCTGTTCTCTGTGGTTTAGCCTCACCCGCTTACAGTCCGACTACTGTTTGTTTCGATCGATTGAGAACACTCTCTCTGGATACGCTACACTTTGCAGCAGATTATCCGATATTTGCTTGATTTGTTCTTGGCTTCAAAAGATGAGCATTTCTTTTGGCTCGGAATTCATATGTTGCCTGAATGATGGGAAAGGTCATAGCTAACAATGGCCAATTGTAGAAATGTTAAAAATAAAAATTAAAAAATCCTGCATTTTTAAGTCATTCACTCAATAACACCAAGAGGGAGGAGACCCGTTAACATTTTGTAGATGTTTGTAAAAATAAAGTTTGGGTCTTAAATTTTTTGTTTTGCAAAATAAACAGGAATTATTATTGGACCCACTGTTAGCAAAAAAAAAACTATGATTTAAGTAACGTGAGAATAAAATCTAAACTATTTCAAACTTAAAACAAACACAAATTAAAGAAATTTCCAATAACTATTATTAAATATTTTTATATTAAACACAATCAAAGGCGCCATTCTAAACAGCAATGAAACATTTAATTTTATTTATACTCCAAAATTAATACAAACTGCTCCCATTTATGACCATAAGTGGAGTGATATGTACAAGTGTTGCCAATAAAAAGGTGCGTAAGTAAAGAATACTCTCCGTTTTGTTGCGTTTTGAGCAACAATGAATGATGCAATGAAAATCGTTTAATCCTCCTAATGCCTTAAAAGACCGACAGCTACCACTAAACATCAAGTTATTTAGTTGTTTTGGCTATTTTTGGTGCCACGAGAATTGTTGTTTGTTGTTTATTTGATTTTGTATCAGCCAATTATTTTTGTTAGCAGTCTATTTTATTTGAGTTACTTACATTACTTTTCAACATATTGGTTCTGCCTGTGCTTTTAAGTTTTTCCGTTAATATAAACTTTAATTAATTAGTGCTGCAAAAAAAAAGCCTTTTGTCTTTTGTCAATTTAAGTTGTTAAGATTACTTTTTTTTCGACTCTAAAATTTAGTATGTGTCCGCTGACATATTTTTCAACAACTTTTACACAGATGTGGAGTTGTGATTTACAATCATGGACGTCAGTGCTTAACAACCATAGAAAATATCATGAAAATATGTCTGAAATGTCGTGTTGTAAATATGTGACAAATTGTTTCCTTATGCGGCTTAGAATCATTTAATGACCGTTAAGTAGTGCACCGAATTATTCAATATTCATGTCAAATATTATGAATTTTAAAGGTGTACGATTGAATTTGCTTGTTATATAAATGATACTTTAAAGGAGTTAAGAATAGTTAACAATGGGGTTATACGTTTTAAAATAAGTTTTACGGCAGTTTAAGTCTCATTTAAGGTGATCATTAACACCGATTTTAATTGCTAGTTTTTTTACAAAATCACTGAAAATTATATCACGCTAGCTTCTAAAAAAGAGAATGGTTGGATTTTTGTTGAATTGTTGACTTTTATTTACATTCCATAATACACAAAGAGGATTAGTAAACTGTACAATATGATAAAGATTCTATTTAAAATATAAACTGCTAGCATTTATACTGTTGCTACGGTTCTTGATATATCCATCTACAGTAAATACTTTGAGATGTTCTTGCAGACTTTCGCACTAACGATCACGGATGTGATTCCCACTATATTTTCCAGCTCATTGATGTTATGGCTCAAGGATTTACTGTCATGTTTATTTACTGCCATCAGGTTCGTTACTACTGGCTCATGAAACCAAAGAAACTTTGGTTATGCAGCACAGTGGTTTAGAAACTTTTTATTTTGGAAATAATTTGGTAGCTCGTGAGCAATTTGAGATATTTTAATGAAATTTCCCATAGTAAGTGTAGCAGGATTCATCCCAAAAGTTGGGGAATTGGGTACCATACGAATTGAAGCCGAGAGATCTTGAAAGAACGCTTTAAAAGAAAATAATTTTTGCACGGAATCATTACCTGCGATGAAAAATGGATCCATTACGACAACCCGAAGCATAAGAGATTATAAGTGAAGCCCTGCTAACCAAACGAATCGACACCAAAGCTAATTATCCATGGCTCTAAGGTAATTCTCTGTATTTGGTGGAACAAAAAGGATCTAATTTATTATGAGCTGCTGAAATCTGGCCAGACAATTACATGGAACCTTCACAGAACGCAACTGTTTCGTTTGAAGTGAGCATTGGCCAAAAAACGTCCAGAAAATCCGGCGAGACATGAAACCGTAATATTCCATCATGACAACACTCGGCCACATGTTGCAATATCTGTTAAAAAGCATTTAGAATGAAGTGGTTGTGAAGTTGTGGCTCAACTGCCTTATAGTACACCGTCAGACTATTATTTGTTTCGATCGATGCAGAACACTCTTTCTTCACTTTCACTTTGGAACAGAGTATCCGAAATTGACTTGATTAGTTCTTGGCCCCAAAAGATGAGCAGTTTTTTTTTTTGGCTCGAAATCCATATGTTGTCAGAAAGTTGGGAAAGTTGTACAAATGTTTCAAAATAAAATCTAAAAATTTTAAAAAAATACCGCATTTTTGTGCCATACATCCAATAAAAACAATATTTCTTAAGGCTCGTATATATTTTGTACGTGTTTCTGAATAAAAACTAAACGTAAATTCATGATAAATAAATCTTAGATCATTTAGTAGAATAAAACTCCGCCAAGGTCCTTTCCAAACTGGTTCAATTATGAAGAGAGTATTTTATGCTAAATCAATCTTATGGCTCATCGGGTTCCATTCAACTCTATCATGAGACTCGTTACTACAGATCAGGCAACAGGAGAATATTAGGTTATTGTGCCTTATTGAACCACATATTTAGTGTGTCAATGATGATTGTATCAGGAGGGAACAAACTCTCCGAGTGAGTTCTTTTGTAGTCTTTGTTGACGACACAGAATCTAAAGAATTCAATAATGGAAAGAGCAGCGAGCTAGAAAAAAGGAGTTGTAGTTTTTGTATTTCTCTAATGGGGAGGCTTTCCGACTACTTGTACAATGTTCTTTTGGCTGAGAGTTCAACAGCGAAACCGTCAGGGGTTTCCATCGCATATACGAGAATAATATTAGGATTATTAGAATTTATACAGCTAATAAGACTCTTGACAAACTCTGACGATCCTGATACGATACGCACCACTCTGTAATGTAATGGTAATTAATCATATCGCTCAAGTGGTTGCTTTCAACTCAACCATGAGATTCGATACTACTTGGTATCCGAAGAACTTTGGTCATGGTGTTCTGTTGAACCGAGAATAATATTGACTACTGCAACCAAACCATTCTTCCACAAACAATTTAGTATGAACAGTCCTTTTGAGGTCTTTATTAATAATATGAAATCAAGTGGGGAGTTTAAGGTGGCTTTTGTATACGAATAACTGATACGCCTGAGACTTTTGACTATCCTACCCGTGCAGTGTTCTTTAGGAATAGATTTAAAAAGTGAAAAGGTTGAGGTCAAAGAATAATAACAAGAAGTGAAACGCTGTCAAAAAAAAACCTAAGTCGGTTGTCAAAAAAAACCTAACTATAAGAATGTATTGGTATCATTTTATTTATATGTATTGGTTTCCAAACCACTTTCACCACACTCCTTAAACACACAAAGTTGTAAAAAAGCGACCTTAAAAATTATAACAAAATTTTATTAGAAAAATTCAAACAATTCTCAAATTATTTGAATGATATTTGATCTGGAGAGGTTTATAAATAGATTTTCCGCTTTTTATTCCATAATTTCTGCAAAAATTAAGTTTATTTAAATTTTTTTTATAAATTTCCAATACGAAATTTTACAAATGTGTTTATTTTAGTTTTTATTTCAACCCCCAAAAAATTAATGTCAAAAAAATTAAAAAAATATTTTTTTCGTTTGTGCAAAATATACACGTTTCGGTTATTTAAATGGTTCAAATGTGTGGAAAAAAATAATAAAAATATTATGTGATGGTGAAAAAGTTTTGAAGTTAAATCACTCTCTCAAGTGTGTTGAATTCACATACTACTTGTATGTGAGAAGAGAGAGAAGTTGTTGTTGTAGAAAAATTGAGAGGCTTCCCTTCTTGTTATTCTTTGGTTGAGGATTTATGTCGAAGTCTCACAGATCGATCAGTCGACATCGACTCATTTACAGTTCTCATCAAGTCGTATGGTACCTCTAGAGCCATGGTAGGCGTTCATATAATTCAGGTTACGATGATTTTCGTCAAACAACCCGAATGTGAACAAAAGAGCGTAATAGAGAGTAAAAATACACACATTTCATTCAGTTGCTTGATGTTGTTGTAGATATTTTATTTTGTACCCAAAAGAGCACACAAATTAAATGCTTCTTTTTGCCTACCAATGCTCTAGAGCCATGGTAGGCGTTCATATAGTTCAGGTTACGATGATTTTCGTCAAACAACCCGAATGTGAACAAAAGAGCGTAATAGAGCGTAAAAATACACACAATTCATTCAGTTTCTTGATGTTGTTGTGAATATTTTGTTTTTTACCCAAAAGAGCACACAAATTAAATGACTCTTTTTGCCTACCACTGTTCTAGAGTAACTGTGCGATGACAAGGTTCATGCGTTTCGGGAACTATTGCAGATATTGTTACAAAATTTCACATGGTTGGAGATGAGGTGTTATTGAGTTGATTTACAGTTGTTCAGCTTCCTAAATATAAATATTCCTTGAGAAGAATGGAATATATGAAAAAAATTTAAAATTTTTGAAAGGGTGGAAGGTGTATGGAGCTTGTGAAGAGTAAGTATAAACTTTTCATATAAGTATTTGGTATTGGTGAAAACCTTATAACCTGAAGATTGATGTTTTAAAGAAGTGACAACTTAAAATCCGTACGCACTATAGTAATCATACGTCTCGGCAGCTCGAGCTTATGTGGCCTTTAAATATGCATACATAAAATTTAACAAAAACATTAATTTTGCAGGCAATCCGCAGCTGCGTTTTGAAGAGTCAAGCTTTTCAGACATGTTTTTAAAGAATTTTCAGAATTATATATAAAAAGAGAGTTTGGAAAAGCGATTGCTGTTATTTATAAGACATCACACATCTGATACAAAGTTTCAGCCAAGTTGTCATTACTCAGTGACAAGTTGTCATTACTCAGTAACAAGTTGTCATTACTCAAATACAACTATGAAGTGGTATAATGAGAATAATATTGATGTTATATCAAAACATATCAATTAAACAAATTGCCTTAATCTTCGTACAATCGAGATATTGGGCAATTGTTAAACGGAAATTGAAAAAGAGTGCATGTACAGTAAATAACCAGATTTTGATGAGAACAAAGTGGAATAAATATGCTGGAATAACGGTAGAATTGGGAAGAAAAGTTGTGCTGCTATTAATGGGAGGCATAAGAAGAAAAGCCAGAAAATGTATTTGCAATAAAGACACATAAACCTGCAGTTATATTTTTTTTAAAGCTTAATAAATTACCTTTAATTTCATGTATAAAATGTTAACATACGTTGTTTCATTTAAAAGTTTTGCTCGCTTTAATCCGTACGGATTTTAAGTGGCCACTTCCTTCTTAGAACAATATAATTTTGTGAATTTTTTCGATGTCATTTACCTTAAAAACAAAAATAATTATAATATGGTGATTTTCCATGAAGAAAAATATAAAATTTGAACTAATGCAAAATTTTACCGTTTAAAGATATCATAACAAACTTTAGAACTAATATTAATCCAAGTGACTTTAAATGGCATTATAATTATTGACATTTTATATTTTCAAATACCGAAATTCCTTAAAAGGAGAAAATGTGTTTCAAAAACTGAGTTTTTTTAAGAAAAGTGCCTACTGTGACGTTATTTTTCAAAATTGGCCAAGTTTGTATAGTTCTGGTAGAGACTAAATCCGCTTAAGTGAGCCAAATTTGACTTTAAAAATTCTGAAGAGAGTGGCAGCAAAAATAGATCACCTACCTCAAAAAAAAAGCTAACCGCTGCAAGTTAAAAACTGAAAAGAGTTTTACACTTCGAAGAAAATCCCACAAATAGAAATTACATTAAACAATTTCACAAACACAAATTTGTTCCTTCGAAAGACATCAAGAAATATTATATTGTTTTGAGTTTTCAAAAAATAAACAGTTAATCTAATTTTCAGTCATTACATTGCCATAATTTCTTAATTTTCTTAAAACAATATTCTGTTGCAATAATTGTATTTCATGAACAATTGAACAAAAATTTATGCAAATTGTTGACATAATTATTATAAATAAGACAAATAGTGAAATATCCCAGACTTTTATTTTGTCACAACAAATTCAATGTTTAAACATCTCTAGACAAACTAACATTTATGTTCAAGACTTGCCAACAAGTTTTGACAGACTAAAACTGAAAACTGCAAAAAATAAATAACAAAGAATTATGCAAGTATAACTTCAAAATTTCAGCTATTTTACAAATTAAAATCGACAAGTCTGTAAACTTCTGAACATTACGTGCATGACAGTGAACTCGTGCTGGCCGCAGGCCTGTAAAATCATAAGCCTAAAAAGCAAACTACACAATAACAGCAGCGACCAACAACCACAATACGATCTTTGAGTTTTGCATCATGGCATTGTCTAGGTATTGCTGTGCGACTTTGTGTTGAAGCTTTGAAATCAAACCAATTCAAATTCAAAATAAAGTCCCTGCCAATAGCAAAACCGTGACTATAAGTTTTTTTTTACTCTATCAATTTTGTTTTAGGTTGGTGTTGTTGGTTTGGAGCCATCATTTTACCCAGCTTGTTATACATATTTTGGGTGCATACTTGAACCAATTTGTGTTAAATTACACAAATAATACTGTTTTTTAGGGACAATATACGCCACAAAAACAACAAAAATAATAATCATAATGAAAATAATATGATATCAAAAATTTAAATGAAATTGACCAAATATTATGAGGTAATTGAGAAATAATTTGCAGTAACAGCCATAAAATTATGCTAAATGATTTGAGTTTCGAGTTGTTTAAATAAGACAAAAATGGGATAAAAAATATTGAAAACTCATTGTGGCATTAATAAGCAAAAATATCAATAATAATGATGTTGCTGAGTTTTAAAAGGCCAATAGGCTTTAATTTGTGTTAAAAGACAGAAATTGGTTTATTTGTAAAGAGATGGTGGTTTCCCGTTTTGATTAGTAATTTAATTCAGGGTTGGGCAAATACTGAGATGGTTTAATTAGATTTCTAGCCATAAATAAAGAAGTGGACAATACAGTTTTTTATTTATTGCGAAAATAAAATTCATAAGATCTGTTTTTTTTAAATTTTGAGAAGAAGCGATTCCGAAAACCATATTCAACACAAAAACGTTGATAAATAAGATTCGATTATAGTAGTTAACATTGAATTTACTATTATTGGAAATGAAACTATGAGGGATTCTATGTATCTTAAGGGAACCGCTTGTTGATTAGTTTGATGCTGGTGCTTGGTTTGATAGCCAATGTGTATAACTTAATTCATCTTATTTCCGCTGACCTAGGGACAAGAATAAACCAATTTGGTAGAAGTTACAGACAGGCAAATGAACGTATAGGTAACTCTTCAAAGGGACTAATATTTTCCAGCGAGAATCTAGACTTTACTGCGACTTAGAGAATACAGGAATGCTATGGGAGCCGTGCTTACATTCCTACATTAATTGTTGCCTCGCGATCATCGTTCGCACCGTACATTTGCACAGTGGTTTAGAAAAGTTTTTTTTGGGAAATAATTCGGTATATCAGAAACTATTGGAGATATTGTTTCGAAATTTCATATGGTTGGAGCTGAGTTATTTTCAAGTTGATTTTCTTTCTAGCGATAATGGGGGCCATTGCATTGCCCAAAGTTGGTCACCTTGGGTCTCAAATCGTAAAAAATCGCCTAAAATCCATTTAAGATCCGAAAGAGCTGAAATTTAAAATATTAATAGTGCTTAAAAAGCAAACAAAAACTACGTTTTTTAGATGTTTAGGGCCTAAGGAGGCTCGATATCTTTTTTATTAAATTTCACATATAGTGGTTGACAATGGAAACTTTTCAAATATTTCATTAGTGGCCTAAAATCTGAAATAATTGTTTAAAAAATTTTAACATTTTTGTAGTATTTTATTTGTATACTTTTATTAACTTAATTTAACAAAAAAACAAAGGACATAATTAATTAAATTCTAAAAATGAGAAAACAAAATTAAAAGATTTCTTTATTACGGCATTGACAAAACAAGGGAAACTTAGGTATTGTTTCAACAAATATGGTCTAAACTCTGCAATAACTCAATATTTTGTTGGGTATCCCTTATTTTTTATAACTGCTACACATCGACGATGCATTGAACCAATTAAAGAGTCAATGGTCTCCTTTGAAATATTTTGCTATTCCCTTATAATCGCCTCCGATAAGTCTTCTTTCCTGGTGTAATTTTAGGTCCTTATTTTACGATCTACAATTTCCCATAGATTTTCTATGGGATTGAGATCTGGCGATTGGGCAGGCCACTTCAAAACACGTACCTCGTTGGATTGAAACCACTCGGTTACAACCCTAGATGTGTGTTTCGGGTCGTTGTCGTGTTGGAAGCTCCAAACTAGGGGCATATTTTCCTCAGCGTATGGATACATAACATCGTTTAATATGGTTATGTATCCTATACCTGTCATGGTATCTTTTATAATATGAATTAGGCCCATACCTTGCCCTGAAAAACATCCCTATACCATAATATTGCCACCGCCAAACTTTACAGTCTTATTTGTGTACTTTGGATCTAATCTTTTTCCCTTTGGCCGTCTTACAAATGTTCTCCCATCACTGCCTCTTAAATTGTATTTGGATTCGTCGGAAAAGAGGACAGTATTCCATTTCTGTATCGACCAGTTTAAATGATCCCTGGCAAATTGTTGACGAGCAGAACGGTTCTTTTTAGAAATGAGTGTTTTTTTCACAGGACGATAGCAACCAAGACCAGCCTCATTTGGCCTGCGACTAACTGTTCGGGTACTTATTTCTAATTGTAGGCTATTAACAACCTCTCGAGGAGTTATTTTTGGGAATTTCTTGAACTCTCTCGCTATTAAATTATCTTGTCTACGAGGTCTTCCACCTAAATGTTGAGTTTCTACAGAACCGGTCTCACAAAATTTCTTTATAATTTTTGAAACTGCTGATTTATTTATTGAATATTTGTCACAGATGCTTTTTTGTTTTAAACCAGCTTTAAAAAAAAATTTAATTATTTTATTTTTTAAGTCTTCACAAATCTTTACTTTAGCCATTTTCGTTAACTTTTTAAAAAAGCAATTATGCGAAAAACATAGAAAAAGAAATTGTGAAAAATTACCAGAATTTAAAAATAAAATAACTGTAAACAAGATGCTTTTACATCGTTCTTTTAATTTTTTTTTTCGTTTTACACTTCTTTCTTGCAGAAGTTTAAAAGTTTCCATTGTTTTGTCAGTAGCGAAATAGTGAATATTTTTAATTTTGTTCCCTTTTTTCAGAATATAATTAATTATGTTGTTTGTTTTTCAGTTAATTTATATAAATAAAACTATACAAGAAAAAAAAATACAAAAAAAAAAATTTTTATTTCAAAAAAATATTTTAAATTTTGGGCTACATATGGAATATTTGGAAAAGTTTCCATTGTTTTGTCAACCGCTGTATATTGGCGATAAATTTTTAAATAAAATTCAAAAAAAACTGCTAACAGTTATCTTGTCTTGTAATCGCATCCATAGCTGGAAAATGTAAAAAGTGACGTATTTTTTAACTTTTTTCCCAAAAAGGCCCATATATTGTTTGTTCTGTAGAAAAAATTTTCTTCGGTACTATATACATTTTTTATATGATCCGGAAAGAGAATTTAATGCAAAAGCGTGTGAACTAAATTTTGGTTCACTTAAGAGGACACAACACCCCTCAGACCTATCCAAACTTGGCCAGTTTTTAAAATAGATTTTAGATTTGAGTAAAAAAATTCTAAAAAGGCAAAGTTCCAATCCTCGAAAGAGCTTCATATTTATGTAACCCTGCATGCTTCTTAAATATGTTTTTTTACTATCACACAGTAAATATCGTCACAGTAGGTACATTTCTAAAAAACTCAGTTTTTATACCCTCCACCACCATAAGTGTTGAATGAGGGTATATATAAGTTTGTCATTCCGTGTGTAACATTGAGAAATATTCATCTGAGACCCAACAAAGTATAAATATTATTGATCCTTATGAAATTCTAAGTCAATTGAGCTATGTCCGTCTGTCTGTATGTCTGTGTAAAACACGCTCACGTCCAAAATTGATAAGCTTGCAAGAAAAATGTTTGTTGTTCTCCTAAGCAGTTTGGTATTGAATATCAGCAAAATCGGTTCAGTTGAACCACAGTTATGAACCAAAATGTGAGACAACATAAAAAAACATGATAATTTTAAAACTGTTTTTGTTATTTGTTGCAGATAATACCATCAAATTGTACACACGTTATTTTTCTGTTAAAAGGACTAACTCTGGTAAAAATTATAGGAATCGGACCATGATTTCTCCTAGCCCCCATACAAATTTCTTCCCGAAATATGGTTCTATGGTCTGTAAATGCTTACAAAATTGCAGTATCCACACAAAATTCAGGAAAAAAAAGTTTAGAAAAATCACAACACCAAATTTTTTGTGGATCGGCCCATATTTGACCATAGCTCCCATATAAAGTTCAATTCCGAAAATCACTTAAGTAAGCATAAATATCTTATAAATATCGCTATTAAGATTAAATTCGTCATAAATAGTCCCCATATATACCAAAATCGCTATACCTAATTCTATGAAGATCGGCCAATAATTGGTTATAGCTCCCATATAAGAACCACTTCCGAAAAACACATTAACCTACACAGAGAAAACAGATTCGTAATAGCAACCGAATTTGTTACCAATCGAATGATTCTACCTTAGTAACCGAATTTTACAGTTGTGGCTACAATATTTTAGAAGGCATAACAAAAGTTTGGTAGCTTCAACCGAAATTCTTCTTTATCAACTGACTTTCAGTTGACAGAATTGAAAAATTCTATTTGTGCAACCGAATCATTCGATTGGCAACAAATTCGGTTCCTATCACGAATCTGTTTTCTCTGTGTACATAAATATCTGAAAAATATCAATATCAGAACAAAATTTTACACAAATCTCTAATTTATATTTAGAAATCATACTACAGGATTTTGTGAATATCGGTCCATATTTGACCATAGCTCCCATATAAGGTCCACTTCCGAAAATCAGTTAATTACTCATAAATCTCTTATAAATAGCTTTATCAGGCTAAAATTCGACAAAAATAATACTCATATACATAGAAATCACTGTACTAAATTGTATGCAGATTGGCCGATAATTGGTCATAGCTCCCCTATAAGGCCCATTTCCGAAAAAGATATTAACCTTAATAAATATTTAAAACAAATCGATATCAAAATGAAATTACGCACAGATCAGTAATTTGTATCCAGCAATCATACAGTGAATATCGGTCCTTATTGAACCATAGCACCCATATAAGGTCCACTCCCGAAAATCACTGAATTCCTCATAAATTCCTTACAAATATAAGTATCAGGTTGAAATTCAAAACAGATTTGTTTAATATATGTATACAAAAATCGATGTACGATGATAGGAATATAATTGGTCATAGCCTCCATATAAGAACTACTTCCGGAAAACACAATAACCTGCACAAATATTCAAAATAATCTGTACTAAACCAAAATTTTACACCGATCAGTAATCTGTATCCAAGAATCGTACTACAAGATTTTTTAAATATTGGTCCATAATTCGCCATAGTTCCTATATAAGGTCCACTCTTGTTAAGTTCGTTGTTTATAAGAAATTGTACAAAAATAGCACTCAAATACTTAGGCCCATAATAGGTTATAGGTTCCATATATTGAACCAAAAATGTACACAGATAAGTAATTTTTATAATCATACTACTGAATTTTGTGAACATAATCCCATATTTGGCAACAGCTCCCATATAAATACATAAAAATCATGTTAAAATATTTTATGACAATCGACTCATAATAGGTCATATCTCCCATATAAGTCCCACAACCCAATATCTTGAAATTTGTCTAAATATATTTGTATACCCTTTTTTATACTCTTCACTTGAGGTTAAAAAGGAAAAATGTTGATCCAAACTTATTAACTTATTATTAAGTATATAAATTGTTAAATTTCATACGTTCCAATAGGAATTTCATTTATAAATTGCTGAATTAGATACAATTTTTTGTACATTTGAAATAAAATATCTTCTGCGTAAACTATTCTTAAGGTAGGGTCCACTAAATAAAATATATTTGAACTCTTTTATTTATGTCAGGAACTCCTTTTACTTACGCCTATTCAAAACTTTTGTTTAATTTTTTTTGATGCTGTTTGATCTTACAAAACACTTGTAAGAGTAAACACGACACAAATTTGTGGTAATAAAAGTAGTTACGCTCTTTTGAGTAAATATTTGCCATGTGAGACCCTACCTTAAGAATAGTTTATTTCAGTTGTTATACCATCATATAAGATTCGGCACTGCCGAATAAAGTACTCTTACTTGTTGGAATACATTTGCCCTGGTTTAGTAATTTCGGTATTTGAAAATAAAAAATTTCAAAAATTATAATGTCGTTAATTAAAGGCTATTTGAGTCTATATTATTTCCAAATTTTGTTATGATATCTTTAACCGTTAAAATTTTACATTAATTCAAATTTTATATTTTTCTTCATGGAAAAGGCCCATATTACAATTTTTTTAGTTTTTAAATTAAGTCCTAAAAATATATAAAATTATTTAATTTTACTAGAATATTAATCTTCAAGTCCTAAGGTTTTCAACAATATAAAATACTTATATAAAAATCCTTTATTTACTCCTCAGAAGTACCAAAAACCTTGCTCACTTTGAAAAATGTTTACCTTTTTTTTATACATTGTGAATAATGGCATATACTCAAGGGATCTTAATCTGCCTATAACAAGAATTTTCCAATGTATCGCCACGGGCTGGAATCGAATGTCATCTGCACAGCTGTCATGAATGTCTATTCAGATAGTTGAACCGCTATTGCAGGTCAGAAATTGATCGTTCCTACTAGTGAAACTTACCCATGATTGCGATAATCCATCTTTGGGGTCACATGGCACTGGTTCACGCAGGAGAATGACAGATTGGAGATATACATGGCGTTTATACGCTCTTGGAAACAGCTTTCTTTGATGATGAAACTAGTAGGTTCAGATATTTCGGGTATTGACTCTAATAATGATTGAATTAGCAACAGATGGTGTTGCTTTATGGTTCCTGATCAGTGATCCTTGGATTCAATGCTCTAGTAGTATTATATTCTACTGTGTAACAAATTGAATTTTTGTCCTAAATACAGCATTCTTAAGATTCAACTTCTTCTGATTTTCTACCTCAACTACCAATAACAACTTTGAACCAAAAACAACTTTTCACTAAAAGGTTGGACCTTTCACACCATCACTTCCAGATCGTTTTGGGCGTTTTGCTTGTTTTTTTTGCTCCAGCTTTATCAATTTTGACAAATTTACATGGCACTAAACACAAATATAGGAACAAATGGTGTCTTTACAGGCACAAATGACTAAACAATTTATATTTAAATTAAAATCAAAGTGGAAATCAAAACCGTAAAAAAATCAGAAACTAAATAAAAATTAAACAAACGAATTTGGCGTAGTTTCATTATGACTTTGTGTGTATTTTCTATTTATTTTTTTTTTGATATCTTTAAAACAGAATTTATTTTTTGCATAAAATCGTGATTTATTTTAGATTTTTTTTAGGTTTTTATCCATTTACGTGTCTATGGTACATTTGGGTGTTCCGGTAACACGTTTATTTGTTACTTTTAATTTCTAAACCGTTTTTTTTTGTTTTGTTTCGGTTTTCATGCTCCAATTTCTATAGATGGAGTTTTTTTTCATAAAGTTTTATTTATTTGTTTAAATGCTTTTGTTTCTTCGGAAAATAAAACTTAAATTTGTAGCTTGAGTAAAAAAAAAATGGGTATTAATGGTTTGAAATGGTTTGATTTTTGGCGTTTGGGGCGTGGGTGCTTCGTTTGTTTGTTCGATGGCTGCTTTGTTTTGTCGCTGGGTTTTGGTTGCAGTCATTGATTTGCTGAAAACTATTTAAAAATTTGTTTAATTTGTATATTTATGTGCTCTTATAATGTCTGTCGATAAATTAAAAAATACTTAATACTTTGGTTTTTTATTTTTTTTGAAAGCATTGTATGTACGAGTACAAAAAAACTAAAAAAAAAAAATTATATAAAAAGCATATAACAAAAGTGAAGGTGCTTTTTCAAATGCTTCTAAAAATTCATTAAAATTTATTACATAAAATAAATTGTATTTTATTTTTGTGCAAACAAATTGTTAAAAAAAAGTTACTAAAAAATATACTCCATAAACATTGATCTGATATGAGCATGTAGACCAAAGTGTCCGCCTTTAATTCGTTTGCTTAAATTTATTAGTTCTAAGTACCATACTTGGGGTTCTAAATCCTTGATACATTCTTTTAATTACAAAGATTTTGTAGCCAGATTATTTCAGTAAATATTAGTTTACAACACTAACTTGCTTCTTCTAAACTACAGTGTTTAATACGAAAACGAAGCTTATTTTTCAAAGACTTCTAAAAAGTCTTCAAATGGAATCGTGTGCAAATTAATTGTGTGAATATGGCCAGATTTGTCAAAAAACAGGTCACCATTTGCCCCATTGTGCGCAAACAATAGTTTTTGGATTCGGTTCCTTATGAAAACCTAATACACTCTTGAATTGGCTTGTTAAACAAAATTGGACAAAAAAATATTTAAAATTTTTCAAAACATTTTAAAATTTAAGAGTTGTGCAAAATGCTGAAAGTTTTGTATTAATAAATTCTGTATTTATAATTTAATTCTGGCTTAATAATGATTTTTGCATGGACCAGCTCTCTGGTAAAAAACAAAAACGATACGGAAATGGTACAATTACCTAGAGGTGCAAAAACATATGTAAACTTCATACTTGCCAGGGTGTGAAGATGGAAAAATGTCGAGGGTGTTATGTTGGTGCCCATAAACGCTTGAAATATGCGTTGGTTCAGTCACTAGTTGCGCAAAGAGAATCTCGAACATCGAACATTGTTTAAAATAGAAGAATTTTTAAAAAAACTTTTGAATTTTTCCATTGAGGAATGTGTGAAATTTAATAACACTGTCCAACAGCATTTTTGGGACAGAAATGCGACCCAATAATTCTGAAAGGGCATATTGAGTAGAGCATTTTTGTAGAATAAACTTATAGTCCAGCTGGTCTGAATTTTTTTTTTACAGTGGGTCAAAGTTTTCATTTTTTGATCGAAAGGAGCAGTATTCTAACTGAAAAAAATTTTGTAAGTTAATATCTGAGAGAATTCTTATGGTCAGAGTTATATTATGGAATTGTATGGGGTTCATTTTTGTGGAAGATCTTAACAATTTAGCTCCTCTCTTTAGGGGTCAATTTGACCCTTTTTTTGAAAAAATCAAATAAAGTCCTTTCAAAAAGGACATTTAAGGATTCAAATATTCTACGAAAAATTTTGCCGGTAAATTTCAGTGCAGGTCACCAAAGATACCAAAGTTGTAAATAAAGCTCTTTACGCTTAATTCGCAAGATTACACGCCACCTTGGGTCTCACATTTTTTTAAAAAATCACAAAAAATCTATTTATGATCCGAATGAGCTGATATTTAAAATATAAATAGCCCTAGAGAAGGTCTATAAAAATATATATACATATGTAGATTATCACTTTTAGGTCAAGATTTATTTATGTTATATTTATGGGGCATTTCACGTCAAGTGAACCAACTTTTGAAATCGATGTCTTCCGATCGCGATGAAATTTAATAATAATAATAATAATAATAATAATAATAATAATAATAATAATAATAATAATAATAATAATAATAATAATAATAATAATAATAATAATAATAATAATAATAATAATAATAATAATAATAATAATAATAATAATAATAATAATAATAATAATAATAATAATAATAATAATAATAATAATAATAATAATAATAATAATAATAATAATAATAATAATAATAATAATAATAATAATAATAATAATAATAATAATAATAATAATAATAATAATAATAATAATAATAATAATAATAATAATAATAATAATAATAATAATAATAATAATAATAATAATAATAATAATAATAATAATAATAATAATAATAATAATAATAATAATAATAATAATAATAATAATAATAATAATAATAATAATAATAATAATAATAATAATAATAATAATAATAATAATAATAATAATAATAATAATAATAATAATAATAATAATAATAATAATAATAATAATAATAATAATAATAATAATAATAATAATAATAATAATAATAATAATAATAATAATAATAATAATAATAATAATAATAATAATAATAATAATAATAATAATAATAATAATAATAATAATAATAATAATAATAATAATAATAATAATAATAATAATAATAATAATAATAATAATAATAATAATAATAATAATAATAATAATAATAATAATAATAATAATAATAATAATAATAATAATAATAATAATAATAATAATAATAATAATAATAATAATAATAATAAAAAGATGAATAATTTAGTAAAATTTAATCTTAATCACAATAGATCAATTTATATAATAACTATTTTTACACTTAATTTATGAAGTTTTTAAATTTTCAAATATCCATACTTTTATCCTCCTTATTTGTCACCTTTATTAGCTGCTTTTTTTTGTCAATCCTTTCTTGGCGTTATTAGATTCAGCTACTGATTTCGCTGCTGGCTTCTTTTTTGGCTTTGGAAAGAAATCGCATTGAGTAGATGCAGAAAACTTTTTTAATTTGAGTCTTCCATCGACAAGCGGTATGAAAGCATGGTATTGAGCAGTGCCATCGATTGTTACCACAGCATCGAATCTGCTCTTTAGTGTTTTCAATGTTTCCTCATGATCCTCTTTGCTACTAAAAACTATTTTAGTTTCTTTACAATAATTCTTGCCCAATGGAATAAAGCAGTCGCATCTTGATGAGAGCACTGGAGGCTATACTTCGCTGCATTTCTTTTGAGGTTTGCTCCAATACCATCACATGCTCCTTTACCATGAGCAGTAGGATGAAAATGCCACTCAGCTGGCATTCCAAAATCTTTTTCATGAGCTGTAAGATATGCGAAGCTACTTTTGTTTTTAAAATGTTGACGAGCTCCGTCCGAAACGTAGTATACCTTTTCTACTGTAAATTTTGATTTTAGATAATTTAGTATTATCTTCTGGTACTCATAAACTGCAACGGAACTCACATACTGTGTGAGTTCCGCTGCTTCCTGCCAAAACGCAATGTTTTGGCCTCAGTTGTGTAAATTTTGTGAATCCAATTTTGACATCCTCGTATTCAGATTGAAATGTTGCGAATAATTCATTCAGGTTACAGAGAACCATTCTCTTCTGCATTTGAACTTTCTTGCCATCGATTCGTACAGACATCCAGTCTTTCATCCCTGGCATCAGGCGACTCATATCATCTCGCTGATAAAACTGAGTTATTAGAGATTTAGTATCGCACTCCAAAGTTTTTCCCTTCTTTTTGTTTGGGAGTGTGAGAATCCCAAGCTCAGCAACCAATTGTTTAGCAATTCTTGCTTTTCGTTGAGACGTTCCAAACTCAGTCATTGTTTTTGCAGAACTCCATGTTCTTGGAGCAAGCGTGAGAAGTTGAATTCATTCAGCTTCACTCTGTGACGTTTTGTATTTCTCTTTTATTTGTTCAAGAACTTCTACTGCATCCTTATGGTATTGGTTTCGACACTCATTCGTTGAATTTGAAAAGTTAGAGTAACCATCATCATCAACAGTTCTGTCTTCATTCTCGGAATTACTTTTGTCTTCATCTGGAATAACTTCAACGCAAGGCTCATTACTATTCAAATTCGGTAATTCGTTCAACTTTCCGTTTTGACAGCGTAGGGAATTTTTTTAATAAGCCGTCGGAAATATTTCGCATATCTGATGATCTGTGCTTCATTTTGTTAAAGGGATTAAAACAAAAAGACGAATAAATTTCATTTTCAACCTTAGCCTTTTTAGAAGTCGTAGACATATTAAATTTTGTAAGTATTTATGTAAATAACACACGTCTTAACTTTAACGCTGTTTCTAAAAAACTGATTTCCGTATGTCTTCAGAATGACAATAAATAGTTTTTTAAGATCATATAGGTAGTACGTTTTAATGAATGAGTCTAAAATCTTTTATTAGGGTCAAGAAGGGCTTACATACTAAAGTACCTAGTTTAACCAAATGTTACAAATAATAATAAAAATAAACCACCATATAAATAACCTACCTGTCAACTTCTACCTCTCCACCCACTTCTAAAAGTCAAATGTCATAAAATAATAAATAAACTGGTACTTCGGAGAAGGGCCATAAAATATTTCCACTTGATTCCAAAAATTTGTTTCTGGGGCACCTGATATTTTAACAATGAAAATCACGTGCGCTGAAAACTATCTCTAGGATTGACTAAAAAAGCCGCAAGATACAAAACTCAGACAAATTTTGGGGGTGGAAAATTAATAGCGGTCGGCCTCATATTGCACCCCTCCAGTGGCTATTATCGGTCAGTTGTTGTGGTTTTTATTTTTAAGGTTTTAGAAACACTTACACACAAATATTGAAAAAATCAATTTAAAAACATTTGTCTTGAGTTACAAAACATTTATTTTGATAGATATCCCACTCGCATCCCACTAAGCGACCAAAAATTAATAAAAAAAGAGTCCATTTTGGAAAAAAAAGTCAAAAAGGTTTTTGATTTTTCAAAAAAAAGTAAAAAATTGTATGTCTTGAGTTACAAAACATTTTTTTTATAGATATCCCACTCGCATCCCACTAAGCGACAAAAAGGGTGTTAAAGGAAAACACATAAGCTTTCTTCTGAGCAAAAAAAAAAATTAAAAAATGGGTCCATTTTTTTAAAAAAAGTCAACAAAGTTTTTGATTTTGCAAAAAAATTCAAAAATTTTAAATCTTGAGTTACAAAATATTTTTTTTGATAGATATCCCACTCGCATCCCACTAAGCGACCATATAGGTCGCTTAGGAAAAGACCTAAGCTTTCTTAAAAAAAATAAAAAGGGCCCATTTTGAAAAAAAAGTCAAAAATATTTTTGATTTAAAAAAAAAACACCTGTTTGGCCAAAATGCCAAATTTTGACCTCCTATAACTTGACCGATCTTGTTGAAAAATGGTGTCCGAATCGGAAGACATCGATTTCAAAAGTTGGTTCACTTGACGTGAAATGCCCCTTATTTATTTTTAAATTTGTTCCATCTTTTTTTAGTTTTTTAGATATGTCGGGCCTGCGGTGGTTCAAAATTGTTTTTTAAAATTTCCCCAATATTTGCGATAAAATTTCGAATACTATGAAAATAACTTGTTAGCAGTTATGTCATCCCTATAAAAAGTTACACGCATCCAAATTGGCACATGTAAAAATTGGCGTATTTTTTATGTTTTTTCAAAAAACACATTTTACATGGAATATATAAAAAAAAGTTAAAATTTTTCAAAAGGGTACAAGGTTTGTGGAGCTCCTGAAGAACAAATATAAGCTTTTTGTATAAGTAGTATGTATTGGCGAAAACCTTAGGTCTTGAAGATTAACAGCTTAGTGAAATGAAATAATTTTATGAATTTTTCGGACTTCAGTTACCTTAGAAACTAAAAAATTTTAATATTGCGATTTTCCATGAACAAAAATATAAAATTTTAATTAATGCAAAATTTTAACGGTTAAAGATATTACAACAAAATTTGGAAATAGTATAGATCCAAATATCCTTAAAGCAATGGAATTATAATCTTTAACAATTTTTATTTTCAAATACCAAAATTCCTAATACGGGGAAAATGTGTTACAAAAACTGAGTTTTTTAGAAAACACCCTACGGCGACGTTATTTACTGTGTGATAGTAAAATAACTTCGTATGTGTTTAAATAAGATATAGGGCTATACACGCATGGAGCTCTTTTGAGGATCACTGCTTTGCCTTTTTAGAATTTTTTGCTCAAACCAAAAATTTTTTTTTTTTAATTGGCAAAATTTGGATAAGTCTGGAGGCGACTAGGTCCACTTAAGTGAGCCAAGTTTTACTTTCTACGCTTTTGCATTAGGTTCTCTTTTCGAATCATGTACAAATTTTATATAGTCCCGAAGAAAATTTTTTTCTACAAAAGAAAATATAGGGACTTTTTTGGTAAAAAACTTAAAAAATACGGCAATTTTTACATGTACCAAATTTAAATGCGTGTAACTTTTTATAGGCACGACACGACTGTCAGGAAGTTGTTTTTGTAGTATTCGAAATGTTATCGCGAATATAGGTGATATTCTGAAAAAACAATTTCGAACCACCGTAGGCCCGACATATCTAAAAAACTAAAAAAAGATCGAACAAAATTAAAAAAGGTAAATAAATAAACCTAAATAACTCTTGACCTAAAATCGATAATCTACATATGTATATATATTTTTGTAGACCTTCTCTAGGGCTATTTATATTTCAAATGTCAGCTCATTCGAATTATAAATAGATTTTTGGCGATTTTTTTAAAAAATGTGAGACCCAAGGTGGCATGCAATTTTGCTAATTAAGCGTAAAGTGCTTTATCTACATCTTTGGTGACCCCCTCTGAAACTTCCGGCAAAAATTCTCGTCGAATATTTTAATCCTTAAATGTCCTTTTTGAAAGGACTTTTTTTCATTTTCTCGAAAAAATGGTCAAATTTACCCCTAAGAAGAGGAACTAGAAGGTTAAGATCTTCCACAAAAATGATCCCCATTAAATTCCACAATATAACTCTGACAATAAGAATTCTCTTAGACATTAACTTACAACATTTTTTTTAGTTAGTATACTGCTCCCTTCGATCAAAAAATGAAAACTTTGACACACTGTAAAAAAAAATTCCGACCAGGTGGACTATAAGTTTATTCTACAAAAATGATCTACTCAACATGCCCTTCCAGAATTATAGGGTCGCTATTCTGTTCCAATCAAAAAGTCTCAATTTGTTGGACAGTGTAATTTTCGAAATTGGATTTCAATTTTCACACACAAACCAACCTAAAAAAAAGATGAAAATACTAATGGCAATTTATTAATGTTTTTAAGAAATTGATAAATCTGATTATGGGGGAATAAAACAGTTTTCGAAATTAAGTTCAAATTGAAAATTTTATTAAATTTAAATTTCGAATCGGACATTTTTTTTATATTAATGAAAATTTATGAAAATTATAGCATTTTTATATTTACCTATCGTTTACACATGCAAGCAGTGTTGCCAATTTAGCCCTTTTTGGGCTAAATTTAGCCCTTTTCAATCTTGTTTAGCCACAAAAAAATTAATTTAGCCTTTAGCCATTTTTCTAGCCTTTTTTATTTTCATTTAGCCATATATATTTACTCTAATGAAAATTATATATTTACTCTGATGATCTGAAATTTTTGCTATTGAAAATTAGTAAAATCAGTTTTTTTTTTTTACTTTTTTACAAATTTTTTTCAACATACTTTTTTTTTTAAATTATTAGTGAAACGAATTTTTTTGTTAAAAAAAATTCTCGATTTTGACTCATTGTAGGTCCAATTTACTATACCCTTATGTAATAAACAAAACACATTTTTTTAATTTCCTTGATAATTATAAATTTCAAACATCGAAATTTTGTTAATATTAAAGAATTTTTACAAAATGTTTGTACTTTTAATTTAAAAGGCGATTCTGTTCAAATTTCCGAACATCAAAATTTCGTTAAAATTGCAGAAGTTTTAAAAAATATTTGCATTTTATTCTTGCATTTTAAAAGTGTTAAATTTAACTCTGGATTAATAAAAAGATTTCGAACTTAAGTTCGAATTTTCGAACATGAGCTAAAACTAAGAATAACTGAATATACTATTAAAATTGACATAAAAGAATTTAATTTTATAAAATTTAAAAGCAAAAATTAAATTTCGAACATCGAAATTTGGTAAAAATTTTATTATTTTCACAAAGTTTTAGCAGTTTATTATTAATAAAGTGTTAAAATTAATTATGGTTGAATAAAAAAGGTTTCGAAATTAAGTTAGAATTTTCGAACATAAGCTAAAACTATGCAAAATTGAATTTATTATTGAAATAGACATTAATGAAATAAATTCTATGGATTTTCTTAGCAAAAAGTAAATTTCGAACTTCAAAATGTTGATAAAATTTAATTATTTTTAAAAAGTGGAAGCAGTTTAGCATTAATAAAGTGTTTAATTTAATTCTGGAGTAATTAAAAAATTTGCTATTAAAATTGTCATAAAAGAATGAATTTTATGAATTTTCCATGTAAGAAGTAAATTTCGAACATCGAAATTTCATTAAAATTTAATCATTTTCATAAAATTTTAGCAGCTTTATTGAGAAAGTGTTAAAATTAATTTTGGTTGATGAAAAAAGTTTCGAAATTAAGTTCGAATTTTCGAACAGATGCCAAAACTAAGAAAAACTGAATTTACTGAAAAAATTAAATAAAATAAATTAATTTTATGAATTTTCCTTGCAAAAAGTAAATTTCGAACATCGAAATTTCATTAAAATTTAATAATTTTTATAAAATTTTAGCAGAAAGTGTTAAAATTAATTTTGGTTGATGAAAAAAGTTTTCGAAATTAAGTTCGAATTTTCGAACATACACCAAAACTAAGAGTAACTCCTAAAATTGGCATAAAAGAAATAATTTTTATGAATTTTCAATGCAAAAAGTAGATTTCGAACATCAAAATGTAGATAAAATTTAATAATTTTTATAAAATTTTCGAAGTTTTGTATTAACAAAGTGTTAAAATTTATAATGGATGAATAAAAAAGTTTTCGAAATTATGTTCGAATTTTCGAACATAAGCTAAAATGAATTTAATAATTTTTACAAAGTTTTATCAGTTTTGTAGTGTTAAAATTGATTATGGTTGATGAAAAAAGTTTTCGAAATTAAGTTCGAATTTTCGAACATTAGCTAAAACCAAATAAAACTGAAAATACTCTTCAAAATTACATAAATAAACCTCATTTTAATAATTTTCCTTGGGAATTGTAAAGTTCGAACATCAAAATTGGGATAAGATAAGAATTGTTTACAAAATTTTTAAAATTTTCAGTGTAACATTCGTATTTTCTCTCATACATCAAACTAAAAAACCAACTTTTCCAAAAAAAATTGTTAAAAAACCATAAAAAGCTAAATATTTTAAAAATCTAAAATATCTGATTAATTTTGTATGAAGAATTTGGCCTGTGTTTAATAAATGTTTGCCCGTTGCCATTGCTTTGTCATGAACAATTTCAAGCCAAATGGTAAAAACCATTTGCCAAAATTAAACAAATATAAATCTAAAAACAAATTTCATACTTTAGTATGGTTTAGCTAAGAACGTGCTGGACTTTTAACACCATCTCGTTGCGTCAGTGGTTATAATTAGCCAACGAAAACAAACTGTAGAAAACAAGAATTGTAGACACACAAACAAAGCAAAAAAATAAAACGGAAAATAATTAAAACATATTTTATAGATTTTTGTTATTTACAGTAGTTATTTGGTTGGCTACATTTGCAGGCGTGTTTGTTAATGTGATCACTGACCGCCACCTCCAACTCCCAACTTGGCTGCCACTACCACACCATACCACACTATATGGACAACAATCACCATCATTATCAGCTGAACGATTTGGTGTGAACAACAACTACTGTTTTGGTTTTTTGTTTTTTTTTTTGTAAATTCTTTTAATAAAAATTAATTCTTTTACTTGTTCATAAAGTAATTTATTTTTGCCGTGTTCATAAATATTATTAATTATTTCTTTTTTGTTTCTCTATGTGTATGAGTTAGTATTTTTTGGAAATCGTGTTCAAAACATTATTATGTTGCCAATAATAATGTCTTGGATTGTATGGATTTTGGAGTTCAGTTGACCTTGAGCTGTTAATTGATCTTATAGACAAGTCAGACAAATTTTTGCCAGTCTATGACTGACTGTCGCACTGACTGTCTCAATGTAAACTATACAAATAAATTGTTTTAATTAATTTCTATAACAAACAAACTCAAACGTATTTTCATTTTTTAGCTACAGTTTTAAGCTTTACTTGAGATGTGGCTAATAAACTTTTAGCCAAATCAAGTCATTTGCAATCTTTATGTCGTTAATGTTGTAGTAAGTTTGGTTCTTAAATTCATTTTAAGCATTGCAATTTATTTCTCATTTAATGCTAGTGGTATTATTGATTTTATGGGGGTTTTTCTACCAAATGATCTAGATTGTTTTAGTGTATTTGTATTATTTAGTAGAAGAGAAAAATCTTAGAAAACAAAACTAAAACCGAGCATTTATTTGATTGTCTTTTAAGAACATAAAATAAATGAATGAATTCAATTAAGATATTTGAATGAATTGCTGCAATTTGAGAATGCTTAATGCTAAATAACTGTAGAGATTAATGGCCAATTTTAAGTTTGAATTATATAAACTAATATAGTTAGAACATTAGTTATTGCGGGTAATATATAATAATTTACTGTTTAATAATATTAATTGATTTTAATATGAATCTAGAAAATATTAAATCGCAAAATCGTTGTAAATTAATTTTCAATAAAACATGTAAGAGAGCAATATTCGGCTGTGCCGAATCTTATATAACTTTCAGCAAATTATACTTCAAAATACAAATTTTAAATATTTTTAGATAAAAATAAAAATTTTTTTCCAATTTTTTTTTTTCATTTTTTGGAAAAAAAAAATAAAAATTACTTTTTTGTTTTCCGATTTTGACCCATTTTAGGTCCAACTTACTATGGTCTTATATACGTCGTTGCAAAGGTCTTTGAAATATCTATCATTAGATATCCATATTGTCTATATTAATGACTTAGTAATCCAGATATAGGTCAAAAATCGAGGTTGTCCTGGTTTTTTCCTCATATCTCAGCCACTTGTGGAACGATTTTGCTGATTTTAAATAGGAAACTTCTCGAAAGCATGTCTGACAGAATTATTGAAGATTTGGATCCCGAAGATATCTGTGGTCTTCAGAAAATTGATTTCAACAGACAGACGGACATGGCTTAATCGACTCCGCTATCTATAAGGATCCGGAATATATATACTTTATAGGGTCGGAAAATTATATTGTGGAAATTACAAACGGAATGACAAACTTATATATACCCTTCTTACGAAGGTGAAGGGTACAAAAAGAATATGAGTTGTGATCAACCATATTTCTATCCAAAAAGCGATCTTTCATATGATAAATTGAGAAAACCTTAAATCGATCTTCTTGATCATTATATAGCGGAGTCGGTATAGTTATGTCCGTCTTTCTGTTGATATTAACTTTCCGAAGCCCCGAAATAACTTTTATACATGTTTGACACTTCTATCTATAGTTCAACTTAGATTGCTATATAAATTCGAGAAAATCGTCCCACAAATTTTATTTTTCTCCAAAATTATCATTCATACTTTTGACCACAAACCGATATTTTATGGGAAAAATTGAGAAAACCTTAGATTGTCAATAAATATGTAAATAAGATTTTGTACTGAGAAATGGAGCTTGACCTGTGATGACCTCTGACCAAAAATATATCATTTATGGGGAATATTTAGAAAACTTTAAATGTTTAATATATCGAGCCCTTAGCGCCAAATAATCATAAGCGACAAAACACAAGTTTTACAGGAGAAGGTTTGTTTGATTATTTTGAAATTTATACATAGAATTAAAAATGTTATGATGAGATCTATGGTCTGTTCAATAACAAAAAAATTATTACGAATTATCACAAATTGTTTATAATTTTCCAGATTTTCAATACAAAATTAAAATTTTTGTGTGAAAATTTGTAAAAAATTGTAATAGTTTTTTGTTATTGAGCAGACCAATAATATAATTTCGTTCAAGCTCTTTGTCTATTTTTCAAAAATATTTATAACTTTTGACAATTAAAAATTTATTGAAAAATATGACAAAAAATGTTTTTTATTGAATTTTTGCATAGATAAAAATTTTTCGAATTGAAATTAAATTTTTATTTATGAATAGTTTTTAATGAAATTTCACTTTACCTAAAAAATAGGTGTTTTTTTAATTGGACCTGGTCCCTGGGTAACAACAATTTTTAATCTTTTTTTTCATTTAAAATATTTTATGAAAACTTAGCTTTCAGAAAATATAAATTCCTTATATATCCTCTTAGACATTTTTTGCGATAACATAAAAAGAAGAAAAGTTTTTTTTTCCTAAAAAATTTGCGAAAAATTGCATTTTTAAAATTTTTTAAATTTAAATGCATATAACTTTGGACTTAGTCATTATTTTTAAACAAATTTTTTTCTATGAGACACAGAGATATGTTCCTAGTCCAATAAAGGAAAACTGGAGAAAATCGGGAAATATTTGGATACGCTGTTATCAAAAAACTGGAGTAGGGTAGGTAAAAATGTTGAAAATTTAATTTTCAAATGCGAATATCTCCTTAGCTATCAGAGATAGTTGACAGCTACAACGAGGTTTTTGTAGTGCTCGACGAAATTCTACATGTGTAATTTTTTTGAAATCGGAACACAAACGAAGAAATAGGATCGTTTTAAAAATGTAACATACCCGAGGTGTCCTAATTTGGGGACCCTTGGTTGCGCCCCTGGCAAGACCATGAGGTCCGCATTCAAGACTTAAACTCGACAATACTTCTTCTTTGCGCGTGTAAAATTTCATTGAAACCAATCTAACCATTTAGAAGTTACAGATTTATTTCCCTCTTTTTTTCTATAAATGTAAACATTAACTTACGATAAAATCTAACCCCCTATAATTTTGAAGTTATTAACAATTTTGATATTCTGAGAACACTAAAACATCAGTCGGTTCATAAAATTTTAATTTTTGCAACAAAAAAAATTAGAAAATTTCGCTAAGGGCTCGATATTTATACAACAAAATCAATTTTTTTTCCAAAATTACAAGGTCCGACTCATAAATTTATATAAAGGAGACCTTAGATAGGAAGTATTCATTAATTACATTTTTCTTAGCTCTAAGCAATTCCGCATCATTATCATACAATATCCAGCATATTTCAGCTATCCAAATTTACTATCGAGGGTAAAATAATAGAGATATTAGTGAATTTTAGTTAAATTTGAACTATATTTTTTTCATGCTAAATTTTTGGGGTAGGTACTTTAAAACAAAATTCTTAATAAATGCGAAATTAACCCTAGACTCTCTTTTGTTATGTCTTATTTCTGACTTTCTGGTTGAGTTTTCCGTTTTGGTGTATTCAGGGACTTATAGTAAAATTTCACGGATTATATTTTTGCGGAACATTTTAACCCCTTAAATCCCTGTTTTAATGCTGTTTTTTTTGCTATATTTTGAAAGAAGGACAAAAATACCCATGCCTTGAGGATGTAGAGGGTTAACATATTCTACAAAAATGTTCCCGTAACATTTTACATAAATTTGCTGAACACATTTTACACCTAAAATGTAAGGAACACATGGTTTCTTATGCCGATTAACAATAAGAATGTGCCAGAGTTGGGAAACTTTAAACCCCGCCTCAAATAAAATTCAGATGTAAACATTCAAAAAGCCTATACATGAGTCTTTTTATTTTGTCTCCTCTATCAAAATTTATTGGTTGGACCTTGTAATTTTTTTGTGTTGTACAGTGTAATCGTTTAATTGACAAAATGAGCTCGATCTGCGATCACTATCTTCGGGATCCAAATCTTCAATAATTCTGTCAAACATGCTTTCGAGAAGTTTGCTATTTAAAATCAGCAAAATCGGTCCACAATGGCTGAGATATGAGGAAAAAACCAGGACAACCTCGATTTTTGACCTATTTTTGACATATATCTAGATTACTAAGCCATTAATATCGACAATGTGGATATCTAATGATTGATATTTCAAAGACCTTTGCAATGACGTATATAAAACTATAATAAGTTGGACCTACAATAGGTCAAAATCGGAAAAATATTTTTAACCCAATTTTTTTTTGCACCAAAAGTTTTTTTCGTGCAAAAGATTTTTAAGATTCGGCACAGCCAAATATAGACTCTTACTTGTTTAATTTAAAAAACTCTAAAAACCCTCAATCTTCAATAACTTTTTATATAACCGTTTAATTAAGAAAATAATATGGAAGTGTGATCACTCATACTTTTGAAGTAAATTTAATTTATTCAGTAAAATGTCAATAAATAAACATCCACCTTAAAGTATACCGATCGAATCACTTTCTGAGTCACTTAAACGATGTCCGTCTGGCTGGCTGGTTCTTGGTTGGCTGGCTGTCCATGTAAACCTTGTGCGCAGAGTACAGGTCGCAATTTTGAAGATATTTCGATAAAATTTGGTACAAGGAGGAAGCCTATTGAAACTGGCTGAAATCGGTCCATTATTTCACCTAGCCCCCATACAAATGTCCTCTCGAAATTGGACTTTATCGGTCATAAATGTTTAATTTATATATGTATCTACACAAATTTCGCTCCAAATAAGTTTCATATATAAAAAATTTATGTCACCAAATTTTGTTACGATCGGTCCATAATTAGTCATAGCTCCCATATAAGGCCCACTTCCGAAAATCACTCACGAATATAAATTATTGATATTTTAAAAGAAAAATATTTTTATTCATTTACTTGGTGTAGGGTATTATATGGTCGGGCCATACTTTCTTACTTGTTTATTATGAAAAACTCAAAAATATTAAGTCGTCAATAAATAAAAGTTTAATTAGGAAATGAGTTTGATCTGTGATCAGTGATCACTCATACTTCTGACCATCAACTTTTATATGACAAACGAATATTTAAATAGTCAATAATGTTGTTACTAAACGTTTAATTAACGACCAGATTTCTCATATTTCTGTAGTATCGTCGGGTTTAATCCAGAAAAGGAGTTCGATCTGTGATCACTAGGGTGGCCCTGTTTTTGCATTTATTCGATTTTCGATAAGAAAAATTGCGAAAAGCGTTTGTAAATAAGCGTTTAGTGAAGAAAAAGAGTTACATATATATGATCATCAGGGCAAGTTTAAATGTGCACAATATTAGGTGACATGATTTCTGTATATAAAAACTTATTTGGAGCGAAATTTGTGTACATATCTATATGAATTAAACATTTATCACGGGTTAAGTCCAATTTCGGGAGGACATTTGCATGGGGGCTAGATGAAATAATGGACTGATTTCAGCCAATTTAAATAGACTTCGTGCTTGTGCCGAAATAGTAGTTTATACCAAATATCGAAATATCTTCAAAATTGTGACCTGTACTTTGCGCACAAGGTTTACATGGACAGCCAGACGGACGGACGGACATCGTTTAATCAACACAGAAAGCGATTCTGAGATGATCGGTATACTTTATGGTGGGTGTTAGGGTAATATTTATGGGCGTTATAAACACCTGCATAAAAAGCATTATACCCTCCGCACTATGGTGATGTTGTACATGTTTCGATGCCTGTTTATGGGTAAAAAACTCTAAATCAATATTTTCCTTAAAGCAATTATAGCCAAGTGCGAAATATGAACATTTAAAAAGTTTAAAAAAGTTTTTTTTTCCTAAAAACATGTAAAATGTACAAAAGCTTACTTTTTTCTTAAAAAACTTGCCCTGGTGATCACTCACATTTCTCACTTTATTTTCTTGCCAAAATTATGTATAACATGGGAAATATTTTTTGTTTGCAAATAATGAAACCCTTTAAATCAGTGTAATTACAGGGTCATTTTAGCTGTAACAATCAACCTCAATTCTATAATTGTGTATTATAGAAAGAAATAAACCCATTAACACGCGCCGCTGGTACATATCTATATACATAATGAAAGTGAGTGTATTTTTGTTTTATTTTCATTTTACTTTTTAGGTTTTTGTGCAAATAATCGCACCTAAAATGTGGTACAGAGGTACTGCACGTACTGTTTACTAGTTCAACACAGTATGTATCACGAAATACACGTAACGCAGAGACGGTGGCAATGGCAGCATCAGCTGAACAACCCACATGTCATTTAATTGCATGTTTGGATACGGTTGTTTCAATTTTGGCCGCCTGTATTGTACGTACTCCTATTATTAGACTATCATGCAATTACTAGATGTACAATGTACTTACAGCGATCAAAAAGCGAATTGAACAAAAAATGTTTGATGGAAGTGGTCGTAATATAAAAGTGCTACAGAAATGTATTTTATTTGAACTCCAAGTATATATAGAGAGAAAACAGATTAGTTGTGTTAATCGACAGAAATTCAATTGCTAATTGCTGATGGCGTTGTATCAGTGAAGTTCCGAAAAGGACTAAACAGTTCAACACATTTAATATCTTATCAAAGAAAGGTCTCGATTTGTTGTCTGGATAACCTAGTGTTACTCAATGTTGACCGAGAGTTCAACAAAATAGCCAAGTATTGTCCGCTTCCCTGCAAACTGAAACATCGACTCACATGCAGAGTTGAGTTCAAATCCAGCCTTTATTTTCGTAATTGAAAACAAATTTTTGTTATTTTTTGTGTTTCAATTACGAAAATTATCTATTCAATAATTTTTGTATTTGAAATTCAACCAATAACGAAAATTGTATATTCAATTGTCAAAATAATCAAATTCAAAACTCAAAATTCAATAGAAAATATCAAGAAATTTTGTTTTTGAGCAAATGAATACTTGATTTAATTATGAAATAATTGAAACCAGTTCAATATGGGATAAATGTTTGAATTGAAATATAATTTTTTCTGTGTACGCAGAAAACGAGACAAACTTTTTCAAAACTGAATCTTATCTTACTATTGCAAGATTTAACATGCGATGTCATGGTGGAATATTACGGTTTCATATCTGGCCTCATATCCAGATCGTTAGTCGGCCAATTCCCGCTTCAAACGAAGCAGTGTATTCTGTGCAGATTCCCAGTGATGGTCTGGTCAGATTTCATGAGCTCATAATAGATAGGACTCTCTTGCTCTCACCAAATACAGAGAATTAACTTAGGGCCATGGCTATTTGGCTTTGGTGAGGATTTGGGTGGTTGGTCAGGCTTCACGTACGATATCTTACGCTTCGGGTTGATTTCTTGCAAAATATATTTTCCATTATAGCGTTTTGTATATGCAAAATCGTCTTTCAAGGTCTCTCGGCTTCAATACGTATTGTACCCAATTTCCATGCACACGCAGAGAAAAAACATGGTTGTGGTAACCATAAACTAAGAGCAACATATTATGATCAGATTTTTGCTTGTAGTCCAAAACATATTATGATCATTATTAGTATCATAAAATATCATAATATGTTCTAAAATAATCAAATTATGATAAAAATCAATCATAATATGTTTTGAAATAATCATATTATGATAAAAAACAATCATAATATGACCCAGAGTCATCATATTTATGACCCAATTAAATCATATTATGATCCAAAACAATCATATTATGATCCAAAGTAATCATATTATTATTAAAATTTATTTTTGGAAATGCATAATTTTAATAGGATTTAGTTTTAAAGTACTAAATTCACAATTAAAATATTATTGATAAAATCAAATTTATTGTTATTCGCTCTAGGAAAGTTAAAGATAATATATAAATAAAACTATAGAGTGAATGGGAATTACAGACACTCAAAATTTACTTGTAAACACAACACAGCTTAGACAAACACCAGCACTCAAAAATGGTTGGAAAAAAGACTATTAAAAGTAAACATATTTTGTTTGCATCTTAAACATATTATGACTAAATAATATAATATGTTTACCTATTTATCAATATGTAGTTGTTGTAAACATATTTTGTTTGCATCTTAAACATGTTATGACTACGCGTATATAAACCTAACATTTAATGGTTGTATATAAAAATAATATGTTTACCTAATTATCATTATTTAGTTGTTCGAAAACCATATTCATATTTATAATTGCGATGAAAATATAAACGTTTACAGTAACTATAATATTGTTGAAATTAAATTAAAACAATAATTATATGTTTACGACAACAATATATTGTTACAGAGAACATAGTATAGTTGTCGTAACCATGTCCAACCATGTTTTTTCTCTGCGTGCAGCTAGCATACGTTTTGAAATTGCTGCTTGTGTAGCTCCCAATGATTTTGCAAGCTACTTGATGACTTTTACAACAATATCCATGGAGTAATGCTTCCAATTCTTGGCCTCCCAACTTTTTTGGCTGCCCTGGGCGTTCTATGTCTTCCGTATCAAAATCACCTCTTTTGAACCGCACAAACCATCTCTCGCACCAAAGTGGGGCAGAATCATAATTTTTTGGAAATAAATCTGGCATTTCTAAACGGCTGGTTGGGATAAAATAAGACACGGACATAGACAAGGAGTATTTGAGTTTAAGTTATTAAAATGGATCCTACAAATGCTCCAGGGGCAGCGCTATGGTGGCTCAAAATAGGGTACCTTCGACATGTAACATTTTAAAACACTTGCAATTTTTATCCCATCCGATTTCAAAGCTTTTTTATATTTTTGGAAAGTCCTCGTCTAGATCTTGAAAAAACATACATGAGTGTGCTATTTATCTCTTATATTTGCCGAGTTATAGCCATTTCGAAATAGAAAATTTACCATTCCTATTTTTTTAAAAAAATATTGGTCGAACTTTGGACCGAACGGACTCGAATTTATTTTGTTAGTTAGACAACTAAATTACCAATAACATGCAGAAGATTTCAGATCAATATCAATTATGGATTCAAAACTAAAGGATTTTCAATTTAAAAATTCAAAAAATAGTATATTTTTGCTGTTTTTTGGACAAAAAAGTGACTTAACTCTTTTTTTATTAAAAAACAAATTTCTTTAAGAACATATAACAATTTTATGTTTTTCTCTAAAGCTCCTTTACGGAGAACATTTTGGTATAAAAAACATGTTCCATTTTTCGAACATGTCGGCCCTACGACCTTTGGAAATTGACCTATTTTTTATAAAAAGTACAAATTTGGGCCACATGTTCTAAAATCCCAAAGCTGGGATCAGAAAACGGAAAGCAGTTTTGGAAACCCTGATGTGTTCCTTATTCAGCCCTAAAGTATTTTACCAGCCCCGAATTAAATGTGGACCCTATAGGCAAAACTGTAATAAATACCATTTTTGGGATTTTCGCTCCAATTTTTAGGAATTACGGGATTTCCTTTGACCTTTTGACAAGTTTTTTTACACCTTGTTATTTAGACTGACAAACATAAAAAACGCTGAAAATTTCATTGAGTTTCGCTAATAAATAAAGATTTTATTACATATTCATTGAGTTTCTAAAACTAAAATTTATATCAAAATTTTAGTAGGATTGCAAATATTAGGAACAATTTGATCCACATTTATTCCGAGCTATATTTTTTTGTTTAGATAATTTAATTTTTGGTCTTACAAAGTATGAAAAAGTGCAATATTTTTGAAGGACGGAGATTTAAAGTGGCATATTTTTGAATCTAATTGAGATATTGACTTGAAAGACTTGAAAAAAACTTGTTTACTTTAAAAAAGTACCGTTAAGTTGTCTCTCATTAAAAAAGTTAAATATTGCTTTTGGATGGGAACAACAAAGATATAAAAAAACAAGTAAGAAAGTATGGTCGGTCAAGCCCGACCATATAATACCCTACACTAAGTAAAAGAGCAAAAAAATTTTTCTTTTAAAATTTCAATAATTTATATTTTTGAGTGATTTTCGGAAGTGGGGTTATATGGGGGCTATGACCAATTATGGACCGATCACCATGAAATTCGGTCGTGTGATTTATGTCTATATTAAAGTTAACTATGTTGAATTTTGTGTGTTTACCAACATTTTTAAGCGATTTATGCACGTTAAAGTGATTTTCGGAAGCGGGTCTATATGGGAGCTATGACTAATTATGGACCGATCGTAACAAAATTTGGTGACATTAATTTTGTGTATATAAAACTTATTTGGAGCGGAATTTGTGGAGATACATATATAAATTAAACATTTATGACCGATAAAGTCCAATTTCGGGAAGACATTTGTATGGGGGCTAGGTGAAATAATGGACCGATTTCAGCCAGTTTCAATAGGCTTGGTCGTTGAGCCGAAAAAATAATATGTATCAAATTTCATCGAAATATCTTCAAAATTGCGACCTGTACTCTGCGCACAAGGTTTACATGGACAGCCAGCCAGCCGACCAGACGGACGGACGGACATCGCTTAATCGACTCAGAAAGTGATTCTAAGTCGATCGGTATGCTTTAAGGTGGGTGTTACACTAATATTTTTGGGCGTTATAAACATCTGCACAGACGCATAATACCCTCCCCACTATGGTGGTGTAGGTTATAATAAGTGCGTTTATAGGAATATGCTCCAGTGTATATCTTTCTTCCTCATTTTTAAATATTATTGGTTAAATTCACTAAAATTTATTGTCAGTCAATAAGCTATTTCCAATGTTATTTACACTATAACAAACTAAATATATCCACTTCAACTACAGCCGGTGCATATTAAAATGCTTAAAGAAAGCGGGAGCAGCATCAGCATCTTAAACATCTGAACTCTTGCAGCAAAAACTAAAGAAAAAACGAACTACTTATGTACATAGTGGCTCAGAGGTAACAGGCATAAAATTATGACTACATTTTAATGATTATTATGCTGCAAAAAAAATTTAAGGTTTTACCAAGTAACGAATACAAACCAACCAACAATGTCGCTTCAGGGCTGGCAGCAACATACGAGTGCAATAAAATGAAAAGAAAAGCATCTAAGTAAAAAATTACCGCACTCATTTTATATAGTCATTCAGATACATACGAGTCCTAGACTCTCAAGACAGCAGCAACAGCAGCTAGCTTCCAATGAATGGCTAGAAATTGTGGCTGCCACACAAAAATAGTATATCACGTACTTACAGTGTGTATGCAAACAAACAAACAAACAGACAGACACACTATACACATGTACATAGTTGTATGTATGAATAAACATATGTTTGCATTTTGTATGTTGCATGCAACACATGCAATGTCGTCTAGGTTTTTTTTTTTTTTTGTCGTCATCATTATCATCATTGTCAGTATTGCCTTTTGCCGTCAGAGCCAGTCATTGTTATGCAAATTGTTATTATTGCTCCCTGCACTCCTACTTCGAGTGAAATACAAAAAAGAAGTAAAATAAAAATGAAACTCTATTATGTGCTGTTAAATACTTAGATATAAGAAACTAAAAACTACATTTTCACACTTGCCACAGTCAGTCTATTCACATATAATGCCACAATAGAGAGCTTTTTTAATGTGTGTGATGTGATTTTAAAGTTGCTATTGAACAAAAGGACTAACTTTATATTTATACACTGTACTTGTAATATGAAATACGAATACAGTTTTAGTAGGGTGGCACTAATTTTTTTGGGAAATTTGGATGCATGAATGAAGACATTTGTCATTTTGATGTTCATTTCAGATACATCCATAAGAATGTGCCAAAAGATGCTGCATAGAATATTTAATCTTCAATTTTCTAGGCATGGATTGTGACGAAGACGATGTCTCCTCCTCTTCTTGATTGTGTTTTTATCTAAAGAAGTCATTATATGGAAAATTGAATAGCTATTTGAAGAGGAAGTGATCTGCTAACAAATTTCACAGTTGAGCTATCGATCAACGATCCTTGCTGTCCAACAAGTGTAGAATTTCAATAATCTCTCCGTTAGTTACCTCAACAATTTATACAAATGGAACATTAATATTCATTATATAAGACTATTTGTATTTACTTATACAAACAAATACAAACTATTTCTAAACTAATGATGAGCAACATGGAACAACACAAGTATCTACGTCCATGAAAGAAGTGTTCCTGTATCAGTCTGTAGCTCGTCTTATATAAACCTATTCCATTCCAGTTATCTGTCACCCAATTCCATTTCGTACACAATCACTGTCTCTTTCCCTTTACCCATGTCAGACATCATGTACTCTCCCGTTCCTACACAAGTGTATTCGAATCCACGATCTTCGGTGATTGCTTCCAAATTTAGCAGTCGAAAAAGGCTAATATTTGTACGACCTGTCTATTGACAGCAGTTATACTCAGGGTATGTGAATCATCCATCTGATGTTATCAACTAGGGCTGGATAGTGGCAAAGAAAATTGCGCATTGTCTCCTATGTCTTCTCCTATCTAATTTCGTAGATAAACACGCTGAATATTTGTAAGAGCTGTCGATCAGCATTGGTTAAGCCCAGTGTGAATTTTCGATATGCTTCATATATTAGTTCTAAATTCAAGTATCCTACTACAATCATGACCGTTACCTGAGAGCCTCTCTTAAAGAAAGCTCTTAAAGTATGCAGTGGACAATATTGTTCCGGAACGAGTCTTATTGCAGAGTTGCAGCAAATCTATTAGCCATAAGATAAAAGAGTTCAACATCGCAAATAAGCCTTAAATTATGTGGTTTTAACCAGTGTTTAAAAAGCTACGATAACTAACAAATTTTTAACTATTGCTACAACTACTGCTTCAAAAAAGTGTATGTAGCGGTAGCAGTAGCATTTGTCTTTTTTCGTTTTCTTGTTTTTTTAAAACTACTGCTACCTTCAAAATATAAAACTCTTAACAGAGCAGTAGTAATAAAACATGAATTGTAAATGGAGTAGTAGCATAAAAATTTAATTTTTAAGGTAGCAGTAAAGTAGCAGTTGATGCAGCAGTTAAGGTAGCAATAAAAGTAGTCAAAAAAGAAAATCTTCAGTCATAACACCAAAATTGACAGAATTAAACACTGTGTGTTGTTTTTGTTTTCTCAGATGTTCGTGTTTCTAACAGAAATATCGTGTTTTCTGTGTGTATAACAAAAAAGCCGAACTTTTGTTTACAACACGACCAACATACACAAATATACATTCACAACAACAACACATAATATAATTTTTTGGCTGAAGATTTTTATTTTTGACTTATTTTATTGCTACCTCAACTGCTACTTAGCTGCTACTTCAACTGCTACTTAACTGCTACTTCTTCTACTACCTCAACTGCTACTTCTATTACTACTAAATTTTAAAAGTAGCAGAATTAATAAAAAACTAATGACTGCTACATCAAAACTTTTTCTTTTTTAAGGTAGCAATAGAAAATAAATTACTCTGCTACTTTTAAATTTTTCTTTTATTAGTACTACTACAACTACTGCTACCAAAATGTGAAGGTAGCAGTAGTAGTAGTAATTACCCAGTATGCAACATTTCGAGTCAGTTCTTTTTATCGAACTTATTTCGAATTAAAATCGAAAATATGAATTTATTATGATGCTCTATCCAATCTACATTTTTTAGAATATCGTATTTTAATATTTTATAGAAATGGCGAATAATGTTCGAGTTTTTTTTTAATGTAAAATTTTATTTTTTCACAAATTGACAAATTCATATACATACATATTATTCTCTTGTCAATTTGTGAGAAAATAAAATTTTATTTCTTATCCTATCAATAACATATTCATAAAAATATAGTTTAACACGAAAAATGAATCGAAGACATCTTAAAAGAAAAGCGCAGCCAATTATTGATGTTGTTTTTGACAATTCGAATCTTCAAAATCAGCAAACATCAGAAATATGTGCAGAGCTTATTGCATTTGAAAATGAAAACACATCTAACGCAACATTATTGGCTAATAATAGAGGTGTTGAATATGCATTATTTCAAGAAGAAATTGCTCGATGGTATAAAGTATACGAAATTGTTCATATATTTAATCGAAATCGATTCATTTTAGAACATTTTTAATACCGAAAAAGGTATAGTATATCGATAAAAATTAGAATCAGAATAATGAACGATTTTCGACTCTTTATCGCTCTGCACTCTACTTAGGAAAACACGCACATTCTCGACATTATATCGAAGTCGATATCGATAAAATTTTACGAAAAAATGATTCATTTTCGATATAACTTCGAATCATTTTGCATACTGGGTATTGACTCCGAGTTTTTATTAATTTTTTAACTAGACTACTTGTGTTTTTTCGTTGCTACTGCTACTTGTAGTCTAGTTTTTTAAACACTGGTTTTAACACACAACACAGAAAACATAAATTTGCAGCCAATCGATTGATTCGATTATATTCTCAGATTTTTTCTGTTCTAGCAAAATAAAATCACTGTTTTCCAAGGCAGCCGAGTATAAGCGGAAAACTGTGACACGTTTTATTAAGAACAGTATTAAGAGCAACTCCTTTGACCCTATGATCATCGGCCAAACAGTGCATCATATATGACTTTCAACTTTCATATTGCCCTTCAACTTGACTATATGGCCGCCATAAACACTTTTGTTTAGTGCCTGCATGTTCTCGGATAGCTTTGAAACTAACTCGTATGGCGCTCGTATACTTTGTGTGATAGTTAGGCATCTTGTCTCTATGGCCGAAACAAAGGATTTATATCTGCGATTGTCGTTAGCAATATGTTTGATTTCGGATGATACACCGGTCTCCGCTGCTTTCATTTCCACTAGTCTGCACCTGTTACATTATCTTTTGGTTTGCGTAGGGTATGCCAGGACCATTTACATCGATGTATTTCTACGAATCGGTGTCTGCCCAGTCTGTTCCACATCTCATTGTTTGTGATGAAGTTAGGCCACCATATTCGCAGTATTTTACGCAGACAACGATTTAAAAAAGCTTGCATTGTTTGCTGTTCGCAGTTGGATGAGTTCCACGTTTCACATACGTAGAGTAGGACAGGCTTTACATTGGATTAAATATCATTATTTTTGTGTCTCTGGATATGGTTATGAATTACAAAGCAGATGAGGGCACGCCGAAGGCAGCCTTAGCTTTACATACACGGGTGATAGTTTTTCTTGGAGTTGTATTCAGAGTGATCGCAGAAGTTTCTAGGCCATAGAATCAAGTTGTATTGGATTTATTGAACTTGATGAGATAATACGCCATAGTACCGCGATTTGATATCGCAGCGATGACAATTGCGCGCATAGTAGAGATGATGATCATTCGTATTTAACGTAATTAATGATGGAATGATCAACAAGAAGTTTTAAAAAACCGATGTAATCGTCTCAAGTGTGATACTGTTAAAGTCTACCTTTAACAGGCTTACTCGCCATCCTAGAGATGGTACTTGCTCCGACCGATCAACAAGTTTTATAGAGCCGTTATAATCGTCACAAGTTTGACACTATTAAATGTTGTTACCTTGTTAGTCAAGAAAGACATTATAGTCCACCTACTTGACAGTTGTATCAATGTATGAGCGAGATAAGCATTATCTCGACATACCTGTAACCATAGGCCTTTTGTAGATTAGGACTGTCTGATATTTTTAAAGAGCATCATATAATATTTCCTGAATTATTTGGTTTCGTATAAGAGACCTTCCCTCTTTTGTGAATGTACTACATTTGGTCTATGGTCCCGGAAGTTGAGATCATTTCTGCCACTGCATTATGTTGCAGATCTGAATGTAATCTATTTCATATTCAGTTTTAAAAAAAAGTATTGGTAAATGTAGAAGATTTGTCACATTTTCTACTTAATATATGTTTCATTATCAATTCGCCCTTATGTCGATTTAAGCTACTCTTCCTTATGACCACAGATATAGAGCCCTTAGCGCCAAATTATCGTAAGCGACATTTTCAAAATTTTTTTTATTGCAAAAATTAAAATTTTATGGACCGACTGATGTTTTAGCGTTCTTAGAATATCAGAACTGTTAATAACTTCAAAATTATAGGGGGTAAGATTTTATCGTAAGTCAATGTTTATATTTTACAGTAAACGAATTTTATCGTAAGCGACACACAGTGGTATAGAAAAAAAAGGGAAATAAATCTGTAACTTCGAAATGGTTAGATTGGTTTGAATGAAATTTCACATGCTCAAAGAAGAAGTGTTGTCGAATTTTGAACGTGGACCTTATGGGCCAACCTGGGGCGCGACCAAATGTTCTCAAAGTAGGACACCTCGGGTATGTTACATTTTTAAAACGATCCTATTTCTTCCTATAAAAAATATATACACATAAAAAATCCTCTCATCGAACACTAAAATCTCCTCGTAGCTATCAATTATCTCTTATAGCTTAGGAGATATTCGAATTTGAAAATTAAATTTTCAAAATTTTTACCCACCCTACTCCAGTTTTTTGATAACAGCGTATCCAAATATTTTCCGATTTTCTCCCGTTTTCCTTTATTGGACTAACAATATATGTATGTGTCAAACAGAAAAAGAATTGTTCCAAAATAATTACTAAGTCCAAAGTTATATGCATTTGAATTTAAAAAATTTTAAAAAGGCGATTTTTCGCTAATTTTTTTTGGAAAAAAGAACCTTTTTTCTTTTTAAGTTATAGCAAAAAATTTCTAAGAGGATGTATAAGAAATTTATACTTTCTGAAAGCTTAGATTCCATAAAATATTTTAAATAAAAAACAATTTAAAAATTGTTGTTACCGAGGGGACCAGGTTCATTCTAAAAACACCTATTTTTTATGTAAAATAAAACTTTAGGGCAAAAATTCTCAAATTGCATATTCGATATTTAAATATAGTAACCGATTTTAGGTGGCCAAATATGTTTCTAATTATTTTCTAAAGCGTTCCGATAACCCCTACTCTGGTATGGATATTATAGCCAAAAAACTAAACATTCCCATTTTTAGAATTTTTCAACACTTTTTTGTGAATTGCGGGATTGCTGATAACAAATTTAAAAATTTGTTTTTTTTCCATTTCAAATAGAAAAATCTACATAACGGTGAAATTTCATTAAAAACTATTCATAAATAAAAATTTAATTTCAATTCGAAAAAATTTTATCTAAAAAAAAAAATTCAATAAAAAAAATGTTTTGCCATAATTTTCAATAAACTATTCCATGAATTTTTAATTGTCAAAAGTTATAAATATTTTTGAAAACAGCTTGAACGAAATTATATTATATCGCATCATAACATTTTTAATTCTATGTATAAATTTCAAAATAATCCAAAAAAAAACCTTCTCCTGTAAAATTTGTGTTTTGTCGCTTACGATAATTTGGCGCTAAGGGCTCGATATAATGACTGATCGTCTCATATATCGGAAAACAAATGCGCAGATGTTGACAACAGATTTTACAAAAAATCTATATGCAGACAGTTGATAAAATCTATAAGAAATACGGCGGTTCTTGAAGGATAACGTACATATATATCTAGCTGGGTATATTTTATTTTACTTTTATTTGTCATTTAGTAAACCCATGTATTTTTTTTCTTTAATACAATGTACCACCCTAATATTCTCACATATGCCAATATCAAAAAACAGCAGCACCCATTGAGCTTAAGTATCGTAAACCTTTATGTTTTGATAGCTGTTTTTTCTCGGTAATTTAGTTTTTTTTTTTTGTTTGTTTGTATACTTTGTCTTAAAGCTGGCAATATGTCAATTGTGGTTTTCATAAATCACTCAAATACATATTGAAATTAAAGCAACAAAAACAATAACAACAACGACAACATTAACATTTCTTACAACAACTGTAATAAACAGCATGCAATGTTATGTTTTAAATTACAATCAAATTCACTCTTGCACTCTCGTGTGCTAAAGAAAAACAAAAATCAATCATTTCTTACATGATTAAAAGGCATTACAGTGTTCAGATCAGTTGCAAAGACAACAATTCGAAACTGTTTATTAGAAGTGAAAGACGCCGAAAAGAAAAACATTTTTTTTATGCTATTTGCAATTTTGTCAACGTACAGATAAATGCGGAAAAATTTTGTGTATTGTCAATAGTGCAGATCCAAAGAGAGAAAAGCCAACAAATAAACAAATCTTGTCAAAGATCAATTTAATGCGCTTTGTAAGAGATTTAAAGAGTTTCTTTGAAATTTGACTACATCATAAATAATTCTTTGTTTAAAGTTAAGCTTTATGACTTGGAGTATGAAGGAAAACTTATATGAATATTTATATTGTGGAGTTTAATATGACACTGGGTTTTTGTCAGAATGATTATATAGTTAAAATGGTAGGTTTATATATTTGCGCTAGGAAATATCATATTGAAACACGTTTTAGTTTAAATTCTTTTCTCGACCGATAGACATTTGTATTTGTCGTGATAGTAAATATGTACATCAGTGACCAG
This sequence comes from Calliphora vicina, assembly GCF_958450345.1. NCBI lineage: Eukaryota > Metazoa > Arthropoda > Insecta > Diptera > Calliphoridae > Calliphora > Calliphora vicina. The sequence goes on from NC_088784.1 coordinate 78,589,434, forward strand.
AACTTAAATTTGGTATTCTTTTCGGCAATGATACTCGTACGATTGATACACTATCATCTTATCGCACAAGAAAAAGTCTACGATATCGGTGGCCAGTTCACACCATGCCCTCAAATCTCTCATAGAGAATGTCCAATGTGGCATGAGCTGTGTGGCATATGGTAATCGACACACAGCATTCGCTGTTGATGTAATGTTCTGGGCAACGTCGTTCTCAAAGAAATATCGACCGATGACAAAGCTAGATGGACGTTCTTGGATCTAAAGTGGATTGGTATTGTCCCAAATTTGACAATTTTGTTTGTTGAGATACCCATTCATACAGAAATGGACCTCACTGTCAAATTATCTAAGTACGAGGAATTTTTCCCAAACAGAATATCCACTTTGATAGAACAATTTTATCATTTGCATGTGTTGCTGAACACTATATCCGTCCATGGTGATTTGGCATAACAAACTGAATAAATGACAGCAAATTCGACAGATGTAGCTTCAAACATTAATATTGCCGCTATCTACTGCCAAATTTGGAAGTTCCTCGTTTTTGTATATCAATCAGTGGATACTTTCCTTCTAATATCTGTTTACTACATATTAACTTCGCCTACCATCCCGTTGAAAATTAAATATTACTCTAATGTTTGAGGGTATTCTTCAAAATCCATTTCGTAGTTTATCCACCGCGTTGAAGAGAAGGCAGAATGATTCTTCTAAAATTTCATAGTTCTATCGATGCTGTTGTGAAATGAGTTTTAATGAAATTATAATTTTACGGAGGACCTTTTCCATTTGATGACAATTGAATCATTCAATACGCTATAAGGCGGTTCATATAAGCGGCTTCAGAAAAAATTGAGACGTAAACTTATTTTGAAGAGTTTCAATAACTTAAGTGATTTCAAACCAGGCTTTTTTACATTTTTAAACTAGATAGTTCATGAATTATAATAGATTAGAGATTAATAATCAATAAAATGTGTTTGAAATTATCACCATCAGAACTAGTCCTAAAGAAGCATTAAAAGAAGAAGTAGTTCATTTATGAGAAGTTTCAGTTCGAAATTGTCACCATGGAACTAGTAAGGAGAAACAATTGAGAACATTTTATTTCTGCCTAAATTTAAAAGATTATCGCATATCGGCATAATTTTAGTCATTTAAGTACTCAAGGTAAGATGGCATATTCCAATCGTCCATCATGAAATGGATTAGAATATTTAGAGGTAGTATGGAATCAGGATATATTCATATGCCGAAAAAGACTATATTTCAATAAATCTATCATAATTTTTATTAAAAATACTGGAAAGCGTATTCATGTCATGAATATTTTTACTCAGCGACACTTCTGCAATGCAAAGCAGACATGATCTTAAGGAAGGTCGGTGGAAACACCCTTGTTAAAAAACATGAAGTTGTCTGTACTATCGAGAAAACACTTGACAAAAAATGGTAAATTAAGTCATATTTTCTAAATTTAGAGGATGCTTTCTACACTGTGAATATATCCTCTGTAGTCGAGGAATAAGGTGATTTAGGGGTAGACCAAATAACAAAGGCTCTATCAATCGCATTTATTTACTGACCCAACTTATACAACGGCATCTTGAGTGATTATGAGTTTCAGGATATGAATCAGAAGGTGAAATGAAATTCCAGATGAATATGATACAGACGGGTTGAAATTGGATGAAACTGTAGCACGAATATAGATCTACGCCCCCTTGTTTGCGGTATCGAATAGTATTATCAAAAGAAACAGATCTCAGGCGGTCAACGATTGCAACTAACTAGTAGAATATTCCAAATGCTATGGTTCTCTCTGTCATACAGACTCTTTTGATTCTTGGTAAGAAATCGAATAATCTTCTTAGGACTGTTTCATGTCAGAACTGCTTCAATGATGCGTCATTGACAAATCTGATCGAACTAGTCAGAAGTTACGGGTACCAAAGTAATTTCAAAGTCGTCCAGATTAGGGAGTGCGAGTTATATTGGATGTATGACTTAAAAATGCGGGATTATTTAAAATGTTTAGATATTATTTGAAAACCTTTGCACATAATTCGACAATTTCCAAGCAGAAGTAAAACTTTGTTGATTCAACTCAATAACTTGATTTGAATCATTTAAGTTAATTCTTGTCCTAAAATAACGCCATCTCCAGTTACGGCTTACTCCTAAAGAAAAGTCTCGTCCAGGAACAGAGAAATCGAACTTCGTATAGGAAGCCGGAGTTCACGAACTCCTGAGATTTATGGTCTCCAGCTAGATACAAATTGAGTATTGTTTGGCACTCCACTACGACAAATTATAGGTTATAAATTATAACCAAAACGAATGCATGTGGTCAATGCAAAACCTCGAGAAGACGTAACAAGGTACAGTTATGTGTCGCCAACTAGCTAAAAAAACGATGACCTGATTGTCCTAATAATGGCAATGACGCGCGAGTTCTTTCTCCAACCAGAGCTGAATTACATACATATAAGTTATTTAAAACAAAAACCGAGTGCCATCTATTGTAGATCCCGCATTTTTAAGTCATTCACACAATAATTTTTCCAAGCAAAGTTTAAACGTCGTTTTTGTATTTCTCGAATCGTAAAATTTCTCACATGAAGTGTGAAACAAAAAATTCCAAAGTTTCTCGATGTGCGAGAAAAAAGGTGTTTCTGTATTTAAATGCGAAAATAGACAACACAGATTCTGTTCTTACTGAAATATTTCCAGTAATTAAGTGTCAAATACAAGACAAATGTAAAACTAATTTCAAATGTGACTTGTTTTGACAGTTCTTGTGAGAAACTTTTCGCAAAATATTGTTACAGAAACACTTTTTCTCACATCCTTCCAATAATTGCTGAAAAATTATTTAAATGACAGATAATTCTCGCAAACTCAAGATACTGAAACACTTGTGCGAGAAAAAACATATTTTGTTTCATTATACCCTACACCACCATAGTGGGGAGGGTATTATGCGTTTGTGCAGATGTTTGTAACGCCCATAAATATTAGTTTAACACCCACCTTAAAGTATACCGATCGACTTAGAATCACTTTCTGAGTCGATTAAACGATGTCAGTCCGTCTGGTCGGTTGGCTGGCTGTCCATGTAAACCTTGTTCGCAGAGTACAGGTCGCAATTTTAAAGGTATTTCGTTCAAAATTGGTACATATTATTTTTTCTGCCCTTTGAAACTGGCTGAAATCGGTCCATCATTTCACCTAGTCCCCATACAAATGTCCTCTCGAAATTGGACTTTATCGGTTATAAATGTTTAATTTACATATGTATCTCCACAAATTCCGCTCCAAATAAGTTTTATATACACAAAATTCATGTCACCAAATTTTTTTACGATCGGTCCATAATTAGTCATAGCTCCCATATAGACCCGCTTCCGAAAATCACTTTAACGTGCACAAATCGCTTAAAAATGTTGGTATACTCACAAAATTCAACATAGTAAACTTCCATATAGACACAAATCACACGATCTAATTTCATGGTGATCGGTCCATAATTGGTCATAACCCCCATACTGTAGCCTTAGCCCACTTCCGAAAATCACTAAAAAATATAAATTATTCAAATTTTAAAAGAATAATGTTTTTGCTCTTTTACTTAGTGTAGGGTATTATATGGTCGGGCTTGACCGACCATACTTTCTTACTTGTTATACCCTTCACCTTCGTGAGAAGGGTATATATAAGTTTGTCATTCCGTTTGTAATTTCTACATTTTTCATTTCCGACCCTATAAAGTATATATATTCTGGATCCTTATAGATAGCGGAGTCGATTAAGCCATGTCCGTCTGTCTGTCTGTCTGTCTGTCTGTCCGTCTGTCTGTCTGTTGAAATCAGTTTTCTGAAGACCCCAGATATCTTCGGGATCCAAATCTTCAATAATTCTGTCAGACATGCTTTCGAGAATTTTGCTATTTAAAATCAGCAAAATCGGTCCACAAATGGCTGAGATATGAGGAAAAAAACCAAGACAACCTCTATTTTTGACCTATTTTTTACCTATATCTGGATTACTAAGACATTAATAGACAATATGGATATCTAATGATAGATATTTCAAAGACATTTGCAACGACGTATATAAGACCATAGTAAGTTGGACCTACAATGGGTCAAAATCGGGAAAAAAAATTTTGAACCCGAATTTTTTTTAAAAAAAAAAAATTTTAAAAACAAAAAAAAAATTTTAAAAAAAAATTTTAAAATTTAAAAAAAAAAATTTTTTAAAATTTAAAAAAAAAATTTTTTAAAATTTAAAAAAAAAATTTTTTTTTAAAATTTAAAAAAAAAAAAATTTTTAAATTTAAAAAAAAAAAATTTAAAATAACAATCGAAAAAATTTTTTTTCCAAAAAATTCAAAAAACAACTGGAAAAAAAATTTAATTTGTTTACCTAAAAATATTTAAAATTTTCAAGTATAATTTGGTGAAGGGTATATAAGATTCGGCACAGCCGAATATAGCACTCTTACTTGTTTTACACTGTTTTTGTTGCAATTCAATCGTTTCATGTGGAAAGCTTTTCGATTCGAGAAATACAGAAACGGGCTACTGGTTTGAGAACAATAAAACTAGTTTGGATTCTAGAAGTGATTGTGTCCTGAAGTTAGAAAAAGTCCTGAAGTTAGAAAAGTTTATTTATTTATACTCATTTTGAACGTTTTATTAAAAACGTTCAAAATGAGTAGGCGTTAAAATATCTCAATAGTTTGGTGGAGGTTACAGTAAAATTGTCAATGAGATCAGGCTTTTAATTTAAAGACTCTGCAAATATGTTTTTATTTCACCTTGAAACTTGAACTAAATTTGTGTTTTTGGTGTTTTTTTTGTGTTTCCAAATAAACCAGTGAATAATATCAACCTTTGAATTAGTTATTTAGGTAAATAATTGCATTTACAATAAATTTTTGAAAACGTTTCACATAATCATCCACTTATAATTTACAAATCTCATGTTTAAACACTTGATTTATTATATGAATTTTTGGAAGTAGCCCTGACTTTAAACCGCTAAATTCATTTTGATAGACCAAACACTAACTTAATTTGAAATGAACATTAACTAACGGAAATCTGCGGCTAAATAATAATATTTTTTTTAGTATTTACAATAAGATTTGTGTCATGAAGTGACCAGAGGTTGAAGTGATAAAAAAAAATATTGTTAAATGTCCATCACAAGCAAGAAAATGTTTGCTACAACCAACAAATTATTTAATTTTAAGACAATGAACAATTTCTTGTGCCAGATACAATTGAGTATGGTTTGGACATAGAACCAAGTTGCTTAAAACACATGTGTAACCTGCTGCACAGTAAGATGTTTAGATATCTGGTCTCTCTATATTTGGCTAATAATTTTTTGTTTATTGACCTTAAATAGCGGCTAAAATGCAAACAAACAAACACATGAAAATACAGAAAACTTAATACAACTAATAAAAACTTAACTTCAAAATATGTACATAAAGTTTTTACAAATTAATTTTGTTTAAATTAAGTAATTTTTTATTTTTATTTTTTTTTTTTGCCAAAAAAAAGATCTATATAGTTTTTCTTAGTTACCCCAACAACAAATCATGTTTCTTTGTTTGTCTTAAATAATAAAAAAATCCATAAAACATCACGAATTAAACAAATGCAGCTGGACACAAACAATTAGTTGAGCAAATGTTTAAATTTATTTTAATTCTTTTTTATAGTTAGTTGTTTGGTTCTAAGTTTTAAATAATATTTTGTTTTTTTATTTAAAACAAAACATTTTAACCACAATTCAGCATGTTTGTTCTACTAAGATTTATATTTTTTTGTTAATGATTTCTTAAGATTTTAATCTTAATTTCTTAACTTAAATGTATTGTCAGTTTTAATTAATCATTGAAACCCCGGGAACATTTTGTTTTCTAGGCAATACAATTACTATTTCATTTGAAAAATATAAATAAATGTGCTAAAAAAAAACAATATTGTCGCACGTTTTTGAAGGTGATTTTTAGATTAAGAACACGATTTGTTTTAGTTGTTAAAAACCAATCATCGTTTTAATACCCTTCACCATGAGTGTTAGGGGTATATTTAAGTTTGTCATTCCGTGTACAACCCCATAAAAAGGATCGTTATAGATATGGGGGTCTATCTAGCCATGCACAGTGGTTTAGAAACTTTTTTTTTTGGAAATAATTCGGTATCTCGGGAACTATTGGAGATATTATTACAAAATTTCACATGGTTAGAGCTGAGGTGTTTTTGAGTTGAATTACATTTGTTCAGCTTCCTAGGGGTAATACGGGCCAGTTTGTGCCCCCTCAAAGTTGGTCACCTCGGGTCTCAAAATTTTTAAAAAAATCCCCAGAAATTCATAAATAGTCCTTGAGAGGATCTACAAAAAATACGCTTACATGTGTAGGTTATCTCCTTCAGTTGAAGAGATATTTAGGTTTATTTATTTTTTTTTTAATTTTGCTGGATTTTTTTTGTTTTTTAGATATGGCGGCCCTACGGAGGGTCGAATTTTTTTTTCAAAATATCAGATATATTGGCAATAAAATTCTAAATAAAATAAAAAAAAACTTGGTAAAAGTTATCTCGTCCGTGTAAAAAGTTACAGGCATCCAAAGTTGGAACATGTAAAATGGGCCTAATTTTTTACGATTTTTCCTAAAAAAGTCCCTATATTTTTTCTTTTGTAGAAACAAATTTTCTTTGGGACTATATACAATTTTTATATGTTCCGGAAAGAAAACTTAATGCAAAAGCATGTAAAGTAAAATTGGGCTCACTTAAGCGGACACAGTATCCCCCAGACCTATCCAAACTTGGACAATTTAAAAAAAAATATTTAGGTTTCAGTAAAAAATTCTAAAAAGGCAAAGCACCGATCCTCGAAAAAGTTCCGTATTTGTATAACCCTATATGTTGTTTAAATACTTAGAAAGTTGTTTTACTTTCACACGGTAAATAGCGTCACAGTAGGCACTTTTCTAAAAAAAAAATCAGTTTTTGGAACACATTTTCCCCGTTTTAGGAATTTCGGTATTTGAAAATAAAAAATGTCAAAAATTATAATGTCATTAATTTAAGGACATTTGGATCTAAATTAGTTCCCAATTTTGTTATGATATCTTTAACCGTTAAAATTTTACATTAAATCAAATTTTATATTTTTATTCGTGGAAAATCACCATATGAAAGTTTTTTTAGTTTTTAAGGTAAATGAAGTCCCAAAATTTTATAAAATTATTTAATTTTACTAAAATATCAATCCTCAGGTCATAATGTTTTCAACAGTATCAAATACTTATATAAAAAACCTTTATTTACTCCTCAGAAGTTCCACAAACATTGCCCGCTTTGACAAATTTGTGCGTTTTTTCATATAATGCGTGCAAAAATCTGACCCTCCGTAGGGCCGCCACACAGTGCTTTGTTTTCATATAGGCAATGGACAAAAATAGAAGGAGTTATTGCAGACGAATAAAAATTAGTGGAATATTACCTTTTGGTAAGATTAAGAAAAAATATAATTCTTGAAAAAATCCGTGAAAGGACACGGGTACCTCCCATATATCCTGAACATATAATTTTGAATAAAATTCACAGTTATACTCCTAACATTTTAAAATTTGGTTATAGTCATTTTAATAAAGTTGTTGTTGTTTGTGAAAATTTTTATCACAATCGCAGCACGGATTCGGGTGGCTGCCATACATCCTTTTCCTTAAAAAACCTATAAACCTGTATAAAATTATTAATTTTCAGAAATTATTGTTGTCTTATAATATTAGATGCAAAGTTATGAAAATTGTATCGGAAGGATATTCATAATTCCAAGACATCAAGATTTTAATATCCTGTATAACATCTAATTTTTTTTTTTTAAAAATTCGTAAAAATCGTTTCTTATTTTGGAACCAATTTGGTTATAATCATTTTAATAAAGCTATTGTTGTTTGTGAAAATTTTTATTACAATCGCAGCAAAGATTCGGGTGGCTGCCATACATCCTTTTCCTTAAAAAACCTATGAACCTAAATAAAATTATTTATTTTCAAAAATTATTGTTCTCTTATAATATCAGATTAATTTAGTTATTAACATTTCAATTCTAGCAAGGATTTACATAACTGCCTTTTTAAAAAAAATACTGAAATATTTTATATATTTTCTAAATTCGGAAGGACGAATGGACGGACATTTTCAAGTATTGATAGCCTTATGGTTCAGCTGTAATATTAGAAACTGGATGTTGGATTATATTTTAAGTGTTCCTAATATCAGCAGAAGCTCATATTAATATCTCAATCTAAGGATATGTAGGTTATATTAAATTATTGAGTTACTTACATATACGGTAAAAATGTATCATTTATGGGTGCCATCAAAAACCAATTTTTTTTAAAGTTCTAGTCAAAACGGACAAATAATGATTTCACATTATAATAAATAAGAGATAGGCATTAGACAAAATTAAAGAAAAATTAAAATTGATTAACATGTTTTTTTTCAAAATTAAATCAAACTTTGGATTTTTTTTTTGATTTCAGGAAAAAAACATACAACATCAAGAACCAAATAAAGACCTATTAATACACTTTATGCCATTAGACTACTTTTGTTAAATAACGCAATATTTCTTAGTTATTTAAAAGAAAAAACGGTATTATTTTATAAAAAACCAAAAATCTGGAGCTATTTCCCAAAACCATCAAATTGAAAATTTACGAAATTGTAATTTATACATTTAAACGAAAACAAAATTTTAATAGTTTTCATACGAAAGGACAACTAATGATTACATTTTCTTATAGATAATACTTATGGCTATTCTATAGTAAAACATAATCAAAATAGATTAACACGTATTTTACTAATATTCCAACAAAGTTTTAGAATTTCAGGCTTACAATAAAAAAAATTTTAATTATTAAAAATTGCGCAGATTAAACTGTTAAAATTTTTTTGACAAAAACAGTAATTTTCCATAATTCCACATTCAATTCTTTCATTTGCAGCCAATCGCGAGTTTATATCTTTTAAAACGAACTTTTAACAATGATTTTAGTTAACCATAAAAAAAATATATTTTTCTCCATAAAATTTATGTTGAAAATGTACTAACTTTAGCGACCTCTAGTGACGACAAAAAGAGATATTTATAAAAAAGTCTTTTTTACACGAATGAGTTATTTAGTTGTCTATTGAAAAATATAAATTTCATTAACATCAAAGACATAATCTTGTTTTTGATTTTTGTCCATTGAACAAAGCACTGTGCGCCATATCTAAAAAACAAAAAAAAATCGAGCAAAATTAAAAAAAAAAATAAATAAACCTAAATATCTCTTCAACTGAAGGAGATAACCTACACATGTAAGCGTATTTTTTGAAGATCTTCTCAAGGACTATTTATATTTTAAATGTCAGCTTATTCGGATCATAAATGAATTTTTGGGGATTTTTTTGCTATTTGAAATCGAGAAAATCGGCCCATAATTGTCTGAGATATAAGGATTTTTCCAGGACAACCTCGATTGTTGTCCTATTTTTTATCTATATCTGGATGATAATATTTGATAAATATTTCAAATTCATATAAGGCTCAAACAAACAAAAAAAATTCAAAATCGTGAAAAATATTTATTAACACGAATTTTTTTTCAATAATTTTTTTTTCACTAATAAATTTAAAAAAAAAAAATAATTTTGTTTTTAAACATAAAAATATTTAAAATTGTTATTTTAAAGTATAATTTGGTGAAGGGTATATAAGATTCGTTACAGCCGACTAAAGCTCTCTTACTTGTTTAATTTAGTTTTAAGTTGTTGAAAAAAGGTTGGCGTTATTGTCGTGCTAATACAGAAAAGATAATTTAAACGACAATTTTTCATTACAATACTACAGATTTGTCTAATTTGTCTAATAGAGAAAAGTTGCTTAATTTTTGTTTGCAATCACAGACAGACAGAGTTCTAACCTTCGTTTTCTATACAGGGCAGTTGCTGCGATTAGTCTGCGATAGTTTAATATCTTGCCATTATCACATTTGTATCGATCTCGTTAATACTCCAAAGAATTTAGCTATACCCTACACCACCATAATGTACAGTTCGCAATTTTGAAGATATTTCGGTAAAAATCGATTGAAAAATCTTCACAATTTTCTTAAATTTTTTTGCTTTAATAGCGTAATTAATATTTTATTGAGGATTTTTGAAAATTAAAATTGATTTTAACCCTTTAGAGCACTTTTGATCTATTAAATTTTAAAAATAACTTGAATGATTCAGTTTATTTAATTCTGAAAAACTTTAAAAATAGCACCATTAATATTGTCTGTGTTTCTCGTGATTTTAAATGTTGAGGGTCATTTTAACCCCAAGTGCTATTAAGGGTTATTTTTTTAATTTTTCTGCTGTTTTGTGTTATATTTTTCTTAAGTTTCATCAAAATCGGCCCAAAAATATATAATATTTCGCTCTCTTTCCATGAGAAATTCCAATAATTGAAAATTTTGACCTTCACGATTTAAGGGTTAACGTTTTCCGATTTTAGTAAAACTTCCACACTATATTTAGAATTACCTGGACTATAATATTCTGAATAGCTCTTACTTAAAAATCATAACAGTAAGGGAATTCGGCTCATTCACCAAAATATGGCCAAAATATTAGTTTTTCTCGAAAATCGAAAAATTTAAATCGCAGGTACGGAAAAACTATAGGAGGTATTGTCATACTTTTTCATATTTTTATTCCCTATTATGTTCTCAATAAATCCCAATGCGATGATAAAAAAATTTTGAAATTAGTTTAACAAAATTTTTAAACATTTGAAATTGGAGTTTTGAAACTGCCGTTAAAAAAATGTAATTTTTTTGGTCATACCGGCGAATAGGTTAACGGTATCCTATGACGACAAAAACTCATTTACAAGTAAATATGGATATATTTTAAGTAAAAATAAGCTTTTATTTTAATATTTCGCAAAATATGTTAATTTTGTTCATAAATGTCTTGTTCTAGAGGTCTGAGACACGTTAATAGCCTGGCGATTTTTTAATAACTTTAACATTTTTTAACCAATTTTTGTCTTTTATATCTCATTAAAACGACAATTACGTACACATTTCGATTCTTTTAAATTAAATTGTAAAAGTCATTATTTAATGGCAATCTTGGAGCACTCTAGTACACACAGCCTCAGAATTTTTTGATTTTTTTAGCATCATGGAAATCATTATAGTCCGACTTAAATTTTTTTTTCACAACCGAATTATTATTCAACACAATCTCCAACAAAACGAAATATTAAAATTTTAATCGATGAATAAAATTTAGGATTTTCATTATCTTAAAAAAAATCAAATATTTTTTGGTGTATACTCACTTTTGAGGATCACTGTATGTTAAATCGGATGGCGGCTTCCAAAGTTATTCCACCCTGAACACTGGTAATTGTTCACAAAAATGTACGACATGTCCAACTATAAAATGTGAACAATATACAGCTATAAGTTGAATGTATACCTTGAATTTGAATAAATATGAATATGGAACGACCCATTACTGCCACCGCAATCAGTAGCTGGCATAAAATTTGTATGTTCCATAATAATATTTATTGGGTAATAATTACAACGGCACTTCACAACTCTCGCACAAATTCAGGGCTATTTTCAGAAATATGAAAACTCAAGTAATGTACATACAATAAAACAAAAATACAGGTGTTACTTTCGAAATATTTACGTATGAGTGTTATAATTTCCAATATTTTATAATGATTGGTTATTACTTTTCTTATTGTTATGAGCTTAATACGTTTGCATACATAAAATACAAATGATAGTTGGTATATTTTTTTAAAGGATTTTATTATGTATATTTAAAGTACGTAAATACGAGGGATGCAGTTCAAGTTAATGAGTAATATAGAGGGATAGTTATATGGCTCATACCTATGTCATCTTTACAGTTAAGCTTATTTCGGCATGTTCTTAAGAAAGTGATTTTCCCCATTTCCATAAAACTAAAAACCAACAGTGGTTTAAAAACTTTTTTTTGGAAATAATTCGGTATCTTGGGAACTATTTGAGATATTGTTACGTAGGCGCGCCATTTCCAGAAAACATGAAAAAGATCGAGCAAAATTAAAAAAAAATAAGTCAATAAACCTGAATATTTTTTCAACTAATGGAGATAACCTAAACTTGTAAGCGTATTTTTGTAGATCTTCTCAAGGACTATTTATATTCAAAATTTCAGCTCATTTGGATCATAAATGGATTTTTGGCGATTTTTTTAAAAAATTTGAGACCCGAGGTGACCAACTTTGAGGGGCTACGTACTGGCCCCCATTAGCGCTAGGAAGCTGAACAAACGTTAATCAACTAGAAAACACCTCAGCTCAAACCATGTGAAATTTCGTAATAATATCTCCAGTAGTTCCCAAGATACCGAATTATTTCCAAAAAAAAAGTTCTAAACCACTGTGCAATGTCGGCTAGGTTAAGTACCTAATCCACTCAGTATTTTCTTTGCGATTTCCAAATTAAATTCCAAAAATATTCCATATTTAAAATAGTTTTCATATGAAACGTTTCGTATCATCATAGTTTTTAAGTTTTTGCCAACACACTGAACTCATTCAGCTTTGCACTTTCCATCATTGTATCCAAGTCCAGCAACCTATGTAAGAATAACCATTTAATGTCTAAATGTCTCCTCGAGAGACACCCGGCAAACTTTTAAAATTGTCCATGTTATCTGCAAATTTCGACGATGTTCCACTGAATCAAGAGTGTTGGGTACCCTAGTGTTATCGATAACCATCTCTGAACTCTCCTATAAACGGTCTAGTAACTCCAAGCATCGGCCCATATATGAGAGTTATATTGTATTTTCGTTCAGATATAGGTGGTGTAAATAGTAAAAAGATCAGTTGGAATAATATATTTCTTACAACGTTTTAATATTTTCAATGCTATTTGCATGATCCCATTCAGCGTTTATCCCAAGATCCTCGTTCAATCAATCATTATATTTTGCCTCGTTGCTCCAATCATCATACGAATTCTTCTATAATTGCAAGTTTGACGCAGAAGGTTGATTGGATAAATAAGGAATAGAGTAAACAACTGTATCCTTAATTTAACTTTGAACTCGTATTGGGCGATCTCTCAATGTGTCACCAATCGATCAATCGAAAGATGTTATCACCAAATGGAATAAGTTTCGTCAAATGGAATTTAGAGTCACAAATTTTCGGCCTGTTCCACGATGTCGAAAGAAAAATGAGTCGAAACATTTTGTATGAAAACACTCAGTTTTTTTTAAATTCTTACGAATAGTTTCCATAGAAATTTGTTCGTATCATTTTTCTTTCGACATCGTGAAACAGGCCTTTAATTCCACCCAAACCAATTTACTTTCACATCAACTTTCGGATAAATAGGATAGCAAGTGTTTCCAGTAGATCGTCCCCTACAAAAGTCATACTGGCGATCGCAAAGTATGATATTGCAAATCCTGATTTATTTTTAAAGTAGGAGAAATAACGGAGCCGTGTGATACTCATGATTCAACCTTGAACTCGTCTGATAAGATCACATCTATAACAATTCGATATCTGAGAAACCTTAAAAAAAACAAGAAAAGTAATCAGGAACATCTAAAGCAATAACTCCGCGAAAAGTACACCATGTTAGACCCTATCGAACGCCTGGTAAATATCCAGATTTACCAATTTACTTTCGCCAATACGGTGCATACCATCATTCCACTAAAAATGCTAGGAATACTCAGAAGGCTAGAGTGTCCCCTATGAAAGGCATGACGGTTGCAAAGTAAGTGTTAGGTTAGTTTATAACAGCCACTATAACTAGCTCACATGGGTCCTTGAATTTGTCCCATTGTCATATGTTCAGGTTCGATCCCGAACCAACCTGACGCACTCTCGATATATTCGCTAGGCCGTGCATAAAGGGACTACCCATTGTCCGGGTCCCCGAGACAGGGCAAAGACATAGGAGATGATCAACCGTTTCCTTCTCATCTTTGTCATGACAACTTTTACATGAGTCATTATGAGGAGTGTTCAGTCTCCTAGCATGCGCACCAATTAAGCTGTTCCCCGTTAGCACTAGCAGAGCTGTAAACGAATCATTATACCCTACACCACCATAGTGGGGAGGGTATTATGCGTTTGTGTAGATGTTTGTAACGCCCAAAAATATTAGTCTAACACCCACATTAAAGTATACCGATCGACTTAGAATCACTAATTAAACGATGTCCGTCCGTCTGTCCGTCTGGTTGGCTGGCTGGCTGTCCATGTAAACCTTGTGCGCAGAGTACAGGTCGCAATTTTGAAGATATTTCGATCAAATTTGGTACATATTACTTTTTCGGCCCAAGGACCAAGCCTATTGAAACTGGCTGAAATTGGTCCATTATTTCACCTAGCCCCCATACAAATGTCCCCTCGAAATTGGACTTTATCGGTCATAAATGTTTAATTTATCATTGTATCTACACAAATTTCGCTCCAAATAAGTTTTATATATACAAAATTCATGTCACCAAATTTTGTTACGATCGGTCCATAATTAGTCATAGCTCCCATATAGACCCGCTTCCGAAAATCACTTTAAAGTGCATAAATCGCTTAAAAATGTTGGTATACACACAAAATTCAACATAGTTAACTTTAATATAGACATAAATCACACGACCTAATTTTGTAGTGATCGGTCCATAATTGGTCATAGCTCCCATATAAGGCCCACTTCCAAAAATCACTCAAAAATATAAATTATTGATATTTTAAAAGAAAAATATTTTTACTCATTTACTTGGTGTAGGGTATTATATGGTCGGGCTTGACCGACCATACTTTCTTACTTGTTTTTTTTATTCATTTAAATTCATTATTTATTTATTATTTATTAGCCTATGGAAAATTATCCTTACAGGCAATTAACAATTATTTGTATAAATGTAATTAAAAAAACTTATTATAAAAATTATGAATTCAAATAAGCAATAATGTTGTTTTTAATTATATTGTTACTTAATGAAAAATCAATTAACATGTAAAATTTATTAAATTCCATACACATTCTCCTTATTGGATCAGCATTGGCAAAGTTCGCTCTAATAAATTTCACTGATAATGGAACAAAATGACGTGATGGTCGTTGAGGCACATTAAATGAGATATTTTGGATTAAAAAACCGGAACTTACACTACCATTGATTATGTTGCAAATAAATGAAATGTTTAACATTGATCTTCGGCTCTTCAGGGTTGGAAGTTTAATTAAAGCCAATCTTGCAGAATATGAAGGTAGATTTATTGGGTTGAAATTTAATCCACGAAGACAAAAGAGTAGGAACTGTTTTTGTACAGATTCAATAGCGTCAGAATGCTTTTTATATATAGGGTCCCATATTACGGATCCGTATTCCAGGATAGGTCTTACCAGGGATGTGTATAGAGATTTAGTGGCATAAGGGTCATTGAACTCCCTAGCCCAACGTTTCATAAATCCTAGTACACCTCTGGCTTTATTTGCTGTCATTGTTATATGTGAAATAAAATTTAGCTTGGAATCCAGTAAAATTCCCAGATCTAAAAATTTATCGACCATTTCAAGCTGATGTAGTTCAAAAACATAGTGTGCCGGTATTGGATTCTTTCTAACAAATCGGATATATTTGCACTTTTTTAGGTTTAATTCCATATGATTTTCTTTACACCATGAATAAAACGAATTTAAATCATCTTGAAGAAGTTGCTGATCAAGAACTTGACGATAGCTTAAAAATATTTTAACGTCGTCTGCATACATTAAGACATTGGAACCACGAATAACTTGAGGAAGGTCATTTATAAACAGTGAGAAAAGAAGAGGACCGAGATGACTGCCCTGTGGTACACCAGATGATACCTTTATATTTTTAGAACGAATATTCTTAAAAAGTACAGCTTGTATTCTATTTGTTAAATACGAGAAAATCCACTGTAATGTACTGTTGGAAAACCCCAATAAACAAACTTTCTTTCTCAAAAGCATATGATTGACTTTGTCAAAAGCTTTGCTGAAGTCTGTATATATCACATCTATTTGCTGATGTTGAAGAAATCCGTGATAAATTTCGGATGTTAGGTGAAGAAGATTTGTGTAGTTGAGCATCCTTTCTGAAAGCCATGTTGATAAGGAGATATTAAAGTTGAGACTTGATAGCATAATTGTTCAGTTATGATTTTCTCGAATAATTAGGGTATTATACTTAATTTAGCAATACCTCGGTAGTTTTTAATATCAGACTTATTTCCTGATTTAAATAATGGAACAATAAAAGAATCCTTCCAGACGTTAGGAAAATTACAACTCTTTATTGATTTGTTAAATAAATACGTAAGTGGGATAGCAATATTGTCAGCACAATTGATTAATATACTGCTGGGGATTTTATCAGGACCAAAATTATGCGAAAATTTTAGTTTCTTTAATTCCATGGTTATATTACAAACATCGATAAAGTGTATAGATACTGATTGATTTGAAGATATCGTATATGGGTAGTCAGCAGAATCATTATAAGTTGCATTTGAATAAGTTGTTGAGAAAAAATCCGCAAATAGATTGCTTATAACTGCATCATCACTAGATTCATTTTGGTTAAACTTCATAGATGAGGGGAAGCCAGTTGATTTTCTTTTGGAGTTGACAAATTTGAAAAACGATTTAGGATTACGTTTAAAATTGTATTTAACTTTGTTTATATAATTATTGTAACACGATTTACTGAGCAGAGTGTACTCAGCTCGACAAACGGAGTACTTGAGGTAAAAAAGATGAGAACCAGTTTGTTTAAATTTTTTGTAAAATTTATTTTTCTTATTTTTAACTTGAACCAGCTGTTTATTATTCCACGGTGGACCAGACAGATTTGTATATATTTGTTTTGGAACACATAAATCCAAGAATGAATTTAATTTATTGTAAAAAGCTTCAGTCATTTGCTCAACATCTGTATAGTACGAAAATATATTGTACCAGTTTGTATTGTTAAGGAGTTCATTCAACATATTATAATTGGTACGATTGAACGAAAAAACCTTTTTACTTTCATCAGGTGAAGTCAAGAGCGATTTATATATTATTGGCGTTCTTAGCTCAATTGTAGGATGGTAGCAATCTTCTGGAGTTGTAATTGGGGATGAGCGATTGATGAATGAATTAGTCACATCGTTTACGAATATTAGGTCCAACATTTTTGAATATTTATTTGTAATGCCAATAATTTGAAATAGACTTGAGTCATATAATATATTAAAAAACTCATCAAACTTCGAATTTTGCCTTGTTTGGACAAAATATTTATCATCTGGCAAATAATTCCAAGCTACTGATGGCAGATTAAAGTCTCCAAAGACAAAAATAGCGTCGTTATTATGAAGGGAGCGGCCAATAGAACTAATAATTTCAGCATGTTTGATGTATGTTATTTGTGGAGAAGATGGCGGAATGTAGGAACATGTAATAAATATTTTATATCCATTTACTTTTACTGATACTGATATAAATTCTATGTCTTGTGGAAATTCGAAATCTACAAGTTCAGATGAAAAATTAGAAGAAACTGCGATAAGGACACCACCACCTGTGGACTTGCTGCCACGATCACGACGAAAAATATTAAATTTGTTACAAAGTATTTCGGTATTTAAAAAATTTTCATTGAGCCATGTTTCTGTTAATACTAAAATATGTTGATCAATGTTAAAGCTTTCTATATAAAGGGATGATAGTTTTGTTCTCAAACCACGAACATTTTGATAAACGATAGACATGAAGTCATTAGTTGGAATTATGAAATGAAATTTGAATTAATTCTAACCAATTAGGCATTTGAATTAATTCAAATGAATTAGAAACAAGTAAGAGAGCTATATTCGGCTGTGCCAAATCTTATATACCCTTCACCAAATTATACTTGAAAGTACAAATTTTAAATATTTTTAGGTAAACAAAAATTTTTTTTCCAAAGTTGTTTTTTAAAAAAAAATTTTGGAATTGTTATTTAAAATTTATTTTTTTTAAATTTAAAAATTTATTTTTTTTTAAATTTTAAAACATTTTTTTTTGTTTTTAATTTTTTTTTGGTGAAAAAAAAATTGGGTTTAAAAAATATTTTTTCCGATTTTGACCCATTGTAGGTCCAACTTACTATGGTCTTATATACGTCTTTGCAAAGGTCTTTGAAATATCTATCATTAGATATTAGGGTATTCAATCGATTAACCGTTAATCGGTTAACCGATTAATTTTTGACGGTTAACTGTTCGAATAATTTAAAATTGCCGATTTTCGAATAATAAATAAACCGATTAATTTGTGTCGATTAACCGATTAAATGAAATTCCCTTTATTTTGCACTTTTGCACATATTTTTATACCCTCCACCACCATAAGTGGTGAATGAGGGTATATATAAGTTTGTCATTCCGTGTGTAACATTGAGAAATATTCATCTGCGACCCAACAAAGTATATATATTATTGATCCTTATGAAATTTTAAGTCGATTGAGCCATGTCCGTCTGTCTGTCCGTCTGTCTGTCTGTCTGTCTGTGTAAAACACGCTCACGTCCAAAATAGACAAACAAAATGGTTAAACTTGCAAGAAAAATGTTTATTGTTCTCCTAAGCAGTTTGGTATTGAAAATCAGCGAAATCGGTACAGTGGAACCAAAGTTATGAATGAAAATGTGGGACAACCTCAAAAAAAAATTGATAATTTTCATATATTTTTGGACATTTTTTGTGAATATATTGCAGCTAATATCATAAAATTTTGAACTCGTTACTTTTATGATAAAAGGAGTAACTCTGGTTAAAATTATAAGAATCGGTCCAAGATTTCTCCTAGCCCCCATACAAATTTCTTCCCGAAATATGGTTATATGGTCTATAAATGCCTACAGAATATGAATATCCATATGAAATTCAGCGAAAATAAGTTTCGTCGTAAAAGAAATTATATTACAAAATTTTTCGTGGATCGGCCCATATTTGACCATAGCCCCCATATAAAGTACACTTCCGAAAATCTCTTAAATAAGCATAAATGTCTTATAAATATCGCTATCAAGTTGAAATTCGACATGAATAATCCCCATATATACCAAAATTGCTGTACCTAATTCTATGAAAATCGGCCGATAATTGGTTATAGCTCCCATATAAGGACCACTTCCGAAAAACACAATAACCTACATAAATATCTAAAAAATATCAATATCAAAACAAAATTTCACACACATCCATAGTTTATATTTAGAAATCATACTACTGGATTTTGTGAATACAGGTCCATATTTGACCATAGCTCCCATATAAGGTCCACTTCCAAAAATCAGTTAAGTACTCATAAATCTCTTATAAATACATTTATCATGCTAAAATTCGACAAAAATTATACTCATATATATAGATATCACTGTACCAAATTTTATGCAGATTGGCCGATAATTGGTCATAGCTCCCCTATAAGGCCCATTTCCGAATAAAGATATTAACCTTAAAAAGTATTAAAAACATATCGATATCAAAATGAAATTACTCACAGATCCAGTAATTTGAATCCAGTAATCATACTTCTGGATTTTGTGAATATCGGTCCATATTTAACCATAGCTCCCATATAAGGTCCACTCCCGAAAATCACTAATATCCTCATAAATTTCTTACAAATATAGTTATCAGGTTGAAATTCAAAACAAATTTATTCAATATATACAAAAATCGATGTACCAAATTTTATGATGATAGGCCCATAATTGGTCATAACCTCCATATAAGAACTACTTCAGGAAAACACATTACCCTGCACAAATATCCATAAAAATCTACACTCAACCAAAATTTTACACCGATGAGTAATTTGTATCCAAGAATCGTACTACAAGATTTTTTAAATATTGGTGCATAATTCGGCATAGCTCCCACATAAGATCCATTCTTGTTAATAGCGTTGTTTATATGAAATTCTACAAAAATAGCCCTCAAATACTTAGGACCATAATAGGTCATAGCATCCATATATTAAATAAAAATAGTATACAGATCAGTAATTTGTATTCAAAAATCATAATACTGAATTTTGTGAATATTGGCCCATAATTGGCACCAGCTGTCATATAAATACATAAAAATCACGTTAAAATATTTTATAACAATCGAACGATAATAGGTCATAGCTAACACATAAGTCCCACAACCAAATATTTTGAAATTTGTCTAAATATATTTGTATACCCTTTTTATACCCTCCACCACCATAAGTGGTGAATGAGGGTATATATAAGTTTGTCATTCCGTGTGTAACATTGAGAAATATTCATCTGAGACCCAACAAAGTATATATATTATTGATCTTTGTGAAATTCTAAGTCGATTGAGCCATGTCCGTCTGTCTGTCCGTCTGTCTGTCTGTCTGTCTGTGTAAAACACGCTCACGTCCAAAATAGGCAAACAAAATTGGTAGACTTGCAAAAAAAATATTTATTGTTCTCCTAAGCAATTTGGTATTGAAAATCAGCAAAATCGGTTCAGTGGAACCAGAGCTATGAACCAAAATGTGAGACAATCTAAAAAAAAACATGATAATTTTAACATAGTTTTCCTTATTTGTGCAAATATATTGCAGATAATACCATAAAATTGCACACACGTTATTTTTATGTTAAAGGGACTAACTCTGGCGAAAATTATAAGAATCGGTCCATGATTTCTCCTAGCCCCCATACAAATTTCTTCCCGAAATATGGTTATTAGGACTGTAAATGCCTACAAAATTGCAGTATCCACACAAAATTCAGGAGAAAAAAGTATCGTGCTTAAAAAAATTACAACCCCAAATTTTTTGTGGATCGGCCCATATTTGACCTTAGCCCCCATATAAATTTCATTTCCGAAAATCACTTAAATAAGCATAAATGTCTTATAAATATCGCTATTAAGTTGAAATTCGACATAAATAATCCCCATATATACCAAAATCGTTGAACCTAATTCTATGAAGATCGGCCAATAATTGGTTATAGCTCTCATATAAGAACCACTTCCGAAAAACACAATAACCTACTTAAATATCTAAAAAATATCAATATCAAAACAAAATTTTACATAGATCCATAGTTTATACTTAGAAATCATAGTACAGGATTTTGTGAATATCGGTCCATATTTGACCATAGCTCCCATATAAGGTCCACTTCCGAAAATCAGTTAAGTACTCATAAATCTCTTATAAATATCTATATCGTGCTAAAATTCGACAAAAATAATACTCATATACATAGAAATCACTGTACTAAATTGTATGCAGATTGGCCGATAATTGGTCATAACTCCCCTATAAGGCCTATTTCCGAAAAAGATATTATCCTTAAAAAATATTTAAAACATATCGATATCAAAATGAAATAACGCACAGGTCAGTAATTTGTATCCAGTAATCATACTTCTGAATTTTTTGAATATCGGTCCATATTTAGCCATAGCTCCCATATAAGGTCCACTCCCGAAAATCACTAAAATCCCAATAAATTTGTTACAAATATAGATATCAGGTTGAAATTCGAAACAAATTTATTCAATATGTACAAAAATCGATGTACCAAATTTTATGCTGATAGGCCCATAATTATTCATAGCCTCCATATAAGAACCACTTCAGGAAAACAAATTAACCTGAACAAATATCCAAAAAAATGTATACTGAACTAAAATTTTACACCGATCAATAATTTGTATCCAAGAATCGTACTAGAAGATTTTTTAAATATTGGTCCATAATTCGGCATAGCTCCCATATAAGGTCCACTCTTGTTAATAGCGTTGTTTATATGAAATTCTACAAAAATAGCTCTCAAATACTTAGGACCATAATAGGTCATAGCTTACATATATTAAACCAAAATAGTACACAGATCAGTAATTTGTATTCAAAAATCATAATACTGAATTTTGTGAATATTGGTCCATAATTGGCCACAGCTCTCATATAAATACATAACAGGCACGTTCAAATATTTTATGACAATCGAATCATAATAGGTCATAGCTCCCACATAAGTCCCACAACCAAATATTTTGAAATTTGTCTAAATATATTTGTATACCCTTTTTTATACTCTGTATCTTCACTTGAGGTTAAAAGGGAAAAATGTTGATCCAAACGTATTAACTAATTATTAAGTATATATTGTTAAATTTCATACGTTCTAATAGGAATTTCAGTTATAAATTGCTGAATTAGATACAATTTTTTGTACATTTGAAATAAAATATCTTCTGCGTAAACTAGTCTTTCTAACAATTGTTATATTATTTCAGTTTTTATACCATCATATTTAGGTGGAGGGTATTTAAGATTCGGCACGGCCGAATATAGTACTCTTACTTGTTTTGTAATTATTTTTCCGTTTCAATTAAAATTACATATTTTTTCGAACATTCAAGAGTATAAAAACTGACATATTTAATTTACATGTATTTACATTTATAGACGAAATTTTTTTGGAAAAGAGTTTTTTATCAGAACTTAACGAAACTGTTAAAAGTATTCAATAACTAATACAATCCAAAAAGGACTCCAATGGTATAACTAAAAAAAGAAGTGATATTTTGGATATTCTTTATCATGATTTCGATTTCTCCATCAACACATCAGCGAGAGAGTTTTTTCCAAGCCAAGTTTTATTAAATCTAAAGAAAAAAATAGTTTTAAAGGAAAACATTTAAATTATATTGTTTTTTTAAAAAATTATTTCAGAAGTTTTAAATAAAACCCTAAAAAAACTCACACGTGTATACAAAAAGGATCTCAAATATCATATTTGCTATTATTTTTTGGTTGAATTGTTATGCTTTGTTTTTTTTATGTATTTGTACATAAAATCGTTGTTGTATTTTCAATTTAAAATTAAACTATAAACTATTCGGTTAATCGAATAATTTTAAATTAACCGATTATTAACCGAATAAATCTAAACCCCGATTAATTATTTGCTCGATTAACCGATTAAACCAGAAACCCAATTAATTGAATACCCTATTAGATATCCATATTGTCTATATTAATGACTTAGTAATCCAGATATAAGTCAAAAATCGAGGTTGTCCTGGTTTTTTCCTCATATCTCAGCCATTTGTGGACCGATTTTGCTGATTTTAAATAGGAAACTTCTCGAAATGTCTGACAGAATTATTGAAGATTTGGATCCCAAAGATATCTGGATCTTCAGAAAATTGATTTCAACAAACAGACGGACATGGTTTATTCGACTCCGCTATCTATAAGGATCCAGAATATATATACATTATAGGGTCGGAAAATTATATTGTGGAAATTACAAACTTATATATACCATTCTCACGAAGGTGAAGTGTATAAAAAGCTTTAGAAATTCAAACGAATGAAATCAAAAACAAGTAAGAGTACTATATTCGGCCGTGCCGAATCTTAAATACCCTCCACCTAAATATGATGGTATAAAAACTGAAATAATATAACAATTGTTAGAAAGACTAGTTTACGCAGAAGATATTTTATTTCAAATGTACAAAAAATTGTATCTAATTCAGCAATTTATAACTGAAATTCCTATTAGAACGTATGAAATTTAACAATATATACTTAATAATTAGTTAATACGTTTGGATCAACATTTTTCCCTTTTAACCTCAAGTGAAGATACAGAGTATAAAAAAGGGTATACAAATATATTTAGACAAATTTCAAAATATTTGGTTGTGGGACTTATGTGGGAGCTATGACCTATTATGATTCGATTGTCATAAAATATTTGAACGTGCCTGTTATGTATTTATATGAGAGCTGTGGCCAATTATGGACCAATATTCACAAAATTCAGTATTATGATTTTTGAATACAAATTACTGATCTGTGTACTATTTTGGTTTAATATATGTAAGCTATGACCTATTATGGTCCTAAGTATTTGAGAGCTATTTTTGTAGAATTTCATATAAACAACGCTATTAACAAGAGTGGACCTTATATGGGAGCTATGCCGAATTATGGACCAATATTTAAAAAATCTTCTAGTACGATTCTTGGATACAAATTATTGATCGGTGTAAAATTTTAGTTCAGTATACATTTTTTTGGATATTTGTTCAGGTTAATTTGTTTTCCTGAAGTGGTTCTTATATGGAGGCTATGAATAATTATGGGCCTATCAGCATAAAATTTGGTACATCGATTTTTGTACATATTGAATAAATTTGTTTCGAATTTCAACCTGATATCTATATTTGTAACAAATTTATTGGGATTTTAGTGATTTTCGGGAGTGGACCTTATATGGGAGCTATGGCTAAATATGGACCGATATTCAAAAAATTCAGAAGTATGATTACTGGATACAAATTACTGACCTGTGCGTTATTTCATTTTGATATCGATATGTTTTAAATATTTTTTAAGGATAATATCTTTTTCGGAAATAGGCCTTATAGGGGAGTTATGACCAATTATCGGCCAATCTGCATACAATTTAGTACAGTGATTTCTATGTATATGAGTATTATTTTTGTCGAATTTTAGCACGATATAGATATTTATAAGAGATTTATGAGTACTTAACTGATTTTCGGAAGTGGACCTTATATGGGAGCTATGGTCAAATATGGACCGATATTCACAAAATCCTGTACTATGATTTCTAAGTATAAACTATGGATCTATGTAAAATTTTGTTTTGATATTGATATTTTTTAGATATTTAAGTAGGTTATTGTGTTTTTCGGAAGTGGTTCTTATATGAGAGCTATAACCAATTATTGGCCGATCTTCATAGAATTAGGTTCAACGATTTTGGTATATATGGGGATTATTTATGTCGAATTTCAACTTAATAGCGATATTTATAAGACATTTATGCTTATTTAAGTGATTTTCGGAAATGAAATTTATATGGGGGCTAAGGTCAAATATGGGCCGATCCACAAAAAATTTGGGGTTGTAATTTTTTTAAGCACGATACTTTTTTCTCCTGAATTTTGTGTGGATACTGCAATTTTGTAGGCATTTACAGTCCTAATAACCATATTTCGGGAAGAAATTTGTATGGGGGCTAGGAGAAATCATGGACCGATTCTTATAATTTTCGCCAGAGTTAGTCCCTTTAACATAAAAATAACGTGTGTGCAATTTTATGGTATTATCTGCAATATATTTGCACAAATAAGGAAAACTATGTTAAAATTATCATGTTTTTTTTTAGATTGTCTCACATTTTGGTTCATAGCTCTGGTTCCACTGAACCGATTTTGCTGATTTTCAATACCAAATTGCTTAGGAGAACAATAAATATTTTTTTTGCAAGTCTACCAATTTTGTTTGCCTATTTTGGACGTGAGCGTGTTTTACACAGACAGACAGACAGACAGACGGACAGACAGACGGACATGGCTCAATCGACTTAGAATTTCACAAAGATCAATAATATATATACTTTGTTGGGTCTCAGATGAATATTTCTCAATGTTACACACGGAATGACAAACTTATATATACCCTCATTCACCACTTATGGTGGTGGAGGGTATAATGAGTTGCAATCAATCAAATTCAAGAGCAGATCTCCAGGGGGAATGAAAAATTTATCCTACCAAAATGAAAATATTCAGTACAAAAATTTAAAAACCTTGTTCTGTATCTGCGCTTGATTAAAGAAACCATAGTGTTTGGAGTTTGTTTCTTCAAGAAAAATTTATTTTTATTTATAAATGCGCTGAACGACAAAACACATTTGATATTCAAGAAGCAATTAATAATATTTGAAATTTTGTGACGCACGACCAACTATTTGCTAATATTTATGTTATATTTATTTCAAAAAATAATAAAATGAATTGCTAATTATTTTTTCTAATTCGTTTGAATTAATTCAAAATCAATCCAATTCAAATGAATTGGAAATGAATTTTAAATTCATTCGAATTGGAAACGTATTGTAATTCAGTTTTACCAAATTCATTTGAATTGACAGAAATTTCATTCAATTAATTTTTTTGTGTGATTAATTCAAAAATTAATGATTCATTTACAGCTCTGGCACGCAGTATATATTCGGATCTCAGCCAACAAAATATGGTAATCAAGTTTGCCAGGAGATTTATTTACATTTAGATACACTAGAACCCTTTTTACTGCGCGGTTACGAAAAAATACATTTGGCACAGTTACTGCTACTTTTTCGAGCTGGGGCAGTGGTAGATTGCTTTCCATATAATTCAGTCAAAAGGTAAGCTTTATTAAGCGGTAAGCTTTATTGAACGGTTACCCATTCCTTACAATAACTGGAATAGAAGAACTAGCATTATTCTTTATTCTTTTAACGAATGACGAAAGTAAAAAGTTTAGATTATTCACATCTCAGCACCTTGGCACATGAATATCTCTCTATTATGGGTATGGAATCAGTTTCAGCATTTTTATTATCGCTCTAGATTGTGTGTGATTATCTCTGGATCTGATTGCAATTTCCAGGAATTTGAACTATCAAAATAATTCCAGAGTCACATATCTATGAGGAACTTTTTACTCTATTATGTAGCTTTTTATGCATTTTATTATTGCATATATGCAATTTCACGCTTTTTGATTTGTTATAATCCTCGTATTTGCCTGCCTACCTGCCTACCTATCTTTCTATACCTTTCCCAAAAAAAAGAGTATTAAATATTTTTGATTGGTTTTTTTACACAATTTGTTTATAATATTTTTCATTTCATTTCTTTTCTATTTTATGCAATCGTTAATGCATCATTGGAATTTGAGATTGTGTGTTTGTTAGCTATTGTGCGGCTGGATAAAAATAATAGAAAAGAAATCACCATAAAGAGCATTATGTGGCACAAAACCAAAAGCATTTATTTGCATGCGGAAGAATTATTGTTGTATAAGAAAGCCAACATCGCATAAATCATTTGCAAATGTGTTATCCTCATAACACATTAATTTGTCCGCGTATTATAATTTGCTTTTCATTTTTATTTTTTTCTACTTTTTTTTTTTTGAAATTTTAATGATTTTTCTACAACACAAGATTAAGTAATTTATTGTAAAGTGATGTTTTACATATTTTATGCTTTTTCATAGAAATATTTACAAGTATTTAACAAAGACGATTAAGTTTAAGACAAGAAAAACGTATAAGAAATTGAGTTAATTGGAGCATTACAGAGATGGGGTGACTGGGGTGCCTATTTGGTTTATATAGTTGCTGGAAACTTCATATCTCAGATGTCTGTAAACATGTTCTAACATGTTCGAATCTAAAGAAGGTGTTAAAAGGTGGACTAATTCCTTTTTTGCTAACTTCGTATTATGATTTTGGTCAATTTATATTCATAGATCTCAAATGATATTTTTATCATTCAAGATCTTTAAAAGATCATAAAAACTAAAGATTTGTTATTTAGCTGGCCATATCGGAACATTAGTTGCAGTTGCTCATATTTTCAAGTATTTATCCTCTGATTACCATCAAATCTTATTAATGTTTTCAAAACATTTAAGCTCGTTTTCATCATATGCCATGTTTTACTCTGATGTCAATTGCTGTTAACAGCAGTTAAAAACAAGTCTATTGAAACATTAACAATCAGTAACAAGTGCGTCTATTGAAAGCCCAAAACGATTGCAGCAAAGTCTAAATAAAATAAAAATATAATCATATTCTACTTCATACATATTTATGATCTGACTTACTATATCATGCTGCAGCAGTTGGTGGCAAATGGCAACGTACTGCACTTGCACTGTGTCAAATAGCATTCGTTACGTTTACACTCATTCCATTCATTCATTCACTCACTCACTTTATTATGCACTCAGTTTCGTGTAATTTTGTTCCTACATGTATAAACGTGACTGCTGGCCCATACATTTGGGACAAGTTAATAAAGGTGGAAGTTTTTGCATGATCCGCATAAAGGCACACCTAGAAATATTATTGTATTGGAAACCGCAACAACATCAACCACTTAGGCGGTGGTGGTAAACGACAATGATGATGATGATGGTCAGTCAATTTTGTGTGTGTTTGTTATTTTGTATGAAGTTTTGTGTTTAAACAAAAAAAAATCATGTTGAAAAGCAATTTTAAAATTTTTAAACGCTTCTGTATGGATTATTTTACTAAGCTACACTTAACTATTTCTTTTACTTTTATACCCTACATAAAGTGTTGCAAAAGTGGGACTTAAATGGCTCTGTAAAATAATAGAAAATTTAATTTTGGCTAATGATTCAAAGCGACTAAAAGGTAAATCGGATGATCCTCAAACACGAACTGGCTCCTTCATAATAACCGGTTAACGGGTTTTTTGGAAAAATATTAAAACGCCTAGAAATAAGAGAAAAAAAAGTTTTATTTATTAAAATAATAGTGTTTAAAACCATTTTGATTACTTCTTTTATCCTTCACAAGGTCTTCGCTTCAAATTTGACCCATTTTTAAATTAATATTAAATTTTTTCGAAAAGTTGACAACATTTCAAATGTCAACAACTATGTTAGGTTTTTAGAAAAACAAATTGGCAAAATAAAACAAGTAAGAAAGTATGGTCGGTCAAGCCCGACCATATAATACCCTACACCAAGTAAATGAGTAAAAATATTTTTCTTTTAAAATATCAATAATTTATATTCATGAGTGATTTTCGGAAGTGGGCCTTATATGGGAGCTATGACCAATTATGGACCGATCACCTTGAAATTAGGTCGTGTGATTTATGTCTATATTAAATTTAACTATGTTGAATTTTGTGTGTATACCAACATTTTTAAGCGATTTATGCACGTTAAAGTGATTTTCGGAAGCGGGTCTATATGGGAGCTATGACTAATTATGGACCGATCGTAACACAATTTGGTGACATGAATTTTGTATATATAAAACTTATTTGGAGCGAAATTTGTGTAGATACATAGATAAATTAAACATTTATGACCGATAAAGTCCAATTTCGAGGGGACTTTGTATGGGGGCTAGGTGAAATAATGGACCGATTTCAGCCAATTTCAATAGGCTTGGTCCTTGGGCCGAAAAAGTAATATGTACCAAATTTGATCGAAATATCTTCAAAATTGCGACCTGTACTCTGCGCACAAGGTTTACATGGACAGCCAGCCAGCCAGCCAGCCAGCCAGCCAGCCAGCCAACCAGACGGACGGACGGACGGACGGACATCGTTTAATCGACTCAGAAAGTGATTCTAAGTCGATCGGTATACTTTAAGGTGGGTGTTAGACTAATATTTTTGGGCGTTACAAACATCTGCACAAACGCATAATACCCTCCCCACTATGGTGGTGTAGGGTATAAATACCTATGAACTTGTTTGGACTTAAGGTCTTTTGTTACTTACAATTAGGTTACATTTTTTTAGAGCTTTGGTAGCACTACAATATATCTTTGGTAGCTCTAATATATATCTGTCTCTTTTCATCATACTTGCTGAACTATTGTTTTTTTTATCCTTCATCTTCGGTAAAATATTACCCATTTTGAAATTAAAATTTAATTTTTTCTAAAAATGAGTGGTTGATATTTTTGATATTTTATGACTTTAATTTAATTTCAAATGTCAACAACTACGTTAGGTTTTTTAAAAAAAAATCTAATTTCTATTTGGGTCAAATTTGACCCGATGATCGTTAACGTCAGTAAATTTGAAGACCTTATGAAGGTAAAATAATCTCTTAGGAATAAGTAAAACACAGTTTAAATGCTTTGGAGTATCTCGATTTTTGTTTCTGTTTTTATAAAACTAGACATTGAAAGTTATCTTTTATTTGGTGTATTTGTACGACATATAGACAACAAAGCTTGAGTGAGTTTTCAGGCTTTCCGGATAACTTGTAAGATTTTCTAAATATAAAAAGTCTCCCAAAAAAGTTGGAGAATTTGTTTTAATTATTTTTTTTTGGATTTTCAATATTTTTTAAAGTTTTTAACCGGCTATTCGAGGAGAAAAACCAGGTTTATTCGATATTCGAAATGTGAGCTATTAAAAAAATCGAAACCGACCTGAGCAA
Source organism: Calliphora vicina (assembly GCF_958450345.1). Lineage (NCBI taxonomy): Eukaryota > Metazoa > Arthropoda > Insecta > Diptera > Calliphoridae > Calliphora > Calliphora vicina. The sequence continues at coordinate 78,619,618 of NC_088784.1, forward strand.
TAAAACCGGTTATTAAAAACCGGGCCGATCACCTTAATGTTTATAGAAGAAATGTGCACTCATAGTTTTAAGAAAAATTGTATTTTATTTTTGAAATCGATGTCTACCGATCGGGATGAAATTTGCTTCAAGGTTAGTACTATTAGATAGTAACTCAGACTCAAATCAACAAGATCGGTCAAGAACTCTCTGAGTTAGAGGGGGTCAAAATTTGTCCCCCATTTAGCTATTGTTCTTAGCTAAATGTGTCCCAAATAGTTTAGATAGCTCTTTCCTCAATCTTTCGAAAAAAAATATTTAAAAAAAAAATAAAAAAGCTCTCTTTTGAGCAAAAAAACTTTAATAAAAGGCCCATATTGGAAAAAAAATCGATTTTTCCAAAAAATTTCAAAAATGGTATTGCTTGAGTTACAAAATATTTATTTTGATAGATATCTCACTCGCATCCCACAAAGGGACCAAAAATATCTTAATGGAATGGATGTAAGCTTTCCTTTGGACAAAAAAAAAGTTTAAAAAAGGGCCCATTTTGTAAAAAAATTTGATTTTGCAAAAAAAAGTAAAAAAATTTTATGTCTTGAGTTACAAAATATTTATTTTGATAGATATCCCACTCGCATCCCTCTAAGCGACCAAAATGGTCTTCAAGGAAAATATCTCAGCTTTTGGTTGAGCTTAAAAAAATTTGAAATAATAATAAATCATTTAAATATTTAAAGTCGAACACCTATTTAACATTTCATTTTGTTTCATTTTTATATAAAAATCATACAATACATTTTAAATTATTGCATTGAAAAAAAAGTCAACAAAGTTTTTGATTTTGCAAAAAAAGTCAAAAATTTTATGTTTTGAGTTACAAAATATTTATTTTGATAGATATCCCACTCGCATCCCACTAAGGGACCCATTTTTAAAAAAAAGTCAAAAATGTTTTTGATTTCGGAAAAAAAATATTAAAATTTTTTTATTTTTTTTTTTAAATATTTTTTTTCGAAAGATTGAAGAAAGAGCTATCTAAACTATTTAGGATGCATTTTGCTAAGAACAATAAGTTAATAAGTTACATGGATAACAAAAACCCTTCTTGGTCAAAATGTAAAATTTTTACCCCCTCTAACTCAGAGAGTTGTTGAAAAATTGTGTCTGAGTTACTATCCAATAGAACTAACCTTGGTGCAAATTTCATCCCGATCGGAAGACATCGATTTCAAAAGTTGGTTCACTTGACATGAAATGCCCCATATGTATAAATTTCATGATAATTTACCTTTAACTTATTTGAAAAATATCTATAAGCCTCTAAAAATTATTTTATTTTTGATTTTCCATGGAAGAAAAATAATATGGCCCGGGTTTCATGGCGGTGGACGTGAACGATTTTATTGAAACTTCTTTTGTTTCAGAAAATGTACATACATATGTACCAAATTTCTAGACTTTTTCTCGGCTATCAAAATTTTGGATTGCATGGGTTTTTAATAAAACTTGTTATGTGTTCTTTTTTGTTTCAGAAAATTTATGTACCAAATTTCTAGACCGTTTCTTGCATAGGAATAATTCTATGCGAAAAAATCGATGTTGGTTGTATGGATAGTGGGCATTGCACAGTGAGGCAGAATCAAAATTTTTGGAAATTAATGTGGCATTTCTAAACGTGGAAAGCTAGTTCTTGAAAAAAACGTGCTATTAGGTCTGTTCATTTACTTTCCCAGTAAATACTTGCAACGTGAGAATAAAATCAAAATTTACAAAATTAATCTCTTAAATTCTCAAAAATAGTAAAAAGTAAATGAACGCTTTTCCAGTAACAATTGTTTTATACACACAATTTTCTTATTTTATTTCTTTTAAAATGTATAAATACTCACATTTTCTTCAATTGTATTGAAAATTCTTTTTTTTTTACATTTTTTCACCACAAAAATAAAATTGTGAATAAATAAACATTAACACAAAACGTATGAAATATAACGAGTTCAAAATAGAACTTGCAATAGTTTGCAACGAGAGAACACTCTCTAAAATGTATATGCTCTTGATTTTTCCTCTACTTGCAAGTTTTTTGAGTTAATGAACGCTTTTCCAGTAACAATTGTTACTAACTAGTAACAACTTTTAGTTATTGAACATAGCTATTTATTTCTAATGTTTTTCGAGTTATAGGCATTTCAAAATTCAAATTAAAACATGCAATATTTTTGAACGACTGAGTTTTAAAAGTGGCATGTTTTTGAGTCTAATTGAGATATGGACTTAAATTTTTTTTTTTAGACAAGAAATTAACTTATCTAAACAACATAAATTAGTTCGGAATATACATATGTGGATTAAATTGTTTCTAATATTTGCAATCTTATTAAAATGTTGATACAAATTTTAATTTTAGAAACTCAATAAATATGTAATAAAATCTTCATTTAACTATTAACAAAACTCAATGAAATTTTCAAAGTTTTTTGTAAAAAAAACATGTCAAAAAAGGGAATCCCGCAATTCCTAAAAATTTTAGTTAAAATCCCACAAATAGTATTTTTTACAATTTTGCCCATATGGTCCATATTTTCTTCGGGGCTGGAAAAATACTTTGGGCATAAATAGGGAACACATCAAGGTTTCCAAGGCTGCTTTCCTTTTTCTGATCCCATCATTGGGACTTTAGAACATGTGGCCCAAAGTTGAAATTTTGATAAAAAAAATAGTTCAAAGTCCGAAGAGCGTAGGGCCGACATCTTCGCAAAATATGACATATTTTTTATACTAAAATGTTCTCCGTAAAGATACCTTATACAAAAATATAAAATTGTTATGTGCTCTTAAGTAAAATTTATTTTTAATAAAAAAGGATTTAAGTCACCTTTTCGTTCAAAAAATAGCAAAGATCAACTATTTTTTTAATTTTTGTATTGAAAATCATTTATTGTTGGATCCATAATAGATATTGCTCTGAAATCATTTGTATATTATTATTAATTTAGTTGTCTAACTATCAAACAAATTCCAGTCCATTCGGCTCAAAAGTCGCCCTATATTTTTAAAAAAACGGACCAAGGTATGGTAAAATTTAAAAATTTCAATTTTGAAGTGCAATAACTCGGATATTATCTATATATATAAAAGAGTAACGTTACTGACTGACTGACTGACTGATTCATCATCGCACAGCCCAAACGGCTGAAGCTAGAATCACGAAATTTTAACTGTGGGTTGCTCCCTCCCCAAAACGATCCGATAAGAAGGGATTTTTGGAAATTCGAACGTTTAGGGGGTAAAAAAGGGTAAAAACGGGTAAATTCGGTAACCTTATATCTTCAAAACTAATAAAGATATAAAAAAACTTAAAATAGCATGTTACTCCATTTAAAAAATAAGCTGACAGGTGTTTCGTACTTTTTGGAAATTCGAAACTTTTAGGGGAGAAAACGGGTAAAAACTGTATTTTGGTACTTTTTTTGCACCCTATGTATCTTTTAAACCAATAAACATAGAAACAAATTTTAAATCGTATTCTTTAATTAACAAAAAATAAAAAATATAAGTTTGGTACTTTTTGGAAATTCGAACCTTTAAGGGATAAAAATTGTGTTAATTTTTGGTACTTTTTCATAAAATATGTTTTTCTATAATTTGACATAGACATACGAATATTTTATTATGAGCTCCCACCACGTTACAGAAATTTATTTCAATGAAATTGTACCACCTCAATGGGGATAAAAAAGGTACCAAAAAGGGGATAAAATCGGGAAAATACATTATATTTGAAATTATTAAGCCAATTTTGATAATTTTTTTTAACGTTGGTTCCTGGATTCATACAAAAATTAACTAACAGGGTGTTATTTGGAACTCGAGTACCAAGGTGTATATTGGGCCAAATCCGGGTAAACAGTTTGGTACTTTTTTTAAAACATATTTATTCTTGGGCACATTAACACAGATTTTAATATTTTGATACATGCCTGTAGCATAAACAATTTTGGCAAAATGGAATATTTTTAAATTTCAAACTTGAGGGGTGTTCAAGTAAGAAAAGGGAAATTGGTACTTTTCTCCTAATAGTACTTTTTTAAAATTTAAATTATTTCAGTTATCGACATTAAAGTTAGCTGATATGTATTTGAGTGAAGTTAGTGTTAGGAATAGGGGATAATATTTAGGTACCAAAATGTGTGAACTGTACTATAGGTACTTTTTTGTTCATCTAATGGTACTTTTTAAAATTTCTATAATAATGGACTTAGAAACATGAAATTAAACACATATGGTCCTAAGTGAGTGAGAATTCTAGGGGGAGACTTTTTGGTACTTTTTCTTTATTGGAATGGTACTTTTTGTAATTTCTTCACCAATGAACCTAGAAACATGAAATAAAGCTTATATATAAACCGAGTGAGTGGGAAACCACAAGTGTGGGTTTTTTGGTACTTTTTCTATATTCTAATGGTACTTTTTTGAATTTTCTATAACTATGGACTTAGAAACATGAAATTAAGCATATATGGTCCTAAGTAAGTGATAATTCTATGGGGAGACTTTTTGGTACTTTTTCTTTATTCGATTGGTACTTTTTGTAATTTCTTCACCAATGAACCTAGAAACATGAAATAAAGTTTATATGGAACCGAGTGAGTGGGAAACCACAAGTGTGGGCTTTTTGGTCCTTTTTCTATATTCTAATGGTACTTTTTTGAATTTTCTTTAACAATGGACTTAGAGACATGAAATTAAGCATATATGGTCCTAAGTGAGTGAGAATTCTAGGGGGAGACTTTTTGGTACTTTTTCTTTATTCGAATGGTACTTTTTGTAATTTCTTCACCAATGAACCTAAAAACATGAAATTAAGACCGGAGTGAGTGGGAATCTACAAGTGACTGCTTTTTGCTACTTTTTCTATATTCGAATGGTACTTTTTGAATTTTCTATAACATAATGGACCTAGAAATATGAAATTAAGCGTATATGGTCCTAAGTGATTGAAAATTCAAGCGGATACCTCATGGTACCTTTTGTTTATTCTAATGGTACTTTTTTTAATTTTCTATAGCAATGGACTTAAAAACATGAAATTAAGCATACATGGTCCTAAGTGAGTTAGAATTCTAGGGGAGACTTTTTGGTACTTTTTCTTTATTCGAATGGTACTTTTTGTAATTTCTACACCAATGAACCTAAAGCCATGAAATTAAGCTTATATGGACCCGAGTGAGTGGGAAACCACAAGTGGGGGATTTTTGGAACTTTTTATATATTCTGATGGTACTTTTTTGAATTTCCTATAATAATGGACCTAGAGTTTCCAAAAAATCGAAGAATTTCAAAACCGCGGTTTCGGTTTTAAAAAACTAAAAACCGATCGGTTTCGGTTTTGTGATAATTTATTAAATCTTAAGTATTATAGAAACAAAATTAGTTGATAATATAGGAAATGATATACAAATCTAAAATTCAAGCTTGACGGGTTATGGTTTAGTGAATGAGAATTTAAAAGTGATAATCAATGGTACTATTTCCTTATTGCAATGGTACTTTTTGAATATTTTATATAATAAACATAAAAATTTAAAATTAGGAACACATTTTGCATTTTCTATAATAATGGACCCAGAAATATGAAATTAGACATTTACAATTAGATTCACAAAGTGAGACTTGATAGTACTATTTCTTCTAATTGGGGTGGCGAAGCGCACCGGGTCAGCTAGTAAGAGATAAATAGAACACTCAATTTATTTTTTTAAAATATATTTTGTTTAATTGTAAACGCATTTCCAATATTCAAAGAGTTGTTATCTGAAAGGCAAATTAACAAAGTGAGTGAGTCCCGGCAACAAATACAACAATGAATTTGTTTGTTCAAATGTAGAAGAACTGTCAAAATCAAGGCGAATTAAACAAATCTTTCGGAAATATATACATAGGTAGCTGATCACTAATTCGTGTAACTCCACCATAAATCCAAAGCCTACCACACACATTTCGTATTTTATTTATTAATGATTCCAAAGTCCCCGATTATGTATTTTTGTCTCTACTTTGTAATAAAAATTCAAAACTGATTTTCAACAAAAACAAAAAGCACAAATTTTTAGGTCTATCAATCAATATGATGAATACTTGGCTATTATGTTGTTTTTAACATTCAAAGAATGTTGATGTAAATTATAAAATGACCAAATTACACCCACTGGCAATGCCTGACGTTGTACGAATAAATTTTACCACAATTGCTTTTTTTTCCTATTTTTTTGGCATATTATGACTCTGGGCTATGTCACAGATGTCTGAACCACAAAGTTTTCTGCCAAAAATGGCAAAAACAAAACACATAGTGTAAACGAAATTATTTGTAAAGGAAGTAAAAACAGAGCGGAAAAATTCATTGATAAAAATTTTGGAAAAACCATTGTGGGTGATGTGGTTAGTGGTATAAGAAAATATGTTTTAGTATATTTTCAATAAGAAATACAATTGTTTGGAAAAAAAAATCAGTCAATGAGTACTTTATGTGACTTAAAACGACTTGATAGTACGAGTAAAAGTTTTCATTTGACATTCAACTCAACTTAGCGCATGCGTACGTGTCCAGTCATCAGTTGCCAAGTTTTCTTTGAAATATTTAATAATGGCCTCTTTTTGTGAAATAAAATAACAAACGTTTCATTAAATTTGTATGGAAAAATGTCACATTTCAAAAAAATTTCCAAAATCTATAATGGGAAACTTCCAGGATAGTAACAATCTTGGTTAAGATCCAAATTAATACAGATACTTATGTAGGGATTCCTTTAATATACTGATGATACAATCAGCTGTCGCACTCATATTGGTGTGTGGACTTGGGATCGTTAATTGCAACCGATCAATTATAATCACTATCACTTCGTTTTTACAAGACCACATCACCCAATGAGATCGATGAATAAGATCACTACAAAATACTAGTGAAATGAGTACTAAATATATCCAAAGAAAAAATTTTTTAGATAATTTGCAAATGTTTCAGACTTTTCATAGTCACTTTTCCTTACATGTTCGGCCATGCTTACAGATTGGCGCATATTCTATTTATCTCTTTTAATAAAATTCAAAATATACCAACTTGCTAAGATGTTATCATTTGCAATTATTTCCCAATAATATTGAAACATTCACATCATCAACCCGCTTTATGTGCCTCCACAATTCAGACATTTAACTGAAAATTAAACACACATTTTCTATATACATAAAATCATAGACAAACTAAATAGATTTGTCATGTAATTAGAGTTTTTTTCTGCAAAAAAAAATGCAAGATTAAATTGTTGACTAAATTCACTAATAAAAATAACATTATTTTCAACTTAAAAAGTTGACAGCCTCATTGAGACACACTCAATTATACAGTGATGAAATTGGGAAACTGGTGATTGCCTTGCACACTGCTCTGCTTTAGACTGTTGCAATAAGGCATGTTTAAAAAAAGAAATGGTCAACACACTAAGGCCAGCAAAATAAGAAAAATATAGCAACCAGCTGGAAAAACCAAACAACAATCACGTTAAGTGGGTGAATATTACAATTTTGAATTTTTGGTCCACAATTTCAATTTGATGCTGGTATATTTTTATAAAGATACACATACCCGTTTTTTTGTGTTCAAAGGTGTTATGCACGTTATACAAATTTATTGATTAAACCATAAAATAGAGTTTGAAAATCAACACCAACAATTTCTTAGTTATTTTTTATTTAAGTTTAGTGGTACAAAAGGAGCTTAGATTTTCTATTAGAAATAGTGATTAGGTGTTGAAAATGTATAATCATACAGTGCCAGAAATAACAACAGAAACCCACAAGAAATTCAAACAATATGAAATGCATATGAACTGGGAATAGTTAGAAAGAGGGTGAAACACCAAACAGGTGCAGATTAGAAACACCCATTTTTATGGTCATATACTACTTGTACTTTGGTAGGAGATTTCTTCTTAAGCACAATCATCATCATATAGCAGTCAATTGAGGTGATATTGTTGTTAAACATAAAATAGAAATACTTGCATTGTATTTAACCCAGTAAATGATTTGAGCTTTTTATTAATAAACTAAAGATATGTTAAGGTTACAAAGGCAGCCAGCCAGTGAGAGCCTGCAGACTTGGTTCCATGATATGATCCCTTTGTGATACAATAGAGCTACAAAAATCCGTTAAGGCTCCATTAATGCCGACATACAGAAGTCAAGATGGACCATAAATCAAGCATGTATAGGACAAAGCTGGTTCGTTTTAACAGCACAATTTATTGACAATCAAATTATTTAGTCTCCTTCACCGAATTTTTATATGCGATGACTAGTATTTGGTTATTTGAAATGTAATTAATCTGATAGAACCGAAAAATCTGTGTACTCAAACGAATCATTGGATTCGCAACAGAAATTGTTACCATAACGAATCAGATCAGATCACCTGGTCTGAGGAAAACTTACAACATGAAAGCTGAACTCCAACAAACCAGAACGTATTATAAATACCCTGCTGTTTACCAGGGTATTCATTCGAGTAATGATAGTTCGATTAATCGAATAATTTCTTACGAATAATTATTCGAACAATTTAAAAATTACTATTTTCGAATAACAAAAATTCGAACAATTTTATGTAGAATAATCGAATAAAACGATTAAATAAATAATTGTACATATTAGAGCCCTGCATGGGTGACTCTATTTGTCACACACAATGAGTAATCCATTGCTTTGCACTCAACTCATTTGTTGTTTTGAATATTATTTACAAAGTGTACGTACTTTTGATTTTAATAATTCAAATTTTTGTTCTACTCAATCATTGCGAGTATTATTATGTATGTGTACGTCTACATTCAAATCGAGTAAGTAAACAACTTACGTATATAAAAAGAATACAAAATAAATATTCTGAATCGAGTGAATCGAGTTTTAAATGGCAAAAGAAAAATAATTAAAGCAAATTATAAAAAAAAAACATGAAATTCATCGTATACAGAATATTGATTTAAGAAATATAACTGCTGTTTTCGACATAATTCGACCCTTTGAAGAAGCCTCGAAGATACTAGAGGGTATTTCTCTCCCTCCAACAATTTATTTGGTCTACATTTATGTAAACAGCCTTCTAAAGAAATACGCTGAAAACAATGAGGATATAAGTATTGCCAAGGCTTTCAAAAACGAGCTTAGGCACTACTTGGAAACTGTCGTTTTTTCTAATTTGACCATCTGGCATCGAGTTGCACTATTTCTGTTCCCACCTGCAAACAAATTGCTAAGTTTCTCTGAAGAAGATCAAAATCTTATAAAATTTAAATGTATTGAGTTGATACCTATGTGAGCCTATGACAGAACCACAATAACAATCAGTAGCTCCAATCTCATCGAAAAATTTAGAACTGTTTTCAGATTTTATTCGATCATCTGATTTTCAAACCAACGAGGATTCAGAGGCCTCAGAGTTGAGACGATACTAACCAACAGAAGTGTACTTGTTTGATGATTTCGACACACTTAAGTGGTGGGATTCACATAATAACGAGTTCCCCTTTTTACACAAATTGAGCTGCCGAATCTTAGCAATACCTGCAAGTAGCGCACCTTCAGAAAGGGTTTTCTCTTGTACCCGTAACGTAATTTCTGAAAAACGATGCTCGATTGCCTAAAATGATATTGCGGTAAATCAAATTATTTTTTTACACATGAATCACAAAAAATGCAGTTCCACAAGAAGTAGATGCTCTCTTCTTGTGGTCCTTATATTTTATATTTTTCAATTTACAGTAGTTTTACTTACATCTCTAAATAACATTTAAATATAATTATTACATGAGTTAGATTAATAAAATATACATGTAAACAATAATGCGTTTTATTTGTAATCTCGCTATAAAAATTCATAAGAATAGTAATTCGTTCAAAGAATTTCATTCGTTCAAAGAATTTCATTATAATTAAATCACATAATAAAGTCCTCTATGATTCGATTCACTCGCTGTTTTGCACTCGATTTGAAACACAGAAACACTCTCAATACTCATATAATGCTATACTCTTAACATTCATGTATTTTGCTTTATTTGAAATTTTTGTCAAATACGTTTTAGTTTTGAATAAATTATTATATTCATTCAAAAAACAATGAGTGAGTTTTTCTATAGCGAACGAGTGTTTTGAGTGGACGTTTTACATGTATTTTGTTTTTGTTACAATAACAAAACACATATAAAATGTCCACTCAAAGTACTCGTTGGCTATAGAAAAACAGCAGATAAATGTTTTAAAATATTATTTAAGTCACTCATGCAGGGCTCTAGTACATACAGTGAGCCTCAAAAGTGAATATACACCAAAAAATATTTGATTTTTTTTAAGATAATGAAAATCCTAAAATTTATTCATCGATTAAAATTTTAATGTTTCGGTTTGTTAGAGATTGAGTTGAATAATAGTTTCGGTTGTAAAAAAAAAAGATTTAAATCGGACTATAATGAATTTCATGATCCTAAAAAAATCAAAAAAATCGCGAGTGTTTACTCACTTTTGAGGCTCACTGTATATGTATATTTTAAGTTATTCGGTTGCTTAAAATTTTTTATAATTCCAAATTTAAATTACAAAAATTGTATTGCTTTTAAAATTCGACAAATAACTAAAGATAAAGGGAGTCTCGATCATTGTAGATGAGTGGTGCGATAGCTCTATAAATATATACATATATAAATATTACTGCAAGAAGTTACAATTCTAAAAACAAGTCTTTCAAGATATTTAATTTAGTGAACTAATGAAAATAAAAGGTACGGAATAAAATATTTGTTATTTAGTAAGAAAAAGGCTGTTCAGAATATTTCTAATGAAAATTATCAATACTTGAATTTAACGTTATTTTTTGTTTTTCATTAACAATAAAATATAAAAAAACCTACATCAAACCTACATTAATTACTTTTTTAAAAAAATTAAATTATTCGAATAATTCGATTAATTTTAAACGATTATTCGAACAAGTTAAAATCTCTTATTCGAATTATTCTTTTTATTCGTACAAGAGAAAAATCGAATAATTTGAATACCTATTGGATTTATTAAAATATTTCAAAATACAAATAACGTTTTTAAATTTTATTTTAAATAAATAAACCGTTTTATACAAATGTTTAAATATTGAGGCTAACAAAGATTAATACAAAATGAAATAAAGAATATTTAAAACCACAGTGCATTAAAATCAATAGCAAACATTTGAAACTCCAGAAGTGCAATGAACTTAATTATAGATTTCGCAACATAGACACTATTAATTTGCATATTTGAAGTTTAGTTTGGCAGAAGATTTTGCATTCAAGCCTAGATTCCTCAACGCGCATGTGATAACTCAAAGTGCATGTGAGTTAAATAAAGGATATGAACAAATTAAAAACCTTTCATTCAACTAGAAATTAAATGTTAAATTTTTAATGTACTAAAATTTCTTATAAAATAATTGCAATAATAAAATTAAACTTGAGTCTAATAAACCCTTCAATGCATATAGTTGCCAATTGTCTACATTCCAGTTCCACTTTATTTTAGTCGAATATAAGCTTGATACTAATTCCGAAAAATCAAATGGAGTACGAAAAGTTTCAGCTAAAGAAATTCTAAATCAAACTAAAGCTAAAGGAAATATAATAATTAAAAAATCATGCAGGGTTAAAAGATATGTTTATTTATTTTTTTTAGTAATTATTACTTATTAAAAAAATATCAATTTATTTAAAGAAAATACTTAAGTTTTCAAAAACTACATTTCATTACCTATCCATTGATATATAATATATTATATCTGACTATTTATTACAAGTTAAAGAACACGTGTAAGTCATACCTTGTGAAAAATTCCCTCTATATTTACTTATAACACTATTAATGCTTACTATGCACTTCTCATTTTTACATGTACCATTTGTTTTATGTTGTAGACTTTTTTGTTGTTGTTTTTGTGAGTGCGCATGCGTTTTCGTTAGTTTGTCTCATATGAATTTCATAACTGAGCGTAAGTAAACTTTGATTGACGCAAGATTTAACATTTTTGACTAACGTTGATCAAGTGAATAGATTTGAGACTGTTTGGTTCATAAAAATTGATGTAAGTAAATCAAATTTTTTACTAAAAATTTAATTTTTTAAGTTAAACGGAAAAACAATATTTAATCATCCAACGGTTGTTTAACTAAAAAACGGTTTTTAATGAAAAAATACTTTATAGTGTGAAAACGGTTTTTTAGTGATTAAACAAACTGTTATTGAGTCAAAAATAGCGAGCAAATGATATTTTGTCAACAAACGCATTTCCAGTGAACAAATATCGCATTTTTAGTGAATTTTTTTTTTTGTGAAAATTTAAGTTTTAGTGAAATATCAAATTGTTTGTGAAAAATAGAATTTTTAGTGAAAAATTAAATATCTAGTAAAAAATAGAATTTTTAGTAAAAAATTAAATTTTTAGTAAAAAATATTTAATAATTTTTAGTAAAAAAATTTAATTTTAGTAAAAAATTTAATTTTAGTAAAAAATTATATTTTTAGTAAAAAATTAAATTTCTAGTCAAAAATAAAATTTTTTGTGAAAAATTTTTTTTTACTGAAAAATAAATTTTTTTTCATTTACTTACATCAATTTTTATGAACCAAACAGTCTCAAATCTATTTACTTGATCAACGTTTGTTAAAAATGTTAAATCTTTCGTCAATCAAAGTTTACTTAAGCTCAGTTAAGAAATTCATATGAGACAAACTAACGCATGCGCACTCACAAAAAACAACAACAAAGCTGTCTACAACATAAAACAAATGGTACATGTAAAAATGAGAAGTGCATAGTAAGCATTAATAGTAATAGTATAAGTAAATATAGATGAAATTTTTTACAAGGTATGACTTACACGTGTTATTTTAGCTGATAATAAATAGTCAGATATAACATATTATATATCAATGGAAAGGTAATGAAGTCTAATTTTTGAAAACATAAGTAGTTTTGTACAAAAATTCATAAATTTTAATTAATAAGTAATAACAACTAAAAAAAAATTCAATAAAATTATCTTTTAATTAAACTCAAGTTTAATTTTATTATTTCAATTATTTTATAAGAAATTTTATTATATTATAAATTGATTATTTGATTGTTAGTAGAATGAAAGGTTTTTAATTTTTTATTATGATCTGGGTCAACATTATATTTAAGATAACTTATGATAAGATAACTGTACGTTGAGTTAACTTTATAAAGAATCTAGGCTAGAATACAAAATCTGCGGTGAAATTAAACTTCAAATATGCAATTTGGTAATAAATTCTCTCGTCTTTTGGCACTACTATGTAAATTAATAGTGTCTATTAGGGTATTCAATTAATCGGGTTTCTGGATTAATCGGTTAATCGAGCAAATAATTAATCGGGGTTTAGATTTATTCGGTTAATAATCGGTTAATTTTAAATTATTCGATTAACCGAATAATTTGTATTTTAATTTTATATTGAAGGGAAAATCAACAATTCAATAAAACAATAAATAGGATTTCTTCTGAAATAATCTTTTAAAAAAAGAATATAAGTTAAATGCTTTCTTTTTAAACTATTTTTTACTCTCTCACTGATTGTAGAAATCGAAAGTAAGGCATGATAAAGAATATCCAATTGCTCAGTTCTATTTTTAGTTTTCTCTAAGCATATAAAATCCTCGTTCATACCATTGGAGTTATTTTTTGATTTTTTTAGATTTTGAATACTTTATTAGTTACGTCAAGTTCTGACAAAAGACTCGTTTCAGTAATGTCTTCAGTTTCGTCCTCGGACTCATTAGGACAAAGTTCATCATAGAAATATTCTAGAAAAAAGGTCATTTTCAAATTCCTTAGTTTCAGTTTTCGTACAATACTTCAAAAATACTATTGCTAGAAGGAAATGTTCACGAGTTAAGAAATAAAATTTGTGTGTTTTAAACTATATTTCTATATAAAGTGAAAAAAAAAGAAATTTCGGTTAATCGGTTAATCGACACAAATTAATCGGTTTATTTGTTATTTGAAAATCGTCAATTTTAAATTATTCGAACAGTTAACCGACCAAAATTAATCGGTTAACCGATTAACGGTTAATCGATTGAATACCCTAGTGTCTATGTTGAGAAATGTAAAAATCTATTATTGAGTTCTTTGAACTTCTGGCGTTTCAAATGTTTGCTATTGATTTTAATAAGCTGTGGTTTTAAATATTCTTTATTTCATTTTGTATTAGTCTTCGTAAGCCTCAACATTTTAACATTTTTATTAAATGGTTTGTTTATTTTCAAAATTTTTTAAAAAAAAACTTTACATTTTCAATTATTTTAATAAATCCAATAAGGGGACTTATTTTTCCCGTGAAATATTCAAATGTTGTTCAACAAAATTTCAGCTTTCTGGCAAAATATGGATTCCGATTCCAAAGGACTGCTCTTTTTATGAGGCCAAGAATGAATAAAGCCGATATCGGATACTCTGTTCCAAAGTGAAGTGTACCCAGCGAAAGCTTTCTTTGGACGTAGCACGATCCGTACTAAAAAGTTGTAGAGGCAAAACTTTCCAACCATTTCATTTTAAATACTTTTTAACAGGTATTGAGCGTTGTCATGATAGAATAGTACAGTTTCATGTATGGCTGCATATTCTGGGAAACCTTCGGCCAATGCTCGCTTCAAACGAATCTGTTGCATTCGGTAAAGTTTCCCTATGTTGGTATGATCAGATTTCAGCAGTTCATAAAAGATCGGAACCTTTTTATCCCACCAATTACAGATCATTAACTTAGCGTCATGGAAATTGGCTTTGGTGTCGATTCGGCTGATTGGCCGGACTACATATATGATGTCTTTTACTTGGGGTTATCGTAATGGATCCATTTTTCAATACAAGTAATGAGTTGGTGCAAAAATTGTGTTCAAACATCATTTCGGACATGCAAAATCGTCTTTCAAGGTCTCTCGGTTTCAATTCGTATGGTACCCAATTTCCCCGATTTTGGATGAAACCTGCTACTCGCTAACGTTTTGCAAATGCTGCTTTATTAGCTCCCACTGATCTTGAAAGCTCTTGCTGAGTTTTACTTCATGGAGTAATACCTTACATTCTTGGTATTAAAACCTTTTTGGCTGATCTTTGTCTTCCCGCAAAATAATTATAATGCAACAATAATTTTAACGAAAACAAAACACATGTATACAAATATACACTCAAAGTACACGCTTGAGTGAATTCACTAAATAGTGAATAAATCGAAAATAATCCATAAATTTTTATGGTCAATATCTCATTTTGTTCCTATTACATGTGGCTTTGCGATAAAGTAATAAAGCTGTACAATTTCTGCCGTTTTCGATTTTTCATGATTTTTTTAAAACAAAAAAATTATCTATTTTCATATAAAAATATATTTTTTGCTGCAATTTGTTATTATAACTCCGAAACTACTGCGCCGATTAAAATGCAATATATATGTGAAAATTTGTACATAGCTTGGGAAAAGTGTTTTCAAAACTCAATCTATCGAAAGAAGATCTTTAACTACCCAATTTTATGTATATCTAACACAAATCGAAAATTTTGTGAAAATGAGCGAATTCACTTAATTGTGAATAAATTCGAAAATAATCAATCAAAATTTATTATCGACATATAATTTTGTTCCTATTACATGTGGTTTTGCGATAAAGTAATAAATCTGTACAATTTCAGCCGATTTAGATTTTTCATGATTTTTTTAAAATAAAAAATTTACTATTTTCACGTAAAAAATATATTTTTTTCTTCAATTTGTTATCATAACTTCGAAACTACTGAGCCGATTGAAACGCAATGAATATGTGAAAATTTGTACATAGCATGGGGAAAATGTTTTCAAAATTCAATCAATGGAAAGAAGAACATTAACATCTCAATTTTATGTATATCACACAAAAAAGTTAAATTTTGTGAAAATGAGCGAATTCATTTAATTATGAAGAAATTCGAAAAGAATCAATCGATTTTTATCATCTATATCTCATTTTGTTGCTATTATATGCGCCTTTGCGACAAAGTAATAAACCTGAACAAGTTCTGCCGTTTTCGATTTTTCATTTAAAAAATTCACAATTTTTGAAAAAAATTTTAAAAAAATCTATCCATAGAATTAAAAAATTTTACCATTTTTGTACATGATGTATCAAATCTATATAGTGGTTAGTGAAGCCTTTTTTTGCTGTTGACCTGTGTAATTTAACTATTTCTAAGTAATTAAGATTACAAATTACATAGTTACAGATAATTTGATAAGTGAAGTTTTACTGGAAATCTTGACAATAAGCTTGTGTCACTTAAAAACTAAATAGTGCCGCCAATGTTAAGGCTGTCTTTTGTAACAAAATTTTTTTTTAACTCTAAACAATTTTCAACACCTAATCAATTTAAACATTTTACACTTTCGCTAAATGAAACTCTAATAGCAACTAATTTCTACACAATTACCCTCTTGCCACTCAATTGCATGAAATACAAAACGTTGATTTATCATTTTAGCACTTAAATACGAAGCCTTATAAGAGAGACCCAGCACTTAATGACCGAAATTAAAAGTGTTTATAATCGCAGTACAAACTACTACAATTTTGCATTTGAGCTCTTCAACTTATTTTAACAGTTTAGAAATTTGTTTTTATTTTTGTTCAACTTATAATTTGCAATAATCGTGAGGTTAACTTCATCACACTTTATTGCAACTACTACTGTTTCGCCACCATATTGTTACTACTGTTTTCTTTATTTTTTATTATTGAGGGAGTTTCTGAAATTTTAGTTGCTTCTAATCTAAAATTCAAAATTAAACTCTAGCTGCCTGGCCTTACTATAGAAACAATTTGCAATGAATATTGCTTTTTTTGTTTGCTGCTCTTTTTTTAAACTATTAACCTCTGAAAAATATTTGTATAAGAATTGATATCAACCTATCATCATTCCACGACCTCTTCAAATACTTAGTTACTGCTAACTTGCTCTGCCAACTTCTTCTTATCGATTTCATTATGCCACACAGCCTCATAACAAGGCAGCAGCAAGGGGCACCATGAATATTTGCAAAAATGTTATGCTGATGTTTTTAATGACTTTTATTATAGAAATTGATGCTGAACATGTGGTTTAATTTGAAGTAGTACCAACGTTTTACCGCCCCGCCTTGTTTTCCAATAAGTCACAGTAGTTTTGTTTAGCGTTTTCGCCGTGCAAACCAGATCGTTAAACACTTGGTCACCAACGCTGCCATCGAATTAACACAAGCAGAGTTTTAAAGGAATTCGTTCGATCTCATATTTTTTAAATTTTTTGACATATTTCCTTATTTATTTAGGATGACCTCTCTCTTCTAGAAGAATGCTACACTCATTTAGAATCCTTACATGGATGATTTACATACGATAAAAAATTCTATGTGTGGATTAGGCATTAAATCTACCGGAATTCAGTTTAACATTGTAAATAGTAGTGACGTGAATCTAATTGTAAATCGCAAGGCTTATCTTTTAATGACTACCACTCTCATGCATTCCACCAGACAGAGACCCCATAGAATAATATCGGTCTTAATCCGAATTGCCGGCAGTGCTCCTATTCCTATTTTATCTCCTTGCCAACACTATGGCAAGAATAACAGTTTATTGTCAAGAATAATAACCAGATCTAAAAGTGTCAGTTCAAATGATGATTGGAATCTTCTCGAAAACATGGCCTTTGATGTCCTTTTCAACACTAGTCAAGGACAAGAACAGTTTATTGTCAAGAAAGTGGTCCGAAAGTGTCAGCTCAATCAGGTCAGTGTGTGAATACTCATCTTTTCGATCCACAGTCGATGTTTCATTGCCATAGCTTTCTAAGTCCCGGTCCACACTGTGAAACATTTGCTGCAAAACATTTGAGTTTGTTGATGAAAGGGGAAAGAGTAATGAAAAAGGGAACTTTATTTCATGTACATGAAGTTTTTGTTGAGTATGTCATCCACATTTATTCGTTCGTATTCGTACTGCACAGAAATGTCAAAAACTGAAAAGCAAAAACTTCACTGTGTGGACATGAATGCAGTTTCAAAAGAGAATTTAAAAATGTTTTGCAGCAAATGTTTCACAGTGTGGACCGGGACTAAGTGCAGTCTCTCTGTAGTATCTTGTTCAAGGAAATACTTGAATCTGCCGCAGCTACACTATCTGCAAATGGAACAGTTTTAGTTTTCATTGAATCCAATTTTCAAAGATTTTGTCAACATTTCACAGAAGTGAAGTTAAGACGCAAACTTTCCCTTTGGAAAGTCTGATGCTTCTGTACTTTATTAGGTCTTTCAATACTTCTCATTCATACAGGCGAGTTGAGAGGTGGGTAGTAAGTAAGTTTAAATGATTTTTTCCAACGTTTTCAGTAAGATGATAAACTAATTTGTATAAAATCATTCGACCTGGTATGTGACATGTTCCAATGCTTTGGAATGAATTGCACAGGGCATTCCGTTCATCGATCATGATTGATTCCAATTATTTTTATCTACGCTTTTTGTAAATGAGACAGGCCTGCCACTAAACGGTTAGGATCTATCCTTCAGGCGAATTTATCACGTACTAGCTGACCCGGTGCGCTTTGCCACCCCAATTGGAAGAAAGAAATAGCACTATTAAGTCTCCATTTGTGAATCTAATTGCAAAAGCCTAATTTCATATTTCTGGGTCCATTATTATAGAAAATGCAAAAGAAACTTACCACTAAAGTCACCTTTTGTGAATTCAAATTCATTCAGAATCATGCGTGCCTAATTTTAACGTTTTAGGTTTATTATAAAATATTAAAAAAGTACCATTGTAATAATGAAATAGTACCATTGATTATCACTTTTGAACTCGCATTCACTAAACCATAACCCGTCAAGTTTGAATTTTAAATTTATATAGCATTTCCTATATTATCAACTAATTTTGTTTCTATAACATTTAATATTTAATAAATTATCACAAAACCAAAACCGATCGGTTTTCAATTTTTTAAAACCGAAACCGCGATATTGAAATTTTTCCGTTTTTTGGAAACTCTAGGTCCATTATTATAGAAAATTCAAAAAAGTATCCATGAGAATAAAGAAAAAGTACCATGAAGTACTCCCTTGAATTTTGACTCACTTGGGACCATATACTCCTAATAATGACCATTATTACAGAAAATTCAAAAAGTACCATTAGAATATAGAAAAAGTACCAAAAAGCAGCGACTTGTGGATTCCCACACACTCGGGCCCATGTAAGCTTTATTTCATGTTTCTAGGTTCATTGGTGAAGAAATTACTAAAAGTACCATTCGAATAAAGAACAAGTAAGAGTGCTATATTCGGCTGTGCCGAATCTTATATACCCTTCACCAAATTATACTTCAAAATTTTAAATATTTTTAAGTAAACAAAATTTAATTTTTTTTTCCAGTTATTTTTTTCATTTTTTGGAAAAAAATTTTTTCGATTGTTATTTTAAATTTTTTATTTTTTTTTTTTAAATATAATTTTTTTTTTTTTAATTTTAAAATTCTTTTTTTTAAATTTTAAAATTTTTATTTTTGTTTTTTGAATTTTTTTTTGTGAAAAAAAATTAGTGTTAAAAATTCTTTTTTCCGATTTTGACCCATTGTAGGTCCATCTTACTATGGTCTTATATACGTCGTTGCAAATGTCTTTGAAATATCTATCATTAGGTATCCATATTGTCTATATTAATGTCTTAGTAATCCAGATATACATAGGTCAAAAATCGAGGTTATCTTGGTTTTTTTTCCTCATATCTCAGCCATTTGTGGACCGATTTTGCTGATTTTAAATAGTAAAATCCTCGAAAGCATGTCTGACAGAATTATTGAAGATTTGGATCCAGAAGATATCTGGGGTCTTCAGAAAATTGATTTCAACAGACAGACGGACAGACAGACGGACATGGCTAATCGACTCCGCTATCTATAAGGATCCAGAATATATATACTTTATAGGGTCGGAAATGAAAAATGTAGAAATTACAAACGGAATGACAAACTTATATATACCCTTCTCACGAAGGTGAAGGGTATAAAAAGTACCAACAAGTCTTCCCCTAGAATTCTCTCTCACTTAGGACCATATGTGATTAATTTCATGTTTCTAAGTTAATTGTTATAGAAAATCAAAAAGTACCATTAGATGAATAAAAAAAGTACCTATAGTTCAGTTCTCACATTTTGGTACCTAAATATTATCCCCTATTTGTAACACTAACTTCACTCAGATACATATCAGCTAACTTTAATGTCGATAAGTGAAATAATTTAAAATATTAAAAAAGCACCATTAGGAGAAAAGTACCAATTTCCCTTTTCCTCCTTGAACACCGCTCAAGTTTGAAATTTAAAAATATTTCATTTTGCCAAAAATGTTTATGCTACAGACATGTCTCAAACGATTAAAATCTGTGTTAATGTGCCCAAAAAAAAAATTTGTTTTAAAAAAAGGACCAAACTGTTTACCCTGATTTGGCCCAATATAAACCTTGGCACTCCAGTTTCAAATAACAACCTGTTAGTTAAATTTTGTATGAATCCAGGAACCAATGTTAAAAAATTATCACAATTCGCTTAATGATTTCAAATAAAATGTATTTTCCCGATTTTATCCCCTTTTTGATACTTTTTTTATCCCCATTGCGGTGGTAAAATTTGAAACTCATAATAAAATATTCGTATGTCTATGTCAAATTATAGAAAAACTTATTTTATGAAAAAGTACCAAAAATAAACACAATTTTTATCCCTTAAAGGTTCGAATTTCCAAAAAGTACTAAACCTATATTTTTTATTTTTTAAAGAAGAATACGATTTAAATTTTGTTTCTATGTTTATTGGTTTAAAAGATACATAGGGTGTCAAAAGTACCCGTTTTCTCTCCTAAAAGGTCATTTTTTAAATGGAGTAACACGCAATTTTAAGTTTTTTTGTATCTTTATTAGTTTTGAAGATATAATGTTACAAAATTTGCCTTTATTACCTCCTAAACGTTCGAATTTCCAAAAATTCATTCTTAGTGGATTGTTTTGGGGAGGGAGGAACCCACAGTTAAAATATCATGATTCTAGCTTCAGTCGTTTGGGCTGTGCGATGATGAATTAGTCAGTCAGTCATTCAGTCATTCAGTCATTCAGTCAGTCAGTCAGTAACGTTAGATACTCTTTTATATATGTAGACTACAGCGTCTCAAAAGTCCACTAGTAGTCCTTCTTGGTACAAGAATAGATCACAAGAAAAACTAGTACAACCAGAAACAATTGAACTGCGAATTCTCCATGCTTTAATGAAAACCAGGAGCCTGATTTACTGTGTCGAAAAATTATTTCGATAGCCAAATTATAATAAAATGGGAGACTGACTTAAAAATGCAGGATTTTTTTTTTTAAATTTTTTACTTTTATTTTGAAGATTTATACAATAAAAATTTATTTAAAGTATTGACCATTGTTAGCAATGACATTTTCCATCTTTCTGGCAACATATGGATACCGAGCCAAAAGAACTGCTCATCTTTTGAGGCCAAGAACGAATCAAGCCAATATCGGATACTCCAAAGCAGACATGCGCAGCCCATACCACAATTGTGGAAAATAAAATCACACGTATTCTTATGCTCTTACATTTTAGTAGTCGCTGTCCACTCAACGAGACAACTAGGAATACGCATGAGCACTGGTGTATGACTTTTTCTTTATTTTTTTCAGTTTTTGTATTTGTGTGTTTGTAGGTGCACTGAATAAAATAAAAAATTGAATGTGTTGGTGAGAGTAAGTGTATTGGTGAGAGGATTTATTTTTGCGAACCTCTGCTCCAAAGTGAATCGTATCCCAGAGAGAGCGTTCTGCATCGATCGAAACAAATAGGATCAGTTGCATTCGGTACAGGTTCCCTGTGATGATATGGTCAGTTTTCAGCAGCTCTTTTGCTCCAACCAAATGCAGAGAATTCCTTTAGCGCCACGGTTATTTGACCCTGGTTGGCCGAGAGCTTCACATATGATCTCTTACGCTTCGGATTATCGTAATGGATCCATTTTTCATCACAAGCAGTGATTCGGAACAAAAATTATTTTCTTTTATAGCGTTCAATCAGCATTTCTCTCAAGGTATCTCAGCTTCAATTCGTAAGGTACTCAATTTCCCTGCTTTTGGATGAATCCTGTGGCTCGCAATCCTTTTTGAAATTGCTTCTTTAATAGCAACCAATAATTTTGCAAGCTCTTGTTGAGTTTGACAACAAATTGTTGAGCCTCGAATTCTTGGTCTTCGAAATTTTTCGAAATCACCACTTCTGAATCGAACAAACTATCTCTCGGAAGTTGAAACCGAGAGGTACACATTCACCATCAGCTTTAGTGAGCAATCGCTGCGCTTCAGCAGCACTTTTTTTATATAGTTATTCATTGATTGAGTTTAAAAAACAAGAATATAAATTTCAAAGTTCTGCTTTTGCACAAACAACTCCATATGTTAGTTGAACTGTTAAGAAAAGTACTCGATCCTACTGTTTTCATTCAGTTCAATAATGTTTTCAATACACTATTTTGTCCCTGGTTAAGCTGTGAGTAGCTCCACTTCATCTTTATCGTCGTCTTCTTCGTTATTTTATTTTCAGTTGGCCAAGTATGAGTTACTAACTTTATGGCCAAGATTTGTTACAATTTTCAGTTTTTTTTTGGTTACACGAGTATTTTATTTTCAGTTTTTTGGTTTAGTAGAGTAGTAGGACATGTTATGTTGGCTGTTTTTTATTTGTTTGTGAGCCTGGTTTTGGCCATTTTCTGTGCTTCTAAGCCGGGTGATTGTTTTAGTTTAGTTAAGCTTTAGTTATATAATATTCCCAGCCAAATAGTCAATTTTATTATTTAATTTATTATTTTTAGTGTTATTTAGTATGTTCGTTGTTTTGTTTTGTTATGTTGTGTTGTGTTTTATTTTTAAACAAACTAAAACAAAAAACGATCTACATTTTACAACTTGGAAAACTACAAACATTTTTGTGTGTTTTTTAAGAGATTTTCGGTGTTGTATGTGGCTGGGAGTTGTGGTATGTGTTTTGTCAGCTTATGATCTTGTATGGTCCATAAATTTTAATTATCTTTATTAAGGATTTATGTACTGCATTGAAAGAAAAGTATTTTATTTGTATTGTGTTTCTTTTTTTTGTTGGAATTTTGTTTTATTATTGTCTTAATACAATTATTTAACACAGTCTTTAATAATTTATCATTTAATTAGAGACATAATGAGGTAAATATTTGGCAGCTGTTTAAGTAAAATAACAATTTGATTTGTTATTAAAATAAATTTTGGTAGTTAATAGATTTCCAATTAATGACTTAAAAGGAAATTAGTATTTTTGGATCATTGATTTTTGTAAATATTTTATAGCCATACATAGAGAGCGAACTATTGTTCAATTAAGTAGATCGGCAAAGAATTATATGAGCAGAATTTTATTTGATCATCGAAATACATATAAATGTTTATTGTTTCTTTGGAATTTTAATTAGCATTTACAAGAAAATAAAAGCCAAAAAACAATTAGTTCAAAATATCTGATATGTTTGCCGTAAATTCGCTTTGAAGTCTAAGCATATCGCACCGTGGTATAGAAAAAAAAGATGGAAATTAATCTGTAACTTTAAAACGGTTAGTCCGTACAATCGAATTCAAGTTTTGAATTTGGACCTCACAGGCCCACCATGGGCGATGCCAGGTGTCCCCAAAGTAGGAGACCACGGGTATGTTCAACATTTTTAAAATTTTTACCCACCCTACTCCAGTTTTTGACCGCGGTCCCAAATATTTCCCGATTTTCTCCGTTTTTCGTTTATAACTAAGAACAAATCTATATATCAAATAAAAAAGAATTGTTTAAAAAGCATGACTGAGTCCAGAGTTACATGCAGTTGAATTTAAAAAATTTTAAAAAGGCGATTTATCGCATACCTTTTGGGAAAAAAGTACTTTTATTCTTTTTAAGAGAATGTATAAAGAATTTGTACTTTTTGAAAAGCTAACTTTATGTCAAATATTCTAAATGGAAACAAAGTTTAAAATTTTTAATACCCAGGGGACCAGGGCCATTCAAAAAACGCCTATTTTTTATGTAAAATTCAGCTTTAGGGCAAAACTT
Source organism: Calliphora vicina (assembly GCF_958450345.1). Taxonomy (NCBI): domain Eukaryota; kingdom Metazoa; phylum Arthropoda; class Insecta; order Diptera; family Calliphoridae; genus Calliphora; species Calliphora vicina. Next base: position 78,643,887 of record NC_088784.1, read on the forward strand.
CTCAAATCGCATACTCGATATCAAAATATGAAATTAAATTTCATTTTCTAAATATTTTTTTTATTGCAAAAATTAAAATTCTATGGATTGACTGATGTTTTAGCGTTCTCAGAATATCAAAATTGTTAATAACTTAAAAATTATAGCGGGTAAGATTTTATCGTAAGTCAATGTTTATATTTTACAGAATTTTATCATAAGCGACACACAATGGTATCGAAAAAAAATAGGGAAATAAATCTTCCATATGGTTAGATTGGTTTGAATGAAATTTCACACGCGCAAAGAAAAATTGTTGTGGAGTTTAAGTTTTGAACCTTTACCTCATGGGTCCACCGGTGGCGCGACCAAGGGTCCTCAAAATAGGACACCTCGGGCATGTTATATTTTTAAAATGATCCAATTTATTCGTTTGTGTTCCGATTTCAAAAAAATTTCACACATATAATCTTCTCTTCGAGCACTATAAAAAATCTTGTTCTAGCTGCCAAATATCTCTTAAAGCTCAGGAGGTATTCGCATTTGAAAATTAAATTTCAAAATTTTTACCCACCGCACTCCAGTTTTTTGATAACAGCGGGTCCAAATATTTTCCGATTTACTCCAATTTTCGTTTCCTGGAGTAACAACACATTTATATGTCAAATAGAAAAAGAATTGTTTAAAACTAATGATTAAGTCCAAATTAATAAGCATTCGAATTTAAAAAATTTTAAAAATACGATTTTTCGCTAATTTTCTGGGAAAAAGGTACTTTTTTCTTTTTAAGTTATCGCAAAAAATTTCTAAGACGATGTATAAGGAATATATATTTTCTGAAAGCTAAGTTTACATAAAGTATTTTAAAAGAAAAAAATAAAAAATTGTTGTTTCCGAGGGGACCAGGTCCATTCATAAAACACCTTTTTTATTTAAAAATAAATTTTAGGGCAAAAATTCTAAAATCGCATATTTGATATCAAAATATAGTAACCAATTTTAGGTGGCCTTATATGTTTCTAATTATTTTGTAAAGGGTTCCGATAACCCCGACCCTGGTATGGATACTATAGCCAAAAAACTAAAAAATCCCATTTTTGGGATTTTTTAACACTTTTTTGGGAATTGCGGGATTCCTGATTACAAATTTCAAATTTTTTTTCTTATTTTTCCCTTCTAATTAAAAAGTGTAAAATTAAATTAAAAAATTTTATAAATTGAAATATTGAAATATTATATATCTTCGCAAAAACTCAATAAAAACCATTTTTGGTCATATTTTTCAAAAAAGTATTCCATGATTTTTTTAATTGTCAAAATTGTCAAAAAAAATATACAAAATTCCCTATCCTTAGATTTAACATGTCTACCTTATCTTATCTACGTGGCAAATTAATTAGGGAAAACTTAACAACTCGTAGACAATTTAATTATTTCTTAAAAAAAAAATTATTTTAAAATCCATAATAAAATGTTACAAAGTTTATTTGACAAACATTTCAAAGTGACTTTAACACTTAGAAACCTCGGTTGATTTTGACCACAGGTCAACTAACCCTTTAGATATTTTTTAATTTTCAGACCTTATGGACTAAATATGCCAATAAATACACTAATTTTGATGAAAAATCTCAAATATCAAAATAATTTAGCTTTGACCCCGTATGATAAATCTTTAGACATTTCCGATTTCTATTCTTAAACTAATCTATATTTAAATTGGTTTAACTGTACAAATTATTAAAAAAGTTGGTTTATTAACCAAATTACTGTCTGTCTGTTGAAATCAACTTTCCGAAGCCCCCAAATAACTTACATACACGATTCATACATTAATATCTCAGGAATTATTCCGGTTCGGTTGCTATTTAATCGAGAAAATCGATCCAAAAATGGCTGAGATATAAGGAAAAAACCAGGATTGATTTTTGATCTATTTTTGATCTATATCTGGACTACTAAGTCATTAATATAGACAATATGGATATCTAATGATATATATTTCAAAGACCCTTGCACAGTGGTTTTGAAACTTTTTTTTTGGAAATAATTCGGTATATTGGGAACTATTGGATATGTTGTTACGAAAGTCCTCACGGTTTGAGCTGAGGTGTTTTCGAGTCGACTTACGTTTGTTCAGCTTCCTGGCGCTAATGGGGGCCAGTGTGTAACCCTTCAAAGTTGGTCACCTCGATATTTTTATGGTTTTTTTATATATGGCGGGCCTACGGATGGTCGAAATTAATTTTTAAAACACCAGCTATATTGGTGATAAAATTCTAAATAAAATAAAAAAAACTTGCTAACAGCTATAAAAAGTTATACGCATCCAAAGTTGGAACTTGTAAAAAGGGCCGTATTTTTTACGTTTTTTCCCAAAAAAAGCCCATATATTTTTTTCTTTTGTAGAAAAAAATTTTCTTCGGGACTATATAGAATTTTGACATGATCTGGAAAGATAACTTAATGCAAAAGCGTGTATAGAAAAATTAGGCTCTCTTAAGCGAACATATCACCCCCCAGACCTATCCAAACTTGGCAAACTTTTAAAAAAAAATTTCGGTTTGAATAAAAAATTCTGAAAAGGCAAAGTACCGATCCACGAAAAAGCTCCACACTTGTGTAACCCCATATGTTTCTTAAATACTTACTAAGTATTTTTATTATCACAAGGTAAATAACGTCACAGTAGGCACTTTTTTGAAAAAACTCAGTTTTTGAAACACATTTTCCCCGTTGTAGTAATTTTGGTATTTGAAAATAAAGAAATGTCAAAAATTCGAATGCCATTGATTTAGGGACATTTGGTTCTATATTGGTTCCAAATTTTGTTATGATATCTTAAACTGTTAAAATTTTATATTAATTCAAATTTTATATTTTTATTCGTGGAAAATCACCATATAATAATTTTTTAGTTTTTAAGGTAAATGGAGTCCCAAAATTTTATAAAATTAAGCGTATTTTTTGTAGATCTTCTTAAGGACTTTTTATATTTAAAATTTGAGCTCATTCGGATCATAAATGGATTTTTGACGATTTTTTTAAAAAAATTTATACCCGAGGTGACCAACTTTGAGGGGCTACGCACTGGCCCCCATTAGCGCTAGAACGAACGTAAATCGACTCGAAAACACCTCACCTCAAATTTTTATACCCTACACCACCATAGTGGGGAGGGTATTATGCGTTTGTGCAGATGTTTGTAACGCCCAAAATTATTAGTCTAACACCCACCTTAAAGTATACCGATCGACTTAGAATCACTTTCTGAGTCGATTAAACGATGTCCGTCCGTCTGGTTGGCTGGCTGTCCATGTAAACCTTGTGCGCAGAGTACAGGTCTCAATTTTAAAGATATTTCGACGAAATTTGGAACATATCATTTTTTCGGCTCAAGAACCAAGCCTATTGAAACTGGATGAAATCGGTCCATTATTTCACCTAGCCCCCATACAAATGTCCTTCCGAAATTGGACTTTATCGGTCATAAATGTTTAATTTATATATACATCTCTACAAATTCAGCTCCAAATAAGTTTTATACATACACAATTCATGTCGCCAAATTTTGTTACAATCGGTCCATAATTAGTCATAGCTCCCATATAGACCCGCTTCCGAAAATCACTTTAACGTGCATAAATCGCTTAAAAATGTTGGTATACACACAAAATTCAACATAGTTAACTTTAATATAGACATAAATCACACGACCTAATTTCATGGTGATCGGTCCATAATTGGTCATAGCCCCCATATAAGGCCCACTTCCGAAAATCACTCACGAATATAAATTATTTATATTTTAAAATAAAAATGTTTTTGCTCTTTTACTTAGGGTAGGGTATTTTATGGTCGGGCTTGACCGACCATACTTTCTTACTTTTTTTTAAATATTTTTTTTTCGAAAGATTGAAGAAAGAGCTATCTAAACTATTTGGGACACATTTTGCTAAGAACAATAGGTAATAAGTTACATGGATAAGAAAAAAAACTTGCTTGACCAAAATGCCAAACTTTGACCTCGTCAAACTCAGAGAGTTCTCGACCGATCTTTATATATCCATCCTTATTAAGCAAGCACTTCTTATATTTTTAGAATTTGTTAAAAAAAATTTAAATTTTGAAAAAATTTTACTTTTCAACCGATTTATTTCCTTTATATCGTTTTAGAAATATAATTCATTATAGATTTATGATTCCTTTATTATTAAATTATAAAAGGAATATTCAATAACAAAATTTGTAAAGAAACCGAAAAATACTAAATTTGGTCCCTTGTTAAATAATTCTAACTTCAGAGCCGATTTAGGACGGATTACATATAAGTTTTCACAAACATTTTCAGCGTCATCTGGGAACTGTCAAGAGGATTTGCTTATATCGATTTTACGGATTTTCAAAACTAAATCTCTCTTGACTGTATCTGATATCACATGTTAATAGGTTATCTGGGGGCTTCGAAAAATCTATTTAAACGAACTCAAAGATAGCTGCACATGGCTAAAACAAAACAAATTCTCCACACAAATATCCCCTGAACTAAAAGAGATATGTACTCCACATATGTAAGCGTGTTTTTTACGTTAAAAAAACTGAATTTTTTGATATCACTGATCGCTCACGCGCTACCGAATTATTTTCAAAATAAAAATATTCAAAAACACTGTACTCTGTATAAAAACAGCATTTTAGAGAAGTAGACTTTTAAAAATATATTTTGGGAATCATTTATTTATCTAACAAAGTTGGTAATATAAATTAATCCTTTTCTACATTATATAAAGTAATAAATAAATAAAATTTCCATAATTTCAGCATAATGAACATAAATCTTTCATATCCTTAATGTGTGGTCCCCATAAATTCTCCAACATCAAGGTTTTCTTTCAAGTGTCTTTTGAGAGGACAAAAAAAGCGAAACGTGTTTAAATTGGAGATCAAAGATCAGGTCTTTATCATTTGGTCATTAGACCGCCAAACTCAAAGCATATTTCAAAATCAATATGCACGTTCTTTGACCAGTTGGAACAATGCAAAAAAATAACCAACTGGCATATGCAATAATATTATGTATGTTTATTTTTTGAATACCTACCTATTGTATATATATTATTAGCTATATATTAAAAAAAAATCTTAAGCACGATTTCAATTTTCATTGTCTACTTGACACTGCAAAACGAATGTAAAACAATTATCCACTCAGGAATCTGCATCTTGCAAATATGTTTAATGTATATGGTTATTTAGCTACTTTAAAGAATTAATTATTATTTCTTTTAAATACAATCACAATTACTTTTAATCATAAAAACAATCATAAAATAAAGCCAGAGTTTAAATAAAGCTCGAGTTATGTTAAGTAAACATGCATAATATAATAAACTTAGACATAAGCGAATAAAACAACATTAGGAAAATAATTCAAAACGTTTTAAGAAAATAAGTTATTTTAAGTCAAAGTACAAACAAACTTAAATAAATAAGCAGGTTTTGGCAAAGTTGACTATTTTAAACACTTTTCAAAACTTAAATTTTAATCTTTTTACAGCTTTGTTAATCGATATCTAAAAACTAAAGAATTTCTTACAAGGCCCCAAAGTTGGGAATCTCTGGCATATGAAAAATTAAAAATTATGGAATATTTTGGTACTCGATCCGACCTATAGAAACAAAAATAGCTATATTTTATCTCTTATAGTTTACGAGATATAGGCATTTGAAAATTAATGGTTGTCATTCGAATAATCGAGGAAAAAAGAAATGTTTTAATAGAATGAATAAGGCTTTTTAAACCACTTCACAATTTTGATGTATTCTGGTTCCAGTAGTACAAATATGGTCGAAATTTTAAAATCTATGGAGAGATTTTTTTAATTTTTTTTGACGATTTCCCACATAATTTATGAGAACTAATAAAGTGTTAGACCGATATAATTAAAATAAACTTAGAAATGTTCAGATTCAGATAGCCTTAGGCTAAGTAGTTTCGGAGTTATGATAACAAGGTTAACCAAAAACAAGCAAGAAAGTATGGTCGGTCAAGCCCGACCATATAATACAATACACTAAGTAAAAGATCAAAAAAATTTTTCTTTTAAAATTTCAATAATTTATATTTTTGAGTGATTTTCGGAAGTGGGCCTTATATGGGAGCTATGAACAATTATGAACCGATCACCATGAAATTAGGTCGTGTGATTTATGTCTATATGAAAGTTTACTATGTTGAATTTTGTGAGTATACCAACATTTTTAAGTGATTTAAGCACTTTAAAGTGATTTTCGGAAGCGGGTCTATATGGGAGCTATGACTAATTATGGACCGATCGTAACAAAATTTGGTGACATGAATTTTGTATATATAAAACTTATCTGGAGCGCAATTTGTAGAGATATATTTATAAATTAAACATTTATGACCGATAAAGTCCAATTTAGGAAGGACATTTGTATGGGGGCTAGGTGAAATAATGAACCGATTTCAGCCAGTTTCAATAGGATTGGTCCTTGGGCCGAAAAAATAATATGTACCACATTTGATCGAAATATCTTAAAAATTTCGTCCTGTACTCTGCGCACAAGGTTTACATGCACAGCCAGCCAGCCAACCAGACGGACGGACATCGTTTAATCGACTCAGATTCTAAGTCGATCGGTATACTTTAAGGTGGGTGTTAGACTAATATTTTTGGGCGTTACAAAAATCTGCACAAACGCATAATACCCTCCCCACTATGGTGGTGTAGGGTATAAATATATTTTTTACTTGAAATTGTGTTTTAAAAAAATAATGAAAATTCGAAAACGGCAAAAATTTTTCAAATTTATTTCTTTATTGCAAAGACACATACAATAGCAATAAAATGAGATATCGTTCATAAAAATCGATTGATTATTTTCGAATTTGTTCACAATTAAGTGAATTCGCTAATTTTCACAAAATTTTACTTTTTTATTTGATATACATAAAATGGAGTAGTTAATGTTCGTATTTCAATTGATTTAGTTCTGAAAACGTTTTCCCCATGCTATATACAAATTTTCATGTATATATTGCGTTTCAATCGGCTCAGTAGTTTCGGAGTTATAATAACAAATTGAAGCAAAACAAGTAAGAGTACTATATTCGGCCGTGCCGAATCTTAAATACCCTCCACCTAAATATGATGGTATAAAAGCTGAAATAATATAACAATTGTTAGAAAGACTAGTTTACGCAGAAGATATTTTATTTCGAATGTATAAAAAATTGTATCTAATTCAGCAATTTATAACTGAAATTCCTATTAGAACGTTTGACACAGTTAATTATTGTCTTTTAATTGAGAAATTGTCGTCTAAATTTAATTTTTCTAAATCTTCGTGTAAATTATTATTTTCTTACATAGGTAACCGTAAACACTTTGTTGGAACTGGGTTAAACGATCTACAATATCTGAGTGTCAAAGTGGCGCACAGTGGTATGAGAAAAAAAAAAGAGGGAAACATATCTGTAACTTCTAAACCCTTAGTCCGATTTTAATGAAATTTCACATGCGCAAAGGGGAAGTGTTGTCGAGTTTAAGTCTGGACCTCAACATTTTTTCCTTTTAACCTCAAGTGAAGAAACAGAGTATAAAAAAAGGGTATACAAATATATTTAGACAAATTTCAAAATATTTGGTTGTGGGACTTATGCGGGAGCTATGACCTATTATGATTCGATTGTCATAAAATATTTTTACGTGATTTTTATGTATTTATATGAGAGCTGTGGCCAATTATGGACCAATATTCACAAAATTCAGTATTATGATTTTTGAATACAAATTACTGATCTGTGTACTATTTTGATTTAATATATGGATGCTATGACCTATTATGGTCCTAAGTATTTAAGGGCTATTTTTGTAGAATTTCATATAAACAACGCTATTAACAAGAATGGATCTTATGTGGGAGCTATGCCGAATTATGCACCAATATTTAAAAAATCTTGTAGTACGATTCTTGGATACAAATTACTCATCGGTGTAAAATTTTGGTTGAGTGTAGATTTTTATGGATATTTGTGCAGGGTGATGTGTTTTCCTGAAGTAGTTCTTATATGGAGGTTATGACCAATTATGGGCCTATCATCATAAAATTTGGTACATCGATTTTTGTATATATTGAATAAATTTGTTTTGAATTTCAACCTGATAACTATATTTGTAAGAAATTTATGAGGATATTAGTGATTTTCGGGAGTGGACCTTATATGAGAGCTATGGTTAAATATGGACCGATATTCACAAAATCCAGAAGTATGATTACTGGATTCAAATTACTGGATCTGTGCGTAATTTCATTTTGATATCGATATGTTTTTAATATCTTTTTTCGGAACTGGGCCTTATAGGGGAGCTATGACCAATTATCGGCCAATCTGCATAAAATTTGGTACAGTGATATCTATATATATGTGTATAATTTTTGTCGAATTTTAGCATGATAAATGTATTTATAAGAGATTTATGAGTACTTAACTGATTTTTGGAAGTGGACCTTATATGGGAGCTATAGTCAAATATGGATGTGTGTGAAATTTTGTTTTGATATTGATATTTTTTAGATATTTATGTAGGTTATTGTGTTTTTCGGAAGTGGTCCTTATATGGGAGCTATAACCAATTATCGGCCGATTTTCATAGAATTAGGTACAGCGATTTTGGTATATATGGGGATTATTCGTGTCGAATTTCAACTTGATAGCGATATTTATAAGACATTTATGCTTATTTAAGAGATTTTCGGAAGTGTACTTTATATGGGGGCTATGGTCAAATATGGGCCGATCCACGAAAAATTTTGTAATATAATTTCTTTTACCACGAAACTTATTTTCGCTGAATTTCATGTGGATATTCATATTCTGTAGGCATTTATAGACCATATAACCATATTTCGGGAAGAAATTTGTATGGGGGCTAGGAGAAATCTTGGACCGATTCTTATAATTTTAACCAGAGTTACTCCTTTTATCATAAAAGTAACGAGTGCAAAATTTTATGATATTACCTGCAATATATTTACAAAAAATGTCCAAAAATATATGAAAATTATCAATTTTTTTTGAGGTTGTCCCACATTTTCATTCATAACTTTGGTTCCACTGTACCGATTTCGCTGATTTTCAATACCAAACTGCTTAGGAGAATAATAAACATTTTTCTTGCAAGTTTAACCATTTTGTTTGCCTATTTTGGACGTGAGCGTGTTTTACACAGACAGACAGACAGACAGACAGACGGACAGACAGCCGGACATGGCTAAATCGACTTAAAATTTCATAAGGATCAATAATATATATACTTTGTTGGGTCGCAGATGAATATTTCTCAATGTTACACACGGAATGACAAACTTATATATACCCTCATTCACCACTTATGGTGGTGGAGGGTATAAAAATATATTTTTTACGTCAAAATAGCAAATTTTTTTGTTTTAAAAAAATCATGAAAAATCGAAAAATGCAGAAATTGTTCAGATGTATTACTTTATCGTAAAGCCACATGTAATAGGAACAAAATGATATATTGATCATAAAAATCGAAGGATTCTCTTCGAATTTATTAACAATTAAGAGAATTCGATCATTTTCACATAATTGTATATGAACACAAGTGCAAATTCTACACGTGTTACAATAGAAATTAATATAGCAAAACAATAAATAAAAAAATTTGTATGTGTAAAATTTCCACATACAGTTTTGTGAAAATGTCGTTTTCGATTTTTCATGATTTTTTTAAAACACAAAAATTAGCTATTTTCAAGTAAAAAATATATTTTTTGCTTCAATTTGTTGTTATAACTCCAAACCTACTGAGCCGATTAAAACGCAATATATAAACGGATTAACGGTTATAAAAAGCTGAACTTTCCAAAGTTTATTGTAATAATATCGGACTAACCCTTTTTGAGTTATCAGAAATTATGTGGAGAAGCGTCTAAAAAAATTCACAATTTTAGAAAAAAAAAATTTTAAAAATTTGTTTAGGTAACCATGATCAAATCTACACACAGTTACTAAAGTATACGTACGATCGACTTATTGGGCTTTGTTGTAGAAATCTCTATATAAAAAATACAAGGCCCGACTCATTCATTCACTGATAGTAGATTTTTAAAAAAAAAGTACAATAAATGGATCGTACGTATACTTTAGTAACTGTGTGTATATAGTGGTTAGTGAAGCTTTTGTTGCTGTTGACCTGTGTAATTTTCGATTAATCGAATACTCGAATAAATTTATTTTCAATTAAAAATTAAACAAGTCAGAATGCTGTATTCAGCATTTTAAATAATTTTTGATGAAAAAATTAATTTTTTAAAAATAAAATTGGTGAAAAAGTTTTGGAAAAAAAAATTCTTGAAAAAAATATATTTTTTGTTTGTATTTTTCTTCATTGTCATCATTGTATCATTCTTCATCAGACAGACTCCTTTCATATTAGACAATTAGTTGCGCAAGTCTTCTGCGAAATTTGTCAGAGATAAGGTCGGGTTAAGAAAAAGAACATTTTTCAAATTTGAGTCCAGACTTGCCTTTACACTGCAAGTTGGTTTGTTCTTTCATTCTTATTTTTGAAAATGAAAAACAGACTTGCGCAACTAAGTTGATTAATGTGAAAGTAGTTTTAGCAAACAAATTATTAAAAATATTCGTGTTTTAAATATATTTTATTATTTTATTCGAATAATATTTCTTATTCATTCAAATAATCGAGGAAATTTTAGAAATTAATCGATTACTCGGATAATAAAAGTATTATGAACTTTTGTTCCATTAAATAAAACTCGAATAATTGACCACCATAATATGGATATTTGAAACCCTCTAATCATTGATTCCAATTGAGGGTAAACAACTATTGTCTTGTCAAGCCACCAATTCTTAAAGTTTTAGTATCAACTTTACAAATTACCTCAACTCCTATTTACATTAAACTAAAATTAAATTAAGTGCTAAAGTCACCAACCTAATGACAAACATAAGATATATAATAGAATTAATGTACATTTGTGGATAAATACTTACTTAAATAAATACAAAATATTTCATATGTTCCGGCTGCATAAACAAACGTTTATTTTAAAATCATTGTTGAGGTTAATATATTTTAATGCCAATTATGGTAAATTATTGAATTACACTCAAAAAACAAAATATTTAGAAATAAAATAAACTAATTTTCAGAAAATAATCAATTGAAAATGTTTGCAGCAAGTAATTAAATTAAGAAATGTCTTCAGAACTAACTTATTACCAACATTTTGTGGCCAGTGTATGCATACTTACTTAATCTTAATATGCTTTTCCAAGAACCTCCTATTGACTATCGATCTATTTCTACATGTTTGTAGAAATATCAGACAAAATTAAAAACGACCATAACATTTTTAGCCAGGTGTTTAGCCCCTCATATACACAGATGTGTTTGTTTTAGATTAAAACTAAAATCAAACTAAACTGAACTGAACACTACAAGTACAAAATTCGCATAGAAAAATATACAAATTAAGCATGAACTCTGGCTGGTAAATAATTTTATTTACTAAAATATATTTAGAAACCAAATAGGAATAATGTTTTTTTCATTTTATGTTGTAAATTTATAACAAAAGTGTGATTGTATTTTAAAAGAATTGTGGGGTAAACCAGGGGCACATGTCATAGAAGTTTAAATATAATGAGGCATTATACCATTAGACATATATGTATATCATTTCTGCAGACTCTTTTGGTTCGAATCGGCTGGTTGGCCGGGCTTCACATACGGGCTTCAGGAGTAATGATTTGGTACAAAAATTATTTTCTTTTATAGCGTCCAAGCATCATGTCGGTCATGCAAAATCGTCAAGGTATATGTTTGTTACCCAATTTCCCTGCCTTTTGATGAATACTGCTGCTCGCAAAGGTTTTTTCTGCTTGAGCAGCTCCCAATGATTTGGAAGCTCTTGAGTTTTACAACAATCTTCATGGAGTGATGCCTCCAATTCCTGATCTTCAAACTTTGTTGGCTGGCCTGGGCGATATTTGTCTTCCGTGTCAAATTCACCACTTCTGAACCGCACAAACAATCTCTCGCACATTCAAACAGATGAAACACTTTAATAAGCTTTGATGAGCAATCGGTGTACTTCAGCGGCCCTTTTTTTTGAATTAAAGAAGTAAAGCAAAACTAACGCATATGAAGCTTAGTTGGCACAAAATTCGACATTTTCGAAGCAAGAACAAGCTTTTTTTACACTATTATGTTGAATAAGTAAGTGAAAATAAATGACAGATATGACATGTAAGTAAATGTACTGAAAATCCCGAATTTTTACACCCAATAAATGCTTTTTTACTACATGAAGCATATATGTATGTTAATAAAACTGAAACCACTAAACTTACAGTTTTGATTTTCCAAAAAAGTGATGAAATTTTGAAACTTTTTCGGAAACCCTTCCGTTATGGTTTTTGTAGTGATTTTATGTTACTTTGTTCAAATAGGTTTTCCATATCCGTTTAAAATCTACCACACTTTTGGACGCCTCTTTTGTGCTCTTCAGTTCTCTGTTAACAAGAGTCCAATATCTCGCCACTGGCCTTAGCTACAGGCAGTTTGGAGGATTTCCCTCTCTTGGCACAAATACCACATTATTGTTCTTTTACCACTCAAAACCTTTCTTACCATAGTGACAGGATGCCAAACCGGGACTAAAATAAGTGGACACATTAAGAAGTCTTATGAATGGAAGCATTTTCTTTTTTCAAACATTCCTTGATGTTAATTTCGGTATTTATAAAGCCCTTTCTAAAAAATGTTTGGATTTTTCAGCAACTGCATATTGCTTGCCATACCAAGAACTTTTTGGGAAATTTTGTCTGCTTTTGGGTCATAAACTTTTCTTCAACATTCCCTTGAGTATCAGCAACATCAATGTATTGACCCGGAAGCTGCGAAAAATTTTCCATACGTACATTTCGTCATCCATTATGCAGCAGGTATATTTTTTGTATAAAATTTTACTTCAATTTCAGTGCTCTGTCTTTGACCAAAGGCAGACCTTTGATTGTTTGGCCAACATTTTGTAGGACCAAGTTGGGGTTTGTTGAAAATATTTAAGGGCATGTTGAGTAGATAATTTTTGTAGAATAAACTTATAGTCCAGCTGGTCTATAAAGCGTAAAGAGCTTTATTTAAAACTATGACTATGATATCCACTGAAATATTCCGGCAAACATTTTCGAAGAATATTTTAATCCTTAACGTAATTTTTTAAAGGTCTTTTTTTATTTTCTCGAAAAAAGGGTCAAATTGACAGAGAGTGGATAGAGAGGGTTAAAATCTTAAACAAAACTTATCCCCATAAAATTCCACAATATAACTCTGACAATAAGAATTCTCTCAGACATTAACTTACAACAATTTTTTCAGTTTGTATAATGCATCCTTCGGTCAAAAAATAAACTTTGACCCACTGTAAAAAAAATTTGGCCAGCTGGACTATAAGTTTATTCTACAAAAATTATCTACTCAGCAAAAAATTATCTACAATCAAAAAGTTTCAATTTGCTTCTGATGCTCGATAACCGAGTTCAGGACACACTTAGAACTTAGGTGAACTGTCAAAGTTGCCTGTTGTTGTTTTTGCTTTTAGGTTTGTTGTATTTTTCGCCACAACAACCACAAGTGAATTGACAATTCAAACTGAATAAAAAAAATAATCAGCTGTTTCATCGCAGTCACCTTATTAAGTGTGCCCTGACCGAGTTCTTTCCGACTAAATTAAATAAAAGTAACTTTCCAAAATTAGAACATAAGTATGTACGTATGTATATTTCTAAAAGTTTGGACACCTCAGTCATTTACCAAATGCTCATAGACAATTTAGAGCATGCAAATGAATAAATAAATAGAAACAGATCATATTTCCCAGATTTATGCCAAAGAAAACCTTTTGGCAGTTAGTTTATGAAAATACTACAATACTATACTGCTATTTTAGCACACAACTGTTTGCTATATGGAAAACTGCAAGTGGCAACAATTTACTACAGCACCTAGCAATAAACAAAACAGTCACACTCACAGTTAGTAGATGCATGCAGTTTTTGTGGTGACCACGTCAAGGCTGTTCGTTAACGTTGGAGCTGATGGTGGTGGTAAAAAAACTTTAAGTTCTTTTTTATGCTCTGAATAAAACTGAACAAAAACCAAAAAAAAAATAAACACTGTTAAACTGATCAAAAATTTTTTTGGTTTGGTTTGGTTGCTTATAAACGTGTGGTTTTTTTTTCTCGCTGCTCATGGTTTTAAATGCTTGTACTTGTACTTATCAAGAATTTTTTCTTACCAAACATGGTTTCTGTTTCCTTTAAGACTGCCAACAATTCACAGCAAAAACTGTCGAAGTTTGGAGCAAAAAAAAAAAAATTAAAGAAAAACGTCGATTACATAAACATGTTTGAATAATCCATATATTCGTACCTTTTATGTTGGATGTGAAAGTTTTTTTTATTTATTACGAAAAATCGTTAACGAAAACAACAAAATTAAAACATAAACGAATTTCTGCACGAATTTTTTGTTAGCAACATGTTTTATTGGTTCTGCTCTGATTTCAATACTCAATTTGGTTGGTATTTAAAAGGAGAGTATGCCAAGTGTTACAGGCCGATTTTTCAAACAATAGAAGAATAGAGATTTCAGGCCACATTTTTATTTTTACAAATGAGTTAGTTCTTTTCAAGGGATTACCTTTACACATGCTGGGTATTATGCAGCTGTAGAAGTCCTAAGTAGGAGAACGGAAAAAAATAACAAGAAAGACTTCAGAGTTTATTCCGAAAAATTCACACAAGATATAAATTTGCCGCCATTTGTGCAATTTGACAGCTGACAGTTTAAGGATCATAAAAATGAGGGAACGACGCGTTTTCATTGTACAACAATATATTTAATAATGAAAATTTTTCGATGGTATCACTGTTTGGTGCTGATTTTGGGCTGGAGGCATCATTGGTCTACACTTCATCGAGAATGATGGTGGCCAAGCAGTAAATGTTACTGGTGCTCGATATCGCGACATCAGAACAGAGTTATTACTGCCTTAACTGGAGGATATTGAAATTTTTTTTAACAGAAGATATTGCACGGTCGTTTAATCCTAATTTTGTTGATCAGAATGTGCACGCATGATCGTGATTTAACAACATTTAACAATAAATGGATGAAGGAAATTAAATACTGAATATCCGAAATTAAGACACTTTTATGCAAAATGGTCATGGAGAATTTCGACAAAAGAGTGCGCAAGAATGCCGTTGAGGCTATTTGCTCGATAAATTTGTTATGCTTCAATAAAGGAATGGTAGGAAGCTTAATACAAAATCTGTGTTTTCTATTTTAAATCATGAGTACATTTAGTTACAGCCTTTACAAAACACCTTTTGCATATGCTGATGAATCGATGAAGTTTGATAATCTACTGTCAACTGTAAGAAACTTCAGTTTCTTTATCATGTAGACAGTAGTTTAATAGGAAGAAGATTATATGAAGTAAAGTTTTTCTAGAAAGAGAAGAATTAAGTCTGGATAAAAGTTTATTTCCGTATGTACAGAATAGTTTTGAGGCTATTCAATTCTCTAAGTTACTAGTATCATCTGATCTGAATCTTAAGAGTAATTGACATTGATAGCCAAGGCTCCCACAAAAATGCAACAAATTGGGTTCGCTCTATATTTTATCTTATTACGTCCTCAGTAAGCAAGAAGATCTATCTATATAAATCAAAATCTATTGTCGTTCGTTGGTAATTGCATCAGTTGAGAACGGCTGGACCGATTTAGACAATTTTTCTTTTTAAATGTTAGCTATAGTCCAACTTAGGTTTTTACGGGATGAAAAATTGGCCACTCTCACTTTTACGCCCAGTTTTTTTCAATTTATCTAAAATCGGAAAAGGGCTACATCGATTTGGCTAATTTTTTGTTTAAATGTTCGTAGTTATCGCAATAGTCAACAAAAGTTTTTTCCGCCCAATAATACGCTCACTAATACTCCCACTTATCAAATCCTGTAAATATGTGACAAAAAGTAGTGACAAGGCATCTGGAAAATGGTTGATCGACCGCCATCTAAAACATTAACCAGATTTTTTGATATGTGCCGGAATGATAAATTTGGCAGAACGTTGCTATACTCTGAAATGCCAAGATATTCAAAGAAATATCCACGGCGGAAACAAGGCATTCCAGTTCCAGGTTTCCCCCCATTTATTTTCCAACGACACATTAGGTCCATCCGAGAAACGATATTTGCGTTGCCCAAAAATCGATTTTTTATATAAAAACTCAAAATATCTAAATCCGCTAATAACTTGTCCAATAAGCATTTAATCCAGAAAAGGAGCTTGATGTGTGATCACTCATATATCTGACCAAAAATCGATTTTTTTATATAAAGAGTCAAAATATCTAAATCCGCTAATAACTTGGCCAATAAGCATTTAATCAAGAAAAGGAGCTCGATCTGTTGTCACTCATATTTCTGACCAAAAGACGATTTTTTATATAAAAACTCAAGATATCTAAAATCGCTAATAACTTGGCCAAAGAGAGTTTAATCAAGAAAAAAGGGCTAAATCTGTGATCACTCATGTTTCAGACCAAAATTCGATTACTTATATAAAAACTCAAAATATGTACATTGATTTACATGTATGCTGTTGTGGCTTGAACAGGACAACGTCTGTCGGGTCAGCTAGTTACAAAATATTTGTGTTATGAAAGAAGTTGGAGCCACTTAAAGTTAACAAAGTTTTAAAATATTTAATAGTCCTTGGTGGTAATTGTTGTTAAAGTAGGACGAACATGGGATCAACATTTATCGAGGTCTCTGTACTAAACAGATTTATGTGGTAGCTTGTAGCACCTGAGCGAGAGTAAGCCATAAAACTCAATGGGATCGATGAATTCGCATTCAAGTATCCAATAAGGTAATATAGTCTGGTTGCCGATATCTCATATAGATCGTAATGCATATGATTGTTCAGAAATCTATGTCTTGTCTAAGAAATATTCGAGCATACACAGAAAAGGTGAAAATTAATTACATCTATTAGTGGTGGCGGCTGCTGCGACAGTAGCTGCTCAAAAGATCACTTTGGCGCAAAGTGATCTATTGTCAGCTCTAAAAAAATAGGAAAATAATGTCTGAAGGTTTAATAGTCTCAAACTATATAGCGACAGATTCTGCACCTGAGATTTTTAAATCAGAACTTTCTCTGGCCACTTAACCAAATAGACTTAACACCACTTCAAGTTAAAAATTGTGCCTCCTGCTTGTAGAGTTTGTATCCAGTTTAAGTAAATCAACGGTAGAATCTGAATTTGAGTTAATCAATATCAGTTTGTTAGAATTTGGATTCGCTTGAAGTTAAAGAAAAACAAGTAAGAGAGCTATATTCGGCTGTGCCGAATCTTATATACCCTTCACCAAATTATACATCAAAATACAAATTTTAAATATTTTTAGGAAAACAAAAATTTTTTTTCCAAAGTTTGTTTTTTTCATTTTTTGTAAAAAAAAATTTCGAATTGTTATTTAAAATTTTTTTTATTTTAAAAAATTGAAATTTTTTTTTTTAAATTCTAAAATAATTTTTTTGGTTTTTTAATTTTTTTTTTGGTGAAAAAAAATTCGGGTTAAAAGATATTTTTTCCGATTTTGACCCATTGTAGGTTCAACACACTATGGTCTTATATACGTCGTTGCAAAGGTCTTTGAAATATCTATCATTAGATATCGATATTGTCTATATTAATGACTTAGTGATCCAGATATACATAGGTCAAAAATCGAGGTTGTTCTGTTGTTTTCCTCATATCTCAGCCATTTGAGGACCGATTTTGCTGATTTTAAATAGCAAACTTCTCGAAAGCATGTCTGAGAGAATTATTGAAGATTTGGATCCCGAAGATATCTGGGGTCTTCAGAAAATTGATTTCAACTAACAGACAAACGGACATGGCTTATTTGACTCCGCTATCTATAAGGATCCAGAATATATATACTTTATAGGGTCGGAAATGAAAAATGTAGAAATTAAAAAAGGAATGACAAACTTATATATACCCTTCTCACGAAGGTGAAGGGTATAACAAGTAAGAGAGCTATGTATATTCAGCTGTGCCAAATCTTATATACCCTTCACCAAATTATACATCAAAATACAAATTTTAAATATTTTTAGGTAAACAAAATTAATTTTTTTCTTCCAAAGTTGTCTTTTTAATTTTTTGTAAAAAAATTATTTTTTTTTAATTCTAAAATAATTTTTTGGGTTTTTTAAATTTTTTTTTATTGAAAAAAATTCAGGTTAAAAAATACTTTTTTCTGATTTTGACCCATTGTGGGTCCAACTTACTACGGTCTTATATACGTCGTTGCAAAGGTCTTTGAAATATCTATCATTAGATATCCATATTGTCTATATTAATGACTTAGTAATCCAGATATACATAGGTCAAAAATCGAGGTTGTCCTGGTCTTTTCCTCATATCTCAGCCATTTGTGGACCGATTTTGCTGATTTTAAATAGGAAACTTTTCTAAAGCATGTCTGACAGAATTATTGAAGATTTGGATCCCGAAGATATCTGGGGTCTTGAGAAAATTGATTTCAACAAACAGACGGACAGACAAGCGGACATGGCTTCATCGACTCCGCTATCTATAAGGATCCAGAATATATATACTTTATAGGGTCGGAAAATTATATTGTGGAAATTACAAACGGACAAACTTATATATACCCTTCTCACGAAGGTGAAGGGTATAATTATTCAGCTTATTATAGTGTAAAGTCATTTCACTGCGGGTAATTAGGAATATGTGGGGTAAAAGGTCCTCTAGATGTGAATATTAAAATTATAGAAAATCAGTTTGTCTTTTAACATAAAATTATGAGCCTTGTGAAGATTAATATCCAGAAATCATTACAACCTGCTGATAAACCAACCCTATTATATGTTTTTTACAGTTCGTTGTTAGAATTTCAGTTTTATGGGGTTTAGAAGCTCACTACTCTACTTTCATTTCGCGCTGTAATCATTAAGTCTCAAGAAGATGAATATGGATACTTCCTCATTTGACGAGTTTAATCAAGCAGGTTCTTACTGAAACACAAAGCAATGGGTTTTAATAGGAGTCAATAAGAGCCACCATTTTGCTCTCATTGAAAGTTGTGCTTCTTATTTACATTAATTACTCTACGCATTGGATCAAAGTTTGCATAATTTGAACGGAAATATTGGATCTTAAGTGGGATTTAATTCCTTGTTGGTCGATTTGGAACTATGAATTCGATTTTACGAAGTAGGAATTCCGAATTAGTTGTTCCATTCAGTAAATTAATCATGAATGAGATATTCATATATATTCTTCTACTTTTTAGAGTAGGGAGTTTTATGAGTGCTAATCGACTTTCATATGATGGTAAATTAATGTTTGAATTCCATGGGAGTTTGCGAAGCAAAATAAAAGAAATTGTTTTTGGACGGATTCAATTTTCCTTATATCGGTATCACACTGCGAATCCCAGACAACACTAGCATATTCTAAAATTGGTCTCACAAGTGACGTAAACAATTGCTTTGTGACATAAGGATCATCAAAGTCTTTTCCCCAGCGTTTGATGAAACCTAATACCCCTTTGGCTTTGTTAATAGTTTGTGAAATGTAAGAATTAAAACATAATTTATTATCAAGTAATACGCCAAGATCAAGGAATATCTCAACTTTATCTAGTTGATGATCATTGATCGAGTATCTACAGATTACTGGACTTCGTCTGTAGAATGTCATTTGTTTACATTTTTTCAAATTCAGATCCATTAAATTCTTAAAATTATCCAGATCAGCTTGAAGTAAGGAACATTGGTTAGATTGATTTAAGCTAAGGAAGAGCTTAACGTCATCGGCATACATTAATATTTTGGAATTCTTAATACTGGATGGTAGATCATTAATGAATATTAGAAATAATACTGGACCTGTTACTCTGGTAAAAAAGTTAGCAGATCACCGCAACGCCTGATACGATTTGTAGTTCCGTAACCTTCCATAGTGTTAATGAATATGTAATAAGACATCGCTATGCAAAAGTTACAAGTCCTTTTTATCACGTGACTAGTTTTGTTATGGATTAATGATTATTTTATAACACTTGTTTACAGATCATTGTAAAATTGGACAAATTAAGTAATTTGCATTATTTTCAAATGAATTTTAAAATAATTAAAAAAACATTCCTGCAGGATAACTGATATTGACTAAGTTAGACGTGATCGAGATGGAACTAACACAGAATTAGTATGGGACTGGTTCTATGATTTTATATAAAAAGAATGGTAGAGAAAATAAATGTATAATTTAAAAGCAGGACGACTTTTAGGCTTGAAATTCTGTCTTTAAAATATGGCAAAATGCAAGAAAAAATTAACATTTTAGAGAATGCCTGGAAAGTGTTGAATTATGACTAGAAGTAACATGTCTGCAAAAACTTTTCAGTCAAGCCTTTTGTATATAAGACATTTTTTTTCTATAAAATCTCTATTTCCTAATTGGAATACCTTCCTTGGATTGCCTACGTAATCGCCAAATTCAGTTGTCTATTGTTGAAACAATGTATTTAGTGTAATGTTTGAATTATTGCTTGGAACAATGTTGGGAACACAACGTAGGGCTAAGGAAACAGGTCATATGTTTATCAGGAAACATGATTTCATATTGGTCTGCAACAAAAACTAAAAAAACCGAAAACACATACGGCAAACCAAAATTATATGTAAAATTCATTTTGACATTCTATTGTAAAGTGAATGTCAATTGAATAATGACAAAGATTTACACACATACAGTACGAACTGAATACATAGTCGTACTAACTTGCAAACTTCCCACCCATTGTGTTGAAAGCCGTAAATGGCATAAAGAACGCTGTCCGTCTATTTGTCTTGGTGACAGTCATTGTTAAAAGTTTATTAACTTGTTTTCTTACATTTCACAAGTTTATGTTTATGCATAAACTGTTTGGCAATTTTAGAATAATAATAATAAAATTATTACAATTCTTTTTTTCACCATTTAACTATTTAAATGAACCATTTGCATTTGACAAATAAACAATTTGTTGAATGTCTTAGCAGCTTTAGAAAAATTTATCATTATGGAAATCGCTTTAGTGGTCTTAGTTCCTTTTCAAATCGTGATTTAATTTAGGGCATACAGTTTTTTTTTTTTAGTATGGGTGTTTTTTCCCCCAGCTGTTATAGTTTATGTTGGGTTCTCCAGTTGTTAGTTGGTTAGTTAGTTGAATTTTATTATCTTTGAACTCATTAGTGGACATGGCACATACATGCATTTCATGTAACATGCCATTCTTGTTCATGTCAATTCTTTTGTGTTTTTTTTCGTTTTTCTTTTAGGTTAAAAGTTGAATTCATATTATATCTTTAATATCCTCCAAAACAATAGCGTTATACATAAGTATTTAATTAATGGTTTGCAATAAATGGAGGTGGCACTGTGGGTCATAAGATTATAACTTTAAAGTTTCATTGTTTTTGGTTTTTCTTTTTGAAGGATCATAAGTCATTTATAAGAGTAGCTAGTCAGCAATAATAGTACTACAATGGTATGTGCTCTGCTGAAATTAGGGAACTTGTTCCCGAAAGCCGCAACATACGTTCTTTGGCAAGGGCTCATCAAATTCGTTCTTTAGCCGTACTGTCCGTATGTGGAACAAGCTTTCACCTAAAGTCTTTCCTGTCACTTTCAGTATAGGAAAATTCAAATCTAATGTCCACAAACACCATTCCCTCTATCCTCCCTTCCATAACCTATTAATTAAGTCTGGTGTCACCTCAAGAGCTGTTACTTCATAAGTTTTCAAAGAAAGGTAACGTATTAGTCTTTGCTCCCAATGGCAAAGTGATTCGTTGGCGTCATCAACATCATCATCAGCATATTTAGCTGTCAATGAAGAGTTATTAACCTGTCAATAAAAAGTATACAACGTATAGGTTGAGTAACACTCAGGGACCTCTTGAAGTTCTTCTTTTCCCCCAGCTGAGCCGTGGAATTCCAGGAACTAATCGACATCAATATCATCGAAATTTTACGCTTTTTAACCTGTTAATTAGGAGTATTAAATGGAAGGAGAATGGGTCAAGTGAATCCGTTGCTGAAACTCAAGAAAAGTACGAATGAGAAACAACCCTACATGCCGATATTCCTCCAATCAGATGTAGAAACGGGAGGAGTAGAGTTCTAAAATTGGAAATTAAGCCAGAGAGATAGAGAAGGAAAGGGAGTTTTCTACAATTTGGGGTCTCAACCGGGGTCTTCATCTTTTAAACTAGAGGATATTGATGAAATGGTGCCAACATGCTCCGGACAAAGTGAAAATGTTCATTCCCGGAAACTAGAGAATATAGAATTGATGCCAAAAGAGGACATTTTAAGAATAGAAAGACGGAAGTTTGAAGATAAGGAAGAGGAGTATGAGCTTGATAATCTAGTCGCCATTAAGCGCAATGATTCAGGCTTTAGGATTCGGATGCAATACTCCATTTTCGGGAATATTACACTATTGGAATGAGTTAGATAGGATAGGAGGTTTTGCCATTGTCATAGAATACGTAAAGTTGCAGAGTACTACATTTAGATGGAATGAGTCGTCAGAACGGTCGAATGTAGGAACGGGTCAGAATACAGTATTTGACAAAGAAAAGGAACATGACGATCAGTTAGGTTGACATGACAGAGACAATAGTTTGGTTAATGAGTTGGGGTTAAGACGAATGGAGACAGGGCGGAATAGGAAGATGAGTACAAAAGACGAACATTTTGTACAGTAATGATTCAGTTGTGGAGATCAATCACTAAATGAGAGTTACTCAGATTGACTAGTGTAAATGTTCCTGATCGCATTACAGTTTTTATACCCTACACCACCATAGTGGGGAGGGTATTATGCGTTTGTGCAGATGTGTGTAACACCCAAAAATATTGGTCCAACACCCACCTTAAAGTATACCGATCGACTTAGAATCACTTTCTAAGTCGATTAAACGATGTCCGTCCGTCCGTCCGTCTGGCTGGCTGTCCATGTAAACCTTGTGCGCAGAGTACAGGTCGCACTTTTTAAGATATTTCGATAAAATTTGGTACATATAATTACTTTGGCCCAAGAACGATGCCTGTTGAAAATGGCTGAAATCGGTTCATTATTTCACCTAGCCCCCATACAAATGACGTCTCGAAATTGGACTTTATCGGTCATAAATGCTTAATTTATATATGTATCTACACAAATTGCGCTCCAAATAAGTTTTATATATACAAAATTCATGTCACCAAATTTTGTTACGATCGGTCCATAATTAGGCATAGCTCACATATAGACCCGCTTCTGAAAATCACTTTAACGTGCTTAAATCACTTAAAAATGTTGGTATATACACAAAATTCAACATAAATAACTTTCATATAGACATAAATCACACGATCTAATTTTATGGTGATCGGTCCATAATTGGTCATAGCTCCCACATAAGGCCCACTTCCAAAAACCACTCACGAATATAAATCATTGATATTTTAAAAGAAAAATATTTTTAATCATTTACTTGGTGTAGGGTATTATATGGTCGGGCTTGACCGACCATACTTTCTTACTTGTTTTAATTATTGTTTATTAGATAAGTCAAAAAGAGAAGTAGAGTTCTACAATTGGAAGTTAAGCTAGAGAGATAGGGAAGAAAACGTACTTTTCTACATATATTTTGTGAATACACACGAAGTTCTTCTCTCCTCCTCCAGCACGCTCGTCATCCTTCTCGAGTTCATTGCCAGCTAAGTTCATAGCCGCTAGGGCCTCACAGACCTTAAACTAGCACAGACTTAGTGAACAAATGTCTATCGAATACTTTTACACTTTCTGTATTCTTCTATGATATCTTGTTGTCAAAAATACAAAAAAAAATATAAAGAGATGGATGGTAAATTATCTGGATGATGAAATTAAGGACATATGCTAAAAACACTGTGTTTGAGCATATGTTTTTATCTCAGCGTGGTGTGCTATCATTTTGAACTCCATAGGCCCCACAAATAGAGGACACAATTGTGACAAGATTGATGAACTATGGGAAAAACCAACAATTTGCTATCACCCACAATTTCAGTACAGCTGTCGTAGTCGATTGTATACAAAATCTCCAATACCATTCCAAATGTTGGAGGTCTCCTTTGACAGCTTTTTATTTCCTACTTGAAGGCTGTCTATAGTGAAAATATGCTGCCAAAGCTGAGATCCAAAACTTACTTTAAGCATTAGTTAAGAGTCCTAATAACCCATCTTTCATAGTTGTGAACTTCCGAACTACTTCATAAAGAGCAGACATTGGTTCTACTGATCGAGGAATGCAGAGACTTCGTTAGAACCTACAAAACGATTGGTCGATAAGTAAAAATATACGCTGCTTCAATGTAGTTACCTTTATTTAGTGGTACTCAGTGGATAAAGATGAGATAAATGTTATACCGATCAGGGAATACAACATCATGGTACAACAATAGTTTCGTCTGGAATTTCGTCGAACTTGTTATCCAAACTTCGATATCACACATTTCGAAATACTTAAGAGCGATGAAATCATAGAGCGGTATGGATAGAGATGTCATCAATTAATGGTCGAAATTCCTGGTAGCGGATGCTGAAACGATTCTTTCTAAACAAACCAAAGTCATTTTGGCATAACTGAGGTCGTTAGGATGAAACTACTTTTCACATTTGCAACTAAATGTTAATTTTAATTTATTAATTTTTAGGTCTAATGGAATAATATTTAGAAAATTCTAAAGGACATCACAGTAAGTTAAAAAAAACCTCTAAACTCATTTATAAAGTTGTATAGGAACTCTATAGTTCCTTCTGGAGTGTTATCGAATTGTGTCATCCAAATGCAGGATCAATTTATTCGCAGCTCGTAGGACTTTTCAATAATTCCCGATTCCTATAATACAAAATCAATGTCGTGCCAAATGGACGACTATATGACCCAAAAAGTTTTGCAGCTGCAAACCAAAGTTGAACTGGCACAACTCTATTTGTCTGGATGAAGACTTATGCTCTGGCATATAGCGTGCCGTCCTTACTTTTTGTCCAACATGTGATAATGTCCCCATGACACTACTCACGTTTTCAATTCTCAAGCCAATCCTAACTGATTTCGTGCAGTGGCTTTTTGCACTCATACACTTCCTTGGAGTTGTCATCCATGCAGAATCATTTTTTTCATCTTTGACAACAATAACGACAACTGATAAAATAAATTTATGGGTAAAATTTTTTGAAAATAATAGAAAGTAAATTTCCTTCCTTATCTCCAAGTTGTTTCAAACTGTTTCTAAACGCTCATGGGCGTTGAAGTAAGGCACGCATCAAAACACGCCCCAAAGCCATAAAACTACATAAATTGCGTTGAAAACAGAACAACTATTTCTGTAAAAACAACTTAATTTCACTCATTTTGTTCCACAGCAACATGCGACAACATTCAGCCAGCCAGCCATTCATTAATTTTTATGTAAATAATTAAAAGAAATTGTTTAAATTAAATCAATCAACATCATGTTGAAGCAAACATTTGTGCAGATACAAAAGACAGCACAGTCTCCGCTGAGCTGTGGTGTTACTGTCATTGTGCTGCAATCAAAGAAATCTGATTTTAGCCTCAAGCTAAATAAAGTTGTACAAGTTAAATACGGGGAGGTCTTTTTTTATTACAATTAATAAATAATTATAAATATCATTCATAATTTGTGTGTGTAAGAAGAAGTGTATGGATTTATTCGATTGAAAATATGATTCGAAAAACAAATAATTCCAAAATTTTAAAATGAATAAACACATTCGAATATGTAATAAAAATCAAAGAATTCATGATTTAAAACAAAAAATGTGTATGCAATAATTTTTAGGGCCTGATTCAGAAACACGAAAGCATAGAGAATAGACATACAGCGGAAACTCTGCTGTCAAAGACCTAACTCAGTTGTCAGAAACCTATGTGGTGAGAGTGTATTAGTAGAAAAATCTATGTGAAAACAAAAACAACACTCGTATGTGTGATTATATTGAGTAATTGTTTTGTTTGAGTTTTTTTCTAGTTTCCGCTCTATGTTTCTCTATGCACGAAAGGAAAACAATTTTCAAATTTTTGTATAAAAAAACACTCAAAAATTATATAAAAACTGAGTAATTTTCATACGAATTTTTTTTTCCTTTCGTGTTTCTGAATCAGGCCCTTTTATTCAGACAACTGAAATTTGCTGTTTTAACAGACTACTTGAACCATAGATAAATAGACAAAGATCGGAAACACTCTTGTCAAAAACCTAACTCAGTTGTTAAAAATCTAAGTCATAGAGAAATACACATAGAGCGCAAACTCTCATGTCAAACACCTAACTCAGTTGTCAAAAACCTAAGTGGTGAAACTGAGTTAGGTCTTTGAAAGGAGAGTTTCCGCTCTATGTATATTTCTCTATGACTTGAACAATCAATGAGTCGAATCAAAGTAATCAACTATATGTTTTGAAACACTTCTTTTCAATTATAAAAAAATAAAAGTATAAATAATTCCTATTACCAATAGCTAATGAAATTGTAACAAGCAACTATTATAATAGCCAAAAATTACGTATAATTTCACCACAAAACTATTTACACCAGAAAAAAAAACGCACCTGCCAAAATCTCTTAATGTGTTTTTCTGGTGAGTGTAACAACTGGCCGCCAGTTAAAAAAAAAACATAAAAACTAAAAGATTAAAAGTTAATGGATTTTTTTTCTTCTCTTCATATGGGTTGAATGGTTTTTGATGTTGTTCAAAGGTGACTTTTAAAATCGGAAATTGATTGATCGCTATAATTTCTAAGCGGTTTCCTTTTTTTTCCACACAAACACAATCACGGACATATCATGATCATGATTTCATTTACTACTTTTCATTTCATTTCAATTCATTTTACTTTTATTTTTTATTATTTCTCAAAAAATTTTTATTTCAATTCACATTTGTTGAGCATGTGTAGGTAGCTGTTGAATGTTTAAGTTGAATTATGGATTATCTGGAATTACTGGAGATTTTATTTTTGATTATTTTTGCTTTATCTACAGTTTTTTATGTTGATATCGAAAGTAGAGCATTTCTAATCATTTAAATAAACACACAAAAAAATGTTTAGAAAGTAAAAGTAATTTGAATATTGTGGACAATGTGTGTTGGTCTGTTCAAATGAATATGTAAAACACATGTGTCTAGTCAGAGTTTGGTGGACAAGGCCGGATTTGATTTGGGGTAAAACCAATTGGTAAATGAACAACTGTTTTAGTTTTATCTTTTTTTTTGTTGGCCCTTAAGACAGACTTTAGAGGAATTTCTTGGAAAAAATATTTAAAAGTAAATGTAAGCTATTTTGTTTTTTTTTTTGCGATACGTAATTTCCGGGTAGCTTGGCTACCGAAATTAGTTTTGCATTTGTCAAAGTTAAAGAGTTAAGATTTGAAACATTGAAAGACTTTCATGAATTTTATCTTAACAGCAACATACTTATTTGGAAAATATTAGGCAAGATAAATAGAAATTTAAAGAATTTGTTGAAAATGACCCAGTAAAAATGGAGATTCCTTTCTTCATGGTGTTTCTTAGGTGTAATGAAGCTTCCCCTAATCTGTTTTAGCTCTTAACATCTCCCATACACATGACTTACGTTCAGTATCTTGAGTACTTGGAAGTTTTTTTCCTTTATTTTATTCCTCTAGGGAACATAGAGAATGTATTGTTCTTCGCCAAGTGTTCGCTAGTCGTCGTCTTCTTCTGCTACCTTGCAGGTTCCAGTCCAGTGCAGCTCTGGATATACTTTCGATGGGCGCTATATGTGTTTTAATCTTCTAAATTCTGATCTCGCTTTGCTTACTTTGGAACGGACATCTTCACCTATGCCTCCGGATATACTCATCATACATCCAAGATAACAAAAAAATGTTCACAAACACAATTTCCTGATTGCTTATTATAAAAGGATCGACATTGCTATTATTAATTCTTTTTTCCTTATGTTCACTTTGGAGAAAGATGTCAGATCATTCAATTTGCTTTGCATATCGCCATGTTTGTGGGAGAGTAGACATATGTCGTCCGCGATTCTAAACTATTCCTCTCCTTTTTCTGCTGATCTCATCCATTATATTGTCCAAGGTAACCGCAAATATTAAAGGCGATAAAGGGGAGTAGTTGTATGTTTTCTTATGTTCGTTTCCCACCTCCTGGATCAACGCCATGTTAAAGCAATTAGTTCCAGTTGGAGATAAAAACAGTCCTTACTCCCGAGGAACAAATCTCTAGGCCAGTTCTGTAACGGTTCCCTTCTCTTTATAAATAACATGTTTTTGGAAATATTTTTTCCATCCCTGTGGTTTCCACTAACCTTTATTTAAGATTGAATCTCTGTTTAAGATAGAAAAATGTAGAATACGCACAAGACACCTGATTGTCAGCTGTATTTTTCTTCATGTAGATTGTATCGATATGGAGTCCTAAACATATGTAAGTGCATTTGTATTATCAATGCTTCCGATATGACAACGGATCTTTTTAATTCTTCAGTGGTCAATTATACAACATCTTTCAATGACAATTATTTCATGCTCAATTTGACACAAGCATTTTGCAGAAATCAGCAAAACAAATAAACTTCCGAATGCCATAAGTTACAGTTGGATTCGATTGTCAGGGTCAATTCCAAAAAGCAACCATAAGCTCACCAAACCTTATGGTGAATGTGTTCCATCGGTTTCAACATACGAGAAATGGGTTGTTCGATTCAGAAGTGATGGTTTTGACATGGAATGCAAAGATCGCCCAGGCAGTTAAACAAGTTTGAGGACCATGAATTGGCACATTACTCCATGAAGATTGTTATCAAAGTCAACAAAAGTTGCAAAATTATTGAGAGCTACTCAAGCAACAATTCCGAAACATTTCCGATCAGCAGGATTCATCCAAAAGCTGTGAAATTGGGTACGATACGAATAGAAGCCGAGAGACCTTGAAAGAAGATTTTTCATGACCAAAATGATGATTGAACGTTATAAAGATACTTGCGAAAGGATCCATTACGATAACCCGAAGCATAAGATATCGCACGTGAAGCCCGGCCAACCAGCCGAAACAACACCAAAGCCAAATATCCATGGGGCTAAGGTAATGCTCTGTATTTGGTGGGAGCATTTGCTGGAAAATGCAGACAATTCTATGAAAATCATTGGGAAGTTTCAAAAAAGGCACTACCATATGAAGTCTTTATAACTATTTTTCTAGTTGTAATCGCTGCGTCTCCCACAACTTATTGCAAACAACGACTAAGACTGTATCCACTAGACTACTAGATCCAAAGGTTACTACGTCATATACTCCGAAGTTTGGTGGTAACGCAACTCAAGTTGTGGAAGAGTAGATGAATACCTAAGTATTCCATATCTAATGGAATCCCATAAAGTAGTGTATATTCTGCCAAGCGGTCTCGCGAAACCTACTCGATCCTTATGTTAACTTGGTTAAGGTTCTCATTGAAATGAGGATATCAAGGTTGCAACGGCATTGTTGACAGACAGGAAAGTCATTCGTGGCAGTTATATAGAACTGCAACTCCATTTTGATAACTCTTTTCCTTTATTTTGATCTATGCTTCTCCGGAAGAAAATATTTAAAAAACTACTGAATGTGTCCATTTATCACAGACACTAACACCGTAAGTTGATTCCTAATTTCCAAATGTTAGAAAGCCGTATACTCTGAAGTGAGCAACAGTTTGATGGTAACCCAACTCAAGTTGCTGGGGAGTAGTGGAACACGTAAAGTAGTGTATATTCTGGCAAGCGGCCTCCCAGTATCCAAATGAATCTTATGTGAAATTTCCCAAGCATATCATTGATCTATGGGTATTCAATCACAGTTTTTAGGAACGAAGATTTAATTAAAATCATTTGCTTCCTCGCCAAAGAAGAAAGCAGGGGCATATGTTTTCATTACAGCTATTTGAAAATAATTGTAAACAATGACTGAGATAATATTGATTATTCACAGGCAAAAGCATGGAGATTTGGCTAACCTAGCAAAGGCTAGTACGACGTATACTCCAAAGTGATCAATAGTTTAGGGGTAATCCAACTGAAGTTGGAAAAAATTAGATGATTACCTACATATTCTAAATTTGGTCTAACCCGTAAACTAGTGCCTATCCTGCCAATCGTTCTCCCATGAGCCAAATGATCCTTAAGTTAAATTTCCCAAGTATCTCATTGAAATATGAGTGGCAGTTAATCAACAGATATTTCAAGGCTGCAATGGAGTTCTGACTGACAGGGAATTTATTTGTGTCAGTTATATAGACGACATTCGATCCCGGTCCGCAACTTCCTTAATTGAAATAATGTACTGTTCCGCAGGCATTAAGATCGCCAGAATAATTCATATAATCTACATGATTTTCGAACTTGAAGTCATCTGGAAAAAGTAAACTCATCACCTTCTGCCAGGAATGCAGTTTTCCAATATCTCAGGATCCGGAGGACCCTCAGGATCCACAACCTTACAATTGCCGAAATTATTTCCACTCCGTTGAGAGAAGTACAATGTATATGAATTTTACTCATCTTTTTCCCTAACAAATCCAGTCGCGACCATTCATTGTATTTCTTTTAGTCATTTACATCAGAGCTATGCAGATAATCGGAAAAACTACAGCATTAGTTATGATATGATATTTGGTTCCAGCCTTCAACTTTTTCCAATGGACTATTAGTACGAAGTTCAATTAGTACCCTAAATAATCATTTGTGTTTTCGTTAAGATAGATCTAGTTGTTGTTAAAAATTATGTGTCCAAAGTGAGCAATTCTTATACTTCCTTGTATAGAGAATGAGTCTTGTTTTGCTTGGATTTACGACAAATCTACATTCTCCTGTCTATGGGAACCGAGCGGCCAATTGAATGTATTTTGTAATGGTCATATTTTGAACTACATATCTTTAAAGTAAAAGTAAGCTTTCGAATAAAAATATTTTTAAACTCCATAAGTTACAAAAATACACAAACATTTATCTGGATTCTTAAAAACTTTTTTGATTTGTACTCAACTAAATTGACCTACATAAAAAAAACAATTAAAATCCGTTTTTGAAGGTGTTATCAGAAATTGTTTTTAATATTCCATGAAATCAAATCAATTTATTAATAAAAATTTCTATGAATACATCAAAGTCATACGAATTCAGAAACAATAAAACAAAAACCAAAGTACTTTCCATTAAAACTTTTTTGTTTTGTTTACGATTAATTGTAAAATTTTAAGGTTTAAACGGTATACTTTGATTTAAACATATTTTGATCAATACCCCAAAGATGAGGGAGGGCAACCCTTTCGATTACATTTTATAAAAGAAATTTACTTAAATACTATTTAGTTAATTCAAATTGTTTCGGTTATTTCATTGTTTAAACTTTCGTTAATGCATTTGTTTCGCAGTTCATTGATGTTTTATGTGTGTGGTCAAACAAGGTAAACGTTTGCTCTATGATAAGCATAAAATATGTTGTATACAATGTCTATAATTATGATTTTATGGAAGGTGGAGATAAAGTTATTTATCATTATGCTTTAGGGCCTAATACGTAAATTCCAAATGAAACAATTATCTAGGAAATTTATATGAAAATCATTCAACAAATTTTGGAAACTAAAATAAAATTAATTGTTCATTTGTGTTACAGTTACTGTATTTATCAATGGTTTGTGAAGCAAAAATTTCTTATATAATCATTGGAATGTGTGCATTTCAAAAATAAAACTGTAGCTAGGTAATTAACCCTCCGTTACTCGCAACTGATCTGGTTGATACAGGCAAACATGTTTTTACTGTAAATTTTTTTAAACACTCTTAATTTTAAGCAACTTTTTTGAAAAAATAATATTTTTACTGCAATTTTTTTGTATTACTCTTTTAAATACATTGTACTTAATATTGTTTTTATGTTTTCGAAATAAAATGTGAAGAGATTATTTTCAAACGCGCCTTTTTTATTGATATCAATTTGATTCATTGCGACTAGTCTCGATTGAAAATGATTGCGACTAACGGAGGGTTAATAATAAAATATTTCGTGCTCTCGTAGGCTTATTGTTATATCCAATCCACTTCGGTAGGAGAGTTCTGTTTACTATGAGATTTGAGAGCGTTAAAAACAAAACAGTTTTACAAAGTGTCGTTACTGATAGAAAGAAGCCAAATTTATTGCAGAAATTAAAATTTTATGGACCGACTGATGTTTTAGCATTCACAGAATATCAAAATTGTTAATAACATCAAAAAAATATAAGGGTTAAGATTTTATCGTAAGTCAATGTTTATATTTTACAGTAAACAAATTTTATCGTAAGCGAAACACAGTGGTATAAAAAAAGAGGGAAATAAATCTGTATCTTCTAAATGGTTAGATTGGTTTCAACGAAATTTCACATGCGCAAAGAAGAAGTCTTGTCGAGTTTAAGTTTTGAACGCGGACCTCATGGGCCCACAAGGGGCGCGACCAAGGGCCCTCAAAGTAGGACACCTCGGGTATATTATATTTTTAAAACGATATTATTTCTTGGTTCGAGTTGTGCTTTCAAAAACATTATACATTATACCTCGTCGTAACTATCAATTATCTATTATAGCTTAGGAAATATTCGCATTTGAAAATTAAATTTTCAACATTTTTACCCACCCTACTCCAGTTTTTTGATAACAGCGTATCCAAATATTCCCGATTTTCTCCAGTTTTCCTTTATTAGACTAACAACACATGCATGTGTCAAATGGCAAAGAACTGTTTCAAAATAATGACTAAGTCCAAAGTTATATGCATTTGAATTTAAAAAATTTTAAAAAGCGATTTTTCGCTATTTTTTGGGAAAAAATAACTTTTTTTCTTTTTAAGTTATCGCAAAAAATTTCTAAGAGGATATATAAGGAATTTCTACTTTCTGAAAGCTAAGTTTTCATAAAATATTTTAAAGTAAAACCAATTTCAAAATTGTTGTTACCGAGGGGACCAGGTCCTTTCAAAAAACACCTATTTCTTATGTAAAATAAAATTTTAGGGCAAAAATTCTCAAATCGCGTATCCGATATCAAAATACAGTAACCGATTATAGGTGGCTCAATATGTTTCTAAATATTTTGTAAAGGGTCCCGATAACCCGACCCTGATATGGATATTATAGCCAAAAAACTAAAAATTACCATTTTTGGAATTTTTTTAACACTTTTTTGGGAATTGCGGGATTGCTGATAATAAATTTAAAAATTCCACGAATTTTTAATTGTCAAAAGTTATAAATATTTTTGAAAAATAGACAAATAGCTTGAACGAAATTATATTATATCGCATCATAATATTTTTAATTATATGTATAAATTTCAAAATAATCAAAAAAAACCTTCTCCTGTAAAATTTGTGTTTTGTCGCTTACGATAATTTGGCGCTAAGGGCTCGATATAATTGCTAGTTATAGTTTGATTACTGGTGAAAAGAAAGAAGATACAATTTACCGATCGAAGAGGCAGTCGGTAAATTATCGTCCAGTAACCTAAAACGAGCTTGAATCTGAGAGGAAGTTTCATGAAACTGCGACCTCACTTTCCAAATAGAACGATCATCCGTGAACATTTACATTTTCAACCAAAAATCGATAAAGCGTACAAAAATAAACTGGGTCATAACTATAATAAACAACGGACGATCATTTGTGATCACTCATATTTTCAATCAAATATCGATTTTTCTCATGAAATTCAAGCAGAACATAGAAGTGGCTATAAGTCAGTAAATAGTGGTCCAAATGAAAAAAGAACGATAATCTGTGATCACTTGTAATTTGAACCAAAAATCGAGTTTTCATATGAGTGGCTATAAGTCAGTAAATAGTGGTCCAAATGGAAAAAGGACGATCACCTGTGATCACTCTAATTTTTAGCCAAAAATCGAAATAGTGGTCCAAATGAAAAGAGGACGTTCATCTGTGATCACTTTTATTTTCAACCAAAAACGATTTTTCATATGAAAATCAAGCAAAACATAAAAGTAGGTGTAAGTCGGTAAATAGTGGTAGGTAATTAGTGGCCCAAATGGAAAAAGGACTATCATCTGTGATCACTCATATTTTCAACCAAAAATCGATTTTTCATATGAAAATCAAGGAAAACATAAAAGTGGCTATAAGTCGGTAAATAGTGGTCCAAATGGAAAAAGGACGATCATCGGTGATCACTCGTATTTTCAACCAAAAATCGATTTTTCATATTAAAATCAAGCAAAACATAAAAGTAGCTATAAGTCAGCAAATAGTGGTCCAAATGGAAAAAGGACGATAATCTGCGATCACTTATATTTTCAGTAAAAAATCGATTTTGCATATGAAAATTAACCAAAACATAAAAGTGGATATAAATCGGTAAATAGTGGTCCAATTGAAAAAAGGACGATCATCAGAGATCACTCGTATTTTCAACCAAAAATCGATTTTTCATATGAAAATCAAGCAAAACATAAAAGTGGCTATAAGTCGGTAAATAGTGGTCCAATTGAAAAAAGGATGATCATCTGTGACCACTCGTAAAAAGGAAAAAGGACGATCATCTGTGATCACTTATATTTTTAACCAAAATTCGATTTCTCATATGAAAATCAAGGCAAACATAAAAGTGGCTATAAGTCGGTAAATAGTGGTGCAAATAGAAAAAGGACGATCATCTGTGATCACTTATATTTTCAGTAAAATATCGATTTTTCATATGAAAATCAAGCAAAACATAAAAGTGTCTATAAGTCGGTAAATAGTGGTCCAAATGGAAAAAGGACGATCATCAGAGATCACTCATATTTTCAACCAAAAATAGATTTTTCATATAAAAATCAAGAAAAACATAAAAGCGGCTATAAGTCGGTAAATAGTGGTCCAATTGAAAAAAGAACGATCATCTGTGATCACTTATATTTTCAGTAAAAGATCGATTTTTCATATGAAATTTAAGCAAAACATAAAAGTGGCTGTAAGTCGATACATATTGATCCAAATGGAAAAAGGACGATCCTCTTTGATCACTTATATTTTCAACCACAAATCGTTTTTTCATATGAAAGTCAAGGAAAACATTAAAGTGGCTATAAGTCGCCCATGTGGTCCAAATGAAAAAAGAACGATAATCTGATAACTTATATTTTTAACCAAAACTCGATTTTTCATATGAAAATAAATTGAAATAAACTGAATAAATGGAAAAAGAATGATCACTTGTATTTTCAACCAAAAATCTAGTTTCATAAGTCGCTAAATAATGGTCCAAATTGATAAAGAACTATCATGTGATCTCTTATATTTTCTACCAAAATAAATTAGAAAAGTCTGTAAATAGTGGTCCAAATGGAAAAATTACAATAACCTGTGATCACTTAGGTTTTTGAGACAAAATCAATTTTTCTTATAATAAAAAATACAGCTACTTTTCAAACACCACAGCTAAATATAAGTACGTATTTAGCAAAATATAAAAATACTCTTGTCTAACTCAAACACATGTTACTAATAACATTAGTTGAAATGTTAAATAAACTGAAACCATCAACTTTTTGAACATTTCAAACATTTAACTTTTACAAAACGTTTCCTCCCATCATTTGTTTATTTTTGTGTTAATTTATTTCTCTTTCTTACCGTTTTTACGTGGAGGAATTAATTTCTTTTTAAACTTTTGAAACACCGCATGTGGTTAAAACACACATTTGACTACCTTCCGCATCCGTTGGATTGAATTGCTTTTGGATAAACAAAAATATTGATGTATGGTTTTCCTAAACTCGTGTTAAAGATAAAAATTCCGAAAAGCAATTAATATTTATTGAGTGTTTAAATGCTTTCATTTTCACACACATTAATTACAAAAACGAAAGAAAAAAAGTGCAACAATAAGAAAATAAAAGTTCTCTGTAATATTTAACTTTCATTTAAAATTTGAGGAATTTTAAAAAGTAGTTTTACGTATGTATGATATAAACACTTGATCTAGTTATTGCAATTTGAATTTGGAGCAAATTGAAAATAAATTAAATTGTGGAGCAGTAGTGTCTACTAAGTTTAATTTGGCAATTATTATTTTAGAAAATACTTCGATTTTAAGGAAAATTTATTTTTAGTATAAAAATCTGGAATACCTTCAAATCTGTATTTAAAATGTGAAGACATAGATATTTGAATCGCCAGGCAAGTTTAGTAGTAACTAAGTAGTAACAAAATAACAAAAATGTTTGTAATATTTCGTAGTTGTCGTAGAACTGTCACTGTTTTGTTGACATAATCTTTGACAAATGAACGATTTCGTTTACGAATGGCAGAGTTATTATAAAATAATTATTTATGCAGTTTTTATAGTATAGAGAAATTTGAATGTAGTGTTAAAATATTATATTTTGAAAAAAAAAAACTAAAAAAATTTAATTTTTTTTAGCATTCATTTTGCAACCTTTACATTGTCAATGCCGTCGTCTACTAAATACTGTCATAGTTGTTGTCAGTTTTTGAATACCTATAGTAGTTACATTCCACACTGTAATTTTCTGACATTTCATGTAATTGTTGTTAAAATCATTTGACAGTTTGGTGCAAAATAAATGTCAAATATGCGTATAGTGGGTGCGTAGCACTAACAATAGACTATTGATTCCATTGTTTAATTACAATGAGTTTTGTTATTATTTTCTAACGCTCGTGATTAATATTAATGGAGCTTACAAAATGGCTTAACAAATAAAATCTAGTTAGACGATATATTGTCAACGGTGTTTGGGATTTAGTAAAGTTTGTGTCAGCTTAAATTAGAGGGCGAAATATAAGAAATATGGAAAATATATTTTTTAAATGGCTGTCAAATTAAGTACAGGGTAAATGATGAATGGGGTTTATAGTATTTTAGTTAAACAAATATTTATTTACTTAATTAATTCTTGATTTCTATAACAAATCATTTTTCTAAACAGCATTTAAACTGAATTGACTTCTAGGTCTAAATAAATTTTGTAAACGTGTTAAAATGTTTTTAAATAAAAACGTTTAAATATCAATTTTAATGGGATTTAAAAATAACTACAGTGGCATTTATTAGCAAAGCGCTAAAACTGAAATTGAAATGCATTATTAGTTGTTTATATTATTGGGAACGGTATAAATTAAATGTAGAGAATTAAAGGTAGAATATGAAATATTAGATACTTGATCATCGTACTATTAAATATGTTCAAATTTACCAATATCCCCCAAATTTCCCCCAGTGTCGCCCTATCGAAAGTTATTGGGTCATAGTAAGCTTTATAATATGAAAAAAATTCCAGGGAATTTCGATCACAACAGGAAAACTTGGTCATTTATACTGAATATTGGCGTAATTTTGGACTCGAAGCTCTAGTGGAAACGTAGTGTTGAGAGTCGAATGAGTAAGGTAGGTGCCTTTTATATATGTATGTAAGAAAACCTTTGGGAAGAGATGGGGTCTTAAACCATATATTATACACTGGATGTACATCCCGGTGATAAAACCTATTATGACCGATGCACGGTGGCTCATATCTCAATTTCATCGGCCAAAAGTCCAACTTTTTGTTAACTCCGATTTCAAAAATTTTAATGCCATTCAATAGTAAACACATTGAAACTATCGTAGCCAAAAAATTAGATAAAAATATTGTCAATTGTGTGCGTGGTATGCTGTTAAAGTCAAATATTTTATGTCATTTTATAAAAAATGTGATTTTTGTAAATTTGATCGGAAGTAAATTATCATTACTCGCAAACTATTATAGATAATTGGATGATTTTTCTTTTGTTATGTTGGTAGGATAACAGTCTTTAAGAGCTGATCTGATTTGTCACTGTACCGTTTATACCTTATGTGTTATTAATTTTTTCTCAGGTATTATATTTTAGCCAAATTTGAGTTTCAGTGGAATAAAAGTGCTTATGGTCAAAAGGGGTTAAACAAATTTTACTACCAGGAGAAAGTCCAAGGTGTCCTCTTTAAGTGTATATATACTCATCAACCTGTTTTGACCTGTTTGTTGAACACTTTTTTCATTTGAATGAAATTACTCCCAATTTTTTTTTCTGTTTTTATTTTACTTGTTCATATGACTGGCGCAAAGTACAAGTCGCAATTTTTAAGATATTGGGATAAAATTTGGTACTTAAATTGTTCGGCTCGAGGACGAAGTCTATTGAAAATTACTGAAATCGGTCCACTATTTCACCTAGCACCCATACAAATGTTCTCCCGAAGTTATACTTTATCGGTCGTAAATGGTTAATTTATATATGTATCTACACAAATTTTGCTCCAAATAATTCTTATATATATATACGGAAGTCATGTCAACTAATTTTATGACGATCGGTTTATAATTAGTCATAGCTTCCATATAAGGCCCTCTTCTGAAAAATACTTTAAAGAGCTTAAATCTATTAACAATTTTGGTATAAACATAAAATTCAACAGAAATAACTTCCATATAGACATAAATCACACGACCTAATTTCATGGCGATAGGTCCATAATTAGTCATAGCTCCCATATAAGACCCGCTTCCGAAAATCATTCACGAAAATAAATTATAGTGTAGGGTTTTATATAGTCGAGCTTGGCCGAACATACAGTGGTGGCCCCAATTTAAGACAAATACTTGAATTTTTTTCATCAACTGAATTTTAAGTGCGATAGAGCCAAAATAAAAGGACCTCTAAGGGTATGAAATTTATTATTAATGTTCCTAGTTTCTGAAAAATGTTTGGAAAAATCGGTAAAACATATATGGACAAAGATATGTGGAAATACGTTGACCCACCTCAGCGAACATCCGCTGTTAATAACATGATATGACCGAAACTAATGGAACTAAAAATACGAAATTTGGTCCGAATATTTTATAATAATAAAAATATAGTGATATAAATGTGAGAAAATGTGTTTATTTAAAAAAAAAAATTTTGGTCAAGTTGTAGAAAAATTTTATGTGTTTATGGTGAATATGTATGAATTGACACAGTCGAATAAAACACACTTGTGTGTTAAAACAGTCCTCATGCATACATATTTGTGGAAATAATTGAAAATTACATGGAATTTAGCAAACAATTTTTGTTTTAAATTCCTGGCCACCACTGTACTTCCTTACTTGTTTTTATCTGCTGATAACTTTTTTAATAAGTATATCTGATTCAAAAAACAAAAAATTTGCATTTTCATACTAAATGCTATAAAAAATTAAAAGTTCAACTTTAACCTTAAATTGCGTAACAACTGCTGAACCGATTTTAATGAAATTAAAACTTTAGAAAAATTGAAGAAGTTATCTGTCCACCAAAAAAAATTTATAAAATATCTCTATCGGTCAGTGATGTTAACCGTACGGTAATTACCGTATTGTACTGTAATTTAGACCTCCGTACGGTAGGCAGGTAATTTCTACATTAGTACGGTAATTTTAAAAAGTTTAAATTTTTAAGAATCCCAAAAGTAATATTTCCATAATGGGTCTACATTAGGGTGGCCCTTAATAAACGAAAGTTGGATTTTGGCCATTCTCACCCCCCAGTTTGGTGAACATTAGTAAAAAAATCATCCTGAAAAAATGTTAGGTAAATCGGTTGGGGTTAAGACGTGCCGCAAGCCCTCTGAAGTTTTGAGATGCATTTACAAGGGGAAAAAATTCATTTTTTTCAGTTTTTGTAAAAATTTTGCCATTAAAAAATTACTTTTGTAATTCAATTTAAAAGAATCGAAATGTATACGTAATTGTCGTTCTAATGAGACATAAAAAACAGAAATCGGTCAAAAAATGTTAAAGTTATTAAAAATTCGCCAGGCCATTAACGTGTCTCAGGCCACTAGAACATGAAATGTAGGAACAAAATTAACATATTTTGAGAAATATTAAAATAAAAGCTCATTTTTACTTAAAATATGTCCATATTTACTTGTATATGATTTTTTGTCTTCGTAGGATACCGTTAACCTATTCTTAGGTATGAACAAAAAAATTTAATTTTTTTAACGGCAGTTTCAAAACTCCATTTTCAAATTTTTAAAAATTTTGTTAAACAAATTTCAAAATTTTTTGATCATCTCATTGGGATTTATTAAGAGTATAATAAGGAATAAAAATGTGAAAAAATTATGAAAATATCTCTTATAGTTTTTCCGTACCTGCGATTTAAATTTTGAAATTTTCGAGAAAAACCAATTATTTGGCAATTTTTAGGCCAATGAGCTCTATTTCCTTACTCTTATGAATTTTAAGTAAAACCTATTCAGAATATTATAGTCCAGATAATTCAAAATATACTCTGAAACTTCTACTAAAATCGGAAGACGTTAACCCTTAAATCGTGAAGGTCAAAGGTAAAAAATTTCAATATTAAACTAAAAAAATATTTTATGACTTTATGACAATACGACCTAATAGGACACCGTTTGAATCCCCCAATAAGAAAATATTATTATTTTTGTACAAAACTTTGGATACGGTAATTTTACCTAAAAACGGTAATTTTTTTAGGGCTGTACGGTAATCGAAATTAAAAAGTTAACATCACTGCTATCGGTTCAAAAGTTACAGAGTTTTGGCCGATGAAAAACGAAAATGAGCCACTGTGCGATGGCGCTCTTGTTTGGTGGAAATTGGAGATCACCTTTCTACTTTAAACTTTCTACTTTGGCCAAAAAAAACTATACTCCAGACCTATGTATGTGGATTGGAGAAATAGCTATCTAAACTATTTGGGACACATTTAGCTAAGAACAATAGGTAATAAGTTACATAGATGATAAAAATCACATGTTTGGCCAAGATGTCAAATTTTGACCCCCTATAACTCAGAGAGTTCCAATATCTAACCTCGGTGCAAATTCCCCATATATATCAAGGCAAGTTATGTTTAGCGTAGTCTCTAGACTGGCCTAAGGGGTGGAATTCATAGATCCAGTAATTACGAGATATGCTAGTCTTTGTACCCTGTTTAAAGTAGAAAGGTGATCTCCGATCTCCACCAAACAAGAACGCCATCGCACAGTGGCTCATTTTCGTTTTTCATCGGCCAAAACTCTGTAACTTTTGAACCATATACTTCCATTTTTACGTTGAAAATTAATTGAATACTGATAAGTGAGAGGTTGAAATAAGTTTTAGCACTTTTTAACCCCTTTGTGACCAATAAAAATTTAGAAAAAAAAATTTTAATTCAATAATTTATTTTGAATGTGTTAATATTTCACACTCAACAATTTTCAAGATTTCGTTTTATTCTTATTTTAAGTCTGTATTAACAAAAAAATGTTATAACTTAAAATATAAATTTTGCATTAAACGGGCAAGTTATGGTAAAATAAATTGATTGCAAATATTTCCCAACATATTGGATTAATTTCGATTTTTAAAATTTTTCTCAACACCTTTCAACATTTTGTTTTATTCTTAATTAAAGTCTGTATTAAAAATTAGAACCAAC
The DNA here is from genome assembly GCF_958450345.1 of Calliphora vicina. Taxonomy (NCBI): domain Eukaryota; kingdom Metazoa; phylum Arthropoda; class Insecta; order Diptera; family Calliphoridae; genus Calliphora; species Calliphora vicina. Next base: position 78,685,619 of record NC_088784.1, read on the forward strand.
AAATTTTTATGACCAAAAAAAAAATATAATTTTTGAGTAATAATTTGCTTAAAAATGTTTAATTTTTTATAAAACGGGGAAGTTATGGTAAAGTAAATTGATTGCAAATATTTTCCACCATATTGCTCTAATTTCGGGTTTATATACTTTTCTCAACACTTTTAACCATTTTGTTTTATCTTTGTTTAAAGTCTGCATAAATATTTAAACTATATTTTTAGTGCAATTTTTAACAAAACGGGCAATGCATGATAAAATAAATTGATTGCAAATATTTTCTTTTTTTTATATTTTTCTCAACACTTTTAACGATTTTGTTTTTTTATACTCATTTCTGTATAAATATTCAAACTATATTTTTTAGAAAAAGTTAGCCGTTATAAAAAGTGCTATTTTAATCAAAACGGGCAAGTTATGATAAAATAAATTTATTGCAAATAATGTCCAATATAGTGATCTAATTTCGGTTTTTTTATATTTTTCTCAACACTATTAAACATTTTGTTTTATTTTTATTTAAAGTCTATATAAAAATTAAAAAAAAATATTTTAAGTAAAAATTTGCTTTAATGACCATTATTAACAAAACGGGCAAGTCATGATAAAATAATTTGACTGCAAAAATTTTCCAATATATTTGCCTAATTTCGGGTTTTTATATTTTTTTCAACACTTTTAAACATTTTGTTTTATTCTTTATTAAAGTCAAAGTTTTAATGAATATAAATAAAATTTTTGAAAAAAAACTAAATTTTTGAATCAAAACGAATCTTAAGAAAAAAATAAAAAAAAATTTAATATTTTTTTTCCGAAATCAAAAACTATTTTGACTTTTTTTTTAAAATGGGCCCTTTTATGAGCTTTTAAAGGAATAGACCTAAGCTTTCTTTTGAGCAAAAAAAAAAAAATTTTGCCAAATTTTGCCAAAAAAAATCAAAAATCGTATATCTTGAGTTACAAAATATTTATTTTGCTATATATCCCACTCGCATCCCACTAAGCGATCAAAATATATCTTATAGGAATAGAACAAAGCTTTCTTTTGAGCAAAAAAAATTAAAAAAAGGCAAATTTTGGTAAAAATGTTAGATTTTGCAAAAAAAAAGTAAAAAATTGCATGCTTTGAGTTATAAAACATTTATTTTTATAGATATCGAACTCGCATCCCACTACGAGACCAAATGGGTCTTCAAGGAAAATATCTACTAAGCTTTTTTTGAGCAAAAACAAAAATAAAAAAATGGTAAATTTTGAAGAAAAAAAGTCAACAAAATTTTTGATTTTGCAAAAAAGTAAAAAATAGCATGTTTTAAGTAACAAAATATTTATTCTAACAGTTATCGAACTCGCATCCCACTAAGCGACCAAATAGGTCTTAAAGAAAAATATCTAAGCTTTATTTTAAGAGAAAAAAAGGGCTCATTAATAATCAAGAAATGGACATTTCAGAATACCGACAAGGGATGATTCTGCCGCGAATTATGTCCTAAGGGACGACGTGATCTCAATCTACAATGATTCGAAGACAGAAAGAGACACGGTCTCCAGATCTATGATAAACTGGACCTTTTGTTGTCTCTTCGATTACCCAATACCTGCACGGTTTTCCAGGCAGAGATCTATGCCATCGATACAGCTGCGAGAAGAATCCGGGAAATGAATATCGAAAATTCGAATATACATATCTTCTTGGACAGCCTTGCATCAATCAAGGCTCTTAAGTCGAACTTTATTAGGTCGAAATGTCTTCTTAATTCTATCCAATCACTGGCAAAACTGACAAAACATTACTGGTTTAAATTTGATTATTCAAGGGCGGGTCAATGAGAAAACGCAACAGCTATCTTGCGGAAAGTTTCTCATACCCAAGAGATCAAGCAAAACTGAAAACACTGCTCCATGTGAGATGCCTATGGCTTCCACAATCTCTCGCACTTTCAACCTCCGATCGGCCAACACAATATCGTGATTTTTTACAATTGTTTCCGGTGTAGAGATCTAAACTGGGATATATTATTTTCTTAAATATCGCCAAATTATCGTAAGCGACAAAACACAAATTTTACAGGAGAAAGTTTTTTTGATTATTTTGAAATTTATACATAGAATTAAAAATGTTATGATGCGATATAATATAATTTCGTTCAAGCTATTTGTCTATTTTTCAAAAATATTTAAAACTTTTGACTATTAAAAATTCATTGAATACTTTATTGAAAAATATGTATGACAAAAAATGTTTTTTATTGAATTTTAGCATAGATAAAAATATTTCGAATTGAAATAAAATTTTTATTTATAAATAGTTTTCAATAAAATTTCACAGTTATGTAGAATTTTTTATTTGGAAAAATAAAAACAAATTTTGAAATTTATTATCAGCAATCCCGCAATTTCCAGAAAAGTGTTGAAAAATTCCAAAAATTGGAATTTTTAGTTTTTTGGCTATAATATCCATAACAGGGTCGGGGTTATCGGGACGCTTTACAAAGTAATTAGAAACATATTGAGCAACCTAAAGTCGGTTACTATATTTTGATATCGAATATGCGATTTGAGAATTTTTGCCCTAAAGTTTTATTTTACATAAAAAATAGGGTTTTTTTGAAAGGACTTGGTCCCCTCGGTAATAAGAACTTTGAAATTTGTTTTCCTTTAAAATATTTTATGAAAACTTAGCTTTCAGAAAGTATAAATTCCTTATACATCTTCTTAGAAATTTTTTGCGATAACTTAAAAAGTTATTTTTTCCCAAAAAAAATTTTGCGAAAAATCGCCTTTTTAAATTTTTTTAAATTCAAATGCATATAACTTTAAACTTAGTCATTATTTTTAAACAATTCTTTTTCTATTTGACACATACATGTGTTGTTAGTCCAATAAAGGAAAACTAGAGGCAATCGGAAAATATTTGGATAAGCTGTTATCAAACAACTGGAGTAAGAAGGGTAAAAATGTTGAAAATTTAATTTTCAAATGCGAATATCTCCTAAGCTGTAAGAGATAATTGATAGCTACGACGAGGTAGTGCTCGATGAGAAAATTCTATATGTATAATTTTTTGGAAATCGGAACATAAACCAAGAAATAATATCGTTTTAAAAATGTAACATACCGGAGGTGTCCTATTTTTTTGAGGGCCCTTGGTCGAGCCCCTGGTGGGCCCATGAGGTCCACGTTCAAAACTTAAACTCGACAATACTTCTTCTTTGCGCATGTGGAATTTCATTCAAACCAATCTCACCATATAAAAGTTACAGATTTATTTCAATACAACTGTGTGTCACTTACGATAAAATTTGTTTACTGTTAAATATAAACATTGACTTACGATAAAATCGTACCCCCAATATTTTTGAAGTTATTAACAATTTTGATATTCTGAGAACGCTAAAACATCAATCGGTCCATAAAATTTTAATTTCTGCAATAAAAAAAAATTTTAAAAATGTCGCTTACGATAATTTGGCGCTAAGGGCTCGATATTCTTACATAGATTATTTCAATATACAAAATATGTCCAATATTTAATAGGTGTTCTTCACAGGCCCTTCCAAATTTAACCCATTTTATGTCGAAATTTTCGATTGTGTCTATTTGTTCTAAAATCCCAAAAGATACAATCCCTAAGGGGACACAGTTTTATTTGGCCCAGAATGTTTTGAATAAGAGTTATATAATTTAAAATTTAAAGGTATTAAAATTCGTCTTAACCTAACCACTTTTTAGAATATTTTTGTACATATTTATATGTAATTTTATGCACTTTAGATTTAGATTTTAGTATTTTTGTTTCGGTTTGTTCTAAAAATATTAATGTTGTTATTTTCTATGGCACATGTGGGAATTCTGATAAAATATTGCGCTGATTTTTGTTGTAGTTGCAGTTATTGTTTTGGTCCGTCTGTCCATCCGTTCGCCGGTACATTTGGCCAAATGATTTGTTTTAGATTTTCTGCTGATGTTGTTTTAGTTGTTGATTTTTTTGTTTTTCATTTAGTTTAAAATACAAGTGATTTTAAGTATTTTTGTAACAAATTGTTTTAATGCGGGTCTTGTCTCTTTGTTTATTTTATTAAAGCCATGTTGTGTTGTTTTGTTAAATTTATTATGATTAAGGCTTAAGAATGAATTAGTTATTTTATATACAAACATACATTTATAAACGAGTATGAATTTGGTTTCTGTTTTTTTTTCTACATATATTTTTATGGCAAAAGTCTAATTGTTATTATTGTATTTTTCTTAGAGAAAAACGAAAAAAAAAATTCACCAGTAGTACGATTTTGTATGAAAATATGCAGTTTAGGCTGCATTTAATACCTGCCTGCATAAAACGATTAAGAAATGAACAATGTACTCTTGTATGTTGCATGTACAACATGCTGCAAAGTATGTAGAAAGAAGTATGTTTGTCTAAATGATTGTGTTGAAAACTTGCATTTAAATAACAATTCCATAGAGATTTAATTGTGTGTATGAAATTATTTTATTTGCTATAAATGCCAATTGCTTTTGTTTGTTTATTTATTGCTATTCAAATGACCTTCAAATGTTGGTACAATGTTGTAAATAAATTGGAAAATTTAATAAGCTTTCTTTATATGAACATAGCGAATTGTTTTTTTAAACGTTCCATCTGTCTGAGTCCATGAATGTATCATACATGCCTGACTTCAAATTAGCCACGTTCACTGACAATGATATCAAACTTTGGACAGATTCCCTTTTTTGTGTAATTCCCCTAGACCACTTTATTAAGCAAAGATTCGGCAATGTTGATAGAGCTTGATGTATAATACAATTTGTTATAAATAATTTAGAAATAGTGAATAATTAATTTACTAAAGAATTAGTTACTCAATTTAAAGCCCGAATTAATGAACGACATAAAAAAGTTCTTAATACGTTTATATTGTATTTGAATACAGGATCTTGTCCAAAGCATAGCTCTAAAACGGAAACTAACGGGTTTCCTAGTCAATTGTTTTGTAGATTGTTCGGGAGTTAATCTGACAGAATATTTCTGTTGAAAATTTAATGATGGACTTTGTTTTCGAATGTTCTTTTAAAATTATCAATACTTAAATAGTTAACTTTAACTTTAGCGTTATTTTTTGATTTTCTTTAACAATAAAATATTAAAAAACCGACATCCAAACTTCATTCTCTACTTTTTTAAAAATATTCAAATTATTCGAATAATTTGATTAATTTTAAACGTGTGATCTAATTATTCAAACAAGTTAAAATTATTCGTTTTATTCGAACAAGAGAAAAATCGAATAATTCGAATACCCTAGTGTATAGCTTTTACTTTGTAACATTTGTGCAATATAAATTAATTCAAAGTATTGGCCATTGTTAGATATGAGCTTTTCCCATCTTTCTGGCAACCTATGGATTCCGAGTCAAAAGAACTGCTCATCTTTTGCAACCATGAACGAATCACTTGCGTTCATTACAGGATCCCTGTGATGGTCTGGCCAGATTTCAGCCGCTCGTATTACATAGGACCCTTTTGCTCCCATCAAATATCGAACATCACCTTAGCGCCATTGATATTTGGCCTCTGTGTCGATTCGGCTGGTTGGATGTAATGAAATAGCTGTTTTAGTAGCAAGTAATGATTTTGGAAGATCTTGGAAATTCTTGTTCCGGACAATCGGTGTGCTTCAACGCCACTTTTTTTTAAATTAAAGAAGTAAAGCAAAACTTCCCGCATATGACGCACAGTTTGTGAAATATCCGATTTTAAATTTTTTTTGTTCTCGATCCTATTTGAAAGATTTGTTTATATGTATGTAGAATCTACAAGAAGAGAGTTATAAAAGTCATAGCAATAACTATATTTGATCTTATATACATAGTTTATGAGAAATTCACATTTAAATATTATAATATGTATCTGGTTTCTATACGCTACAATACCATAGTGGGGAGGATATATTGGGTTTGTGCTGATATTTGTAACGTGCAAAAATAGTATAAATAGTAAATAGTATACCAATCTGCTCAGGACCACATTCTGAGTCGATTAAGCGATATCCGTCCGTCTGTCCGTCCGTCCGTCCATGTAAACCTTGTAATATAACTACCGGTCGCAGTTTTAAAGATAATTCGATGCAATTTACTACAAGCTTTTATATTGCCTCAAGGCCAAGGCACATTGAATTTTGGTAGAATCTGTCCATTATTTCTCCTAGCCCCCATACGATTGCCCTATCTGAAAATAGTTAAGCTCTCATAAATATCTTAGTTATATAGATATCCAAACCAAATTCAGCACAAAACATTTTGTGACGATCGGTCCATAACACAGTGCAACAGTGAAAAAAACATACGATCATGACTATATAGGTTCGACTCTACTACCAAAGGGTAGTACAACCCTATACTCAGTTTGTCCATTTTGGTGACAGATTTTTTTTTTATGGACCCCCAAAGTCTCTAAAAAAGGTCTCATCAGTTTTTGGTTAACAGCTAATTCAGACTTTGTGATACGGCTTAACTTTATATGGCAATAATATAGCTAAGAGTCCGCTAAATAAATTTTGTTAAAATTTTTTTCCAAAAAATAGCTTTTTCGTCCACTTTTGTTGAAAAAATATAGGAAGAATATTTTTTTTACTTTTTTTAGAATATCTTCCAGGGTCTCCTAATTTTTCACTAACAATATTTAACAAAGTTGTAGCTGCGGTAAAGTTGAACAACTCTTGAGAACATATCAATGCATTCTGAGCGTGTCTAGTTACTCTAAATAGCACATAAATATCACTTTGTACCTTAACAATTTTCGTTTTTACTATTTTTCGACGATAAAACAAAGATTTTTTGTTAAAATAGTATGATCAAGTCCACACTTCTATGTTGTGCTGTATTATTTACTCGGCTGAGGTGTTCGGAATGGGGATCAGTGAGTGGACCCTCAATGTCACACATTTAAAAAAAAATAGCCAAAAAGCCATTTACGAATGAGCTGAAATTTAAAATATAGATAGTCCTTGAAAAAGTCGAAAAAATATGCTTTTATCTGTAGGTTATCTTATTTAGTTCAAGAGATATTTAGGTTTATTTTTTTTTTAAATTTTGCTCGATTTTTTTTGTATTTTATATATGATGGGCCTACGAAAGGTCGAAATTTGTTTTTTATATATGACGTATATTTGCGATAAAATTCTAAAGAAAATAAAACAAACCTGATAACAATTATTTCGTCACTATAAAAAGTTACACGCATCCAAAGTTGAAGCATCTTTTTATATATTTCAACTTTGTATGCGTGTGTTTTTTAAGTTTTTTTCCCAAAAAAGGCCCCATATTTTATCTTTTATAAAAAACTAATTTTCTTCGTGGCTATATACATGTTTTTATGATCTGGAAAGAGAACTTAATGCAAAAACGTATGAAGTAAAATTTGACTAACTTAAGCATTGCATTGCACAACCCAGCCCTATCCAAACTTCGCCAATTTTGAAACAAATTTTTAGGTTTGAGTAAAATATTTTAAAAACGCAAAGCACCGATCCTCAAAAGCTGTTCATATTTGTATATGTTTTTTATATACATACAAAACGCTTTTACTATCATACTGTAAATAACGTCAAAGTGGGCTATTTTCTAAAAAAAACTCAGTTTTTGGAACACATTTTTCCCGTTTTAGGACTTTCGATGTTTGTGATGCCACGTTAGTGATGCCATTGACTTAAGAACATTTAAGTCTATATTATTTCCAAATTTTATTGTGATATCTGTAACTATTAAAATTTTACATTAATTCAAAGCTTTTATTTTTCTTGATGGAAAATCACCATTTTATAATATTGTTAGTTTTTAAGGTAAAATACGTCCGAAAGAACACAAACTTAATTCATTTTACTAAAATGTCAATCTCCAAGTCATAAGGTTTCCACCGATATCAAAAACTTATACAAAAAGCTTATAATTACTCTTCAGAAGCTCCACAAACCTTGCCCACTTTCAAAAATTTTAATGTTTTTTCGTATCTTGCATCAAGCCGGTCTTGCGTGATCAAGATTGGATAAAGTAATGCGCCCGGATCATACCGATAATGATTTGCCTATTCTTCGTTATTCCTGCACAATAGAGATGTATACACTCCAACATACATTTTTTACAAAAAATTTTTGTTTTAGAGTCAAAAAATAGTAAAAAACTAAAATTTTTAAGCTACAAAGTGATTTTTGACAGCTATTTAGAATGCCTAGATATGTTCGGATTGCATTGATATGTTCACAAGAGTTATTCAGATTTACCGTAGCTACAAGTTTGCAAAATATTGTTATTGCAAAATTAGGAGTCCCTAGAAGTTTTTTATAAAAAAGTAAAAAAAAAAAAATTTCTTCCTATATTTTTTTAACAAAAGTGCACGAAAAAGCTATTTTTTGGAAAAAAAATTTAACAAAATTTATTTGGCGGACTCTTAGCTATATTATTGCCATATAAAGTTAAGCCGTATCACAAAGTCTCAATTAGCTGTTAACCAAAAACTGATGACACCTTTTTTAGAGGCCCCACTGATTTTCAGAAACTTTGGGGGCCCATAAAAAAAAATCGGTCACCAAAATGGACAAACTGAGTATAGGGTTTTACTACCCTTTGGTAGTAGAGTCGAACATATACTGTCATGATCTTGTGTTTTTCCAAAAGTCTTCATTTGTTGCATAGTAATGATCGGTTCATTATTGTAATGATCGGTTCATTATTAGCCATAGCTCCCATATAAGGCCCACTTTCGAAAATCATTTCAACAAGTATAGAATTCTTAAAAATGTTGGTATTCAAATAAAATTCAACACAAATATGTTTCATATATACAGAATGCAAGCCACCTAATATTATGGTTCATAATTAGTCATAGCTTCCATATAGTCGGGCTTGATCGACTATACTTCGACGATATAAATGCCAAAAATGTATGCCAGTCGACAACGCAGTTTATATATGAAGCATTTCATGTCAAGTGAACCAACTTTTTAAATCCATCGGAAGACAGATCGGTATTAAATTAGCATCAAGGTTAATTCTATTGGATAGTAATTCAGACACAATTTTTCAACATCGGTGGAGAACTCTCTGAGTTAGAGGGGGCCAAAATTTGACATTTTTTTATTCTTAGCAAAATGTGTCCCAAGTAGTTTAGATAGCTCTTACATATTCTCTGCACCATTAAAATTACAATTATATGTTAAACAAGTTCTTTTATCTATACATACTTATAAATTTAATATTTAAACATTATTTTGACTAAAAATACATTTAAATTCATACAATTCTTTTGAGTAGTTAAAAGCACCATTAATAAAACAAACTTATCTTTAATTGCGACATTATGCTATGATTATAATAAAATTAAATCAATTTCGAAAAAGCATAAATCAAAAGCAGTTTTCTGGTTCTTTCTTTTAAAACAAAAATATTTGCTACGACAAATTGCCACAACTTTCAACTGAATTTAAATGGATTTATTATTTCAGCATTTGCAATTTGTTGCAATAAAATTTATTAAGTGTTGATGTCTATTCTGATAAAGATTATAAAACAAAATTTTTATAAAACAAAAAAACAAAAAAACTAACTAACTAACAATGTTAATTAAAGCAATCTGGTTATAAAACAAAACTAACAACAACAAAAAATCATAGTTATTAACATAAACAAAAATATTTAGATAGAAAATCTCAAAAATACACTGTTATTTAAATTTTATTTTTTTATAAAAATAGCTAAGGAAAAAAACCGTTTACAACGTGGGCTGTTTTTGTAAGCGAGTGAGTGAGTGAGTGAATGCTGGTCTGTGTTGGCTTTTTTTTGTTGGTGTGTGATTATTAAGAAACTATTAAACTGAAACTGAAATTAAGTACATAAATGTTTCATAAATTATGACAAAAAAAAATAATAAAAAACTGTATCATAAAACTCTAATTAAATCCACCAGAAAACTATTAAAGTTTTCTGAAAAATTTGCATATAAGAAAATTATAATTCTGACATTAAGTATGGACTGTTAAGACTATATGAAATACATATTACAAAATTTAGATGGCGAGAAAAAAATAATTTTGTTTCAAGTATTTATTATATTTAACAAGTTTCCTCAATTAACAAACCAGCAATTTATTTGAGTATATACAGTTTTTTTCACTAGAAATTTGTAACATGATGATTTTTAAAACTAAACTATATACAAATTTTTGACATATTAAGACTAGATGCAGTTTTGCCATTTTTCCTACCAAACTAATCTTTTAAATACCTAGTAGTTTAAAAGGTAGTGTTTACGCCAAAAACAACACTTAGCGATTTTTCCCACTTCCCTGCAATTCCTATTTTCCCACAATATATATAAATGCAGAATGTTATATGTTGCAGTATACTTCCACTTGTCATTAAGTACTAAATTAATCGTAGAGTCGTAAATACTTCTTTTTGGGGGAGATACAAATCAAACTCTGAACTGTGTACATCGCTATCCTAATCCTATTGTTCCTTATGGTAAGAATCCACCTTCCAAATAATTTAATAAATAATTAGAAAATTCCTAATTCTTTTGTTTTATTCTTCCTTTTCGTTTCATATTGTTTTTTAAATTATTCTGAGTACAAAATCTAAACGATTTTGTTTCGGCTCAGAGAGTTTGAACATCTCTTCCAATTATCCAGCCTTTTCCCCCTTCACCCAGCTTTTCAGCTTAACATTTGGTCCTTCGAACCGGATTGGCTATTTTACATTACTTAGAGTCTAAGTCTTAAACTATTGAAGTAGTCTAGTTTTCGAACTTTCTGTGATCTTTTTACTACACTGAGGGAAAAATGACGTTGCAAAATCGACAACGGTTGGTGTCATTTTGACAATTTGTAAACAAATGGGTACGAATCGTCAACGCAATGTTGTTAAATTAATCGCCGACGCATCTCAACGTGAGTTGCTGACAAGTTATTGTCAAAGTGTTGCGGCGAATCTTTTTGCTCTGCTTTGTTTTTATAAGTGAGTTTTAAATTTCATTTACATTAAAAAAGTGAAAATATTTAAAAATGAAAATATATATAAAAGAAAGTGTAATTGTGTCTAATAGTGAATTTTTGTTGATGCAGATGAAGATCCAGGCAGTGTAAGAAATGAGAAGATCACCGAATCCACTGACGGCATACAACTCCAAAAATTCCTGGAAACAATAAACATACAGTTTTTGTACATTTAAAAGGAAAGTAGAGCTATATATATAATTAGCAGCAATGTAGAATACAATAAGTATTTGTTTTATTTTTTAGAATGATGACCTGTGGAAGCAGTGCCATTTGAAATTTCACATACAGGAACTCCGACAATTGCCACCAATGTTTTGCCACATTTAAACATGAAATTTATATGTATTTAATATTTAAGTATTTATTCGTATTGTATTTAAAAATAAATGTAAAACACAAAGGAATTATTATTTATTTCAATTACCAAATCGATTGACACCGTTCGTGTACAATTTGTGCACATACGGGGTTGATACACTATTGACACCGAATGGTGTCAAATCGTACAGGGATGTGTTCATTTTTTCTCTGGGTGTAGTTAATTTTTAATTAGTTAAGCCCAAAATATTAGTCCAACACCCACCTTAACCATTTGACGACGAATGGGACACATATGTCCCATTTGCGTTTTTCGTCATTACAGCCACAATTTTCATTGGATTTTCATCTAAGCGGTGTTGTTGGATAAAAAACATATGTGTTCTTTGGTGTTCGTGTTAATACTAAGGTTATGTTGTTTAAGTTTGGCTCAAATTCAGAAATTCCTATTTTTATACCCTTCAGCTTCGTGAGAAGGGTATATATAAGTTTGTCATTCCGTTTGTAATTTCTACATTTTTCATTTCCGACCCTATAAAGTATATATATTCTGGATCCTTATAGATTGCGGAGTCGATTAAGCCATGTCCGTCTGTCTGTCTGTCTGTCTGTCTGTCTGTCTGTCTGTCTGTCTGTCTGTCTGTCTGTCTGTCTGTCTGTCTGTCTGTCTGTCTGTCTGTCTGTCTGTCTGTCTGTCTGTCTGTCTGTCTGTCTGTCTGTCTGTCTGTCTGTCTGTCTGTCTGTCTGTCTGTCTGTCTGTCTGTCTGTCTGTCTGTCTGTCTGTCTGTCTGTCTGTCTGTCTGTCTGTCTGTCTGTCTGTCTGTCTGTCTGTCTGTCTGTCTGTCTGTCTGTCTGTCTGTTGAAATCAATTTTCTGAAGGCCCCAGATATCTCCGGGATCCAAATCTTCAACAATTCTGTCAGACATACTTTCGAGAATTTTGCTATTTAAAATCAGCAAAATCCGTCCATAAATAACGGAGATATGAGCAAAAATCCGAGACAACCTCTGAAAATTTCATCAAAAAACACAATGTATTGCATGCTTTGACAAAAAAACAACAAAACGTATGGTTGGATGTGCAAGCTATGCGTATTTTGTTTTTTTTGTGTTTTGTTTCTTTTGGCGTTGTTGTTGTTTTTTATACAACTAAACTTTTGTTAGGGTGTGTGTTGGTTTTTTTGACAAAAAATCAACAAATCGTATGTTTGAATGTGCATGCTTTGCGTATTTTGTTTTTCTTTTGTGTTTTGTTTCTTTTGGCGTTGTTGTTGTTTTTTATACAATTAAACGTATGTTTGGATGTGTGTTGGTTTCATTGCCTTGCGTATTTTGTTTTTTCTTTTGGTGTTCTGTTTCGTTTGGCGTTGTTGTTGTTTTTTGATAAATTTAGGATGCTGTACGCTGAAAGTGGGCAATGTACATACATACATACCTATATACTTATTATAAAAAATAATAATGCATCCACAACAAAGGTGAAGGGTATATAAGATTCGGCATAGCCGAATATAGCACTCTTACTTGTTTTGTACAATTTTTGTTTTCTTATATCTCGACTTCTAATTGATACTGTTGGATAAACTTTTAGTATTAGATGTACCAATGCCTTATGTACATTTATTGACCAACGCATTTTTAATCGGTTCTATGCTTTTCCTGGGGGGGACAGAAAATATGATGGGACATATGTGTCCCATTCGTCGTCAAAGGTAGAAATAAATGAGTTTTTTTTTTCAAATTTTATTTTATTTAATATTTTATAATTGATAAACAATGAAAACACAAACAATTCAGTAAAAAACATTAAATATTCATTTAAAATTATGAGATTCTGTATATGGTTCATAAAATCGAAATCAAAATCGAACTTATTTGTGATAAAATTCAAAACAATTTCTGTTCCAGTAAAACACATTGGTTTTTTACATGCGAAACAAATTGTGTTTGTTCGACTATCAATTCAGTTTTTTGTCCTGACTCCTCCATTCTATCTTGTTTGATAATGTCCAGCTACAGCCATAAAAAAACATACGATCATAAAATCTGATCTTCGATTGATAAGTTTATATAATATCTTGAACCACGGATTCGCCAATACCAACCAATCTCTGCGCATTTTTGCCTGTATATATATCAGTTTTATATAAATAACCAATTTAATCTCGTAACTACACCCAAGCTTATGGGTATGTCTTTCATATACTGCGGCCCTTAAATTTTACCATATGCTCGTATATAGACTGATAAGTATTTGCCTTGGATCAAAGTTTATCCAAATGCTCAGTTGAAATGATTTATTACTGGTCGTATTTTTAAGGCTAAATGGTATAATTGGTCGACGGCTTAGCTGTTCAGCATTGATAGCAAAATGTAAGCTTGAAAGAATACTTTCAAAACTGCCTCGAATCATAACCTTGGACATAAACGGTACTGAATATGTTCCATCTTAGACGAGTACAATCTTATTTCTGCCAATTTGTGGATACTCATTGCTTTCAATTCTGCTTCCCTTATGGAAAATATTATACCTTTCTGCTCACAATACGTTTCGTTTGGGGAATTATGTACACTATTATTGTGTCGAACTCTCAAACAGTATTATTAAACACTTCTAAAATATCTTTGGGTATAAAACCTGCCCGTATATGCAATCAGGGTCGGTATAAGCTTTCAAAACGAAATTTTGATTGTCTTTTTTCCTCCGAAGTTTAACTAAAAATTCGTTGGTTAAGGTATACCGATCAGACAGTGATTCTGCAAAAAAGCGAAGCCTACTGAAATTGGTGAAAATCGGTCCATTATCTCAACTAAACCCCATAAATGTCTGATTTATATAGGTATCTTTACAAAATTTATTCACAAAAAAGTTTTATATAAAAACAAATCAGATTTATGTGCTGTTTTTCTATAGCGAACGAGTACTTCGAGTGGAAATTTAACATGTGTTTTGTTATTGTAACAAAATACACGTAAAATTTCTACTCAAAGCACTCGTTCGCTATAGAAAAACTGCACATTAAACTTATAAATTTTTAACAAAATTGTTCAATGATTTTCGATTAATCAAATACTCGAATAAACTTACTGGATTTTTTCAAATTTTTAGCTTCTATTTTAAAACATTTGTACAAAATAAATTTATTCAAAGTATTGGCCATTGTTAGCAATAACTTTTTCCCATCTTTCTAGTAACTTATGGATTCCGAGCTAAATGAACTTCTAATCTTTTGAGGCCAAGAACGAATCAAGCCAATATCGGATACTCTGTCCCAAAGTGAAGCGTATCCCAGTGAGACCGTTCTGCATCGATCGAAAGAAATAGTAGTCGAACCACTTCATTATAAATATTTTTCAACAGGTATTGCAATATGTTTCCGAGCGTTGTCATGATGGACCAACTCTCGCTTCAAACTAATCAGTTGCGTTCGCCACAGGTTGCCTGTGATGGAGTGGTCAGATTTCAGCAGTTCATAACCAGCCCAATTATGAATAAAAATTTCCCGGGAGTTTTTCACCTTTTCTCATTTTTCCTATTCAAATTCAATGGGAAAAAACTGCCGGGGAGAAACTCCCCCGGAATTTTTTATTCATAATTGGGCTGAATAAATAGGACCATTTTACTTTGATGTTTGGCTTTGATGTCGATTGGGCTGCTTGGCCGAGCTTCACATACGATCTCTTACGCATCGGGTTATTATGATAAATCTATTTTGCATCGAAAGTAATGATTCGGTGCCAAAATGACTTTATTTTATAGCGTTTATGCATCATTTCGGACATGCAAAATCGTCTCTCAAGGTCACTCTGCTTCAATTCGTAGTATCCAACTTCACTGCTTTTGAATGAATTCTTCAGCTAGGAAGCGTTTTGAAAATGCTGATTGAGTAGCTCCCAATGATTTTGCAAGCTCTTCTTCGCTGTTTAAGGTCATTCTTGTGTCAATTGTGAGGATCAAGAGATTTCAAGGATTTTTATACATTTAAAATCGATTTACTGACTACTTTCTAGCCGATTGGTGGGTTGTTGCGGTACAGCAGTGGTTGCGTCATTTGGCTGCACAGAATCGGCTGTCGTTTGCTGGCTAACTAGTGACAGTTTTAAGATGCAAAACAATCCATTAACGATCATTTAGTCCCAGAAGCTGCAGGGTAATTGTAAATTCCCACACATAAATGTAATTGGTCTAGTATTTAAGATGTGGGTTGGGATGACACAAATTTCTTCATTTGAAATTTCTATTTAAAAGAAGATAAACGTTAGCTAAACTAAATACTTCACATAAATTTCCATAAAGTCCTGACTCTAACACCTTCTTCAAAAATTTTGCAACTCTTCATGAGAAATGTGTTTTGCACGATGCATCGCTATGTGATCATTATAAATTTTTAAGTTTATTGACTGACACATTCAAAAATATTTGCCAACAATTCAAAACTCTTTTCATAATTTTTTTTTTTTAATTTTTGCTTTTATTGGTTGTTGGTTAAAAAACTTTTACTTGTCGGATGCCGGCTTTGATTGCAACAGCAACATGTGTTAACAGCATATGTAGTGAGTCGTACAATGACAGCGGTTGCTATTAAACAATTTACATGCAACAGAATTGTGTGCAATCATAATATGTGCGGACGGATAAGTTGTTGTTACTTTTTTTTGTCATTCTCTTTTTCTTTCGTATTTTTTTTTTTTGCGGCTGCTGCTGCTACTATTTACAAACAATTTTAATTGAAACTATGATCTGGTTAATATAATTAAAACTTAAACAAAATTAAGCAATTTATGGCGAATAAAAAAACCGAAATATGTAGCAGAAGTAGACAAAAAAAAAACTGAAATATTCACTTGCTGTTACCTGCTAAATGATACATTTGGTATTTGTATGTTAAAAGCCACCTAGTTAGAAGTTTAATAAATAAATAATATTTAATAATTTTTAATAATATAAGATTTCAGTTTATTTTTTTTATGGTTTGTTATGCAGTTGATTGTATAGTGTGAACTAATATTATTAGGAGTTTTGTTATGTGGGTTTGTAACGACTGGTGTGAGAGCTACAATGCTGGATTAAGCATGAATTAGCTGACTTTAATATAATCTGTATTTAAGTGAATTATAAAAATAATGAATGGAATGTTAGTGTCAACTAAAGAAGAGTTTAGAACTAAGTGGAATTTTGCAACCAAAATGAGGATGAAATTCTATATGATGAGAAGGCGCATTAGTCAAGCCAATAACCATTATTTATTTAACTTTGGTGGTTACATTTTTGAAACAGAATAGCGACTCTATAATTCTGAAAGAGCATAATTCTGAACTTTTTTTTTACAGTGGGTCAAAGTTTTAGTTTTTTGATCGAAGGGAGCATTATACTAACTGAAAAAATGTTGTAAGTTAATGTCGGAGAGAATTCTTATTGTCACAGTTATATTGTGGAATTTTATTGGGATCATTTTTGTGGAAGATCTTAACCCTCTAACTCCCCTCTTTAGGGATCAATTTGACCCTTTTTTCGAGAAAAAAATTCCTTTCAAAAAGGATATTTAAGGACTAAAATATTCTACGAAAATTTTTGCCAAAAAATTTCAGTGGGGGTCACCAAAGAAATCAAAGTTGTAAATAAAACTCTTGTAATTAGCAAAATTAAACGTCATCTCGGGTCTAAATTTTTTTAGAAAAATCGCCAAAAATCCAAGTATGATCCAAATGAACTGAAATTTGAAATATGAATAGTCCTTAAGGAGATCTACAAAAAACATGCATACAAATGTACGTTATCTCCTTTAGTTCAGGAGATATTTAGGTTTATTTTTTTTTAAATTCTGCTCGATTTTTTGTGTTGGTTTTTAGATATGGCGGGCCATATCTATATTTGCATAAAAATTTCGAATACAAAAAGTTACATGCATCCAAGTTGGAACATGTAAAAATGGCCGTATTTTTTACGTTTTTTAAAAAAAAACCTTTTGCAAAAAAACGTTAAAATTTATCAAAAGGGAGCAAGGTTTGTGAAGCTCCTGATGAATAAATATAAGCTTTTTGTATAAGTAATTGGTATTGGTGAAAAACTTAGGACTTGAAGATTAGCAGTCTAGTGAAATGAAATAATTTTATAAAATTTTGGGACCTCATTTACCTTAGAAACTAAAAATTGTAATATATGAATTTTCCATGAACAAAAATTTGAATTAAAGCACAATTTTAACGGCTAAAGATATTATAACAAGATTAGGAGATAATGTAGATCGAAATGTCCTCAAATCAATGGCATTAAAATTTTTTGAAAATTTTATTTTAAATACCAAAATGGGGAAAATGTGTTCCAGAAACTGAGTTTTTTTTAGAAATGTGAATACTGTGACGTTATTTGCCGTGTGGTAGTAAAATAGCTTTGTACGTACTTAAATAAGATATAAGGCTATGTTCAGGTGTAGCTTTTTCGAGGATCGGTGCTTTGCCTTTTTAGAATTTTTTACTCAAATCTAAAATTTTTTTTAAAAATTTTCCAAGTTTGGATAAGTCTGGGGGGTGTCATGACCACTTAAGTGAGCCAAATTTTACTTTCCATGCTTTTTCATCAAATTCTCTTTCCAGGTCATATAAAAATTTTATATAATCCCGAAGAAAATTTTTTTCTACAAAATAAAATATATATGGGCCTTTTTGGGAAAAAACTTAAAAAATTCAGCACTTTTTTTATGTTCCAGCTTTGGATGCATTTAACTTTTTATAGGGACAAGATAACTGTTAGGAAGTTCTTTTCATTTTATTTAAATTTTTATTGCCAATACAGGTGATATTTTAGAAAAAAAATTCGACCCTCCATAAGCCCGGTACATCTAAAAAAACCATAAAAAGATCGAGCAATATTAAAAAAAAATAAATTAAAAAAAACCTAAATATCTCTTTAACTAATAGATAATATAACCTACGGATATTTTTTGTAGATCTATTTATAGTTGTAGCATTATTTATATTTCAGCTAATTCGGATTATAAATGGATTTTTGGCGATTTTTTTTTAAATTGGATACCCGATGTGACCAACTTTGAGAGGCAACGCACCGGTCAACGCACTAGTGCTAGGAAGCTGAACACCTGCAAAACAACACAAAAATACCTCAGCTCCAAGCGTATGAAATTTCATAACAACATATCCAATAGTTCCCAAGATACGGAATTTTTTCAAAAAAAATCTTTTCTAAACCACTGTGGGCTTCAAACTTTATATGAATCAATGTATTATCACTGCATGAAGTTTAACCAAAAATGAGATGGATCGGAACAGGTGGTAAGTCACCTCCAAGTAAATAGTTATTTTTAAATATTTTGTGAACAATAATTGCAAGATTCTTCAAATTTTGTCCGAATGGTCTTTTATCATTTTACATAGTTTCGCTGAAAATTTTCGGGATTGGATTAGTGGGTGTGGCATATTCCATACAAAGTAAATATTAATTTCGAATAACTAGAAAACTATCCGAATAAGCATTTTTACTGTAATTCAGGTTGAAAGCAAGTGTAATTCAAGCCTTGAATTATAGTCAAGCAATTGAATTACAGTTCTATTACACTTTATTTCAATAGCATTCTGCAGTAAAAAGGAAACATAAATTCAAGCCATGTTTTTTTCAAGTTTAAAGCATTCAAGTCAAATTCCAACTAAATGTTCAAGTACTTGAATTTTAGGGGCTTTGGTGCTTATTGGGATACTTGTAAAATTGTTTAAAATTTTTACGAATAAATTTCTTATTACTGTGCGGAGTTTAGCTGAATGTAGAGCAGAATTAGATTAGAAGACGTACAAAGTAAACAGTAATTTCGAATAAATATCTAGAGAACTATAATTGTGAAAGTCTTCAAACTTTACATGATTCAATATCTTATCCCTGACATTAGGTTTAACCAAAAATTACAGGGATCGGAACAAGAGGTAGTCACCTCCCATACAAAGTAAATAGTTAATTCTAAATATCTTGAGAACTACATATAATTGCAAGATTCTTCAAACTTTATATGCATAAGACAGCTTATCATTTTACATAGTTTGGATGAAAATGATCGGGATTGCTCCCATACAAAGTAAATAGTTGAGCTGTAATAGTAAAAGTATTTAAACTTTGTATGAATCAATTTATTATTATTGTACGGAGTTTAGCTAAAAACTAATTTATTTTATCACTACGAAGTTTAGTTAAAATATAGCGAGGCCGGAACAATGGGAGTGAGACCGACATTACAAAAAAATTTTAATTTCGAGAGTCTGAATCTCTTACATATATTTTTACGATGTTTGGCAGAAATTGGGCGGGATCGGCTTAGTAGAAATGACCCCTATAAAATATAATTGAAGAATTATAATAATTAAAGTAAAGATTGAAATGAGTTATTTTTTATATATTTTATGTTTTCAGTAATTTTTTTTTAAATAGCAAATTCCATTTGTACTGTTGACAGTTTTATGCACCAAACCAATATAAATGTTGCTGTTTGCATACAACTTGTATTTATATTAAAGCTGCAAACGAAATTTTCAATAAACCTAACAGATTAATGCGCATGTCCAAAAAATAGTCGACTTTAACGTTGATAAAGCAGTAACTACTTAAGCACATACAAAACAGTTGATGTTGATTTAAATTCTTTTTGCTCAGGCATGCGCAGTAATGACTAAAATTCTATTTTTGAAACTAAACGCATGTTTGTGTATCTGTTTTCAGAAATTTTACGCTTGTGCATCAGCTATTTATACTAAAACTTTAAACCGAAGCGTATGGGAATTTTTGTCGACTTTTACGTTGACAAAGCAGTAACTACTTAAGCAAATACAATACAGTTAATGTTGAAATAAAAATTCATTTTTGCTCAGACATGCGCAGTAATGACTAAAATTCTATTTCAAAAGAGACGCAAATATGTGCATCAGCTATTTATACTAAAACTTTAGACCGAAGCGTATGGGAAGTTTTTGTACTAAAGTGATGAACGAAATTGTTTGTTTGTTTTTTGTCCGAATCATTTCACACAAATTGTATGAAAACAGTCGGGATTTAAGAAAGTAAATACACAGTGCAACTACGACAATCCGTATATATATAGTTTTAGTGTAGTGAAAATTCTTGAAATATTCTAACCCCCATAAACACATAGCCTGGTTATGGCCTAACTAATAGTTATACTGTCGGTTAAAAATATTTTTGTATGAAAACTGTCAGTTTAACTATTAGTTAATACATAACCAGACTTCGTGTTACTGGGGGTAAGTGAAATAAAACATTAATTTAGTCTTCTGTTGCAGATATATTTATTCAGAAACAAAAATAATATTATAAAAAATCCATATTTAAATTAAATAAAGCACAAACATCGCAGTGGTATAGAAAAAAAGAGGAAAATAAATCTGTAACTTCTAAATGCTTAGTTCGATTTAAATGAGATTTGAAGTGCTCAAAGAAGAAGTGTTTAGAATCGATCCTATTTCTTCGTTTGGGTTCCGATTTCCAAACAATTACATATAAAGAATTTCCTCATCTAACACTATAAAGCTATCAATTATCTCTTATAGCTTAGGAGATATTCGCATTTTAATATTAAATTTTCAACATTTTTAACTAATTAATTAATTTTAAATATGTAACCCAATGTGTCCTACTTTGGGGACCCATGACCGAACATCTGGTGGGTCCATGAGGTCCCAATTTAAAACATAAACTCGACAGCACTTCCTCTTTGCGAATGTTAACTTTTACTGAAATCGGACTAAGCTTCTAGAAGTTACAGATTTATTTTCCTCTATTTTTTTCTATACCACTGCACAGTGGTTTAGAAACTTTTTTTTTTGGAAATAATTCGGTATCTCGCGAACTTGAGGGATTTTCGCGTTTATTTACGTTTGTTCAGCTTCCTTGCGATAATGGGTGCATAGACCCCCAAAGTTGGTCACCTCTGGTCTCAAATTTTTTAAAAAATCGCGAAAAATCCATTTATGATCCGAATGAGCTGAAATTTTAAATATAAATAGTCCTTGAGAAGGTCTACAAAAAATACGCCCACAAGTGTAGATTATCTCTATTAGTTGAAGAGATTTTCATGTTTATTGATTTATTTTTTTTAATTTTGCTCGATCTTTTTATGGTTTTTTAGATATGGCGGGTCTACGGAGGGTCGAAATTTATTTTTAAAATATCAGCTATATCGGCAATAAAATTCTAAATAAAATAAAAGCAACTTGCTAACAGTTGTCAGTTCCCTATAAAAAGTTATACGCATCGAAAATTGGAACTTGTAAAAAGGGCCGTATTTTTTACGTTTTTTTTCCCAAAAAAAATAAAATTTCAGCTCATTTGGATCATAAATGGATTTTTGGCGATTTTGTTTAACAAAATTTGAGACCCGAGGTGACCAAATTTGGGGGGTACGCACTGGCCCCCATTATTGCTAGGAATCTGAACAAACGTAAATCAACTCGAAAACACCTCAGCTCAAACCATGTGGAATTTCGTAACAATATATAGAATAATTTTCAAGATACCGAATTATTTCCAAAAAAAAAAGTTTCTAAAGCACTGTGTCTGTCTTTTTGACTAAAGTCACTAACTCTCACTATCATTAAAATGACCAAACGTAGCGCTTTCTGCAACTATTCACCTCTGACTACGTCATTTAACAGGAAATTATAAATTCATAATTAGAAATCGTACGAATACAATCAGAAATAATTTTGTAATGAAACCATTATAAAGCTGGTTTTAATTAGTTGCCATGTTATCAACTTTTTGTTTTAAAGTTTCTATTTCACAAAAAGTTTTTCCTCAACAAAATTAGATTTTATATTAAAACATATTTTTATTTATTTTTTATTTTTGTTGCTCTTTCATAGAGGCATTTAAAAGTTCCATTCAATTAAGACACTTATGTATTTACGTCACTTTATGCTTTAAACATTATTTTACTTTTTGTACTCCTATTAAAGTTAAAGTTAAATTCTTACATATTTATTTTAAGCAATTCGTTTAACACGAAAAAAGCAAATAAATAAATAAATTTGAAATTGCCAAACAGTGCATTTAAAATGTGCGTAAAATCTATTTAAAACCACCTCAAACAACCAAACAAACTCGAACATTCAAGATTAATCAATCATTTTTTGTCAATTCTTGCTGGAAAAAATAAACTACGCAAAAAAACAAGAAATAAAATCGAAAATAAAATATTTTTCAACCTGTATAATTCAATCATGTCCGTGGCAAAATGACATGGATTTGCACACAAATTATTCTTTTTTTTGATTTTTTAACGTTTATAACAGTTAGATTATAAAATGTATTTATTTATTTTTCTTCATCATAAAACTAGTAATACTTTAGAAGTTTTGCTTAAAATTTATTTACATTTAAAAATGTTTATATTTTTTAAATTTGTTTGTTAATTTATCTGGCGTCGTCTAAAATGTTGAAATGTTTGGCTGAAACAGGCCCTCTTGCAAAATTTCTGAATGAATTTCCTGCGTGTGCGTTGTTTTGATTTGAATTTTCTTTCAGGTTTCAAAACTTTTTAATTTAAATAAGTCATTTTACATTCTAATATATGATTGAGAAAAAAAGATATAAACTTTAATCGGTTATTTTAATTATTGTAAGTCTTGCTACACTAAACCAAAATTTGAGCTTTTGATGTTTAGCAAAAAGTAAAAATTATATTTAACTCAATCCATGAGTCCATGAATGTATAATATATGTTTCTCTAACCCCACTTGACGTGTCATCCCTTTGTTCACTTAGTGAAAAATTTCTTGTCCGAACATGAATTTGTGTCGTGTGGACAACTTTCACAATTTTGTGAAAATGCATGAATTCACTTAATTTTGAGTGAATTCGAAAAGAAGCCATCGATTTTTATGATTGATATCTCATTTTATTCCTATTACATGTGGCCTTTCGAAAATGCAATAAATCTGAACAATTTTGCCCTTTTCGATTTTTCATGGTTTTTTTAAATGAGCAAATTCACTTAATTTTGAATAAATTCACAACGAATCAATCGATTTTTATGATCGATATCTCGTTTTGTAATAAACCTGAACAATTAATGCCATTTTCAAGTTTTCATGAGTTTTTTAAAATAAAAAAATTTGCTATTTTCACATAAAAAATATATTTTTTACTTCAATTTGTTATTATAACTCCGAAACTACTGAGCCGATGACAACGCAATATATAAACGAATTAAAGGTTATGATAATTTAATTTTTTCTAATATTATTTTAATAAGATCGGTCTAAGCCTTTTGAAGTTATAATTAAATATGTGGAGAAACGTATAACAAAATTTATAATTTTTATTAAAAACTAGCTGTCCCGGCAAACGTTGTTCTGCCATAGCTCATACAAAGTTTGAAGACTGCCACTATAATAGTACTCCAGATATGCAATAATAAATTTTTATTTTGTATGGGAGGTGCCACGCCCATTGTACCTATATAGGTCAATTGTCAATCTAAACCATCCAGGGACAAACTCAAACACACACACAAAATTTCATCGAAATCGGCTCAGCCGTTACGGAGGAGTTCAGTTACTAACACTCGTACAGAAGAATGCCATATCTCCGGAACTACTACTACTACTTCACATAAACCATCTACAGACCATCCCCAGCGTACCCTGAAATTTTGGTTGAAATCGGTCGACCCGTTTTCGCAGTTAGTGGTGACATCAAAATGTACATTTCTTTTTATATATAAGAAGATTTTTAATAAAAATCTATCCATAGACCATTTTTGTACTTAGGTAGCCTTGATGCAACAAATCTATATAGTGGTTAGTCAAGCCTTTTTTAGTGTTGACTTTTTTTTTTTGCTTCCAAAATGTGGAGTTTTGTACTTATAAAGTGTCATCTGCGGAAAGTTTTGCTTTACTTCTTTAACTTGAAAAAAACGTGCCGCTGTAACACACCGATTGCTCACTAGAGAGAGACACGGAAGACAAAGATCGCCCAGGCCAGCTAAAAATGTTTGACGACCAAGAATTGGACTCATTGCTCCATGGGGATTTTTGTAAAACTCAACAAGAGCTTACAAAATCATTAGAGAATTCATCCAAAAGCAGGGAAATGGGGTACCATAGGAATTGAAGCCGAAAGACCTCGGAAGACGATTTTGCATGTCCGCAATTATGATTAAACGCTATAAAAGAAAATCATTTTGCACACGATAACCCGAAGCGTAAGAGATCGTATATGAAGCCCGGTCAACCACCCGAATCGACACCAAAACCAAATATCCATGGCGCTAAGGTAATGCTCTGTATTTGATGGGAGCTAAATTATCCGATCTATTATGAGCTACTGAAATATGACAAGAACATCACAGGGAATATGTACGGAATGCAACTGATTCATTTTTGAAATGAGCATTGGCCGAAAAAGGACCAGAATATGCGGCCAGACATGAAACCGTAATATTCCATCATGACAACGATACACCACATGTTTAAATACCTGTTATAAACTATTTGTAATGAAGTGGTAAGTTTTGCCTCACCCATCTACTATTTGTTTCGAACGATGCAGAACGCTCTCTCTGGGATATGCTCCACTTCATAACAGACTATCCGTAATTGGCTTGATTAGTTCTTGGCCTCAAAATATGAGCAGTTCTTTTGGCACGGAATCGATATGTTGCCAAAAAAGATGGGGGTATATCAAATGGCACTCATCTTGGTTGTGTGGAATATCTAATCTACGCAGCCTTGATCGAGTTTGGCTCTGCACAAGTAGTTAGGATGGTTTCGCAGTTTTTCAATATATTTTTCACGGACTTTCTTGAACTCTTCCTTTACCAATGGCACTTCCAAGTCCCTGTGGATGTTTTCATTTCTTATATAGCATTTCATTTCTTATATATTCTGAACTAAAACCTGATTTAAACAGTAGATACTAATGTCTTTCTAATCTGTATTTAACCCAAATTTTTACTTGTCAAATATAAGAGAAAACATGAATTTTCATTTTGACGTTTACAACAAAAAAACACAAAAAATAATTGACTTTTTTTAAAACTGATAAAACTATATGAAAGACTAAAGAACGTCATATATTTTGTATTACTCAGTTCAAAACACCCGGATTTTGAGTTATGACATTATTGCAGCAAATGGAAAAATTTGCCTCCAAATCTGAAATAATTTTAAATCATAAAAAATCAAAAATTTTTAAAATATATTATTTTACATGCCATAAAATGTTTTTTCCCATAAATTTAAACTTTGCTAACCCATAAGTAGGCACCTAAAAGGCGTAGATCAAACACTCATTTCATAGGCTGATCAATTACACTGTGCAACAAATGAAGACTTTTGGAAAAACACAAGATCATGACAATATAGGTTCGACTCTACTACCAAAGGGTAGTAAAACCCTATACTCAGTTTGTCCATTTTGGTGATCGTTTTTTTTTACTTAAATACTTAACAAATACTGTATCATTTTTAACACATCGAGATATTAATCGCAGACCCACAAAAGTATATACATATATCCTGGGACTTTATGAAATTCTAAAACGATCTGGCTATGTCCGTCCGTCATTCCTGTCTGTGTGTTGAAAACAGCTAGCTGGCCGAAATTTTCTACAAATACTCTCTATTTATAAGGTTTGGTATTGAAAATGGGCAATATCAGTCCATGATTTCAGCTAGCCCTCATACAAATGCCCCTGCGGAATACCTTAAATATGTTGATTATGCGGCAATCCTGATAAAATTTTGCAAAAATTAATTCTAAGTAATCTGAAATTATTATGTTAAGTATGGATAAAATCGGGCAACATTTGTCCCTAGTCCCCAGAAAATGACTTGATCATTCAAAATTGTCTTATAATAATTAATATCGTTATGAAATTGGACATAAACAAGTTTTATATGAAGCTAAATTCTTCTACCAATTTTTGTGCCGATCGGTCCATTTTCGTCACATCTTATTCTAATATAGTTTTTCTAAGTGTATTTTACATTTACTTGCATGTTTCACTTTTCTCTCAAACTCTATTAAACTTTAGAGTCTAAAGATTAGACACTCGAATTCCTACCAGTCTTAACTTCTGTTAACAAGTGTAGTTTTTTGTTTGTTAATAACACAATCGACTGTGTCGTTTAGACAAAAATTTTGTTTTATTTTTTTCATGATGTTTCATAATAAATTTTAATATTTGTTGGTTTGAGGTATAAAAAAAATAACGCGCGAAAAAAGAAACATAATAAATCTAATAAAAAGTTATTACTTGTTTAACCAGTTTCCATACAAACTTTGTGATTAATTTTTAGTTTTTTTTTGCATCTATGACAAAAATATTTTGTCCCATTCTTTTGCCACATGCGTCTGCATTTTGGCCGGTTTGAATTTGAGTTAAATTTTCAAATAAACTATTTATTTGTGTTACCAATTGATTGTTTTTATGATTATTTTAAAGCAGAGATGAACAAACCAGAATTTATATACGAATTTCTAAATAATAAGGAAGAAATAAGATAAAAAAATAAAAAACTGATGTACTTTCTCATCAAAATATTTCTAAGTCTGAAATTTACATATTATCTTGAATGAAACAGGCATTGTTTTTCAGCATATTTTTTAAAAAAAGTTGACCCTCATTCAACTAGTTTCTAGGAGTTTTGGATCTTTAGATTCTTTTGGGACGATTTATTATTTTTTTAAGAGGCTGACGAGTGCACCCTATTGGCGTAATTACCCTGACAACTTTATCGATAACAACTTTTCAATTGTGTCACAACGTTAACATATCACTTACTCCATCTAACACAAAAGTTTGGACTTCTCTCTATTTGTATAGCGGAAAAACAAACAAACAAACAAATTGTCATATTTATGTCATGAAAATCATGTTAAATGCATTTTTATTTTCTTTATAAACAAATTGACAGCCATAATGCGTTATTTGATGTTGGTTTAGTTTGTATTTTATCATTTCATCAGAGAAAAAATTTAATATGACTGTTATTGCACCAAATATAGGAATTATTGTAACTGACAGAAATTAGTAAGACTATAACTTAAAACAGAAATTATACTTTTATATTTATATAGCAATTATGTGAGTTACAATGATTTTGATCAAATATTTATAAATAATTGGAAATTTATATGAGTTTTGCAAAGTTATTAAAATAAATAATCTCCAGAATTACAGTCCTGTACTAATTTTTGAGTTGTTACTTGTTTAATTGAAGACCATATCGACCCCTTTGCGCGAAATTATCTTATGTTACATTTTTACATAGTAAAATATTATACCGATATTCGCTATTTTTATGGAAATATTACTAAGTTAATTTTATCGTATGTTATATTTAAATTACTAATCGGTTATTGTATCGCATTTAAAATTTGGTACTGATTATACCAGCCAAAGCAAAGAAATTTAATAATAATAACGCTCTAATGTAAAATTTTGTTTTTGTAACATACGATAATTTCGCGCAAAGTAACCCTGAGGTCCACGAAAGTTTTTACCTCTATGAATCGTTTCTCGTTGCCGAACATTCTACTTTCAATGCTTTCGACTGACGAATTTAAAAAAATATTGGGTGTGTGACTAAAAAATGCGGATGATTTTTTTTAATTTATAGCTTATATTTTGAAACATTTATTCAATATAAATTTTTGCATGTATTCGCCATTGTTAGCTATGACCTTTTTCCATTTTTCTGGCAACATATGGATTCCGAGAGAAAAGAACTGCTCATCTTTTGAGGCCATGAACGAATCAAGCAAATATCGGATACTATGTTCCAAAGTGAAGTGTATCCAAGAGAGCGTTCTGATTCGATCGAAACAATTAGCTGTCGAACTGGGCAAGGTCAGGACTATCTACCAGCTCTTTCTAAATAATTTTTAACAGGTATTGCAACATGTGGCCTATCTCTGTCATGATTGACTATTGCGGTTTTATGTCAGGCCGCATATTCTGGGCTTTTCTCGACTAATTCTCGCTTCAAACGAATATGCTGCGTTCGGTGCAGGATTTCTGCGATGGTCTGGCCACATTTCAGCAGTTAGTAGTAGATAGGACAATTTTGCTCTCACCAACTACAGAGCATTACCTTTGCACAATGGATATTCGGCTTTGTTGTCGATTCGTCTTGTTGGCCGGTCTTCTTTTACGCTTCGCGTTATCGGAATGGATCCAATTTTAATCGAGTGAACCTTATATGGGAGCTATGCCGAATTATGGACCTATATTTAAAAAATCTTGTAGTACGATTATTGGATACAAATTACTGATTGGTGTTAAATTTTGGTTCAGTAGAGATTTTTTTGGATATATGGAGGCTATGACCAATTATTGGCCTATCATCATAAAATTTGGTACATCGATTTTTGTATATATTGAATAAATTTGTTTCGAATTTAAACCTGATAACTATATTTGAAGGAAATTTATGAGGATTTTCGGGAGTGGACCTTGTATGGAAGCTATGGTTAAATATGGACCGATATTCAAAAAATTCAGAAGTAGGATTACTGGATACAAATTACTGATCTGTGCGTTCAGTGGTCCTATATGGGAGCTATAACTAATTATCGGCCGATCTTCATAGAATTAGGTACAGCGATTTTGGTATATATGGGGACTATTTATGACGAATTTCAACTTAATAGCGATATTTAGATATTGCAATTTTGTAAGCATTTACAGACCATATAACCATATTTCGGGAAGAAATTTTATGGGGGCTAGGAGAAATCATGGACCGATTCTTATAATTTTCGCCAGAGTTAGTCCCTTTAACATAAAAATAACGTGTGTAGTACACTGTGTACAATTTTATGGTATTATCTGCAATATATTTGCACAAATAACGAAAACTATGTTAAAATTATCAAGTTTTTTTTTAGGTTGTCTCACATTTTGGTTCATAACTCTGGTTCCACTGAACCGATTTCGCTGATTTGCAATACCAAACTGCTTAGGAGAACAATAAATTTTTTTTTTTGCAATTCCACCAATTTTGTTTGCCTATTTTGGACGTGAGCGCGTTTTACAGAGACAGACAGACGGACATGGCTCAATCGACTTAGAATTGCATAAGGATCAATAATATATATACTTTGTTGGGTCTCAGATGAATATTTCTCAATGTTACAGACGGAATGACAAACTTATATATGTATAAAGACACCCAAATTCCAAAGTTTTCATTGAATGGGGAGTCTATTAACCATTTTCGAAGTGTATAAATTAGTTTGAAAGCTAAACATTTACGGCCATATTCATAAAAATTTTAAACAGCATTTTAAGGCATTTTTAAGGAAAATTCCTTAAAATTGTATTCATAAACGTATTTTAGCTTAAAATATCTATTTCAAATGTTGTTTTAAATAAACGAATTTTAAAATTGCTACGACCCTATTTTAAACCTATTTTAAGGTATTCTTTTTACATTTTATCTTAAAAAAAAGGAATTTTAAAGATAAATGTTTATAAATTTGCAATAATAGACGATAATATTGCAATTGCTAAACGTAATTTTAACTCCGCTGGGGAATAATTACCATTATAATAATATATGATTTTGTTAGATATTCCTCCGGCAGTGATCTTGAAGTGGCACATAAAAGTTATAGTGTTACCATCACAGAATTTAACAAAATATTAAAATACTGTTTACTTAAAATGCTGATTATGAATACGAATTTGTAACAAAGCTATTTTAGGCCTAAAATGTGTTTTAACTAAATTGTATTTTAAAACTTAAAATTGTTTTTTTTTATGAATACGGGGGTTAGAATAGAAAGTCTTTTAGAAAAATACTTTCTATTCTTTAGAAAAACTAACAGGGTAGTCACAAATTCCATTTTCTTAAAGCCTATGCCCTCCTCTATGATTTCTTTATACATCATTTTGTAAACAGACCAGTAGTTTAGAAGATTCAGACATATTAAATTTTTTTCGGTCAGTGCCATAACAACATTAGTAGCAACTAAAAAACCCTTCAAATTATTAACTCAACATAAAGTTTAAATAAACCAAATCTTTAATTTAACGGTTTTATATATGAAAGCAACATTTAAATGATTATGCGGTTGAACAGTTAGTGAAATCAATGTCATACACCCTAAATAAATGATATGAATTGGAGTTGTTAAATTCCATCAAAAAGAAATGACTTTAAATTAAGTTTAATTTATTTAATTTATCTCTATTGTTGCGTTTAAGACATTATTTATGAAACAAAGTAACATTGCACGCAATTGTTCGCTTAAGATGAACAATAATTTCAAATCAAATTTTCGATCACATTCGTCATACATTGATCACACACACAAATCACACAATCACATCAATCTAACTAGAGTATGAGTATGATTTTGTTAATCACTTTTTGGATTTAAATAAATATTTTGTGTAACTATTACTTTAGAGTTCAAGTTCAGCTAAATAAAAAAAAGGTGCGGTTCTTGGGAGGGGAAAAAAAGAAACGGTAACTATTGGTATTTTTCTATTGGTCATTCATTCCATTGAGATAAAAATCATTTCAACAACAACAGTGATTGTATCTCTTGTTTTCAAGTACTGTGTTGTAGTTGTTGATTTTTTTTTTGTTTAATTGTACAACAAATATTTTAGCTGTTGATTATAAACCAAAATTTTACTTGGTTTATGACTGACTGAATGCAGCAGACACAATCCAAATATCGAGCTGCTGCAATAACATGAAATAATTGTATGCATTTGAACTTGGTCATTAAATAACGAAACTGTCATTTTAAGTGTATGACTGACTGAATATTTATGTATATGAATGTATTGCTGCATGTGGCACGTTGTTACGAATGTAGCTGCATGATTGCCAACATTGTTGGAAAATAATAACTTAATTGGTTAAATAAAGATTTGAAATCAAACATGAGTGACATTTCAGAAGTTTGAGATAAGTTAGGTTAGAAGAGAACCTCACAGAATTCTGTGCATGTTAACAAGATCATATATGCAGATTCATAGTGAGTTCTCAGAGAGAGACTGCTCCTGGTTCTGCAAGTATTCCTGTTTTGAATCCTAAACCGTTATTGTACAGGTGCCAATATACCAATATTCTATAAGATTCTGAAAAATTAAGATTAATCGTTTAAATTGATTAAGATTTAATATTGTTGGTCATAGGTTAGTTAAAATTATTTCTTAAAAATTAATTTCGTAGCATATTTTCTAATATTTTATTCCAGATTGTTTCTATGAGTTGCTTATTTTCGATGTTTTTATTAAAAATCTCAAAGACATTGTTAAGCCTTTTATATCTGGGGTCAAAATGGTCTAAGTCAGCAAAGCTAAACCTCCACAGTAAAAACGATTAATGAAATTTGTTTGTTAAGAACAAGTTCTGCATTCTATTGGACCATAATATAATGGGTGTTTGACATAAAACAGATGGCATATTTTTACGTTTTTCTTTTAAATAAATTTGTGTTTTTTCTTGGACCATGACTCAGGGGATGAGCCCTGCCTAGGAAAATAGGTTATGGGAGGGAGGAAAGAGGGATTAGTGTTTGGAAACAGGAACAGGAAACACTTTAGCGGGAAGATTTTTCCACATACGTACAGCACGGCTAAGGAACGAATTTTCCCTGTAGTGTGTTGTGCGTTCCACTGGCAAATCGACCACAAAAGGATATGCTCTTAATGAAAAACGTGTATTACGTAGAAATCTGCGGATATCAGGGACAAGTTCCCTAATTTCATCAGAACACATTCCATTGTAATACCGATAGACCATTAAAACGCAGCCCATATTACGACGGTGCTCCAGCATATCAATACACAGAGAAAACTGATTCGTAATAGTAACCGAATTTGTTGTCAATCGAATTTTTCGTTTCTATTAACAGAAAGTCAGTTGACAAAGAAGAATTTCGGTTAAAGTAACCAGACTTTTGTTACCTCTTTTAAAATTTTGTATCCACAACTGTAAAATTCGGTCACTAAGGTAGCTACAAATTCGGTTGCTATCACGAATCTGTTTTCTCTATTTAGAGTTGGATACCCTACTGTCACCAATAATCACCTTCGGCCTCTCCTGTATGCGATCAAGATGCTCCAAAATAGACATTGAAGCCCCGACCCATACATCTGAGTTGTTTTCCATTTTCGGTCAGATATAGGTGGTGTAAATAGTGAGGAGATTCCACAATATTTACACCACCCTAAAATACAGATGAAGCGACATGGTCTGTCGTTCGTTTTTGTGTCAACATGCAACACTGAGTCTTGCAAGCGCTGAAAGCAAACCTATTCGACGACGCCATTCAGAGATGGTCAGAAGGTCCCAATTAAGGGAATCATTCATGTTTTGCCTCATTGCCCCAATCTCCGACAGGCTTGGTTTGTAACTGAATGAATATGAATGCCAAATGTTGCTGTCATTTGCAAAAGAATAGATAGGGCTAGAAATTTGACGTAGAAGATCGTTTAGAAAAATATGGAATATAGTAGGAAAAAGAACGGAGCCTTGCGTTACCCCTGAATTTATCTTGAACTACTTTGATGAGCTCTATAACAACTCGTACAGTGCGATCTCTGAGAAAGCTCGATAAAAATCGAGAGAAGTTATTACCGACACCAAAATCAATAAATTTTCGTAGAAGTGCACCATATCACACTCTATAGAACGCCTTGGAAATATCTAGAGCCACCATTTTACTTTCGCCAAAACGGTGAATGGATCAACACCATTTTTCCCATAGGAAGCCTAGCAAGTCTCTCGTAGAGCGTGCTCTACTAAAGCCATATAGGAGATCGTTAATCCAAATATTTAACCAGATGGTAGTTTACCAAACTTTCCATAACTTATGAAAGTGCAGAACAAATTTCAGTGTTATTAGCAACCTTCGAACATACAGGAACTACGCCGGCATGGTTTGAAGTGCTAAAAAGGTTAATTAATGGACGAGCTGACGTCGAAGAGCACTGCTTTGAGATTACGTTGAGATTGATAAAGCCCTTTTTACAGTACGAGCTTTAAAAAATATATTTGGCATAGTCAATACTACTCCTTCGAGTTCGGGCAGTGGTTGATCACTTCTTTAATTTGAAAAAAATGCCGCTGAAGCATACTGGTTGTTCACCAAAGCTTATGGTGAATGTGTTCCATCGGCTTCAGCGTGCGAGAGATGGTTTGTTCTGCTTAGAAGTGATGATTTTGAATTGAATTTGGAGACAAAGAATTGGAGGAATTACTCCAAGAAGATTGTTGTCAAACTCACCAAGAGCTTGAAAACTCGTTGGGAACTACTCAATCGGCAATTTAAAAACCTTTTGCAAGCAGCATGCTTCATCCAAAAGCAGGGAACCATACGAATTAAAGCTGAGAAACCTTGAAAAACAATTTTGTATGTCTGAAATGGTGCTTGAACGCTATAAAGGAAAATCATTTTTGCACCGAATCATTACTATCCCGAAGCGTAAGAGATCATAGACCGGTAAAACAGCCAAATCAACACCAAAGCCAAATATTTATGGCGCTAAGTTAATTTTATGTACTTGGTGGGAGCAAGAGTGTCCTATCTATTATGAGCTGCCGAAATCTGGTCAGATCATCAAAGGGAACTAAAAAACAAGGCCGAAAAACGACCAGAATATGCGGCCAGACATGGAACCGTAATATTCCATTATATTTCGACCGAAACAAAATGCTCTCTCTGAAATACGTTTCACTTTGCAAGAGAGTATCCGATATTGACTTGATTCGTTCTTGTCCTCAAAAGATGAGCAGTTCTCTTGGATCGAAATCCATATGTTGCCAGAAATATGGGAAAAGGTCATAGCTAACAATGGCCAATAAAGAAGTGGTCACTTAAAATCAGTACGGATTATAGCGAGCATAACTTTTAAATGAAACAACGTATGTATGTTAACATTTTATACATGAAATTAAAGGTAATTCATTAAGCTTTAAAAGAACATAACTGTAGATTTATGAGTCTTTATTGCGAATAATTTTTCTGGCTTTTCTTATTATGCCTCCCATTAATAGCTGCACAACTTTTCTTCGCACTTCTACCGTTATTCCAGCATATTTATTCCACTTTGTTCTCATCAAAATCTGTTTATTTACTGTACCTGCACTCTTTTTCAATTTACGTTTAACAATTGCCCAATATATCTTGATTGGACGAAGATTTGGTCAATTTGTTTAATTGTTGTGTTTTGGTATAACATCAATATTATTCTCATTATACCACTTCATAGTTGTATTTGAGTAATGAAAACTTGTCATTGAGTAATGACAACTTGGCTAAAACTTTGTATCAGATGTGTGATGTCTTATCGCTTTTCCAAACTCTCTTTTTATACCCTTCACCATGAGTGGCAAGGGTAGATATAAGTTTGTCATTCCGTTTGTAATTTCTACATTTTTCATTTGCAACCCCACAAAGTATATATATTCTGAATCGTTATAGATAGCGGAGTCGATATAGCCATGTCCGTCTGTCCGTCTGTGTGTTGAAATCAACTTTCTGAAGCCCCTAAATAACTTAGATACACGAATGATACATCAATATCTCCGAAATAATCCGTCCACAAATGGCTGAGATATAAAGAAAAAACCAGGACAACCTCGATTTTTGACCCATATCTGGATTACTAAATCATTAATATAGACAATATGGATATCTAATGATAGATATTTCAAAGACCTGTGCAACGACGTATATAAGACCATATTAGGTTGGACCTACAATGGATCAAAATCGGAAAAAATATTTTTTAACCCGATTTTTTTTTTTACCAAAATTTTTTTTCACTAAATATTAAAATTAAAAACTAAAAAAAATTTTTTTTTAAAATTAAAAAAAAAATTAAAAAAAAGTTTTAAAAAACAACTGGAAAAAAATTTAAATTTTGTTTACCTAAAAATATTTAAAATTTTTATTTTAAAGTATAATTTGCTGAAGGGTATATAAGATTCGGCACAGCCGAATATAGCTCTCTTACTTGTTATATATAATTCTGAAAAAACTTTAAAACATTTCTGAAAAACTTGACTCTTGAAACTGCAGCTGCGGATTGCCTGCAAAAATAATATTTTTGTTCAATTTTACGTATTCATGTTTAAAGGCCACACAACCTCGAGCTGCCGAGAAGTAAAATTTTTGGTCTGATATCTGCCGAAAATCAGGTTTTGGCTATCTTATAACTCGATAAAGTCGAACTTTTTCTCTAGCTTCTTTTTCCATTGTGTCTATACTTTTTAAAACTAAGCATAATGATTTGCAATTCATTGTAGAATAACGGTAGATTTGTTGTTAAAAACGTATGTTAATCTTTTTCATTGTTATGATTACTACAGTGCGTACCGATTATAAGTGGCCACTTCTTTACTTTGAATAAAATTGTTCGTGCAAATGTTTCAAAATAAAAGCTTAAAATTAAAAAAATTCAGCATTTTTAAGTCATACATTCAAGTCATGCAACCTCTTAAAGTAATCCGATTTTATTAAATTTGCCTGCATTGGATTTTTAGATGACAGAGCATAATTTTAGACCTTGCACCGAAAATGGAATAATTTTAATATAAAGGCCACCCTAATGCTGATCCATAGTGCTTTATTAATCTCCTTACAAAATATAATGAAAAGTTTACTTTAAATGAATTATAGAAAACTCAGTAATGGGTGACATTAAAATTTCTTTTTTAATTTCACCTTATTTTCTATAACCTAATCCTGGTAACCCTGTATTCGTTAAGAATTTTTCGGTTGTCAACATTTATTTGTAAATACGAGTATTATACTTAGTTTAGTACATTTAATTATAATTTAGTACAATTATAGTTGTTAATAGTATCTCGAAATATAATAAACTACATCTAATATTTCATGGAAACCTTTATTGTAGGTAGAAACCAAACAACCAAATGAACACTTTATCAAAGCAAAACAGTATCAAGGTTTTGGCTGGCAAAATCTATACGAAATAAAGACAACAACGAAAACATTAAAACTCAAATATAGATATTGTTTAAGTCATAATGAAATTAACATTGAATATTATTATTTTTATTATGATTGTTATTAAAGACCATAAAAAGTGTAGTTTTTTTTTAATGGTCAAATGCACAAGAAACAAATATAGAGTATAAAGAACATATAGACACATATTTAAAAGTATGAAACTCAAAAATACACCGATTTAATCTAAAGCTATAAACAGCAGTCACCTGTCTTGGTAATAAAAAAAAGGAAAAAAAAAATAGTTATAAATTGCGAAAATTTTGTTTAATAAATTGTTTTAATAATGACCATTTTTATGAGCTGACAAGAATCATGTCAGCCCACCAAATACTGTTAGAAAACCAGAAAACATTTAATAATACACCTTGCCACAGCCATCAGGCATCAGCCACAAGTCAACAACCAATAATCATGGATTTCTGTTAAAAAATGATAACAGTTCTTGTTTTTTTTAAAAATTTCATAAATTTTTTATTACAGAAACAAATAGTTGAGCAACAATTTTATTGGGGTGTTTCTTAATATTAAACCAATTTGGAGAACAACGTTTTGGCCACACAATGATCGAGAGCTTGCACATAGTCAAATAATTCCTGTTCACAGGTTTCTCTGGTTTGTTCACGGCTATCCACACGTTGATTGCATTTTACCAGCGTCTCGTACAGTCTATAGATTTGACGTTTTTTACCACAAAACTCACGCAATTCTTGTTGCGGATCAACCAATTCTGTCAGTTCTTCTTGGGTAGTTGACGGCTCAGGGGCTGCTGCTTGAAGTTTTGAGGTCCATAAATTTTTAAAATTCATTATGGCGTTATAATTGATAAACTAATTGTTTTGAAGTTTTAAATTGTATTAGACATTTAAATGAAATGTATTTGTATATACATATTTTGTAAAACAACAAGTTAACCCCATAATCATAATGAATAATTATTATGGGGGACATTGCTGGTTACGTTATTTTGTGCGCTCTTAAGAAAGCGTTTTTCCCATTTCGATAAGCATAATAATTAAAGTCAACTATGATATTAGCCTTGTTTCAAATTTGAGATGACAATTTTCATCTCATTCAAGACATTGTCACAGGAAATCTGCGTTTTTTTCCTCTTCCTCACACTCTTTCCAGATTATATTATCGAACAGACCAAATCGAGCGAAATAAATATTCAACTCCAGTTCCAGTCCAGTGAACGCATTAACTAGTCTTATGAGTGCTGGCCTAGATTAGATAGATCGATTTGAAAGATTGTGTACTATAAGAAGTACACTTCCACTAGGAGAACATAGGATACTTTGTGATACCCTTTAGGCATGTAAATAGGTTTGACTAGTTGTGAAGAGAAATAAAAGAAAGAAATCAGGTAATATAAAGTGATATAGAAATTCCATAAAAGACAGGAAATAAGTACAGACTGGGTTTCTCAGAGCCTTGGTACCTAAAATAGCCAGTCTATTCCCCTGATAAAGCCTAACAGACTATCTAGATCATATCTGGCTTTATCCCCCAGTTAATCGTGCAAACTTTATCCCAGCTTTTTTTGTGTGATACACCGAATATGTTGCACTGTCTCTATATCCCCAATATCCTCGCATATCGTACAGAAGTTCTGTGCTCCCATATCCTATTTACCAATGAAGGCTTCAATTGAGCAGTGACCGGTTATCACTCATACTAAATTTCTGAGATTTTTCCCTGTTCAACACAATTACTATTCTGGTTGCCTTTAAATCCAACATTAGCCAAATAGCCATGGACACCATGAAATCCATCCAATTATACCAAGATTGATTCGTAGAGTCCCGCAATCTTTCGAAGATTAGCCTATAGTAGTAGCATATAGGAGGTTTCACTCCCCCAGTCGTGATTAATATAGTCCATATTCGAAGCCTGACTGGCAAGTTCATGTGCTATCCCATATCCCTAACTATATATTACTGTGCCCTGATACCCAACACAATCTGAGTGTGTATAGTTCCAATAACGCTTCCGGACCCCTTACAGTGCAACACTATGCTCGAGTGTACAATATGACATTTCAAAAATCTCAGTGCTGCCCGAATATCAACAAAATTGTCACTACAAACACCTTTGTATGCCATTATCGAATCCATGGCTTTTCAGGTCGATAGTATCTCTGTCTGGAAGACGCTGCATTCTTCTAGGAGTCTATATGATACTTTGATGTCCTCATCTACTACATTAACTTCGGCTCCAGTGCCATCATGGACCCATCAGTGAAAATTGCACACCCTTCAAACAACTGTTCAGATCCAAACCACTCGTCTCTACTTGGGAACACAAATGGGATTGAAATACCGAAGTCGTTACGCTATGGTCTGAAATCCCTTCAGGAATTTTAGCCTGACCAATTAGACCTACCTCGTACAAAATTTAAGTGTGACCTACATGCTTTGGTCTTACCAGAGCAGACCCAAAGAGTTTAAGACTGTTCCTAGCAGCCACACTTGCCATATATTTATTCCTCACTTGGCAGTAAGTTAATGATTATATCCAATGCTGACTTAGGAGAGCTACCGATGGCACTCGTTATGCCGATGGAAGCACATCTCTGAAATTTACTGAGTATCTTCTTATAACTTATTGTCTTTCACCAAACCGTGCAACCATGAGTAATAATTTCTCTTACTGCCGATATGCAAATCTTGTTTAATATGCCTGGTCGTAGTCTTACAAATATAATTCCTACATGTGTGTAGACATGGAGGCTCCTTTTAAGTCATTCCTTAATATTCTTCTTCCACGATAATTTGTTATCAAGGAATGTCCTTTGGCTTCCTCTGATAAAGTTAGTGCCCCGATAGACCAGTCGATATTGTGCTGGACTATTATTCTGAGGTTTGCGGGTTCGATTCCCGTAAGAGTCTCAAGGTGTATCTGCAGACAAGCAAGTTGCTTCGCAGTTTGTGTTTCTTTTTATCTTTTATTACGTTCCCTACTTATCATCGACAGTTTTTATTCGTTTAAAGGTCATACCGATGATGCCATTATGTATGGAATATGACATCGTGCACAGGTCCTCCGCGGCTTCGCTAAATTTAACTGATGATATAGATATGTTGGCTTTGAGAGCCGCTAAACTTTATTCGCAGTTCATTTTACCACCACGTGAGATTACCATGCCTTCATATCGCTCGTGCAGAATGTCTAATGTGGTATGAGCTGTGTGGCACTTAATGCCGTCAACGCTCGCCGTTTTGACGGTGGGTATTGGTCTCAAATAAATATGGACCAATAACGCCGACAGCCAAAAATCCACACCAAACAGTGAATTTTTGGATTGCATTGGACGCTCTTGGATCTCATTAAGTTTTATAACGTCCCAAACTCGACAATGTTTTTTGTTGATGTACCCATTCATCCAGAAATGGGACTCATTGCTCAAGATAACATTTTGAAAAAAATTTATACATAAAATTATATAATTTGCAGGTGTTGTTGAACGCATTATCCGTCAATGGTGATTTGGAAAAACAATAATAATATTTGAATAATTTATAGCCAATTCGAAGGATATATGTAGCTTCAACAATATGGGCGCTATCAACTGTCAAAGTTCGGAAGTACCAATTGGAAGGCCCTTGAAGTTTTAATATGCATAATTTTTTTAATATTGGAAACTATTTTACTCCGACTTCCTCTTAAATTAACTCTTTATGTTTCAGAAATACTCTTTCCGATAAATTTCAAATCAATATTGTGTCCAAAAATAGATGACTTTAAAGTTGAATAATACAGAAAATCCACATAGAAATCGTAGTCCCTGGAATATTATGTTAATAAATCTAAAACATTTTTACATTACAGAGATTGTTCAAACATAAACAAGTACGAATGTTGCGAATCTTGTATGATATAAGGAATGGTAGGGTCAATTATGGACCGATCCTCACAAAAGTTGCACAGAAAAAATGAGTTTTGCTCCAATCATCAAAATGATACTATTAATTTGAAATTAAAAAGTTTAATTGACAAAAATAGTACTAAAAAACCAATTAAAATAGTATTAAATAAAGCAATTGAATTTCTGCACAAATTTCAATTAATTTTTTGATTGAATCAATTAAGTTTTTAATTTAAATTTTGCATAAAATCTACTAAAATATTAATTAATGCAATTAAATTAAGTCGACCCAATAAAATGTGAATATTTTGACCAAATTTTTACATTTATTTAAAATTACAAATGTTTCCTCATTTATAAAAACAAATACATTAAAAAGTATAAAATTATTATGAATGTATTTTAAATATCCGAGATGCTCCTTCAATGGTTTATTGTCTTTCATACAAATGTGTCCTTATGTTTCTCCCCAAAGAGCAGCTTATGTTATTTCATATAAATAGGAACTGGAAGCTGTTCTGGTTTTCTTTATTAAACCTTTAAAAACAGGAATGTACAAATAAATCTGGTAAAATAGTGAAATTTTGATAATTATACCCTACACCACCATAGTGGGGAGGGTATTATGCGTTTGTGCAGATGTTTGTAACGCCCAAAAATATTAGTCTAACACCCACCTTAAAGTATACCGATCGACTTAGAATCACTTTCTGAGTCGATTAAAACCTTGTGCGCAGAGTACAGGTCGCAATTTTGAAGATATTTCGGTCAAATTTGGTACATATTACTTTTTCGGCCCAAGGACCAAGCCTATTGAAACTGGCTGAAATCGGTCCATTATTTCACCTAGCCCCCATACAAATGTCCCCTCGAAATTGGACTTTATCGGTCATAAATGTTTAATTTATCTATTTCGCTCCAAATAAGTTTTATATATACAAAATTCATGTCACCAAATTTTGTTACGATCGGTCTATAATTAGTCATAGCTCCCATATAGACCCGCTTCCGAAAATCACTTTAAAGTGCATAAATCGCTTAAAAATGTTGGTATACACACAAAATTCAACATAGTTAACTCTAATATAGACATAAATCACACGACCTAATTTTGTGGTGATCGGTCCATTATTGGTCATAGCTCCCATATAAGGCCCACTTCCAAAAATCACTCAAAAATATAAATTATTGATATTTTAAAAGAAAAATATTTTTACTCATTTACTTGGTGTAGGGTATTATATGGTCGGGCTTGACCGACCATACTTTCTTACTTGTTTTTCTTGAGAATACACAGTCTAGAAAAGCCGCATTAAGAAGGGAACATGAGATTAAAAGTATTATTTTGATATTCACCACAGATACAGAAATTTGAATACTCGAATTATAGAGCATTTGAAAAAAAAAAATCTGTGAAAAAAGCAGTAAAAAAATAGTTTTGATCAAATAAACTTTTTATTAACCAACAACAAACTTAACTTACCTGCATAATTGAAATCCACAACAGACGGATATCGGAACACAATAACAGACATTAATTTTATAACATTTGTGCATAAAAATGTGTAGACATTAATGAAAAAATATTATATTGAAAAAAAAAATATTTTTCATTTCATTTTTTCTGTCAGAATTTTTTATTTTTCAAAATAATACTTTTTAATTAAAACAAATAATTAATAGAATAAAAAAAAATATTGAAAACAAAAACATAAGCAAAATTAATTAAACAATTTTTTACAATCATTTTTGGTGGTAGAATAAGATTCATATGAAACTTGTTTATTTCCAATTTCATATGATATTAACCGATATTATTATAAGACAATTATGAATGATCAAGTCATTTTCTCAGTGGGACCTTGTATTGGGGCAAATATCGCCCGATTTTCGCCATACTTTACACTTAAGGATATTTAAACATAATTTGTGCAAAATTTTATCACGATTGCCGCATAATCAATATATTAAGGACTGCTCAAACAGTGTTCCGGGAGGACATTTGTATGGGGATAGGTAAAATCGAATCAACAGACGGACAGACGGACGGACTGACATAGTCTTCGAATTCCAATCTTTTTTGATGGTGGATATAAAAATGTGCCGAATTTTTAGGCGTCCTTCCAAATATAATCCATTTTATATGGATATTTAGGATCCAGCATATTTCTTTCAAAACATCCAACGAATGATTTCCAATAATATTCACGTGTGGCTTCATTATCTCATTTTGATATACATACATACATATGTATATTGTTAAAATATTCAATAAATTTCCGGTAGAATTTTAAAAATTTCCCAAATAAATACATGATACAAATACAAACTATGTTAATATTAATTGTAACACTTAACTTTCAAAACTAATGGGGTTTTTACAAACGCGTGACTAATTAACTGCATAAAGATATCAGCATCTAACGGATATAAAAAAATAAAATTAAACCAATACTAAGTAGTTGAGATAGATACCTTTAAAAGCGAATGGTTAAATAAATTAAGCCTTTGGCTTTTTGCGGGTTACGGATACGTATGTATAACATTATTATCATCAATGTCAATGCAAAAATTAAATATTTAAAAAAATAAATAAACAAATGATACTTACATATATATGTATGTACAATATGTTAAACATAGCTATAGTATAATGATATTATTTATAATTTCATTTAATTTAATATCGATTACACAAAACATAAACACAAACACAAACAACACAGAAAACAGAAAACAAACAAAATTAAATTCAATTAATACAGAAATTAACATTGCCAATATCCGCCTTAAACAGGTGTCATTGATAGTAAATCAAAGCGAAATAATGGAAGAAACAAGAAAACTCCCAACTCAAAACGAATTCAAAATGCATGGAGGTTGATGGCTGATTGTTTCAATATTTGAACGCCACCAACACCACCATCAACATCAATATCACTACCGATCGACCGACCGACAAACAACCACCAACAACAATTGTTTAAATGACCATTAGTGGGGTGTTAGAGTGTCTTACAAACAACAAAGTATCAAAAGTGCAACAAATTCAAATTAACGCTTATTGTTTAAACTGGTGGTCTTTATTATTTTATTTTTTTATTTGTTTCACTTTTTTTATTATTTATAATTATTTAATGTGAGCAATATTTGTAGTTACAAGATGATAAAGTCAAGATATTGAATGACAATAATGAGCAAACAACAGCAGCATTTTGAGTAGCAATAAACATCTAGAGTGTGGACTTTAGTTAATACGAGGTGTGGCTCTACTGAAGGGTGTTAATCAAGATTTTTAATAACTATTTAAGTGTTTCTAGAATACTCTTAAAATAGTACAAAGATTATTTGATCTCCCAAATCATAAACAAACACTTTAAATATTAAATAATTTCAAACAAACTTAATTTAATAAATTCGGAAACAACAACCGAATTTTCAAAGCGCTACAAAAAAGTTGTATAGAGCTAAAAATGATTTTATACCAGCTTTTAAAACTGGCTAAAGGGCGAACTTACTGTCCAGCTATCTCGAGAAAGTACAAACCCAAACAATCTTGGGAGACCAACAAAATCACTCGACAACTGAAGCAATAGATCTAAAATGCGGAAGCTTTAGGTTATCTATGAAGAAATCGGATGAGAAAATATTCAAGAAACTTTGATATACCAATTTCGATCACAGAAACAACTCACAAGAGTTGATATCATGCAAAAAGTTTTTAATGCTAGTCCAGTGAGAACAAAACGGATTCTTAAAAGTATTACAACGCATAGTGGGGGCAGAATCAAAATGTATTGGAAATAAATCTGGCATTTCTAAACGGCGCTATAGGGGCTCAAAGAAGGGTCCCTTCGACATGCAAAATTTTTAAAAACGTGCCATTTTTTGGGTTCCCCTATTTATCTCTTATAATTTCGAGTTAAATAAAAAATAAATAATATGAAAGACTCGAAGCCTTCGACCCGATTCATCGTCGCTACGATTAAAAGGAAATTAATGGTAATTAATTTGTTCATTAAATCTTTTAATTCCCAGCAGTTTGAAAAGTGCCAATTGGAAACCTTTCACTAGCTATATTACTACTTGTACAACTAACTAGTTCGATGTAGCTGCTAAAGTGGTAGTTAAATGGTTATCATTTGCACTACATTTAGCCAGCGTATTCAGTAACAAACAATAGTCAGATATTTGTCTTTAGTTAAGATTTAAGAAAAATAAAATCCTCTAAAATATACCACTTCGATGGCCACATGTAATGCTGAAGGTGGCCGTTTGTGTTTTCGTTCTCACTGATGATGTAGAAAATGCAAAAATTGAGAGTTGACTCACATGTAATTCTTA
Source organism: Calliphora vicina (assembly GCF_958450345.1). Lineage (NCBI taxonomy): Eukaryota > Metazoa > Arthropoda > Insecta > Diptera > Calliphoridae > Calliphora > Calliphora vicina. The sequence goes on from NC_088784.1 coordinate 78,730,218, forward strand.
ATAACAATTAGAGAGCAGTACAAATAAGAGCTCTGTGGTTTAGTGGTTAGAGCATTTGACTAGAAAACGAGAGGTTATGTGTTCAACCCCGCTCTCAGAAAAATTTTTTTTTTCTTATTTTCTCAAATGCTGGAGTATTTGCATTATTGAATTTAATAGTGAAGTGTTATGCAGAGTGTGTCAATAAGCCACTTGCAATGACATCCCCGTGTTAAATTCACCAGTCAATAAAGTTGCGAGTGGGTTGAAAATTCACTAGTAGTAGTTCTTAGTGGCCAACGAATTCGACGTAGCGGAACTAGTGCAATGAACTGCAGGGTTAATATAAAGATGACAAAAACGAAAACCCTCATTTTTTTATCGAAAAACTTTTGGTAGTTTTTAATTTTTGAATTTTTAATTCAATTGCATAGCTTTACTTCGAATAGAGATGAGGAGAACTTCATTTCAGAATCGGAGTTTATTATACCCTTCACCTTCGTGAGAAGAGTATGTATAAGTTTGTCATTCCGTTTGTAATTTCTACATTTTTCATTTCCGACAATAAAGTATATATATTCTAGACCCTTATAGATAGCGGAGTCGATTAAACCACGTCCGTCTGTCTGTTGAAATCAGTTTTCTGTCAGACATGCTTTCGAGAAGCTTGCTATTTAAAATCAGCAAAATCGGTCCACAAGTGACTGAGATCTGAAGAAAAAACGATTTTTGACCTATATCTGGATTACTAAGTCATTAATATAGACAATATGGATATCTAAGATAAGGGTATATAAGATTCGGCACAGCCGAATATAGCTCTCTTAATTGTTTTTTTTGTAATTTTTATCTGAAAAGTGAATTAAAAACATAATTACAATGAAAATCGATAACAAAATGATTTCATTCAAATTTTAATTCAATTCTTTTATTGGATTTTTTTATGGTCGGTCAAGACTGACCATATAATACCCTACACTAAGTAAATGAGCAAAAAAATGTTTCTTTTAAAATATTAATAATTTATATTCGGGAGTGATTTTCGGAAGTGGGAGTTATGACCAATTATGGACCGATCACCATGAAATTAGGTCGTGTGATTTGTGTCTATATGAAAGTTATTTATCACGAATTTTGTATGTATACCAACATTTTTAAGAGATTTATGCACGTTAAAGTGATTGTCGGAAGCGGGTCTATATGGGAGCTATGACTAATTATGAATCGATCGTAACAAAATTTGATGACATGAATTTCGTATATATAAAACTTATTTGGAGCGAAATTTGTGTAGATACATATGTATATAAATTAAACATTTATGACCGATAAAGTGCAATTTCGAGAGGACATTTGTATGGGGGCTAGGTGAAATAATGGACCGATTTCAGCCAGTTTCAATAGGCTTCGTCCTTGTACTCTGCGCACAAAGTTTACATGGACAGCAAGCCAACCAACCTACCAACCAGCCAGCCAGCCAGACGGACATCGTTTAATCGACTCAGAAAGTGATTCTAAGTGGATCGGTATACCACATTACTCGAACTTACTCTACATATAACATATCTCTATCCACCATATCATGCGAATGGGATATGCATCAACATAAATATTTTGTAACTCAAGACATACAATTTTTTACTTTTTTTCTTCAAAATCTAAAACTTTTTTTACTTTTTTCAAAATGGGCCCTTTTTTAATATTTTTTTTTTGCTCGAAAGAAAGCATATGTCAATTCCTTGAAGAGGATATATAGCATATAAATCAAAATAAACTTTTTTGAAATGAGCCTTTTTTTATTGTTTGCTCTAAAGAAATATTTGGTTTATTCCTTTGAGAACTATTTGGTATCGTAGTGGGCTGCGAGAGGGATATATATCACAATAAATCTTTTAACTCAAAAACTGTATGTCTTGAGTTACAAAACAAAGCTTTATTTTGAAATAAAATTAAAACTAATTGCTTTTAATTTTAGTTATAAGATTTAATCACTTATTGTTAGGCCTAATGATATAGGCAGATTCAATAAATAAATAAAAAGTTAAAAAAAAAAATATTGAAATAAAAAAGGCCCATTTTGAAAAAAAATTCCAAAAATTTTTGATTTTGAAAAAAATTCCAAAATTTTTTAATTTTTTTTTAATTTTTTTTTTTCGAAGGATTGAAGATAGCTATTTAAACTATGTGGGACATATTTTGCTAAGAACGATAGTTAAAAAGTTACATGGAGGAGAAAAACACCTGTTTGGCTTAAATGTCAAATTTTGACCCACTCTAACCCCCTCTAACCAATCTTGTTAAAAAATTGAGTCTGAATTCTTGACCGATCTTGTTTAAAAATTTTGTCTGAATTACATCGATTTCAATAGTTGGTTCACTTGACATGAAATGTCTCATATAGATGACTTACTTGTGTTGAATTTTATTTTGATACTAACATTTTTCAAAGATATATACTAATTTTGTACTGAATTTGGTTTGGATATATCTATATAATTAAAATATTTATGAGAGCTTAAATATTTTCTCTGTTTAATTATCTTTGGTATTGCGATCTGTAGTTTGATTACAAGGTTTTGAAAGGTCGAACCGATGCGTCGGACATCGCTTAATCGATTCAGAAAGCAGATTACTACACTTTAAGTTGGGTGTTGGGACAAAATTTTAGCACGTTACAAACATTAGCACCAACCCAATATACCCTTCCCACTATGGTGATGTAGGGTATACCGAATAATTATTTTTAATTAATGCTGATCGTATGTAGAGTCATTAGAATATAAGACATGACAATACCAATTTTTATTGGGTATGTCTATCAAATTTTATGTTAAGGATCGGGGGATAATTCAAAAATACCTGAATAAGGCCCATTTTTATAATCATTTTAACCATCGTATGTTCTGAAATAAGTTGCTACTAGATAAAATTCACTCTTGTAAACAAAAATCCCTCATAAGTCTTTAATACTTATTACTAGCAAATCTAAATAAAATTTCACACAAATAGGTTTTACCTTAACTAAAATCAGAAATTCTAACAGGATTTAGGTCAATACTCGCTCATGCATTTTATTTTCAAGAAAACTACTGTGACACCCACAACTAATTGTTGCTTAGCCAGCCAGCCAGCCAGCCAGCCAGCCCACCCTCGTAGTTTGTGTGATTTTATGATAAATTAAGTAATCATAAAATCAACTTTGAGCAATTTGATTTCAATGGTTTCAATATTTCAGCTTTTGAAAAAAAATGTTTAAAGTTTCCACGTATTTTTGTCACATTGCCTCAGGAATTTGAGGTGTTTTGTTTTCGTGGTTATTTTTTATTAAATTTTTTTTTGTTTTTCCTTAACTCTTTAATCTATGGAAATTGGCCATTTTAAAGGTATTAAGGTAATTTTTGTTTAAACGTGCTTCTTGTAGATAATTTTTTCTCTCAACTTTATTTGGTTTTGCAAAAATTTTTATTTCCTTTTGGAAATAAGCCAAATTTACAAATATTTGTTTTGTTTTTCCTTTATTTTTATTCGTTTTATTATTATTTTTTTTGCGAATTTCAACTAGTGGAGTAGAGTAGTAAGTTGGTAGTAATGTTGTGTGTTTAGTTGGTTTCCAGTCATGACTCATATTCATTCATAAGCCAATCATGAGAACTTGGCAAAAAGATTGTAAATTCGTTTCATTTGTAGTTAGGTTTTTTTTTTGTTAGTTTTATTTTGAAAACCCTCGCTGATTTAAATATTTACATAGTTTGTAATTTATATAGTATTTGGGTGTGGTATTAGTTTATTTCGCTAGTTATTTTTTCTTCACTCTTATTGTATTGTTTTTTATTTTTTGATTTGTGTGTACATTTTAAATGTATTAAATGTCGACATATCGATAATACCATTTTTTATGCATATCATTGTAATTTGTAGACATTTTTGTTGTATGTCCAGAGAAACTGTTGATATTTTAGTAGGTATTTATAAAAAAAGAAACATTCAATAGGAAACTGAATAAGTTTTATTACTTAATCTAGAAATATTTTTGGTTAAGTACTTTATGATGAAATATAATAAGGTCATTTCCATTGGCATTCAAATTTAACATTTAAAAGGCTCTGAGTAATGAGTTCGCTTTGGCTTTTGGGTTAATAATTCTGCTAACAAAGTTAGCAGATTTGCATAAAACTTTACGCAGACCACATCGCTATTTCCCAAGCCATATAACCATGCAATTGGAAAGCCTCCTATGACCACTAGGGTGGCCCTTAATAAACAAAAGTTGGAATTTGGCCATTCTCACCCACCAGTTTGGTGAACATTAGTAAAAAAATCAGCCTGAAAAAATTTCATTTGGGAATAAGACGTGCCGCAAGCCCTCTGAAGTTTTGAGATGCATTTACAAGGGGAAAAAATGCATTTTTTCAGTTTTTGTAAAAATTTTAGACATTAAAAAATTACTTTTGTAATTTAATTTAAAAGAATCGAAATGTGTATGTAATTATCGTTCTAATGAGATATAAAAAACAGAAATCGGTCAAAAACTGTTAAAGTTATTAAAAATTCTGCAGGCCATTAACGTGTCTCAGGCCACTAGAACAAGAAATGTAGGAACAAAATTAAAATATTTTGATAAATATGAAAATAAAAGCTCATTATACCCTACACCACCATAGTGGGGAGGGTATTATGCGTTTGTGCAGATGTTTGTAACGCCCAAAAATATTGGTCTAACACCCACCTTAAAGTATACCGATCGACTTAGAATCGTCCGTCTGGTTGGCTGGCTGTCCATTTAAACCTTGTGCGCAGAGTACAGGTCGCAATTTTGAAGATATTTCGATCAAATTTGGTAAATATTACTTTTTCGGCCAAGGACCAAGCCTATTGAAACTGGCTGAAATCGGTCCATTATTTCACCTAGCCCCCATACAAAGTCCCCTCGAAATTGGACTTTATCGGTCATAAATGTTTAATTTATCTATGTATCTACACAAATTTCGCTCCAAATAAGTTTTATATATACAAAACTCATGTCACCAAATTTTGTTACGATCGGTCCATAATTAGTCATAGCTCCCATATAGACCCGCTTCCGAAAATCACTTTAACGTGCATAAATCGCTTAAAAATGTTGGTATACACACAAAATTCAACATTGTTAAATTTAATATAGACATAAATCACTCGACCTAATATCAAGGTGATCGGTCCATAATTGGTCATAGCTCCCATATATAATCCCACTTCCGAAAATCACTCATGAATATAAATTATTGATATTTTAAAAGAAAAATATTTTTACTCATTTACTTGGTGTAGGGTATTATATGGTCGGGCTTGACCGACCATACTTACTTACTTGTTTTTACTTAAAATATGTCCATATATACTTGTATATGAGTTTTTATCTTCGTAGAATACCGTTAACCTATTCTTAGGTATGAACAAAAAATAAATTTTTTTTAACGGCAGTTTCAAAACTCCATTTTCAAATTTTTAAAAATTTTGTTAAACAAATTTCAGAATTTTGTGATCATCTCATTTGAATTTATGAAGAATATAGTAGGGAATAAAAATGTAAAAAAAATTATGAAAATATCTTTTATAGTTTTTCCGTACCTGCGATTTAAATTTTGAAATTTTCGAGAAAAACCAATTATTTGGCAATTTTTAGGCCAAGGAGCTCTATTTCCTTACTCTTATGAATTTTAAGTAAAACCTATTGAGAATTTTATAGTCCAGATAATTCTAAATATACTCTGAAACTTTTACTAAAATCGGAAAACGTTAACCCTTAAATCGTGAAGGTCAAATGTCAAATTTTTCAATATTTGGAATTTCTCTTGGAAAGAAATGTTGTATTTTTTTGGGCCGATTTTGATGAAATTTAACAAAACTCATATACAAGTATATATGGACATATTTTAAGTAAACATAAGCTTTTATTTTAATATTTATCAAAATATTTTAATTTTGTTCCTAAATTTCTTGTTCTAGTGGCCTGAGACACGTTAATGGCCTGGCGAATTTTTAATAACTTTAACATTTTTTGACCAATTTCTGTTTTTTATGTCTCATTAGAACGATAATTACGTACACATTTCGATTCTTTCAAATTAAATTGCAAAAGAAATTTTTTAATGGCAAAATTTTTACAAAAACTGAAAAAAATGCAATGTAAATGCATCTCAAAACTTCAGAGGGCTTGCACGTCTTAACCCCAACCGATTTACCCAAAATTTTTTCAGGATGATTTTTTTACTAATGGTGAGAATGGCCAAAATCCAACTTTTGTTTATTAAGGGCTACCCTAATGACCACTAAAACGCACACTCTAAAAATTCCAACTGTGCTAACAAAACGAAACTATTAAATTAATCAAAATCTAAAACATTCCAAAAAGGAATATTCTTTATCATGCTGAAACATATACATACAATCAGCGAGAGAGTTTTTTCCAAGAAAAGTTTTATTAAATCTAAAGCAAAAAATCGTTTAAATTATATTCTTTTTATAAAAGATTATTTCAGAAGATCTCACTAAAACCCTAAAAAACTCACACATCGCTCATTTGCTGCAACAACGTCATAATTCAAAAAAAAAGTCGTTTCAAGGAAAACGTCTTTGAATGTTTTATGACATTTTACTATTTCTTAAATAAATTTTCAACAAATCATGCGATTTCAGAAATATAAATAGTAGATGTTACTATCTGTCTAATCTGTATTTAACCCATGGCAGAATCAAACAGGTACAATTATTAGGGAGAGTTGTCAATATTTACCACTTCAATGTTAAACTATGGATGTTATCATTTTATGTTCTCATTTGATTTGTGCACGTTTTTAGAAATTTGTTGCGTTATTTCGTAAAATTAATTTTTTTTTCACACATAAACTTTTCAAATGGATTTTTTTCAACAAAACTGGAATTTATGTAATTATTTTTTTTTAGACATTCCATTTTGATATTTTTCATTTTCTTTTGTTTGACATTTTAGGGAAATTATAATTGAGAACATAATTTCTTATAACTGTACCTGGTTGATTCTGCCTTGTATTTAACCCAAATTTTTACTTATCAATTATACGAGAAAACATGAATTTTAATTTTGATGTTTACAACAAAAAAACACTCTCACACAAAAAATAATTGACTTTTTTGAAAACTGATAAAACTATATGAAAGATTATAGAACGGCCAAAGTCGAACTTTTTGTTAACTCCGATTTCAAAAATTTTAATGCCATTCAATAGTAAACATTTCAATGTAGCCAACAAATTTAATAAAAATATTGTCAATTGTGTGCTTGGAATGCTGTTAAAGTCAAATATTTTATGTCATTTTATATAAAATGTGATTTTTGTAAATTTGATCAGAAGTAAATTATCATTACTCGCAAACTATTATCGATAATTGAATGATTTTTTTGTTATGTTGGCAGGATAATAGTCTTTAAGAACTGGTATGACTTGTCACTGTACCGTATATACCTGATGTGTTATTAATTTTTTTCTCAGATACTATATTTTAGTCAAATTTGAATTTCAGTGGAATAAAAGTGCTTAGGGTCAAAAGGGCTTAAACAAGTTTTACTATCAGGAGAAATACCAAAGTCTCCTCTTTTAGTCCATATATACTTGTTGGCCTGTTTTGATCTGTTTGTTGAACACTTTTTTCATTTGACTGAAATTATTCCCAAATTTTTTTTCTATTTTTATTTTACATGTACATATGACTGGCTCAAAGTACAAGTCGCAGTTTTGAAGATATTGCGATAAAATTTGGTACATACATTTTTTTCGGCCCGAGAACGAAGCCTATTGAAAATCAATTTAACGAGCATAAATCTCTTAAAACTACAGGTATAAACATAAAATTCAATATAAATAAACTTCATATGGATATAGATCCCACAGCCTAGTTTCATTGCGATCGGTCCATTTAAGTCATAGCTCCCATATAAGGCCCGCTTCCGAAAATCACTTTAACGAGCAAAAATCTCTTGAAAATGTTGGTATAAACATTAAATTCAATAGAAATAACACTCATATAGACAAAAATCACACGACCTAATTTCATGGCGATAGGTCCATAATTAGTCATAGCTCCCATATAATGCCCTCTACCGAAAATCAATCACGAAAATAAATTATAGTGTAGGGTATTATATGGTCGAGTTTGACCGAACATACTTCCTTACTTAAAAGTATATGAAAAAATTTACAAATTTGTCAAAGCGGGCAAGGTTTGTGGAACTTCTGAGGAGTAAATAAAGGCTTTTTATATAAGTATTTGATACTGTTGAAAACATTATGACCTGAGGATTGATATTTTAGTAAAATTAAATAATTTTATAAAGTTTTGGGACTTCATTTACCTTAAAAACTAAAAAAACTTTCATATGGTGATTTTCCACGAATAAAAATATAAAATTTGATTTAATGTAAAATTTTAACGGTTAAAGATATCATAACAAAATTGGGAACTAATTTAGATCCAAATGTCCTTACATTAATGACATTATAATTTTTGACATCTTTTATTTTCAAATACCGAAATTCCTAAAACGGGGAAAATGTGTTCCAAAAACTGAGTTTTTTGAGAAAAGTGACTACTGTGACGCTATTTACCGTGTGATAGTAAAACAAGTTTCTAAGTATTTAAACAACATATAGGGTTATACAAATACGGAACTTTTTTGAGGATCGGTGCTTTGCCTTTTTAGAATTTTTTACTGAAACCTAAATATTTTTTTTAAAATTGTCCAAGTTTGGATAGGTCTGGGGGATACTGTGTCCGCTTAAGTGAGCCCAATTTTACTTTACATGCTTTTGCATTAAGTTTTCTTTCCGGAACATATAAAAATTGTATATAGTCCCAAAGAAAATTTGTTTCTACAAAAGAAAAAATATAGGGACTTTTTTAGGAAAAATCGTAAAAAATTAGGCCCATTTTACATGTTCCAACTTTGGATGCGTGTAACTTTTTACACGGACGAGATAACTGTTACCAAGTTTTTTTTTATTTTATTTAGAATTTTATTGCCAATATAGCTGATATTTTGAAAAAAAAATTCGACCCTCCGTAGGGCCGCCATATCTAAAAAACAAAAAAAAATTGAGTAAAATTAAAAAAATAATCATAAATATCTCTTCAACTGAAGGAGATAACGTACACATGTAAGCATATGTTTTGTAGATCTCCTCAAGGACTATTTATATTTTAAATTTCAGCTCATTCCGATCATAAATGAATTTTTGGGGATTTTTTTAAAAATTTTGAGACCCGAGGTGACCAACTTTGAGGGCACAAACTGGCCCGTATTACCCCTAGGAAGCTAAACAAATGTAATTCAACTCAAAAACACCTCAGCTCTAACCATGTGAAATTTTGTAATAATATCTCCAATAGTTCCCGAGATACCGAATTATTTCCAAAAAAAAGTGTCTACACCACTGTGCAACGATTCATGGTTTCTTCATGTTTTTCTTAGAAGTCTTACAAGGTAATATATTTTTTATAAGACTAATAAAGCGATTGAACTATATTAAAATCTTCGATTACAGAAAAACCATAACAAATTCGCCTGTCTTTAAATATTTGGTATGTCTGAGGTGCCCGACTTTGAGAGACAACAGTTCCGCTCCTGAAGTATTTTTGTGGACTGTAGCTACTTCAAAAATGTAGCTGATCAAGCAGTGACTGTTAATGGTGCTCTATGCTCATGATAAGAGAGTTCATTCTATATAATTTGGATGATAATAATATGGTCAACATGTGATTTCAATAAGATGGTGTCTCATCCCATATATATCATGAATGAGAGAAGCATGAGACATTTCCTAGTGGTTTACTCTTTCGCTTCGGTTACCACAATTGGCTCTCTAGATCGTGAGATATAACGCTATGGTTTTCTTTATACGTGATAAAACATGATAAATTTTTGTCATGATAAACATCAAAATGGTTGTCAATATCAAAATTATCAGGTATAGTCTCCATTTAGTAGTATTATTGCTTTGTTATTACAAAATTGTTAGTGCTTTTGCTCAGACAACAAACGTCATTAATTGTTATAATAAATATTTATCATTTATAGACAGGGAGTAAAATTAGAGTTTTCAATTTACTTCAAGTCTTGCGTAAATTTTGAGATATAGTAAATATAAATTTTCTATAAATAACTTTTGTCCACACTTTTTCATGAATAGTTATGTAAAATTTTAAATATTTTGATTTCTTTTATCCTAAAGCTAAATTACAAAGGCGCATGATTTTAATCACGTTTTTTCTCTGTTTCTTTGATGGCAATGATTTTTATTTTTCTTATTTTTATTGTATAAGTCCAGACATTGATTTTTATGTGGCCACAAACTGATTGCTCTCATTCATTTTATCGATTTTATTTTTATAGATTGCAATTAAAATAAATAAAGTAAAATAGTTGTGGCTAGAATTTATTTATGGTTGTTTTTTAAAGTTTGAACTGAAATGAAAAGCATGTCGACAAGTTTTCGTGAACATAAACTACTTTTACCATCATGACTTAATTGTCAAATAAAAAACAATATATATATATGGCTTGTTCATAAACATAATTATTTGAAAACATTTAAATATAAAAAATAATACTAATATATTCGATCAAGATTAACTCTATGATATCATTATCAGCACAACAAAGTATGTAAGTTCCTTTCCCAGCTGATTTATTTTAAAACTCAAGTAGTCTTAGATTAGTTGTATAAAACCCATTAAAATTAATGTCTTAACTAAAGTACTTTTATTAAAACAACAACATTTAATAGTCGATTGTTAAAACAAAAAAATACAATTATTTTGTCACCTTTTTGTTATTGTTCTAAAAATATCGTTAAAAATCAACCAACCTTAAACAGCATGAGATTTTTATTAGGAGATTGTTTAATTAATAAAATACTGTTTAAAATTTTTATTAGCGTTTATAAGTTAGTAAAATTAGTTTTAATTATATCTATAAATAAACCTGATTTCAGATAAACGGACATTGTTAAATTGCGATTCTTTTCCGTAAAGATCTGTAATAAATGGTGGTATAATTTATGAAGTAGCAAGAAATAAAAATGTATATTATTCGTATTTAACCTCTATAGTTAAATGCATTGACTGGAGTAACAAGTCACTTTATGAAAATTAAGTTTTGTTCACCATATCACATGGCTGGCTTCAGGGGCTACCAAATGTAACTCTAAATCAAAGTTTACTATATCAAAATGCTGTGTCAAAGGTTTTACTCATTGTTTTTTCTTTAATTAATCACGTGAAGCTACTTAAAAAAATACATTTTCGTAGCCTTCTTTTTTACCATTGAAATTGATGGTGCAAAATTTCCATGGTATTTATGAAGCTTATCTTTTATTTGAATGATGGCTTATTTACCGCAAAAAAAAATGCTTAATGAGCAGACAAAATATTTTACAACTCTTCTTGTTCTTTGGACATGCAATTTGTCATTGTCGCAATAGCAGGAGTATTTTAAAACATTTTTTTAAAAATGTACTCCTCTGAAAATTTGAAGTCCTTTTAAAAGGAAACAGGATCACGAAATGAAAAACTGAAAACGCAGTTTTTCTCCATTTAATTTATTGTTTCAGACGTATATCATCCGGTTCGTATCTAATATTGAGTGTCGTACGGTGTAATGAACCAAGAAATATGAAATTAAGCAACTATATATTTTCGAGTGTTTCGATGCTTTTCATCAGCTATTGAAAAATTTGGATTTTGGAAATAAAAGCAAATTTTAGAAATTAAATTATTTTATTTATATCAGTGCACTGCTTAAACATGTGTCGTGTTTTTTTGCTAAAAGTAGTTCTTAAAATTTCTTAACAAGAATTTCAATTTAGAGGTTACTTACAATTCAAAATCATGTACAAAACACATAATTTCTATTTATTCATAAAGCATATTTAATAAATATTAACCTTGATTTAGAATGATTTTTTACAAGGCTAAAATATTTGTTAGACACTTTGAATAAAACGCAACATAAAGTTGCCCAATCTTGGATAAATAAATAAATTATGCATTTAGATCTTGTTGGTAAATTCTTTAATTTATGATTATTGCTTAATTAATTAAAAATCAATAAAAACGGTAGCTTAATATCTATGCGATTATATTATTATTATACTTCTACAGAATTTACGTTTATCTTTTAATCTTTAATTTAATTCTTGTTGGTTCTCCTTTGCGATTAATAAATTAAATTATTATAGCAGACGTTTTCAATTGCTACACGCAAATATGAAGTAAGTAAATAAATTAGTTTCTACAAGTCTAATAGTTTTAACCAATATGAGCATGTGGCTCTTTTCAAATCTAATAATCGACGACAAAATGAAGCAATAATGTGTATGAAATATATTTTACAAACAAAATTTTAATAGCAGCCGATGTTTAACAGGTTAAATTAGAATACGTTTTTTTTTATCCATTAGAGAAGTAATTTAAAAATATTTATTATTTTCAAATTCATAAAATCATCATAATTACTAACTACAAGATCGTTTGATGTTGATCGTGTTGCAACTTCTGCTATGATAAACTGTAAGTAATCGCAAGAAATATTTATATTGAATATTTGGCAAGACGGAAATGCTGAAATATTAAAACGTGCTAATTTTAAGTTATTAATTGAATTGGAAGTGTGGAAATAAGCAGTAATATACTAAAGTAAATAGATAAAGATGTTTATAATATATTATTTAATAAAATCTTTTTAGGTGGCATTTGTGTATAGTATGTTTATTTGTATAGGGTTATAATGATTTTAGTGACTTCAAAAAAACAGTTTTTAACTACATATATTTGAGACTCTGATTAAAACAGTATACTTATTTTTGCAAAATCATATGAAATGGCTGTAAATATAAGTGATCACATTTGGATCACTATTTACCGACTTATAGCCACTTTTATGTTTTGCTTGATTTTCATATGAAAAATCGAATTTTGGTTGAAAATATAAGTGATCACAGATGATCGTCCTTTTTCCAATTGGACTACTATTTACAGATTTATAGCCACTTTTATGTTTTGCTTGATTTATATGCTTGATCATATGAAAAATCTATTTTTTACTGAAAATATAAGTGATCACAGACGATCGTCCTTTTTTCAATTGGACCACTATTTACCGACTTATAGCCACTTTTATGTTTTGCTTGATTTTCATATGAAAAATCGATTTTTGGTTGAAAATACTAGTGATCGCAAATGATCGTCCTTTTTTCAATTGGACCACTATTTACCGACTTATAGCCACTTTTATGTTTTGCTTGATTTTCATATGAAAAATCAATTTTTGGTTGAAAATATAAGTGATCACAGATGATCGTCCTTTTTTCAATTGGACCACTATTTGTCGACTTATAGCCACGTTTATGTTTTGCTTGATTTTCATATGAAAAATCGATTTTTGGTTGAAAATACGAGTGATCACAGATGATCGTCCTTTTTCCATTTGGACCACTATTTATCGACTTATAGCCACTTTTATGTTTTGCTTGATTTTCATATGAAAAATCGAATCTTGGCTGAAAATATAAGTGATCACAGATGATCGTCCTTTTTTCAATTGGACAACTATTTACCGATTTATAGCCACTTTTATGTTTTGCTTATTTTCATATGAAAAATCGATTTTTGGCTGAAAATACGAGTGATCACAGATGATCGTCCTTTTTCCATTTGGACCACTATTTACCGACCTATAGCCACATTTATCTTTTGATTTATTTTCATATGAAAAATCGATTTTTTACTGAAAATATAAGTGATCACAGATGATCGTCCTTTTTCCATTTGGACCACTATTTACCGACTTATAGCCACTTTTATGTTTTGCTTGATTTTCGTATGAAAAATCGAATTTTGGTTGAAATTACTTGTGATCACAGATGATCGTCCTCTTTCAATGTGGACCACTATTTACCGACTTATAGCCACTTTTGTGTTTTGCTTGATTGCTTGAATTTTGGTTGAAAATACGAGTGATCACAGATGATCGTCCTTTTTTCAATTGGACCACTATTCACCGACTTATAGCCACTTTTATCTTTTGCTTGATTTTCATATGAAAAATTGATTTTTTACTGAAAATATAAGTGATCACAGACGATCGTCCTTTTTCCATTTGCGCCACTATTTACCGATTTATAGCCACTTTTATGTTTTGCTTGATTTTCACATGAAAAGTCGAATTTTGGCTGAAAATATGAGTGATCACAGATGATCGTCCTTTTTTCAATTGGACCACTATTTACCGACTTATAGCCACTTTTATGTTTTGCTTGATTTTCGTATGAAAAATCGATTTTTTACTGAAAATATAATTGATCACAGATGATCGTCCTTTTTCCATTTGGACCACTATTTACCGACTTATAGCCACTTTTATCTTTTGCTTGATTTTCATATGAAAAATCGATTTTTGGTTGAAAATACGAGTGATCACAGATGATCGTCCTTTTTCTATTTGGGCCACTATTTACCGACTTATAACCACTTTTACGTTTTGCTTGATTTTCATATGAAAAATCGAATTTTGGTTGAAAATATAAGTGATCACAGATGATCGTTCTTTTTTCAATTGGACCCCTATTTACCGACTTATAGTCACTTTTATGTTTTGCTTGATTTTCATATGAAAAATAGATTTTTGGTTGAAAATGTGAGTGATCACAGAAATAAAATGGGGGACATCTCGAAAACGCTTTAATCAATTTATAATATTTGGCTGGATTCGTGATTTGGACATTAGTAAGCAAGCATATTTGATAACTGAAAATTAGGCAATATAATGGAATTAAAAAGTAATTTATCAAAAAGAGAGCATTTAGTCTTTGGATGATGGAGATTAATTTTTGACCTTGAGAGCATCGGAAATCCAAGAGTACTATTTCTCTGCAAAGTAGTGAAAGCATTTGAAATTGAATTGAAAAAGGTTTTAAAATAAATGATTAATCATCCCAGAAAATTACGCTTTAAAACCATGAAATCGAAAGTAAGTTGTTTAAGTCTTTTGTTTACATTGAACGATTTACGATTTAAAAAAAATATATATATAATTAAGCTGTTAAATGACATTAAAACGTTTTGTAATTAAATGTGAAATTAAGTAAAACATTTATTATGTTTTAATATTTATACTTACGTATGTACAAACAATTTAATAAAATGTATTTACAACTGTCATGATTTGATATCATGTTGATTTTAAAATATAGATAAATTATTAATTTAAAATTCTAATTTATGTACGTTTTGCGTAATTCTTTTTATTTTGTTTAACAAAAAAAAATAGTATTACTTAGTTTTTCAAAAGCCAATCGGCTGTTTTAAGGTTTTCTAACTCGAGCACATACATATTTCGAAGTATTTAAGTTTTCTAAACCGCTTGATTGACTACTGTTTTGACAAAGAACTCAAAGACATGCAATCGTTATTAACATTTGTACAGCCGAGAAACAAACTGCACAAAAAAACCAATTAAAATATTATAGTTCTGTTTTATTTCTTTAAGCTATTCATTTGCAAAAAGAAAAATAGTAAAAAAAAAATAAAAAAATTTCTGAATTATTAACAATTTTCGTCAGGCAAAAATTGTAATCCTGTTCTTTTGGGCATGAAACAAATGAAACACGCCCACAAAACATGCATTAACACAATTGCTGTACGAGTTGCAAGTTACAAGAAGTAATGAGTAGCACCAGCTTTAGATCGAGTACAAACGAGTACGTGTCTACAGTGTGTATTGATTTTAAATTACGAATTTGTATCTGGTGTCTGCCTTAAATTGTTTCTCTCAGTTTTTTTTTTCAGTTTTGCCCATTTAACCATAATCAATGAATGAATGTTTAAATGAACGAATGAATGTGTTATGGTTCGTTGAATTGATTGATTATATATGATTTTCTTAGACACTAAGAAATCAGTACAAAATACACTAAATAACTAGAAAAATAAATTGTAACACATTTACGGCTTATAACATTTAAATTTGCTTTTAAAGTATTTATGTTCGAATAGATCTATTTTATTGTAATTGTTTTTTTTTTTTTTGGTTTGTTGTCTTTTGTAAAATTTCGAATGTTTTTTGTAGGTTTGTGTGTATGAGTGTGTGTTTGCAGTTAGCCTGCTAGCCGAACAGCCAGCCAGTCAGTTAGCCAGCTCAAAAAGGTAAGTGTTTTTCATTATGACTTTAACCATAAACGTATTTGAAATAAATGAGGGAACAGGAGCGTATTTAATAGGGTGTTCTGTAATTGAAACAAAAACTTAATTATTCGATTTTTAATGAGTTTTATTATTCGAATAATCGTCTTTTGGAACCGTAGTATTCAATAGACTAGTATACAGTGAGGGAATTTAGAAAAAAATAAAAAAAAATCTAAATTTATAGTCGGATCTTAATAAAGCGTCTACCAATATGGACTTCCTAACATAGACAGATAGCGGTCATATTATTGATGATACATCTGTCGAATTGGCTGTCAGTTATTCACTTTGTTTTGGCAAATCACCATGGACGGATATATCCGGTTATAGCATTCGACAATATGTGGAAATGATAAAACTGTTTTGTCAAAATGTGTTTTCTGTTCGAGCAACGTTACACTTTGCCCATTTTACGCGATTAGGCCCATTTTGGATGAATGGGTCAACAAACAAAGTTGTCGTATTTCCACATGAGATCCAAGAACGTCCAATTTATCCTGAACAAGTCACTGTTTGGTGGAAATTTTTGGGCTGGTGGCACCATCGGTCCTTATTTCTTTCAGAACAACGTTGCCAGGATATCACCGTAAACATTGGCCTGATATGGACACAAACGTTATGTGATTCAATAGGATTGCGCTACGTGCCACACAAGTCATGTCCCATTGCACAGTGGGATAGAATTAAATTTAGGACTTATTTCATTATGAAACAACTCCTAATGCATAGGGAGTTATTTCATAATTTTTTGTTGGGAGTTATTTCAATTTATTTTGGGATTTAGGAGTTATTTCACTGTATTGGAAGTTATTTCATTTTTGTTGGGTTCTACTTTGCAAAAGCAGAACACATACATATATATCAAAAACTGGCTTCATTCAGAAAAGTTTTTTGCATTGCCGGCCTTCGGCCGGGCGCTAAAGTTTTCTCCTCTGTAGCTGGCTTCGCTCAGAAAAGTTTTTTGCATTGCCGCCTTCGGCCAGGCGCAAAGGTTATCTCCTCTGGGGTGTATCAAAAACCGGCATCGCTCAGATAATATTCTTTTTACATCGTCGGCCTTTATCAGGTTGCAACGATTTCTTAATCTGGTGCGAAATGAAAATCGGCTTTTTGAAATACTATAAAACCTTTCTGCAATGAAAGAAATCTTTTCTGAGCGAAGCCAGATTTGGATACACCCCAGAGGAGAAAACTTTAGCGCCCGGCTGAAGGCCGTCAATACAAAACAAATTTTCTGAGTGAAGCCAGTTTTTGACACATCCCAGAAGAGTAAAACAATGCAAAAATTTTCACTTTTGTAGTTCCTTTTTTTAGATTACATAAATAAATTGCTTCGGATTGGGAATTATTTCATTTCTATTAGGATTGATTTAATTGGGAGTTATTTCGCTTTTTTGGGAGTAATATTTTTAAAATTATGAAACCGCCGATTATTGGGAGAAATTTAATTTTACCCTTTGGTAGTTATTTCATTTTTCAAGTTTGGGAATTAGTTCAGTTTTGATGGGAATTATTTCATTGGGAGTTATTTCATTTGGGAACTATTTCACGGTACCGACAAGGAGTATTACAGTTTAAATTATTAATACGGAGCCTACAAATTATACAGGGGGTGGCGCTATTGGGGTTCAAAGTAGGGTATCTTCGATATGTAAAATTTGTAAACAAGTGCCATTTTTTGCATTCCCATTCATATTTTTATAATATTGGAAAGAGCTCGGCTAGGTCTTGAAAAGATATGCTTGCATGTGTTATTTATCTCTTATAATTTCAGAGTTATATTCATTTGAATGCTTTTTAAAAAATATAGGGTTTACTTTTGGACCGAATGAACTCGAATTTGTTGTTAGTTAAACAACTAAATAAATCACCAATAATATGCAAAAGATTTCAGAGCAATATCGGTTATTGATCCAAAATATACGACTTTCAATTTAATAATTCCAAAGTGACTTCCCAGCGGGAAAAATATGCAGTAAAGAGGCCTTCGTAAATGCCTCATTTTGCAGAAACAAGGACTTCTAGCAGCATTGCAAAATCATTTCAATTTTACACGGCGTGTCATTCCAAGCAAAGGCCTTGAATACTCTCTGCTGTTAAAGGGCTGTGACAAGGTCTACTTATGATGGGCCGCAAGCAATTTATTGTTGTAAATTTTAAAGAGAGTTAATCAAAGAGATGCAGAGTATTTAATTTTTTGATGTAGACTATTTTCATTTACCCACTTTTTATTAGACGGGGAACTATAGGGCTTCTTGGACACCTTCTAAGAACAGGCAGAGTGAAATGAGTATCGGATATTTTAGAATGTGTAAATATGCCTTTTACAAGGCGTACAAACTGAAGTCCAATATTTTTTTTCCCGCTCTTTTTTTTGTTAAAAAAAATGTCTTTAAACTCTTTTATGTATTTCTGTAATGCGTCTTAATGGAGAACATTTCGATATAAAAAACATGTCATATTTTTCGAATAAGTCGCCCGTACGCCCTTCGGAATTTGACTTACTTTTGTTTATCAAAATTTCAAATTTGGGTCACATGTTCTAAAATCCCAAAGGTAGGATCAGAAAACGGAATGCAGCTTTGGAAGCCTTGATGTGATCCCAATTATGCCCAAAGTATGATTTTCCACGAATAAAAATACAAAATTTGAATTAATGTAAAATTTGAACAGTATCATAACAAAATTTGGAACCAATATAGACTCAAATGTCCTTAAATCAATAGCATTAGAATTTTTGAAATTTTTTATTTTCAAATAACGAAATTCCTAAAACGGGGAAAATGTGTTCCAAAAACTGAGTTTTTTCAGAAAAGTGCATACTGTGGCGTTATTTACCGTGTGATAGTAAAAACACTCAGTAAGTGTTTAAGAAACATATGAGGTTATACAAATATGGAGCTTTTTCGTGAATCCGTGCTTTGTCTTTTTAGAATTTTTTACTCAAACTGAATTTTTTTCTTAAAAATTGCCTAAGTTTGGATAGTCTTTCCGGGTCATATAAAAATTCTATATAGTCCCGAAGAAAATTTTTTTCTACAAAAGAAAAAATATATGGGCTTTTTTTGGAAAAAACGTAAAAAATACGGCCCTTTTTACAAGTTCCAACTTTGGATGCGTATAACTTTTTATAGGGAACAGATAATTGTTAGCAATTTGTTTTTATTTTATTTAGAATTTTATCGTCAATATAGCTGATTATTTAAAAATAAATTCCGACCCTCCGTAGGCTCGCCATATCTAAAAAACCATAAAAAAATTGAGCAAAATTAAAAAAAAATCAATAAACCTGAATACCTCTTCAACTAATAGAGATAACCTACACTTGTAAGCGTATTCAAATCATAAATGGATTTTTGGCGATTTTTTTTAAAAATTTAAGACCCGAGGTGACCAAATTTTGGGACTACACACTGGCCCCCATTATCGCTAGTAAGCTGAACAAACATAAATCGACTCGCTCAAACCATGTGAAATTTCGTAACAATATATTTATCTAATAATTCACAAGATACCGAATTATTTCCAAAAAAAAAAAAGTTTCTAAACCACTGTGTGATGGTGTAGGGTATAAACGCAGGAATATAAATCTGTGTTCTGTTTTCTATATGATTTTAGAACAACTTGAATAAACCCGATATTCTGACATAAATTAATCTAAATTTGGAAGGACGTATTTTGTACCATTTATTAATTGTATCCATAATGTGTTACAGTCTTAACGATCACAAAAGAATAAAAATTATTGTAATTTCATTCGAGTAGTGTTCTGCTAGAATTACGTGAAATTCTGATAACAGTAATATTTGTGAATAACATTTATAGATGAATTACTAAATTACCCTCCATAGACAAAAAAAATATGTATCACCTACGCCAGTGCTTCCAAACATGTTATTTCGGTTGCAAATATTTGCATTCATAAGGTATTTCATGAATGTAATTTTTTTTTTGCAAACTTCTTAAAAACAATTTTTTATTTGAATGTAAAATTGACCTTAAACTACATTTTTGTGTTATAATTTTTAAATAGTTAAAATTTATTAAATTCATTTATAAATTGTTATTCGGCTAATATATTTAATTTGCTTAAATAAACTGCAAACCATTAAAGAGTTTAAGAAAAGATATAGTAAAGGAAACACCTAATCAATTTGAAATAAAACATTTATTAATCAATTTCTTAGACGAATTCGCCATGTGTATGAACTTATTAACGGAAATTATTAATGCGTCATTATAATAATTTATTAAATTGTTTTATATTAATTTCACTGCGACTCAGTCAGTCATTCACTCATTCATTCATTCATTCGTATATACACTACATCTAATTGCCCTTAATTATACATACTACGTGGTTAATTAAATTAATTTTTTTTTTATTTAGTTTTGTCTTTTACACCTTGTGCATGATTAGTCAGTCTAACTGACTGAATCAATTAATTGCTGTTGTATTTTTTTTTTAATCAGTACGCTTTGATTTTTTTTAAATGATTTTGTTGTTTTCTAATTTAGTTTAAGAACAACTTTGTTGTGAAATCAATCAAGTGGACAATTTATTAAATTAGAGTGAGTGTGTGTGTTTGAGAGTGTAAGAGTGTTTAGATCATTTAAAGACAGGTGTTGACAGCTCCCCCTTAAGCAGATAATTATGGTTTATTTATGCGAAAATGCTTCGAATTATTATAAATTTTTCCAATCACTTGATCAAATAATGTACATACTTAAAAGAATAAAGTTGTATATTCTAAATTATTTTTAAAGCTCAGTGATTTTAAAACTAGTTTCAAAATACTTGATGGATAGGTTCATCATGTGCTAACTGAAAGCCGGCAGCTTTGGTTTAAAAAAGTAACTAGTTATTATAAGAAATTTGTCAATAATACGAATTAATACACCGTCTTTATGGATACCAGTGTTCTCAAAAGTAACTAGTGTGTGGTGTTTTTTATTTATTATACTGACAGATTTCATACATAAATTATTTCAAAACAAAGTAAAAAAATCCATTTAAAAATAGTATTTATACTCACCATAAAAAATGTTTGGTCATTCCGTTTGTAACACATCAAAATATTTGTCGCAGACGCTCATTTGTATTCTAGGTCACCATACGATTCTTAGACGACATAGCTATGTCCGTCTGTCTGTTGAAAACACGATAATCCGAAGTGTAAGGGATCGTATGAGAAGCTCGGCCAACAAATGGAATCCATAATTAAGCCAAATATCCATGGCGCTAAGGTAATTCTCTGTATTTGGTGGGAGCCAAACAATCTCTGGGAACCTGTACCAAATGCATTTGATTCGTTTGAAGCTAGCATTGGACGAAAAAACGTCCAGAATATGCGGCCAGACATGAAAGCGTAATATTCCATAATGTTAACGTTCGGCCACATGTTGCAATGCCTGTTAAAATGTATTTAAAACTAGCTGAACCCGGTCCGCGTTGTTGGCCCTTAGAAAACATCTGTTTTATATTGCATCTCGATCTCGATTTTAATATACAGTGTCGGACAAAGTCGGAGATCCAACCTTCAGTGTTAATACATGTGGTGGCAGTCCGGCTGGTTCCAATGAATTCAAAAATTCAGTAGGATAATCGACGGCTTGTTCTTCGTTCATTACTGTGTCAATCGATTTGTATTTTAGGCAGATTCAATTGTATTTGCTCATTTAGCTGGTTAACATCATAATTTGTTGCTGCCAAAATTGCATATTCATCCAGCCAATCCGATTTTTTGTAGTTTGTTGTAAGACTTGGGAATACCTTGTCGACAACAGCTTGAATATTCATTTGCATTTGACAAAAGTTCGGGAACGAAATCTCATTTGTGGCGGGATCAATTGGAATTTTTTCATTTCCGATGTCCAACAATTGTTTTGAGAATGTTTCGGCAGAAGGGTATTGCAGCAAATACACACGAATGTTCGTTGATAGCGTTCGGCTTCTGTAGCTTCATTCCCTGTGTAATAAATTTAATGGAACTTCGCATCATCATTGGGAAGCCATAATCAATGATCCAATTCTGTGGTACATTTGGCCTTGAACTTTAAAGGTGGGCATGAAGCCGATGTCATTTGAAAGCATGAGATGCACTTTTGGATATTTTGAAGGAAGTGCTTGTTTGGACAAATTTTTTTGGAAAATTTTTTTTTTCCAAATATTTTTCTTACAACAATCACTGACCTTGTAATACTGTATATAGGAAACGAAATGAACTATCTATAAGAATTGAAGAAAAGGTCGATCAACAATGGAGGAACCGAAGAACAAAAGGTACATTTTCGTATTTTTTTACAAATTGATTTTTTGGTATTTTTGTAATGTTTGGGTTGATATCTTCTAGAAAATATCAATTTCATAAAATTTTTAAATTTTCAAAAAAGTGCCTTTTGTTCTACGGCTCCTTAGTTATATAATAATCTTTTCTTTTTTTCTATAGTTTAAAAAATTGATTTTGCCACGCAATTCACAGACCGAAAATCAAAAATTTCATCAAAATTGGTCCTGCTGTTTTTTATATGTATACACGGCATTAGCGATATAATGTAAAAATTTGATTTTGCCACGCCCCTCTGCCCACAGACCGAAAATAATAATATTTTTTTTTATACTTTTTGATTTTGCCACGCTAGGCTATTCTGAAGATTCCTTGAAAATTATATCGAAATAAGTTTTGTATATACAAAATTCATGTCACCAAATTTTATTACGATCGGTCCATAATTAATCATAGCTCCCATATAGACCCGCTTCCGAAAATCACTTTAATGTGCATAAATCGCTTAAAAATGTTGGTATACACACAAAATTCAACATAGTTAACGTTCATGTAGACATAAATCACACGACCCAATTTCATAGTGATCAGTCCATAATTGATCATAGCTCCCATATAAGGCGCACTTCCGAAAATCACTCAAAAATATAAATTATTGAAATTTAAAAACAAAATGTTTTTGCTCTTTTACTTAGTGTAGGGTATTATATGGTCTGGCTTGACCGACCATACTTTCTTACTTGTTATATATATAGATGAAGTGGTTAGGAAGTTTTGTCTAACCTGCTTTCTAGTACAGACAGTGTCCCATCTAAATACTAGTTGTTTCGATCGATTAAGAACACTCTCTCTGGGATACGCTTCACTTTGGAACATAGTATCCGATATTGGTTAGATTCGTTCTTGGTCTCAGAAGATAAGCAGTTCTTTTTGCTCGAAATTCATATGGTGCCAGAAAGATGGGAAAAGAACATAGCTAACAATGGCCAATAGTTTGAATAAATTTATATTGTACAAATTTTTCAAAATAAAAGCTACAAATTTAAATAAGTCCCGCATTTTTAAATCATACAGCCAATTAGAAAATTCTGAAATACGATTGGAAATGGTGTAGTTAATGTGTTGACTGGATATAAAGAGTTAAAGAATCATTTTGGTTGAATTGGCACATCTACAAATAAGTAAAATTACGTCTAACTTACAAAAGAAAATATATATGAATTTTGGCTTCCCACATTCTAATTCCTAATAATAGTAAGTTAAGTAGATGATATTGACAATAGACCTTGACAACAAGATTGTTGATGACGCACTTGGTTGGCAGGGTAGAAAATACATTCCAATTCGTTTTTGTACACTTTGGTTTCAATCGTTGAAATTATTAGGTTGTATCTCTTTTTACCCATACTTACCAAGCTGTTTGGGAGCTTGGCAAAACAAAATTTGCAGGTCCCTCATAATTCTGTGTACCTAACCATTTTTGGTGGCATAACAACGATTTTAATTTGATATCTCGCTAAGCTAAACGCGGAATTAAAATTCCCTTATCTAACAACTCTTCAATTCTCTTTTAACATGATTCCAATATCTCTCCAGTGCACTATAGGTAATTTCACCCATTTTTGTGGCCAAAACTATAAGCAATCACTGAACAGGGATGAAAATTTGTATATCGGGGTTTCCAAGGTTGCTGATTTCGAATCTGAGGTAAAATTTTTGAAATTCAAAATGGCGGATCCAATATGGCGGCGTAAATTTTAAAATGTCTTCTGATTTACATGAAAATCGGTATACGGGGTTTTTCAAGGTTGCTGATTTCGAATTTGAGGTAGAATTTTTTAAAATTCAAAATGGCGGATCCAATATGGCGGCCTAAATTTTAAAATTTCTTCTGAATTGCGTGGGTAAAAATGTGAACTGTGTAAAATGCAAACTGTTTTATTTCCAAAACATACAAAAAAGATTTTTTTCTTAATCTGCTCATCCAACCAAAATTCAGCAAGTTAGATATTTTGCAAGCGGTGGCTGCCTAAGAAAAATGATATTTCTCAAGAAGTGCAAAAAAGTGCAACATGAAATTGATAGATTAAACTCAAAATACTTTCGGCCAATTTTTTGAAAGCTTATCCAAAGTTAATTTTTAAGAAAAAATTTTAAAATTAAAGGTTATGTCAGAAGAAAAATGGTTTAAATTACCTATAGTGCAGTGGCCTTAGCTCCAAGCAGTTTGGAGGATTTGCCTCTCTGGCTACAAATAACACATTATTGTTCTTGTACCACTCAAGAACTTGCTTACCATAGTGACAGGATTCCAAATCAGGCCAAAAATAAGTGGACACATTAAGAAGTCTTATGAATGGCAGCATCCTCTTTTGTAAATATTCCTTGATGTAAATTTCGGTATTTATAGAGACCTTTGTAACAAATGTTTGAGTTCTTTTGCCGCAACTGAATCTTGCTTACCACACTAAGAACTTTTTGGGAACATTTTCTGCTTTTGGGCCTTAAACCCGAACTAGCTGCGAACTATTTTCCAGAACATACCTTTCGTCATCCATTATGCAACAGGTATATTTTTATACCCTACACCACCATAGTGGGGAGGGTATTATGCGTTTGTGCAGATGTTTGTAACGCCCAAAAATATTGGTCTAACACCCACCTTAAAGTATACCGATCGACTTAGAATCACTTTCGATTGAACGATGTCCGTCCGTCCGTCTGGTTGGCTGGCTGGCTGGCTGGCTGGCTGGCTGGCTGGCTGGCTGGCTGGCTGGCTGTCCATGTAAACCTTGTGCGCAGAGTAGAGTAACTTCGGGTATTGTGGACTATGCGTCTAATGTGGACCAGTGTCTTTTTTCAGAAACTATTGAAGGTATGATAAAACTGATTTGTCGTACATTTTACAATTTGTTTGAAACGACAATTGCACATCTGCTTTCATGAGTAATTGATATATTGGCTTTTTATTCTTGTATTGAAATTAATGCGCGTGCTCAACATTTTTTTCGGCTCAAGTAAGAAACAAAATTTGGTACAGTTACTTGGCAGAATTTAATGTTTGGTTGTTTTATATAGTTAAAGTGGACACGTAGTTTTGCATATATTTGGTAAGAATTTAAGCACATTTAGATTATTAGGTAAAAATAATTGTTTACCACTGTAGCCCAAGTTCGTGTAATGTGGACCACTTAAATTACTTGATTATGTACTACTGGTCCACATTACCCGACAATAACTATGTACTTTGTATGCCATCTATCTAAGCCAAGAACGCGACTTTTTAGTTTGTATTAATAATAATATATCAAAATTAAATTTTTTAATCATTCATGATCAGCTGATTCATGAATTTTATGTATCAAATACTAGTCCACATTACCCTCATATAGTGGTCCATATTACCCTCCAATTTTTTTAATGCTGGTTTTTGGGTTCCTTTCAATATTTTCACATAAATTTTTTATCCTTTGACGTAAAAAATTTTCAACTGCAAAAACAATTAGAGAATACATTAGCTAATTTATTGCTTCACAACTTTTTTAATATCCATATATATTGTGGCCAAAATTTAGAAAAAACAAAACGGTAGTCCACATTACCCGAAGTTACTCTACAGGTCGCAATTTTGAAGATATTTCGATCAAATTTGGTACATATTACTTTTTCGGCCCAAGGACCAAGCCTATTGAAACTGGCTGAAATCGGTCCATTATTTCACCTAGCCCCCATACAAAGTCCCCTCGAAATTGGACTTTATCGGTCATAAATGTTTAATTTATCTATGTATCTACACAAATTTCGCTCCAAATAAGTGTTATATATACAAAACTCATGTCACCAAATTTTGTTACGATCGGTCCATAATTAGTCATAGCTCCCATATAGACCCGCTTCCGAAAATCACTTTAACGTGGTTAAATCGCTTAAAAATGTTGGTATACACACAAAATTCAACATAGTTAAATTTAATATAGACATAAATCACTCGACCTAATATCAAGGTGATCGGTCCATAATTGGTCATAGCTCCCATATAAGGCCCACTTCCGAAAATCACTCATGAATATAAATTATTGATATTTTAAAAGAAA
Organism: Calliphora vicina; assembly: GCF_958450345.1. Lineage (NCBI taxonomy): Eukaryota > Metazoa > Arthropoda > Insecta > Diptera > Calliphoridae > Calliphora > Calliphora vicina. The sequence continues at coordinate 78,756,832 of NC_088784.1, forward strand.
AATATTTTTACTCATTTACTTGGTGTAGGGTATTATATGGTCGGGCTTGACCGACTATACTTACTTACTTGTTTATTATAAAATTTTACTTCAATTTCCGTGCTCTGTCTTTGGCCTCGAAATTTTTAGCAGAGTTCATGTCAGGAACTTTTTAAGCCTTGTATGTTTTTAAACTTGAATTGGCTTTAACTTTTCGTACCAAGTAGTCCGAGTACTGAGCTAACCAGACTGCTTTCCTACAGGAAGTGTTGTGAGCTCTTTTGAATATGGTTCCTTTTTATTTGCTTTTGAAACATCATTTGGACCATTCCTTCCACCTGAACCAGGTTTTCTATCAACGGATGAGTTCTCCCGATACTGTTTAATAACATTGGAATCAGTTTGACGGCAGACCTTGGATTGTTTGGCCAACTTTTTGTAGGACCAAGTTGGGATTTGTTAAAAAATATTTAATAATTTTACTTTTGTATCGTCACTCATTTTAATCAGATTAACAACAAATCAACATAATTGACATGAAACATAATAACTGACATGCTTTACAAAGGTAACTTGATCAAAAAAATAAAATAATTCTTTAATGAACAACGTGTGTTAAGGTTTTTTCGATCTCAGTCCCTAATTTGTTCTGTAGACAATAAAATAGCTATGGTTTATGACAGTTTATGTTATGGTTGAATTTGTTAACTATTTTCATTAAATTAGCTGTCCAATTCATTTGAAAATCATTAATACTTCTAGAAAATTTACCAGACAAGAATAACGCAATATTAACTTTTTAAAGACAACTTATGCCCTTAAACAGTGGTCGGCAAAAAGGGATCATGAAATTTTTATTATAATAACCTATTAAGCACATTCTTTCTCTATTGCAATCTGACCAGCTATTTATTGAGATTATTGTTTCTTACAAGATAATTATCTTGAACTTCGTTGACATTCGTATTGCAGTTAAATAAACTATCATGATCGACCCCTGGTGAATATGAGTGGCGACCACTACTTTAGGAGTTATTGCAGCATGTTTTAGCAATTTTTGTTGGTTTTTTCCTTCAATAAAAAATCGAAAAATGTTTAATTCCGGCTACATTTTAAGACACCTGTTTTTTTATTAAGCATTTATTTGCAGTCTTATAGTCTTAACTAGACTGTTAGCAAGTAAGTATTAGCACTAGCTAAAAAGACATTCCATTGAATTGCATTGCATCATATGGATTTCAATGAACTAATTGCTCTAGATTTTTGCACATTATAACTTTTATTGTTTCACAGACCTCTACAAGCAACATTAAAAAACATTTAACAAAAAACCTCATTAACTATTATTGGTATTTCTTTTATATAATTCTTATTGGCTCTATTTGTTTCTCGCGCTTTTTTTTCTGCTTAAGAGTTTTGTTAAAATTTTATTTCTATTTAAGTAACATAATTAACATACAAATTGTATCACAAAAAAAGAAATAAGAAAAAAGAAACACTATTTATTAGCATTTAACATTTGTTCACACCGGGGCAACTGTAGATTAATTCACATAATTTTTAATCTAAAAAAATGTTATGCCTTTTAAATACTTTCACTTTAAATTATTTATTTTATTCGATTTGATTTGAGTTTATTTTTCTCTTTAACCATTTAAGCCTCAACTTTAGATGAATTTAATTTTTTTGTTTAGGTTTCTTTTTTTCGCCCAAATTTTAATTGAAGTAAAAGGTAAGAAAATCATTTATAAATGCTTTTTATTACATTATAACTATTTCTGCATATTCATTAATTATTTCTGTTTTTTTTCTTTTTGTTCATTTATATGTGTGTCTATTTATCTATCTATCTATATCTTTTGGCCGAGTTAAAGTAAATTTTTCATAGCACTTGTTAGTATTTTTCTTCTGGCTGTCTATCATTGATACGATATTTTTTTCTCCGTTTGCTTTACGAAAAAAAAATAATTGATTTTTTTAATTTACGTGTTTTTTTGTTGGTTAGATTTTTTTTGTTACTATAAGGCTTTAATTATATATTCATAGAGGCAGGTAATAAAATTATGATCAGTCATTAAATATTATAGGGTACTCTATATGAATTATATGTGAATATAGCGTTTAAGTTATTTGAGTATATAAAGAAACTTATAATAGTTTGCTCAATATGTTGGAAACATTTTCAATATTTTTTTTTTTGGAAAATATCCAATCCCTAATTGTATAAACTAAGTTCTGTGGTCTTCAAAAATGTACCATAATCTTTTTAATTTCATTATAAAAATAAGTTTCTACTGTGTTCCTTTAAGGCATTCAGATTGATTTATCTGTATAGGATGCTCCATAGGGTCTAACAATAGGGACATATTGTTGAAGCTACATCTGCCAAAGTGGGTGTCATTTATTCAGTTTTTTTTTTTTGCCAAATCACCATGGACTTTCAACAACTCGCAACGCGATGAAGACCATTTCTGAGATCTAAGAGTGTCCAATTCATACCGAAAAAGTCACTGTCTGAAGTGGATTTTTGGCTGGCGGTACATAGTTCTTTGGGAACGATGTTGTCCAGGCTATCACCATCAACTGCGAGTAGATGATTTCCAACTTCTTTTGGCCTGAACTGTATGATATGGACACAAGCGACATGTGTTTTCATCAGGACAGTGTTTAGTGCCACACCACATCTCATGCAACTTTGGACATTCTGCACGATCGATTTGAGGTCATGGTCATCATAAGTGGAGGTGATGTGAACTGGCCACCGAGATCGTGCAGTTAAACCATTTCTTGTGGGGTTTTCTTAAGTCGCAGGCCTATACATAGGTTGAATTCAAACTGATTTAAGCACCAGTCATGGGAAATTTTACATTTCGTATGCATGCCAAGCGAAGCCGTGACGGACATTTGATCAATATCAATTCCATAGATAATAACATCGATAGGCCTTTCAAATGTATAAAAATTACAATATTTTACAAGTTTAGATTTATTTTGTAACTTCGGAAAAAATATTTAAAAAAATCTTGGACGTCAAACTTTTGAAATATTTAAAACGAAACATATAAAAATGTACATTAAATTAGGACAAAAAAATTAAAAGTAAAGTGTTTTAGTCCTCTTTTAATAATTATTTTCATTTGTCTCCCTCACGACACTCCAACAGTGTCTCCTAGCATATTCTGATCCCAAAATCCTTGATAATTCCTCTGGAAAAACTTCAAATCTTGATGGAAACGCTTTCAATGTTCGTCACTCATGTGTCCGAGGTTTTCCGGGAAAAAATCCACATGAGAATGTAAAAAGTGAATTTTGAGGGACATATTCCCACCCATCAGTTCAAAATTATATAGTAAATTCGCAACAATATCTCTGTAATTTTGACTTTTCATATTCCCCAAAAATTCTTGAACAACAAGTTTAAAAGAACTCCATGCTGCTTTTTCAACATCGGTTAATAGACACTCAAATTTGGTATCACCCAAAATTTTTCTTATTTGAGGACCCACAAATATCCCTTCTTTTATTTTGGCCTCGGGAACACGCTGCATAAATATTGAAATGCTGGTTTTGTCTCATCTAAAGCTTTAACAAAAATTTTCATTAAACCTAATTTAATGTGGAGTGGCGGCAAAACTATTTTTTGTGGGTCAACCAAACTGACATTTTTAATATTAATTTTACCTGGAATATATTCACTACAATTTGTGCAAATCAAATGAGGGACCCACTTTGACACGCGGAATCCAAAATAATGTAAATATGCGTTTTGCAGTGTTTGTGTTATAGGAAAACCTCGATTTAACTGAATAATTTTTCCTCAAATAAAACAAAAATGGTCTGGGTTTATTTTAAACTTTCTAGAAGACATTTTAAAATAGTTTTTACTTTAGAGTTTTGTATTTAATAGTGATTTATTAACGTTTATCTACAAAAAAGATGTACTTTTAAACAGTATTTATTTTTTCCCGTTAATTTTTTTTGGAATTTGTCAAAAAAATACAACTTTGAAAGTATCTAGTAGCTTCGTCAGAGTGTTGAGTACCCAAAAACGATGTAAATACCTAATTACTACAATTTGGTACACTACAGTATGCATTAGTAGTACTCAGAGAAGGTGAAAGATAAAAACCCATATATCTCAAAATTTTGACGTATAGGTTGGAAACAAAAAATGGTCAATTAGCTAGCGTCCCTAGCTCTTCTCAAAAATATAAGTTTCATTCCATGAGCAAACAAAAATGTTTGATTTGTAAACTAGTGTTATCGATGATATCTCACACACACTTTGTTATATTTAAATTTAATGATAGCAAGCGCTTCGTATGGAAAATAACTTCATCATCCTCTGGTTAGGTTATCAGGAGGCGTATATTAGAAGCAGGAAAGAACAGTTCACTTGGGTCCATACAGTACTTACCTTTGTGTTATCTAAAAATAGAGAAATCAAGTGGGCCAGATAGAGATGAAAAGAGAAGACGAAAGTAAGATAGACTAAAGTTGTATAAGAAATACAGAGGAAGAGGTCAGATGAGGAGAAAGACGGAGATTAGTAGACTCCACTCATTTGACCGATACTAGGTCACCGCGAGGAGATTTCCGTGTTTGGCGTGAGTAGCCAATTGATATTCTTTGGAAAGGCATTAATACATTCTAACTCCATGTCCTAGAGTTCAGAAATATTGAAAGAACGATGTCCTAGAAACCTGATGCGTAGATATCCTCATGCCGGGCAGTGGCAAGAAGATGAAAAATATTCTCCTCTCCATTCTGACAGCCTCTACATAAGTTATTGTGGGGCAGGCCAAACCTCCTTGCATGGTAAACTTTAGAACTCTTTGAGATATGTTGCTATTATTTGGATAAATGTAAAAGTTGTTCATTTGTTCAGAGGAAACACTCTACATAAGGTAGTAAGAGTTATTGAGAGATTATATATAGACCCAGCTAAAGCATCCCTAATGCCAAACTACTAAAAGTTGGAGACATGAAATTTGAAATGCATATGGAAGCCATTGGCATCTCACATGGTTCAGTGGTTTCAATTTTGAATGATCACTTGCTCACAATCGACCACAAACGCAATCGTGTGACAACTTCGCTGGAGTTGTTGGCGTTGTAAAACAATACGGGCGAGTTTTTTCACAGTTTCCTAACCGTTGGCGAAACGTGGATTCACCACAACACACCAGAGACCAAATAGCTGTCAAAACAGTGAGCATTTGTCGAGGTCATCAAAATATAAATACTTTGTAAGATCACTTAATCGTTTTAGTCGAATCACTTTCCGCCGAGATATTTCTTCAGGTTTGGAAACAAGCAAGAGGGAGCATTTCGTAGCTTAATTCATGGATTTTTGCCATAGAAACTACACATGTGTGTATCCTATTGTACACCCAATAGTGAACAAACGTCTCAGCCATTTTGCGGAAAGCTTTCTCATACCCAAGTGATCATTCAAAATTGAAACCAGTGAGCAATGTGAGATGCCTATGGCTTCCAAAATCTTTCGCTCTTTCAACCTCTAATTGGCCAACATCATATCTTGATTTATTTCTATTTTTAGATGTAGAGAGTCTCTACAATTGAAATCTCTACTAGAGACCTCAATTGGGCATCCAGAACGTGCTTGTCCGGCTACAAAGAAATTCAGTAAACGAATTTTTTACCATTTAAATAGCTGGTGCATGAAATTTAAAATTCACTTATTTTCAATTTATCCTCAAGTCTATAGGTAGTCTGCTATCAATAGCTATCAAACACAAACCAAATGACGCGGCTAGTTAACATTTGGACATGTGTCAACTGACAGATCTCTGTTAATCAATGTTTTTAAACAAAAATACCAGTGTTTTCCGAGATTAGGCAGAAGTATTGTAAAGTGGTACTTTTTTAAATTTTATTGTAATAAGGACTGAGATCGAAAAAACATTAACACGCGTTATTTATTATAACTTTTTACACAAGTATTTTTTGATTTTTTTTTTCTTTGATCAAGTTACCTTATCTTTAATGTCAATTATGTTCATTTGTTGTTAATCGGATTAAAATGAGCGATGAGAAAAAACAGCGTACTAAAATTATTAAATATTTTCAATAAAACCCAACTTGGTCCTACAAAAATTTGGCCAAACAATCAAACTGATTCCAATATTATTAAACAGTATCGGGAGAACATGTCCGTTGATAGAAAAACTTGTTCATGTACCCTTGATGTTTTTCAAGCCAATAAATTGAAAGCATTTTCAAAAGAGCTCCCAAAACATCTGGTAGGAAAGCAGTCCGGTTAGCTCAGTACTCGGGATATTTGGTAGGAAAAGTTAAAGCCAATGCAGGTTTAAAAACATACAAGACTCAAATAGTTCATGACAGGAACTCTGCTAAAACTTTAGAGACCAAAGACAGATTACGGAAATTGAAGTCAAATTTAATACAAACAAGTTAGAACAGTATATTCGGCTTTGCCGAATCTTAAATACCTTCCACCTGCATACATATTTTTTACGCTGATATATATGGGAGCTATAACCAATTATAGGCCGATCATCATAGAATTAGATATAGCGATTTTGGTATATATGGGGATTAGTTATGACGAATTTCAACTTAATAGCGATATTTATAAGATATTTATGGTAATTTAAGTGATTTTCGGAAGTGAACTTTATATGGGGGCTATGGTCATATATGGGCCGATCCACAAAAAATTTAGTGTTGTGATTTCTTTTAGCACGAAACTTATTTTTGCTGAATTTTGTATGGATACTGCAATTCTGAAAGCATTTATAGACCTTTGAACCATATTTCGGGAAGAAATTTGTATGGGGGCTAGGAGAAATCATGAAACAATTCTTATAATTTTCACCAGGGTCAGTCCCTTTATTATAAAAATAACGTGTGTAAAGTTTTATGGTATTATCTGCAATATATTTACACAAATAACCAAAAATATGTGAAAATTGTGAATTTTTTTTTGGTTGTCTCACATTATGGTTCATAGCTCCGGTTCTATTGAAACGATTTTGCTGATTTTCAATACCAAACTGCTTAGGACAACAAAAAACATATTTTTGCAAGTCTACCAATTTTGTTTGCGTATTTCGGACGTGAGCGGGTTTTACACACACAGACGGACAGACAGACGGACATGGCTCAACAGAATTAGAATTTCATAAGGATCAATAATATATATACTTTGTTGGGTCTCAGATGAATACTTCTCAATGTTACACACGGAATGACAAACTTATATATACCCTCATTCACCACTTGTGGTGTTGGAGGGTATAAAAATATACCTGCTACATAATGGATGAGGAAAAGTAAGTAAAGCTACGTATACACGGTTGTCATATTCTTACAATATTGTCAGAAAATGTTCAATAAATGGTTAACACCCATATGTTTCAACATAAGTTCTCATGGTTGTGTTAACCATTTTATGAGCATGTTCTGACAATATTGTAAGAATATGACAACCGTATATACGTAGCTTAATGAATATTTTTCGCAGCTTCCGGGACAATATTTTTCATGTTGCTGATGATCGAGGGAATGTTGAATGTTGAAGAAAAGTTTAGGACCCAAAATTAGAAAATTTTCTCAAAAAGTTCATGGCATGGCAATATATACACTTGCGGCTAAAGAAGTCAAACATTTGTTACAAAGGGCTCTATAAATACCGAAATTTACATCAAGGAGTATTTACAAAAGAAGATGCTGCCATTCAAAAGACTTCTTAATGTGTGCACTTTTTTTTGGCCTGAATTGGCATCCTGTCACTATGGTAAGCAAGCTATTGAGTGGTACAAGAACAAAAATGTGGTGTTTGTTCCAAGAGATGCAATTCCTCCAAACTGCCAGGAGCAAAGACCACATATATGTATTTTATGATAATTTCGATCTCACTCCAAGGGGTAGACATCAGGGTATTTACAATACTTCCCTAGCCTCCAAATTAAACCAGCCAAATTCCCGGTTGAAGGAGTAGATTCGTCTAAGATTCAACCTCGATAGCTCGTCTAAGCATGATAGGAATGGAAATCCGAGGATGCGTTCCCACAGGTTTGTAAGAGCCGGACATTGGCAGAAAAGGTGATACACAGTCTCTTCCTCATTATGACAGCTTCTACAGTAATCATTGTACCGTAGGAATAATCTTCTAGCATGTGTCCCGATTAAACAGTGTCCTGTAATAAAGGAGACAATTAGCCTTATTTGCTCACAACGGTATTCTACAAGTAGATTCGTCCTGTTGGCATCATATGCGGGCCAAGTCGACCTCGCTGTAGCACAGTAAGGTTCATTAGTCCACTTGATTTGTGCAGTCTCATAGAGTTTCTGCTGAACAGCCAAGGGAAATACCAGAAAAGGGGTCTATCGCCTCCTCACTCATCATCGCACCTTTCTTGGTCAGATCATCTGCTATACAATTACCCTGATTTCCATCGTGTCCAGGGACTCATATAAGCGTTATCCTAGAATGTCTCGCTATCTCATTTAGGGATACCCGGCATTCCTCGGTTAACCTAGATGTCGTAAAGACACCTGGTATTCCGTTAACGGCAGCCTTGCTGTCAGTAAATATACATATATCACCAGATATTCGATAATACCTCAGCCAGTTGGATGCGCATTTAATGGCAGTAATTTCCGCCTGAAGAGCAGTACAGAATTTAGGTAGCCTAAAGTAGGATTTTATCCCAAAGTTTTCAATATAGAAACCTCACAAGACTTTGTCAGTTCATAAAACTACTTATTTACTATGCAATTGTTGTATTAACTTGAAATTTGGGTTTTTTGAATTATGACATTGTTGCAGCATGAAATTTTCTTTCTTTTTATTTCATAAATAACTGCTTCTAAATGTTTTAGATTCCACAATTCTCATTACATTTCATACAAATTACTCAAACAGCTAGACAGTAGGGTGTCAAGTAATCGAATATCACACGAATGAATTAAGAAAAAACAAACTTGATTTCCGAGTTAAGCCTTTAAGTAATTGACCCAATTATGCAATTTTTTTCTTCTCTCTCAGAAGAAAAAAAAACCTACAACTTTATTCATGTAGTAGTAAATTTTCTATCCATATGATGAAATGTATTCCACTTGACTTATGTATATGTGTTATAATAATTTTATATTTGCCAGCTTTCAGCAAAATAAATTTATTTCTATATATTTTATATTATTATTTTGTTTGACTACCACATACAGTTTTTCTGGTTCAATTGACTAATTGCTTGTTTTAACTAGTGAGGAAATTTATACTCAAACATATTACTTACTAACTTGTTAACTTTAAACCAAATGACTAGAATAAACTGTAACAAACTGCAAGTGTAACACAGCACAGATTATTTTTAATATTATACAATCCTACAGCAGTTCAATATATTGAGTAACCTAAAGTTATTCATATTTAGTTGCTGGGCTGAACTCGTTAGTTTCTTTGCAATCATTAAGTGATTTATCAATTACTCTCACTTTTTTTCTGACAGCACGCATTTCATGCATTAAAATAGTACATATTGGTTTATGTTGCAAGAAGTAAAAAAGAAACTCATTTAAATACAATTTTCCTTTACGATGAAAATGAAATTATAGAAAAAATTTGTACAGGTATCAAGTAATTTGTGTACTGCTGTTTCTGAGAAAAGTCATTACGAAGTGTATGGCTACAGTGTAAAGAAAAAAACTAAGGTGTGCTGCAATATGCTTTATTGCATGTGCAACATTCTAATTAAAAGTATTACAAAATTTTTTATAGATTTCCCTGGCTGCTACTCTAGTTTTTAATATGTTGTCAGTGACATAAATATAACAAATATGAAAATATATTTCCAAATACTTGTTATTAAGTTTTTTTTCTAATTTGCTACTGTGTTAATTGCTGTTATGTGTAAATTACATGGCAATTAGAAATAGTACTTCCAAACAGTTAAAAAATCTGGTTTGTAACATAATCTGATGTACTAAACTACGGCATTTTGTCATGTTGAACTAGGTGACCGTTGACCTTATGGCTAGCAACTTTACACTTAATGCTATCATGAGACTCTATACTACTGGCGAATGGGACCGCGAGACTTTGATCAACAACGTGGCCCTTATTTTGAAATTTTTGGATTTTCCATGCTTCCAAGTTCTAAAATTGTTTTCCTTGAACTAAAAACTAGATGCCGAAAACTAAACAAAATCGGATATATTAGTAAAAGTTTGGAATTTTCAATAAAAATTATAAATAAAGGAAAAAATCAATTAAAAATTGTTTTTATATACAAAACAAAAAACATCGAACACATCGAAATGACGATAAGCAGTAAAATTAGGGGTTCTGTTTTAGTCGCAGAGATGCGTATCAATCTTGAAGCTATTCGAAATACCGGCAATAGAGGAAACATGCGACTTATTGACATTATAAAACGAATTGGACTTATTTTGTACGGATTAGAGGTGTATAGTTGAACAACAACTTTTTGGGCTGCAGCTTTAGGAACTTCATTAACCTTAAGTTGTTACTTATATTTTATAAGATTATTAAAACTTCCTCATCTTCTTTTCTGGTATCAAGGTTTGCTTTTTCACATATTTCACAATTTTTCATACAATATTTATGCAGAGGTCATTTGTAGTACGGGTAACTAGACTATGGAATTCAGTATTACCATACGACAAACGAAATTTTTGTTATTATATGACACGATTTAAAAAACAATTTTTATTATTAGCGAGACTTTAAAATTTTTTTTTTTAATTTTTCGAATGTGTTACGTTATTTTGGTTACCACTTTTTCTATATCCATATAAATATAGATGATATACAGCCTATATTCGTGATAGGGATAAATAAATTTTTGTTTAACTTAATTTTATTAATGTAAATTAAGTTAGATTGGTAATATAAGATCTATCAAACCTTATAGTAAAATCAATTGGCCTTTATTGGCTTAAGATTGAGCATGAATAAATAAAATAAAAATAAACTAAGGAATGTTCGCGATAGGAGTGGATCTCCTATAAAATCTGGTGATCAATCAAACGACGGAAAAGCATGAAATCTGATCTCATTTGAGCTCGAACTCCTAGTGTTAAACTAAACTTGCAGACACGTCACAACGAGTTCGATAGAGAAGTGAAACATAGTACTCGTCGGCATAAAAGGAGATGGCTGGATGAAATCAGCAAGTAAGCTCGAATTGCAGTAGATATACAGTGACGGACATTACAATAGAATCACTATCAATATTTCATTTAAAACTAGGAGCAATCATAAGGATTTTTGTGGGCCAGAAAATATAAAGAAGTGGCAAAATGTGTTGTGCACGCAGAGAAAAAATATAGTTGGGCATGGTTACTGTAACCATTTCAATATTGTTACAAGTTTTTTAACTATATTATAGTCACAGTAACCATTTACATGATTGTGGTAACCATAATATGGTTAACTTACGATTCACATGATTGTCTCAACCATATATATGGTTACAGTAAACATATATGTATATGTTTGTGACAACCATTTATATGATGAAGGACTTATCATATTATGGTGCTCTCGGCTTAAGGCTTATCATAATCTGAGAACAACATATTATGATAAAATTAATCATCATAAATATGGTTGCCACAAACATATATATGTTTACTGTAACCATATATATGGTTGAGACAATCATGTGAATCGTAAGTTAACCATATTATGGTTACCACAATCATATAAATGGTTACTGTGACTATAATATAGTTAAAAAACTTGTAACACTATATAAATGGTTACAGTAACCATGCCCAATTATATTTTTTCTCTGCGTGTGGATGGACGAAACGACCATTAATTTAATTAGTAGTGATGATAAGACATGGGTTAGACGTCCAAAAAAATGGCAAAAACCAAAAACGCTTAAACATGATTGGGGAAATATTATTATATGGGGATGCTTTTCTTGGTATTGCGTTGGTCCAATTTATTGGATTAAAGAAAATATCGATAAGCACTTGTATGTAAATATTTTGGAGAATGTTATAAAGCCACATGTAGAATGGAATATGCCCTTAAAATGGCTCATCCAGCAAGATAATGACCTAAAGCACACGTCAGGCCTTGCCAAAAAATGGTTTTTATATAACAAAATTCATGTTATGGAATGGCCGTCTCAATAACCAGACTTAAATCCTATGGAAAATAGTAAAAGACAATCTCGGACCTGAAAAATTGAAAAACAAGGAAGAACTTTGGCAGAAAATTCAGGAAATATGGTATGCAATTTCCCGATCTACATGCGAAAGTTTGTTAAATTCAATCCCCAAAAGATTTGATGCTGTTATTAGAAATAATTATATGCAACAAAATATTAAGAAAACTACGAATTCTTATGATGATTTTTTATTTTTAATCATTTTAAGACTGATTGATTCTATTTGAATGTCGCATATTTTATTTAGTCTTTTAGATTTGATATCGTTTTTAACATAAGAATGTGTTATTTTTTTATTTTATTTTTTTCTATTTATTGTTTACGTTATGAGCATTAATATATAATGAACAAATTTTAAATTTTGAAATCAAATTTTGTAGTTTTACCGCTTTAATCGAATTCATATGTAGTGATTCTATTGTATTGTCCGTCACTGTAGGTTTTCTAACGAATGATTATACGACATCGAAAATAACCCTAAGAGGTGCGAACGGTGAACTTGCCATGACAAAAGAGTAACAGGTTGAGATATGGACGGATCACTATAACCGAATGCTCTCGAGGAATGCCCGTCCTATACGAACGAAATGCGTATGTGAGTGGATGACACATGCATCGTTTCTACATGTCCCACCATGAAGGAGAACGCGAATTCAATTATCAGTCTCAAATGAAAAAAAAATCCGCATGTCTTTACGAAATCTCTGTGAGCTCTTGAAGTCCGAACCACAGAGGAGTACTGGAATAATACTGCAAATCATTCAAACATTCAGGGAGAGCAAAAATTTCGATCTGGCTGAGGACGTGATACAAAAAAAGGGCGATCTCACTGACCCCAATAACTGGCGCGGCATTACTCAGCTATAGGTAATTAAAAAGGTAATATCCGAGATAATTGCCAAAAGGATCTACGACAGGGTAACACCAACTCTAAGACAGGAACAAGATAGATTCGGACCCCATAAGTCCACCATTGACCTTCGTAGACTTCATAGACAGGAGAATACCCCTCAAACACATACGCCTTATGAAAAGATAAAATCTTGTAGGATAAAACATGGAACATTTCTGAGTGAAACCGTGAGACTAGAGATAGATGTTCGACAGGGATGGGACTTCTATTTAATATAGACCTGGATACGAGCCTTGGAAGAGCCCTAGATAACGACAGTAGGATATTGTGGGAATTGCAGGGTCGTCTAAACGATATTGATTATGCAGACAATATTTATGTACACTCAGATCTCGCGGTGAACTTACGAAGTGTAAAGCTGGCAGCGGAATCAGCAGGTTTGAAAATAAATGTCATGAAGACAAAAACTTTACGTATTAATGGCACCTCCCAACATTTATTTGCAATTGGTGCAAGCGAAATAGAAGATATCAGCCAATTCTGATATATTCGTACGGAGATCAGGACATCGATTATCGCTTGCAGAAGGCACGTCAAACATTTAGCCGCCTAAAACCTATTTGGAAATCACACTCTTTATGTCTGCGCACGAAAATACCAATCTTCAATTTCAATGTAAAATCTGCCCTTCTGTACGGCTGCGAAACTTGGAACATTGCCACTCGTGATATACGAAAAACGCAAGTATTGGTGAACCGCTGCACAGAGGGATTTTGGTGTCAAAAAGTCAAATTTTCAAACACTCAATTTTAAAAATCAAAAAAAAATTATTTTATTTTAAAAATTGAAGTAAAGTCCATGCAAGGGTGTTAAGCAAAAATTTACTTATATTTTCACGCAATTTAGTGGTTTATATATGTATAATTTTCATAATGATGATTTAAAAGAAAAAATAGTTTTCGAAAGTTTTCGGAACAGGATGAAAACTTAAAATTTTTTGTCGAATAATAAACGAAATATCAAAAAAGTTCTTATCTATGTATGGGTTTCGTGGGCGGTGGGCATGACCGATTTTATTGGAACTCGGCACGCGTTCTTCTTTTGTTTCCAAAAATATATGTACTAAATTTCTAGACTTTTACTTGTATAAGAAAAATTTTATGGGAAAAAATCCATTTGGATTGTATGGGCAGTGGGCGTTGGGCGTGGTCGATTTTGATAAATTTTTTTTTTTTCTTATTTTGATCCATATAATTCTCTGTGCCAAATTGCAGCGCTGTACGACCACTCATACAAATGTATGAAGCCATTCCTCTGTGCGCTGTCTTCGCAACATCCTACGTGTATTCAGGAGAACCATATCTAATCATAATTAAACGAAAATGGCAGACAGAGAAGTTAGAAGGCAGCCACTGGGATTATAGGCTGGAAACCGCAAAGGAACAGAAGTAGGCGCTTATACATGCAGTGCCAAGAATTGCGGAGAAGTAAAGGCGTTATAACGGACTAGAGAGACTTTCAAACATTTTATTGAGACCCTATGTTCCTTGTAGTAATGACGGGAACTTATACATATATGTTAATATACCACAGTCTGATTACTTACTTGGAGCCGTCATTTATAAACCAAGAGATTTCACATGAAGCTAAAAGCCTCAAGCTTTCATTGGTTAATCAATGATCATTAAAAATTTAGTCATCTGTATAAGACCGCTTTAAAACCAATTTGGACGTATGGAATTCTATTATGGGGAATGGCTAGCAGCAACAGAGAGCCCAATCTAAAATTCTTAAGAACATGACGGGAGCACCATGGTATATAAGGAACGAATACTTCCACATTTTTCTTCAATCTTTTGAAAAAAATATTTAAAAAAAAATAAAAAAATTTTAATATTTTTTTCCGAAATCAAAAACATTTCTGACTTTTTTTTCAAAATGGGACTTTTTTCTTAAAATAAATATTAGATATTTTCCTTGAAGACCTATTTGGTCGCTTAGTGGGATGCGAGTGGGATTTATATCAAAATAAATATTTTGTAACTCAAGACATAAAATTTTCGAAATTTTTTTTGCAAATTCTAAATTTTTTTCAAAATCGAAATTTTTTTCTAATATGGACCCTTTTTTAAATTTTTTTTGCTCAAAAGAAAGCTTAGGTCCATTACTTTATGATATTTTTGGTCGGGTAGTGGCATGTTTTAACACAGAAATTGTATGTCAAAACATTATTTTTGATATATATCCCACTCGCATCCCACTAAGCGACCCACCATCTTAAAGGAATAGCAAAAAAAAAATTAAAAAAGGGGCCATTTTAAAAAAAATCAAGAATTGTATATCTTGAGTTACAAAACATTTATTTTGATATTTATTCCATTCGCATCCCACTAAACGACCAAATAGGATTTATAGGAAAACAACCAAGCTTTCTTTTTAGCAAAAAAAATTTAAAAAAGGCCCATTTTAAAAAACATTTCGAATTTGCAAAAAAAGGCAATAATTGTATGTTTTGAGTTACAAAATATTTATTTTGATAGATATCCCACTCACATCTGACTAAGCGACAAAATAGGTCTTAATGGAAAAGACCTAAGCTTTCTTTTGAGCAAAAACTAATTTTTTAAAAAGAGCCCATATTGGAAACATTTTTGATCTTTCAAAAAATTTCAAAAATTTTATTTCTTGAGTTACAAAATATTTATTTTGATAGATATCCCACTCGCATTCCACTAAGGGACCAAAAATATCTTAAAGGAATGAACCTAAGATTTCTTTTGAGCAAAATTTTTAAAAAATGGGCCCATTTTGAAAAAAGTTAGATTTTCAACAAAAAAAAAAGTATGTCTTGAGTTACAAAATATATATTTTGATAAATATCCCACTCGCACCCACTAAGCGCCCAAATATGTAGGTCTTCAAGGAAAATATCTAAGCTTTATTTTAAAAAAGGGCCCATTTTGAAAAAGAAGTCAAACAAGTTTTTGATTTCGGAACAAAAATATTAAAATTTTTTATTTTTTTTCGAAAGATTGAAGGAAGAGCTATCTAAAGTATTTGGGACACATTTTGCTAAGAACAATAGGTAATAAGTTACATGGATAAGAAAAAACACCTGTTTGGCCAAAATGTAAAATTTTGACACCTATAACTGCGCAATTCGCGGGCATACCAGCATCGCGGGCATACCAGCATCGCTGGCACTCTATTTATTTGTACCTTTTTGCTTCGATCTGATTGTTTTCAAGCAAACAGCTAACCAACACCACCACTATATGTTTTAAAATATTTAACATGGTGTACGTCTACTTTTTTGAATAACTGTACCAACATTGTTGCTGTACTTAAAATTAAGACATTTTATTTTAGTGGCAATATGTGTTTTACTTTAATTAAACAAATGTTTGTTTAAAATTAATTTAATTTATTATTTAATAAAAATTTAACAAACAACAATTGTCATGTAGTGAAATGCTCTACTTAGTTGTGTCTTTAAATAAAAAAAAAATCAAGGCGATTGTAGTCTTGCCAAAAACAAAAAATAAAAATTATTTACAAAAAAAGCATAACAACAAAACTACAAAATTTAGTTGTTAGTGTTTTTTTAACTATTAAACATTATGTATGATTAGAGGGGCTTAATGTACGAATTTGTTTATTAAAAAATATAAAACATAATTTGAAAGTTGGCTCTTTCAATTTGTTTAAAAATGTTTTGTTTTTTTTTTTTTGGTATTTTGGAATGCATTAAATATGTATTTAATGAAGTGGTTTTTTGTTGGTTTATTATTGACATTTTTGGTTTTTGTTTTTTGGCTGGTTGGTTAACAATGTTAACACATTGTAATGTATGTGAATTTAAAATGCTAAAATAAAAGATCCAGAAAATAATGGCTGTTTTGAGTTTAATACTATTGTAGTAGATATTCAAAAGCAATTCAATAAACTAAAGCGTAATATATTATGAATTTTAAGAGTCTTTTTAATGAAAATTTATGAAGGACATTAAGTAATTAATCATTAATCTCTTGTTATAGTTTTAAATCGAAAATGGCCAAAGTAATAAAAAAAGTAACCACTTCCTTGACTGATGATAAAGAAATATTGAAAGTGTGATGGCAGTCATATAGTGCTAGCAATACCCTACAAATTGAATTAAAAATCTAAAAGTGCTTAACAACTGTTTTAATTTGAAATAATATTTGTATTATTTTGGGAAATACAATTTAAACTTTGTCCAATAATAAAACATCAAAAATTCAATTCATACTATCTCACACAAATCTGCAACACTATCTAACACCATCAGCAATTGTATCTGATACATCTGTATAGGGTACATATTTGTAAATTCCGAATCCCCAAAAGTAACAAATAACTACTGAGCCATAGGTGTTAAATAATTTGTCTTAATTCAAACTAGCTACAAATTCTTCACGAAATCAAAATAACTCAAATCTGCACACACTTCGTTTAGGTTTTTTTTTGGACTTCAATTAATTTGCTTCATTGCAAACGAATAAAAATATAATTAAATATTTAAAAAATGTTTTGAATTAAATTTTATTTCAGTCTTGTTGTTTATTTGTTTCAATTTTGGCTTTGGTTTTTAAACATGCCCAACTCAACTCAATACAACACAACATTACATTACATCAATTATTTGTACTTTAAACAAAAATTTTAAGATTTTCTAGCCAGTCACTGCTAGGAGAATTGAAATTTTTCGTTTTAGGCTAAAATATTTTGATCATGTTTACAAAAATGGAAAGTTAAGCCTATTTTGTGTTAATAAGAGTAGAAAATGCCAATAAGTTTTTGTGATTTTTTTTTTTTTGGTTTAACACAAACGAAATTGAAAATTAACAATTGATTAAAGTCGTTAAACAAAAAATAGGTTTACGCGCAACTGGGTGGAGTTGTGTGTTAATTTATGTGACATTTATAGCATGCGGAAAAGTATTGAAATTGACATTTTGTTTTGTTTTAAGAAAATTGAAATTTGTGTTTTATCATTAATGTTTTACATTTTACATGTAAGTTATTTGTATCAATATGTGAAAAAACAAGAGATTATGTGTTGAAATATTTATATTGAGACTAAAATAGAAAGAAAAAATGGTCTCTTGTTTTTATTTATTCAAACCTTAAGCCAAGGCATTGTATAATCCAAAAATATATTGTAATCGGTGTTTTTATAGAGGCGAATAACTTTAAATTGAAATAAATAAAAATAAACTGACTTTATTAATTAGATAATTGTATGTCATTAATGTTTATATATGATTTCGGACATGTGGCCACCGCTTCTAGAGCATACATGGCATAACTTGGAGGTCCAATTTACACGCATCCTTAAATAAGGATGCATTTCGGAGAGATTTTCCAAAAGTGTGTTTCATCGCTGAACACAATTTACAAATGAAGGGTGTTTGAAAATTGGGACTCCACGTTACGATATATGTATTAGAGTGACAGCCGATTTTTTTTTTTTTAGATTTCAAAGAGTGCCGGGTGGAATATTGTGACACTAGGCCTAAATGTTAAGTGCTGAAAATTTGAGCCAAATCAGTCAACGATTTCTGGACGCGCATCGAGGTCAAAGTTCAGATATATGCAAAATTATACTATTTATATGGAATAAATAGGTGAAACTCGTTAAATTTCTGCATTGTTATCTAGAAATGTATAGATTTATTTATATTAATGAATATTACATTAGAAAATTTTTTGGAAGTTAACCCTGCATCTCCTTTGTGTCAAAATGACCCAAAAACTGTATTATCGCCAAAATTCGGAAAAAATGCAAATTTTTCAGATATTTTAAAAATTTTGCTACTAAATAAATACCTTTGCAATTAAATGCAAAATAATCGAAATGTGTACGTAATTATCGTTGTAATAAGATATAAATGACAAAATTTGGTTCAAAAATGTTAAAGTTATTACAAATTCGCCAGACCATTAACGTGTTTCAGGCCACTTGAACAAAAAATTTAGGAAAAAATATTAACATATTTCGAGAAAAATTAAAATAAAAGCTAATTTTTATTTAAAATATATCCGTATTTACTTGTGTATGAGTTTTTGTCTTCGTAGGATACCGTTAACCTATTCGCAGGTATGGCCAAAAAAAATATTTTTTTAACGGCTGTTTCAAATCTCCATTTTCAAATTTTTAAAAATTTTGTTAAACAAATTTCAGAATTTTTTGATCATAACATTGGGATTTATTGAGATCAAAATATGGAATAAAAATATGAAAAAATTATGTCAATACCTCTTACAGTTTTTCCGTACCTGCGATTTAAATTTTGCGATTTTCAAGAAAAACAAATTTTTTGTCCATATTTGGGCGAATTAGCCCAATTTCCTTAATGTTATAAATTTTAAGTAAAACCTATTCATAATATTATAGCCCTTGTAATTTTAAATATGGTCTGAAAGTTTTACTAAAATCGGAAAACGATAACCTTAAATCGTGAAGGTCAAAGGTCAAATTTTTCAATATTTGGAATTTCTAAAGAAAATATAGCGAAATGTTATATATTTTTGGGCCGATTTTAATGAAACTTGAGCAAAATATACATTGGGGTCTAACATTTACAACAACAGTGCAAAAATGGATTTAATCCTTTAAGAGCACTTGGGGTCAAAATGGCTGTGTTTTTCGTGATTTTAAAAGTTGAGGGTAATTTGGACCCCAAGTGTTGCTAAGAGTTAATTTCCATTTTTGTGCTGTTATTTTAAATTCTGGACTTTATGCTATACTTTCCTCAAGTTTCATTAAAATCGGCCCAAAACTATATAACATTTCGCTATATTTTCTTTAGAAATTCCAAATATTGAAAAATTTTACCTTTGACCTTCACGATTTAAGGTTATCGTTTTCCGATTTTAGTAAAACTTTCAGACCATATTTAAAATTACAAGGGCTATAATATTATGAATAGGTTTTACTTAAAATTTATAACATTAAGGAAATTGGGCTAATTCGCCCAAATATGGACAAAAAATTTGTTTTTCTTGAAAATCGCAAAATTTAAATCGCAGGTACGGAAAAACTGTAAGAGGTATTGACATAATTTTTTCATATTTTTATTCCATATTTTGATCTCAATAAATCCCAATGTTATGATCAAAAAATTCTGAAATTTGTTTAACAAAATTTTTAAAAATTTGAAAATGGAGATTTGAAACAGCCGTTAAAAAAATATTTTTTTTGGCCATACCTGCGAATAGGTTAACGGTATCCTACGAAGACAAAAACTCATACACAAGTAAATACGGATATATTTTAAATAAAAATTAGCTTTTATTTTAATTTTTCTCGAAATATGTTAATATTTTTTCCTAAATTTTTTGTTCAAGTGGCCTGAAACACGTTAATGGTCTGGCGAATTTGTAATAACTTTAACATTTTTGAACCAAATTTTGTCATTTATATCTTATTACAACGATAATTACGTACACATTTCGATTATTTTGCATTTAATTGCAAAGGTATTTATTTAGTAGCAAAATTTTTAAAATATCTGAAAAATTTGCATTTTTTCCGAATTTTGGCGATAATACAGTTTTTGGGTCATTTGGGACACAAAGGAGATGCAGGGTTAACTTCCAAAAAAAAATTTCTAATGTAATATTCATTAATATAAATAAATCTATACATTTCTAGAAAACAATGCAGAAATTTAACGAGTTTCACCTCTTTATTCCATATAAATAGTATAATTTTGCATATATCTGAACTTTGACCTCGATGCGCGTCCAGAAATCGTTGACCGATTTGGCTCAAATTTTCAGCACTTAACTTTTAGGCCTAGTGTCACAATATTCCACCCGGCACTCTTCAAAATTTTAACAAAAACATTTTTCCATACAACTGATTGTCACTCTAATATGTATATTAGGGTGGCCCTTAATAAACAAAAGTTGGATTTTGGCCATTCTCACCCTCCAGTTTGGTGAACATTAGTAAAAAAATCAGCCTGAAAAAATTTTAGGTAAATCGGTTGGGGATAATGATGAAATTTAACAAAAATATAACATAATCTCTAGGGTTTATAATAACAGCACAAGAATGGAAATTAGCGTTTAATGGCACTTGGGGTTAAAATGACCCCAAACTTTTAAAATCATATTTTTTGATGGTTTTAGAAGTTTGGGGTCATTTTAAAACCAAGTGGTATATAGGGTTAATTTTAATTTTTATGCTGTTTTTGTAAATACTAGGCTTTGTGTTATAATTTTGTTAAATTTCATCAAAATCGGCCCTAAAATATACAACATTTCGAACATTTCGAAATCTTTCCAAGAGAAATTCCAAATATTGAATAATTTGACATTTGACCTTCACGATTTAAGGGTTAACGTTTTCCGATTTTAGTAAAAGTTTCAGAGTATATTTAGAATTATCTGGACTATAATATTATCAATAGGTTTTACTTAAAGTTTATAAGAGTAAGGAAATAGAGCTCATTGTCAAATGATTGGTTTTTCTCGAAAATTTCAAAATTTAAATCGCAGGTACGAAAAAACTGTAAGAGATATTTTCATAATTTTTTCACATTTTTATTCCCTATTATATTCTTAATAAATCCCAATGAGATGATCAAAAAATTCTGAAATTGTTTAACAAAATTTTTAAAAATTTGAAAATGGAGTTTTGAAACTGTCCTTAAAAAAATTTTATTTTTTTGTTCATACCTAAGAATAGGTTAATGATATCCTACGAAGACAAAATCTCATATATACGAGTAAATATGGACATATTTTAAGTAAAACTGAGCTTTTATTTTAATATTTCGCAAAATATGTTAATTTTGTTCCTACATTTCTTGTTCTAGTGGCCTGAGACACGTTAATGGCCTGGCGAATTTTTAATAACTTTAAAATTTTTTGACCAATTTCTGTTCTTTATGTCTCATTAGAACGACAATTTCGTACACATTTCGATTCTTTCAAATTAAATTGCAAAAGTAATTTTTTAATGGCAAAATTTTTACAAAAACTGAAAAAAATGCATTTTCCCCTTATAAATGCATTTCAAAACATCAGAGGGCTTGCGGCACGTCTTAACCCCAACCGATTTACCTAAAATTGTTTCAGGATGATTTTTTTACTAATGTTCACCAAACTGGGGGTGAGAATGGCCAAAATCCAACTTTCGTTTATTAAGGGCCACCCTAATGTATATACACAGTAAAAAACTATTTCTTAAACCGTTTCAATTCAAATATTAGTCACATATTGAACTGGTTTCAATTATTTCATAATTAAATCAAGTATTCATTTGCTCAAAAACAAAATTTCTTGATATTTTCTATTGAATTTTGAGTTTTGAATTTGATTATTTTGACAATTGAATATACAATTTTCGTTATTGGTTGAATTTCAAATACAAAAATTATTGAATAGATAATTTTCGTAATTGAAAACACATTTTTGTTATTTTTTGTGTTTCAATTACGAAAATTATCTATTCAATAATTTTTGTATTTGAAATTCAACCAATAACGAAAATTGTATATTCAATTGTCAAAATAATCAAATTCAAAACTCAAAACTCAATAAAAAATATTAAGAAATTTTGTTTTTGAGCAAAAGAATACTTGATTTAATTCATGATACAATAATTGTAGAAGGTAGAATTACTAGGGAGAGTTTTCAATATTTAGCCCTATAATGTCAAACTTTGATTTTGATTTTTTTCATAGTTTTTTATATTTTCTCTTGTTCGACGTTACAAGAATTGTATAATTGAGAATTTATTTTCTACTGGGTGTACCTTATATTGTTGTATCACGATTTAATTATGAAATAATTGAAACCAGTTCAATATGGGATAAATGTTGGAATTGAAATATAATTTTTTCTGTGTAGTCTTGTCGCGGCGGCCATATGGCCTAATGCATTAAATACATTGAAGATAGCAGACTTCCGACTGCAATATGTCAAAAATAAAATACACACGTTTATATGAAGACGATTCTTTTGACGACAGCAAAATAATCGTCTTCTTTTGCGGCTTTTGTCGCTTCAGCCGAATTAGGCTAATTTCTATTTTTGTAAACTGCAGAACAGAAATAGTGTTGCTAATATAATAAAAAATGTAAATCAAATTAGTGCTTAAAAAAAATATATTTTTTTTTTACTTAATTAAGAGATTTTTCTGATAACCATATTGAAATAAATTAATAACAGGTACATAAATTATTACCACATATATATATTTATACCCTTCACCTTCGTGAGAAGGGTATATATAAGTTTGTCATTCCGTTTGTAATTTCTACATTTTTCATTTCCGACCCTATAAAGTATATATATTCTGGATCCTTATAGATAGCGGAGTCGATTAAGCCATGTCCGTCTGTCTGTCTGTCTGTCTGTCTGTCCGTCTGTCTGTCTGTTGAAATCAGTTTTCTGAAGACCCCAGATATCTTCGGGATCCAAATCTTCAATAATTCTGTCAGACATGCTTTCGAGAATTTTGCTATTTAAAATCAGCAAAATCGGTCCACAAATGGCTGAGATATGAGGAAAAAACCAAGACAACCTCTATTTTTGACCTATTTTTTACATATATCTGGATTACTAAGGCATTAATAGACAATATGGATATCTAATGATAGATATTTCAAAGACATTTGCAACGACGTATATAAGACCATAGTAAGTTGGACCTACAATGGGTCAAAATCGGGAAAAAAATTTTGAACCCGAATTTTTTTAAAAAAAAAAAAAAAATTTAAAAACAAAAAAAAAATTTTAAAAATTTAAAAAAAAAAATTTTAAAATTTAAAAAAAAAAATTTTTTAAAATTTAAAAAAAAATTTTTTTAAAATTTAAAAAAAAATTTTTTTAAAATTTTAAAAAAAAATTTTTTTTTTAAATTTAAAAAAAAAAATTTTATTAAAATTTAAAAAAAAAAATTTTTTTAAATTTAAAAAAAAAAATTTAAAATAACAATCGAAAAAATTTTTTTTCCAAAAAATTCAAAAAACAACTGGAAAAAAAATGTAATTTTGTTTACCTAAAAATATTTAAAATTTTCAAGTATAATTTGGTGAAGGGTATATAAGATTCGGCACAGCCGAATATAGCACTCTTACTTGTTTTACTTAAAATAATTGTTTAAATCTTAATTACTTTGGTTAGTACGGTTATTTTTATTAAAGTAAAAATTAAAGTGACGCCACTGAATTATAAATCAGCTGTTTACTTTGAAGTTGTCGTCTTTAAAAGAATTCAGCAGCTGCCACATGACTGCAACGGCAGCCAGCAGCTTTTGTGTTCGTGAAGCCTGCTGTCTTCAATGTGTTTAATGCATGAATCATATTTAAACATTAATGCCACAGAGAGAAAGCAGACCGAATTTGTTGCCAATCGTATTATTCTACCTTAGTGACTGAATTCTACAGTTGTGTCTACAAAATTTTAAAAGGGGTAACAAAAGTTTGGTTGCTTCAACCAAAATTCTTCTTTATCAACTGACTTTTTCTGGATAGAACCGAAAAATCTGTGTGAGCAACCAAATCATTCGATTGGCAACAAATTCAGCTGCTGCTACGAAACTGTTTTCTCTGTGCATAAACTTAAATTTAATTGAAATAAAACATATTTAAAGTCGACTTCAACGTCAGAAGTATACTTTGTGTCTATACTTGTCTATGACAGACCACTCTTAAGTAAAGTCGAGTTTAATTCTCATAAAGTACACGTTTTTTTGACTATGATTATGGGCCATTGCGTTTAACAGTTTTTGTATAGACAATTTTGTGTATAACAGTTTGTTTTATAAACAATTTTGTGTATAACAGTTTTTTCTATAGAAAATACTACTATAGCAAACCAGATAAAACAGAAAATTTTGTGTATAACTTTTTTTTAAAAAAATGTTGTTTAAAACAGTTTTTTCATTAGAAAATACGGTATATAACAGTTTTCTATATAAAAAAATTTGTGTATAACAGTTTTTACTATAGAAAATATTTTGTATAACAGCTTTGCCATAGACATTTTTGTGTATAACAGTTATTTTATACAAAATTGTTTGTATAACTTTCTTTTCTATAGGAAATATTGTGTATAACATTTTTTTCTATAGAAAATACTGTCTATAACAAACCAATTAACTTTTGATTTATATTAAATGTTGTGTATAACAGTATTTTCTATAGAAAATATTGCCTATAACAGCTTTTTCTGTAGACATTTTTGTGTTTTTTTATAGAAAATTGTTTGTATAACTGTTTTTATATAGGAAATATTGTGTATAACAGTTTTTCAATAGAAAGTACTGTCTATAACCAAATAAATTATCCAAATATCATTTCAGAATATGTCCTCTCTTTAACATTCCCTTGCGTGGCTGAATAATAATTCCGGTCCCATAAAATAATCAAAAACATATTGTAGTGTACTGGTATATTTAGCTAAGGAGCATTTTATGATATACATGGGAGTTCTTTGATTTTTTTGTTAATTATAATTTTTCTCCTTTAGTGAAATTGTTAACGAAATTATTTTTAAAAAGTTATATAAAAGTAATAAATCTATTTCACTTATTCAATTCAAATTAATTTTGCCAAACAGTAGGATTACTAAAACTATTATTAAAATTTAAATACACACAAATTACACCATCATGACCAGCCCTTTTTTTCAAACAACATTAAACACATACGCATGGGTACGCATTTTGTTTAAAACCTTGACAGTGAACTTTAGATTCAATTTAAGCAAACTTACTGCTACTAATACATACGTTTGTATACCCTGCAGTGCATGGAACTCGTTTCGTATGGATCACAAACCACCACTAGTTATGCTACT
The DNA here is from genome assembly GCF_958450345.1 of Calliphora vicina. Classification (NCBI taxonomy): domain Eukaryota; kingdom Metazoa; phylum Arthropoda; class Insecta; order Diptera; family Calliphoridae; genus Calliphora; species Calliphora vicina. Next base: position 78,782,701 of record NC_088784.1, read on the forward strand.
TGCAGCAGGGCAGTGGTGGAACTGAAATTAATGTTCATGACTACACGCAGACAAAAACAAGGAAGAAAGTATGGTCGGTCAAGCCCGACCATATAATACCCTACACTAAGTAAAAGAGCAAAAACATTTTTCTTTTAAAATTTCAATAATTTATATTTTTGAGTGATTTTCGGAAGTGGGGTTATATGGGGGCTATGACCAATTATAGACCGATCACCATGAAATTAGGTAATGTGATTTATGTCTATATTAAAGTTAACTATGTTGAATTTTGTGTGTTTACCAACATTTTTAAGCTATTTATGCACGTTAAAGTGATTTTCGGAAGCGGGTCTATATGGGAGCTATGACTAATTATGGACCGATCGTAACAAAATTTGGTGACATGAATTTTGTATATATAAAACTTATTTGGAGCGGAATTTGTGGAGATCCATATATAAATTAAATATTTATGACCGATAAAGTCCAATTTCGGGAGGACATTCGTATGAGGGCTAGGTGAAATAGTGGACCGATTTCAGCCAGTTTCAATAGGCTTGGTCCTTGAGCCGAAAAAATAATATGTACCAAATTTGATCGAAATATCTTCAAAATTGCGACCTGTACTCTGCGCACAAGGTTTACATGGACAGCCAGCCAACCAGACGGACGGACGGACGGACGGACGGACATCGCTTAATCGACTCAGAAAGTGATTCTAAGTCGATCGGTATACTTTAAGGTGGGTGTTAGACTAATATTTTTGGGCGTTACAAACATCTGCACAAATGCATAATACCCTCCCCACTATGGTGGTGTAGGGTATAAATATAGTTGGGCATGGTTACTGTAACCATTTCAATATTGTTACAAGTTTTTTAACTATATTATAGTCACAGTAACCATTTACATGATTGTGATAACAATAATATGGTTAATTTACGATTCACATGATTGTATCAACCATATATATGGTTACAGTAAACAAATATATGTTTGTGACAACCATTCATATGATGAAGGACTTATCATATTATGTTGCTCTCGGCTTAAGGCTTATCATAATCTGAGAACAACATATTACGATAAAATTATTCATCATAAATATGGTTGTCACAAAAATATACTTGTTTACTGTAACCATATATATGGTTGATACAATCATGTGAATCATAAATTAACCATATTATGTTTACCACAATCATGTAGATAGTTACTGTGACTATAATATTGTTAAAAATCTTGTAACACTATTTAAATGGTTACAGTAACCATGCCCAATTATATTTTTTCTCTGCGTGTATAGATGAGTTTATGCTTTGAATATGGACTTTAAACACCAAGGAAGCCTCAAGACACCAAAATAGGGTACCTCGATTATACAAAACATTAAAAAAGATGCCAAAATTGTGTTATTTATCCGATTTAAAAGAATTTTATATATAATCCACTCGAAGATATATATATCATCGCTTCCAAAAATCTTCTTAATTGTTTTTGTTCGTTATTTTGCCAAAAATCTTCTAGGATTTTTTTTATTTTTAAAGATATTTTAAATTGTTGGAAATATGTAATACAATTTCTTACACTTTGACATAAAATATGTATATCTTATCTTTACTACATGAAATTAGCTGAATCTTGCCGTTTTGGAATATATTTTTTCACACAGCATTGCCGACTACTGCATTACTAAACATTGGAAAAAATCACAAGATGAAGTTAGTTAATTACTCAGTAGAAAATGTATAATTTTCTTGGAAATTTGGTAAATAACTTAAAAAGAAGTAAAGTACTTTTTTTCAAAAAAACTAGAGCAAAATCGCCCTTTCTAAAGCTTTAAACATTTTTTTGTTTGACATATACATTTGTTCTTAGTCCACTCAAATAAAAATGGATAAAAAATGTTAGGACCCGCTATTAACAAAAAACTGGGTAAAAATGTTGAAAATTTAATTTTAAAATGCGAATATCTCCTAAGGTATAAGAGATAATTGATAGCTACGGCAAGGTTTCATATAGTACTCGACGAGGATATTTTTCATAAGCATACATAAGGTGTTCTACTTTGGCGACGCCCGGTCGTGTCCCAGGTAGGCTCATGAGATCCAAACTTAAACTCGATAATAGTTAATATTTGGGTATGTCAAATTTCATTTATATCGGACTAAGCGTTTAGAAGTTGCCGATTTATTTCCCTCTATTTTTATACCCTACACCACCATAGTGGGGAGGGTATAGTGCGTTTGTGCAGATGTTTGTAACGGCCAAAAATTTTAGTCTAACACCCACCTTAATGTATACTGATCGACTTAGAATCACTTTCTGAGTCGATTAAACGATGTCCGTCTGGTTGGTCGGCTGGCTGGCTGTCCATGTAAACCTTGTGCGCAGAGTGCAGGTCGCAATTTTGAACATATTTCTATCAAATTTGGTACATATTATTTTTTCTGCCCAAGGACGAAACCTAATGAAACTGGGTGAAATCGGTCCATTATTTCACCTAGCCCCCATACAAATGTCCTTCCGAAATTGGACTTTATCGGTCATAAATGTTTAATTTATATATGTATCTCCACAAATTCCGCTTCAAATAAGTCTTATATATACAAAATTCATGTAATCAAATTTTGTTACGATCGGTCCATAATTAGTCATAGCTCCCATATAGATCCGCTTCCGAAAATCGATTAAAAATGTTGGTATACACACAAAATTCAATATAAATAACTTTCACATAGACATAAATCACACGACCTGATTTCATGGTGATCGGTCCATAATTGGTCATAGCTCCCATATAAGGCCCACTTCCGAAAATCACTCAAAAATATATATTATTGAAATTTTAAAAGAAAAATGTTTCGGGAAATATGGTCGGGCTTGACCGACCACACTTTCTTACTTGTTTATCTATCCCACTGTGCAATGGTATGACCAATGTTAGCATTGGGTGTCGCTGTGGTTTTTTGCTTATTCGCATACACCTGAGACTTGATGGCGATGACCTGGCTTGAGAACGACTCAAAAATAAATATGGACCGATGACTCTGCCAGCTTAAAATCCACACCAAATAGTGGCTTTTTCGGGATGTATTGGACACTTTTGGATCTCATGTGCATTGGCGTCGTCCCAAATTCGACAATTTTGTCCATAGTGATTTGGCAGAACAAACTAGCTTCAACAATATGGTACCTATCATCTACCGGTTCGTTTATCTACAAATTTTTCAAATAGGATCGAGAACAAACATTTTTCATATACCCGAGGTACCTCACTTTAGGGCCTTGAGACATCGTCTCTCCATTTTCTTTTAAATTCCAAAGTTAAAACATAAACTCAACTACACTTGAGTCTACACTATCTGTGTAGACGTTACAGGATTATTTGCACTTTTTTCAGTTCCCCCACCTAGCGTCAGATTAAATGTTCTGCTCACTATTGGGACACTCAGTAAACAGCTATACCGGACCATTAGGGACCATTTTTAGTTCTAAATTCTTATGAGGATGCCATTTATAACCCCATTTATATATTCTTTGATACCTTGATAAAATGAATATATTTTAAGATATTTAAACTAGTTAAACGTTATGTGTTCTTTTTATACCCTTCACCTTCGTGAGAAGGGTAAATATAAGTTTGTCATTCCGTTTGTAATTTCAACATTTTTCATTTCCGACCCTATAAAGTATATATATTCTGGATCCTTATAGATAGCGGAGTCGATTAAGCCATGTCCGTCTGTCTGTCTGTCTGTCTGTCTGTCTGTTGAAATCAATTTTCTGAAGATCCCAGATATCTTCGGGATCCAAATCTTCAATAATTCTGTCAGACATGATTTCGAGAATTTTGCTATTTAAAATCAGCAAAATCGGTCCACAAATGGCTGAGATATGAGGAAAAAACCAAGCCAACCTCGATTTTTGACCTATATCTGGATTACTAAGACATTCATATAGACAATATGGATATCTAATGATAGATATTTCAAAGACATTTGCAACGACGTATATAAGACCATAGTAAGATGGACCTACAATGGGTCAAAATCGGAAAAAACCGAATTTTTTTTCACAAAAAAAAAATTTAAAAAACAAAAAAAAAATTAAAAAACAAAAAAAAAAATTTAAACAAAAAAAATTTTAAATTTAAAAAATTTAAAATAACAATCGAAAAAAAATTTTTTCCAAAAAATGAAAAAAACAACTGGAAAAAAAATTAAATTTTGTTTACCTAAAAATATTTAAAATTTTGAAGTATAATTTTGAAAAAATTTGAAGTATACTTGTTTTCAATTAGGCCAAAATTGTCAATAGCAGCCTTTAAAACTGCAGGGTAGAGCAAACCTTTTCTTATTGTGTGTATTTGTAGCGGTTTTCGTTACAGCTGGAAATAAACAAAACATGCGTACCATCATAACGTACGCGTGTTTGTAGGCATTTTAAGATACAAAGATACGAACAACCACAGCAACTATATAAAACACAACTGGGTCAAAAAACTAATAAAAAAATCGTATATTTTACATGCAGTTCCACATAAAATTTGAATAAAAAAATTAAAAGAGATGAAGCTCAGCTATAAAATTTCATTAAAGTGAAAAAAAAAGTTTATTACCAGAAATTATTACAGCGTGCACATTTTATGGTATAAAACGGATCCAATAGTATAACAAATATTTACAACTAATCTTTGTATAGTTTAATTACAAAAATAAAAACATACTTTGTATGATAATTTATTAAAAATTGGCTGTTAATGGACCTTAATAAACGTCAGAGACATGTGTTTAGGACATACATTCATACATATACTTGGCGTTTTTTCGTTTGTATGTTAAACAAAATCTTAACAAACCATAAATCTTTGTATTGGCCATTGGTGATCATTGATGAGGTTGGCTAGTAAAAATAATTTGAAAAAAAAAAACAAAAAAATAGCATTCATAGATTGCATGAATTTGAGTTAGTTACTTGTTTATGTGCAACACTATGTTGCTGCAACATTTCAGGCACTTTGTTGTATGTGTTTTGCATGCATACTACATACTTAAATGATAAATATTTTACTTTATTTTGTTTTTATTTTATTTTTGTTTCTGTTCAATATTTTTCTGGTGGCAACATTAATGGCCCAGTTATGTTTATTTTTATACATTTTAAATCAATATTATGTATCGTACGAAAAACAAAGACAAAAAAATAAAAAGCAAATGCTTTATAGCCGAAAAATAACATGGTCAAAATGACCCACGCTCATAAGTTACTGCACAAATTGAAAGAGAAAGAGTGTTGTTGAGTTTGTAACGAATTGAAGATGCCCTGTTTAATGGTGCCAACATGTCCAAAAATTTGAATTTTTTAATAAAGAAAATTTAATTATTAAAGTTTTTGCAAATTAATAAAACTGAAATGCATTTAATTAAGCTCATATAGGTATATTTCAGAGAAATGTGGGAATTTACCAAGTAGGGTGTAAATCATAAATTCATCCTTTTGATAACATTCCTTTATTGACTTATTGTCGTGGCTCCCAATTATTGAATTTATCTTTGTCAAACCGCCAACTTTCAAAGTTTATGGTCAAACATTTATCTATCAATGAAGCAAGGATTATCGATGTGTACTTTACAGACTGATAGAGGGATCCCATACAGAACAACGCTTGTTGGGTTCAAATGGTATAAAAGTGGCGATTAATTGAAATTTAGAAATTAAGTTTTTATAATAAATTTTGGTATAGGGTAAAAGTAGATAAAATTCTACATCACTAGCTGTAAAATAAATCAACAAAGTTGTTTACTTTTTTTTCAGTGAGCGGTCAAAGTTAGCAAATTATTGCTGTTTTTAAAAAAAGTAAATGAATGCAACGATGAAGATAGTAGTGATGATAATGATGAAGAAGATAATGATTATAATGAAGTTTATGGTAATTGGGATATTTGTGGTAAATTTGAGAATGCAGAATAATACAAATATTTTAATATATTTTTTATTAAGAAGGTAAAACAAAATCAAAGATTCCCCCAAAACTTTTAAATTTTAATTTTTACATTTACTGAATTTAGTGAAAGAAAAACTGGATACAAATTTACACTAATAGGTATACATATTAACTTATTCATTAAATTTATTTTGACTTCAAAGTTACAGCGAAAATTATATTTTTCCGAAACAAAAACAACGCCTAACAGGTTAAAAATATTTTTTTCCATTTTTTTAAAGCTGTGTTTTTCGTATTTATGATTATTCATTACTAAAAATTTATAACATTCTCTTTTGTGACATTTTTGAAAAAAAATTTATTTTTATAAAATTTTGTATAAAACAAAAATTGGATTTTAAATTAAATTTATACTAATATATATTTATGTTTTGAATTTATTATTTGAATTTTTTAATAGCACGTTAAGTATGCTTTAATTTCCAATTTTATTAATTAATTTATCGCTTTCTATTCCAAAATTACAACATATATTGTGAACTAAGGTCTTTAAATTAAATTTATACTAATATAAATACATACAATAAATTTATAATTTGAATTTTTTAATAGCACATTAAGTATGCTTTAATTTCCAATTTTATTCAACAATTTATCGCTTTCCATTCCAAAGTTACACCATAAATTGTGAATAAAGGTATTTTTTCCAAAAAAAAACAATAATGCGCTTAAAGGGTTAAAAAACTCATCGCCACTTTGGGTACCATCGAACCCACTGTGCAACGTTCTGAAGCTTAGGGTCTCCCGTTATTATAGTCAGAGACGGATTCATGCCCATTAGGTGGCCTTTGTTTTGCAAATTTATGATTTTCTATCTTCCCAAGTTCTAAAATTGTTATCCGTCATATAATCAAATATACATAAAAGCATTACTGAGTGACAAAAAACCTAAATCAGCCATAAAATATAGGAAAGAGTAATAAAATTACTCTCAGTTGCGCTTCTAGTTCTACCCTATGTTTAAAGGTTTCACACATAGACAATAACTAGATAGGTAACTGAGAGCCAAAAACCTAAGTCTGTTGTCAAAAACCTAATTCATGAGAATGTATTGCATGTATTTTGTTATTGTATCACCCGTATGTGTGAAAAGAGAGTAATTTTTCAATATATATTACTCTCTCCTTCCGTTCTATGTGTTTATTCTATGGTTTCACATTTTATGTAAAGATTCGAGTTTTGTGACAATAAATTTAAATTTTCTAAAAACTAAAAAATTTGAAAAACAAATTCATTGATTTTGTATTTTATTTACTCGTAGATTTTTAAATATAAACTTTTTCTAAAATCAATAACCCATTATAACTTGATACCAAAAAAATATTGTAAAATTTCAGGCATATAAAAATCCCAAATTTTACACTTTCAAAATTGTGTTTAAACGAAATTTGAGGTGCACTTGAGCGGAAAGCTCGCTGCCTTTGTTTTGAACTTCCCGTTTTAAAGATAGTGTCCCCTGGAAATGTTATCTAGGCTCCTGCATGAAGATAGCTAGAGTAAGAAGGCGTACAGCTGAGTAACGTGAATGTCATGTTGACAGATCCAACACTAGGATTGGAAAAGGTGTCCCAATCAGTGTCTTTATGCTTAATTTGCAATATTAATGAAACCACAACAGATTTTATCCAATGGAACTCCACGATGACTGACCTTCAGTACGACTTTAATGCACAGTTGGGGCCCAATCACCTGTGTATCGCCAGATAATGAAACATTTCTGTAGAATGCTCAGATTTTTTATTGGTGCAATAATTTCCCTAAAATCGAATAAGGGCCATGGATGCGACCATATATCACTCGAAATGCTTAAAGCTGACTGTCAGACCTCAGCAAATATATTACTTCCCTTATTCAGAACTACAGGAACACTCATGAACTGGACTCGAAGTTAAAAGATGTCCTCGTAGAGAACATCGCCGAACAAGAACATCAAAACGCCGATACAAGTGTCTTTTTTTTTGTCTCATCTATCAAAATTTATTGGTTGGTCCTTGTAATTTTGGAAAAAAAATTGATTTTGTTGTATGATGTAATAGAACAATCTACAGAACTTCGATCTACACTTTACCTGCTATTTGTCTCGACTTTGACTTTGAGACACCTTTTGATAAACTTAATAAGTATTTAATATGGAGAGTTCTTACCTGCAGAGGAGTCCCACCTAAAAGCATAAGCCTTATATAGGTCCTGTACCGTGATGTCAACTTTCGCGTTTTGTAGCTGGTGTAAGTAAAGGCACAGTGGGGCAGAATAGAAATTTTTTTTGGAAATAAATCTGGAATTTCTAATGGGATCTACAAATTCTCCAGGGGCGGCGCTATGGGGGCTCAAAGTAGGGTACCTTCGACATGTACAATTTTAAAACATGTGCCATTTTTTTGTTTCCAATCGGATTTCAAAGATTTTTATATTTTTGAAAGTGATCGGCTTTACCTTGATAAAACATGCTTGCGTGTGCAATTTATCTCCTATAATTTCCAAGTTATAGCCACTTCAGAATTTTAATATTTTACAATACCTTGGTCCGCTTTAAAAATTGCAAATAACATACGAAAGATTTCAGAGCAATATCAATTACGACTTCAAAAATAAAAGATTTTCAATTTAAAAATTCAAAAAATAATAGAATTTTGCTTTTTTTTGGGCGAAAAGGTGACTTAACACTTTTTTTATTAAAAAAAAAATTCTTTAAGATCATATAACAATTTTATGTCTTTCTGTAAGATATCTTTACTGAGAACATTTTGGTATACAAAATATGTTCTATTTTTCGAATATGTCGGCCTTACGCCATTCGGAAATTGACCTATTTTTTATAAAAATTTCAACATTGGGCCACATGTTCTAAAATGCCAAAGCTTGGATCAGAAAACAGCCTTGGAAACCTTGATATGTTCCCTATTTATCCCCAAACGTAGATCCTATGGGCAAAATTGTAAAAAATACCATTTTTGGGATTTTCGCTCCAATTTTTAGGAATTGCGGGATTGCCTTTGAATTTTTGACTAGTTTTTTTACACTTTGTTATTTAGAATGACAAATTTAAAAAAACGTTGAAAATTTCATTTAGTTTTGTTAATAAATAACGATTTTATTACATATTATATATTTATTGAGTTTCTAAAACAAAAATTTGTATCAAAATTTTAATAGGATTGCAAATATTAGGACCATTTTGATCCACATTTATACCGAACTAATATTTTGTTTAGATAAGTCAATTGTTGGTCTTACACAAATTTTTAAGTCAATTGCTGAATTCACAACAATTTGTATCGTGTATCTTGTATTAAATACAATTTTTGTTTATTAGTTTGTGAACACCCATTGTATATTGTATGAATGTTTTTGAAAGCGTAGTATGTATAACAAGTAGACCGACTCTCATTTTTTTCAAATTACTCACTCACACTATGTGTGCTCAGAGAAATGTATAGCTGTAAACCAATACAACTTTTTAAAAACATACAATATAAAAGTGTATAAGTGTATTTATTTTTTGTATGAAAATTTGAATTCAATAATACACTCGATACAATGATACAAGGGGTTTTGTGAATTCAGCAAATATCTCAATTAGATTCAAAAATACGCTACTTTAGAACTTACTCCTTCGCCTCTTGCCTCCTCTCACATAAGAAAATTACCAAAAGTCAATATCTCAATTAGATTCAAAAATACGCCACTTTAGAACTCAGTCCTTCACCTCATGCATCCTCTCACATAAGAAAATTACCAAAAGAAAATATTGGTTTAAAATTAAAACCTAGCTCCCGCCCATGATACAATAATTGTAGAAGGTAGAATCACTAAGGAGAGTTTCCAATATTTTGCCCTATAACGTCAAACTTTGATTTTGATTTTTTTCATATTTTTTTATATTTTCTTTTGTTTGACGTTACAAGAATTGTATAATTGAGAATTTATCTTGCACTGAGTGTACCTTATATTGTTGTATCATGGCTCCCGCCGAGATAAATAAAAATTTATGATTTGTTTTTAAAAATTTCTTAACTGTGTATTGATTTTAGACCCATAGTTTCTTGGGGAAATTTTCTTAGAATTTTTCGTAGATTACGTTTTTGTTATATACCCGTTGACCAAACAAATTGATCCAGCCTAATGTACATCCTACTGACTTTAATTAAATTTATTCGTTAATCCAAAAAATCGTTACAGTGAAATTATTGCGTTTTATAATGGATCTCTCATATGTAATAATCCTCATAGATCATGAACTCAATACACTAAATAGCGAAAATTATTAGACTTTACTAACCAAAAGCCAACTGTTAATATTTAAACTCCTTATGTAGAGTAACCGAAAATGAGACAAATTTAATCAGAAAAAATATTTAACATAAACTTGTCTCCACAGTGACTCCAGCAACTTAAGTCACAATTTTTGTTTAGTTTTTTTTTTTTTTTTTTTTTGCATTTATACTATTTTTAACTTTTGGACCAGTTTAAATATATTTAAAAATTTTAACTATAAAATATATTGCGACAAACAAAAAAAAAAGCTAATTCAAATATTGTGAAATACGTGCAATAGAAATGTAGAGCAGTAGAGTAACACAAACTTTTTGGGTTTTTTTTTCTACAACAAAATTTGTTGCCTCTTTCAACTTGCATTTCAATACTAGGACATGTATGAAGCTAATACAGCCAAACAAACAAAACAAAATATTCAATCAATTGATTTTTTTTTGTTTTACAATAAAAATTGAATGTAATAAAAAACCAAGTTTTCATCATCACAGTCAATTTAAAATTCCTTTTATTGAATTATGTGCTGTTTTAGTTTTAAGACAAACTCACTTGCATTTAGATATTTCGATACTTAGTTATTTGCTGTGCAAAAAAAAAATCCCAAAGCAAGCAAATTCAGTTAAATATTTGCAAATTTAGAAATGGATTCGTCTTTGGTTTCTCAGCTAAGCTGCTAAAATTGTGCATTTTTGTTAAATTGTTTAATCACATTTAGTTAATTTTGCACTTAATTGATTTTAAACTGTTAAATAAAAGCACTCAAAATCAAATTGAATTGTAATGAACTGCATTAAACAAAAAAAAAAAAAGAAGTGATTTGAGATTCAATTTGAATCTGAGACATTTGAATTGTTTTGCAAATCTATTTTGTCAAAACATTAAGACATGTTTTAAGCTCACTGTGGGAAAAATAATTTACAAGTGTTGATTGTATTTTAATTATTACTCGTACATAGTATCATGAAATAAATAAAAAATAGAGTAAAATAAAAAACAGAGCATTTCAACAAAGTTGTAGTAAGTAGTATTTAATTATATCACATGTACGTATGTTTTATTCATAAAATTACCCCCATTATTTATATAAACCTTTATATTTTTTTCACATTTACGCTTCACTAATCTTCAAATTGATTAATAAATTTAAATGTGACTAAAAGTGGTTTCAAAAATAAATTTAAAAAAAACAAACAGCTGAAGTTAGTATCTCTTGGTTATAATTAATAGTTTTAATTCCCATGTGTTTTCTTGTTGATATTTGTTTTAATAAATTATATTAGGAAATTATTTTGTTCCATTTAAAATGAGTCAACACTTTTGTTAGTAAAAGCAAGCGGGTTTTATCAAATTTGCTCTATTACAGGAGACAAATTTGCGATAATTAAATGGAAAGCTCATCCATCAAAATCGAAAGATAATGAAATGAAAATCAAACAATTTGTTTGAACTCATAAATAAATATGTCCCAAATGAATAACTCCAGCAAACAATTTGGTAATGATATAACATTACTGATTAACATACTTTTTCATAACTATCTGCATTACCTAGAACTAATTATTATTATGGGATTCTTTTGAGGCCAAGAACGAATAATGCCAATATCGGATACTATGTTCCAAAGTGAAGCGTATTGCAGAGACAGTATTCTGTATCGATCTGGACTATAAGGACTTCTGGACTTCTTTCAGCCGCATATTCTAGACATTTTTACTCTTTAATACTCGCTTCCAACGAATCATAAATAGTAATGCCTCCAATTCTTCGTCTTCAAAATGTGTAATTGTTTTCAAATCAGAACTCATGTCAACAAATGAATTCAAATCACAATGAAACTGTTTTATCTGTGCAGAAGTAATACTGTGATTTTAAGAAGAAAGTTTATAAAAAAATTCCGGAAGTTTCCAGACAAAAATGTTTAAAAAAAATATTCCGGGGAATTACCGAGAAACTTTTTCAGATTCGGTACCCTATTGAAAACAAATATACGATTTAGAAAAAGTAAATCCCACAATTTCCTAAACAAATGCATTTGGTCTGGTAAAAGAATAATATAATTGATTTGGAATCCCAGCTTTTGGATTTTAAAAAGCTTAGTCTAAATTAAAAATTTCGATAAAAAAATAGGTTAAATTCGGAAGGCCCTAGGGAAACTGCTTTAAGTAAAACCAAAGCGTTTTCTATTTCAAATATGGCTTTCAAAAAAAATCAAAAACAATTGTCCAATTCACAACCTAGTTTTATGTTGTATGTTACAACTATTGTGTTTGTTAACACAAATTTCGCCAAGTCGTAAGTTTACCCTCCCAAGCCTTGACAATTCCAAACGAAGATGATAAAAAATACATTCCAAAATCTATTAATATGTAAAATTAATAATGAAAGCGAACTAATGTGTGCATTGTGTAAAAAATTCAAACAATTGACAAATATTTAAAAAATTATCGTTTTTCATAAATTAAATAAATTTACTGATTTTAGTGTTTCCGTTTGGCTGTTATTTTGCAATAAAATATTTGAATTTTTTTGTTTATGTATAAATATGAACTTTTGGTAACACTTAAATTTTCATACAACATTCGAAAAACATATGTAAAAATGTTGTAGGCATAGAGAATAGACATAGAGCGGAAACTCTCCTGTCAAAGACCTAACTCAGTTGTCAGAAACCTAAGTGGTGAGAATGTATTAGTAGAAAAAACTATGTGAAAACAAAAACAACACTCGTATGTGTAATTATTTTGAGTAATTTTTTTGTTTGAGTTGTTTTCTAGTTTCCGCTCTATGTTCTCTATGGTTGTAGGCAAGGCGAATTTACTGTACAGGTGGCTTTAACAGCACAGCTGACTACTTTTTTTTGTTCGCCTTGGGGGCAAACTTGTCAAAAATTGTTTACAAAACGAATTTATTTTATGTCAAAACATGTTTTGTTTACCTTTTTAGCTCCAAAAAAAGTTTATAAGATCTCTTAAAAGTACAACAAAACGGGTAGCTCCGGAGTTCATTCGATCAATCACAACCATTTGCCACGTGCATACATTTGGAGCATTAGCGCTACCATTTTCACCGCAGACTGTGCCACCATCCAGGATGCACCCTTATTTTATCAGTTTTTTCATTTGCTTTATTATCTTTGGATGTTTTGTCTGGACCACGCAATTGCTGATCGATGTCCTCGCAAATGCTGTACTTGTTGTAATATCAACGCCACCTGTACAGTAAATTCGCCTTGGTTGTAGGTGTTGTACAAAACATTTATATAGAAATTATCAACAACATTTGTACATTCAGACGACTTACAACTCATACGACTGTACAACGTCAGTTGTGAATTGAACAAATATAAGTTCCATAGAGAATTATACATTGAGACGAGACATTTCATATTGCGAAACAAAAATACCACAAATCATATGTCTGATACAACGACAATTTACATTGACTAACGTGTATTTTGTTGTTGCAAGAGTTGTGTTTTTGACAATTACATCAAAATGACAAAAAAAGTTTCTCAGTGCAAAAAGTTAGCACTGAAGACTGTGGTTGGGCTGAATTTTACTGGAGATTTGAGACACAGATTGTAGGAACATACTAAGATTCCGATTTGCGTCATTTCGATTTATGTCGCTTTTTAATTTTGGTTAATTCGATGGCTTCGTCATAATTTCGGTTTGAATCGTTATGATTGCGCTCTTCGTCGAGACATACAACGTAATTTTTTCTCTGTAACTCAAACTCAAATGTAAAAAATTCTTATTGGATGAAGTTTACAGTCAAAAAAGGGAATTTTCCATTTTATTATGTTCATTTTGCTTTCTTTTATCTCTTTCAAAACCTTCTTGGAATAAGAAGAAAATAAAATCCAACCATATGGACTTTTTGTTAAAAAATACAAATACGCAGAACCAACTCAATCGATTAGAAGCTTTAACTTCTCAATCACGGATGGTACCAGAATGGTTGGGGAATTATCCTGGTGTTAACAATTTCGAATTCTGGATTATATTTTTTTGGATTCCGAATAAATGTAACATTATTTCGGCTATTAAAATGACAGAAAATTGGCTGATGCATTATAAAACATCGAATAGAGATTGAGTTTTGTATACTTAAAGGTAAGTATGGATAAAATGTTAGCTGTCGTTAAATTGTAGTTCTCGCTAAGCCTTGTTGCTGATCAAATTGATCACACGACTAACTTAGAATTCTTGATTCTTCATACTTGAAGAATGAACGAAATGGAAATAATCCAAAACTAAACTTATTCCAAGAATTGTGATTATAATTCAATTCAAAAATAAGTCTGATTTAAAAATGTTGAATTGATAGAGAAGTGTGAATAAATTAGGGACAATTATCAGCTGAGGGAGTGATCAGCTGAGGGAGTGTTATAAATTACAATCACCCTTATCGTGGTTGGCGTAAACGTCATACGCCTACGACAGTTTCGTACTAGATTAAATAAGCAGTTTGCATTTTATCTTTAATCTAGTACGAAGCAGTCGTAGGCGTAAGACGTTTACGCCAACCACGATAATGGTGAATATTTTTCGCTCAGAGAAAAACTAGCTTCCTCAAATTTAATGTCAAATAATGTTTAGAATGCATTTTGAATAAAATGTTTCTGGTTAACCTTTTAGTCGTACTAGATAAATGGGATGAAACCTGTTTAATTTTTACCCAACGGTTTATAACGAAAACCAGAGCTCAACTTTACTAATAAATCCCATGCCAGAATCAGTTTTGCACTGCGTAATTCATCTATAACACTCTGCTACAAAATGACACTTTTTGTCAGAACTTAAACAGCGACCTAATGGAGGTTGTAGGCCTAGCTGAGGAAATACTAAAACCGCTTTCAAAGATTTTGAAACGCACTAAAAATTTTGAGATATTTTGAAAAAACTGGTTTAGGGTAGGTCGTAGTACTTTAATACCTCTAACTCACACATTTTTAGACCGATTTAAAAATTTTAAACAATTATGGATAGACAAAGAATTAAGCTTTCATAAAATGTATGCACAAAATGTATATAAAAAAAAGTTTTTATAAAAAGTTTCGCTTTATTTTTTATTATTTTGTAATTTTTCATATTCAACAATAGTTAATTTAATTGTTTTCTATGAAAACCTATTCATTTTTGTACAGTTTTTTAAAGACAACTTTATATGGGAAAAAATGAGATATTATTTGTTAAAATCGGTTTATATTTGCAAAAGTTATTAAACTTTTTTGAAAAAAGTTCGAAAAAATTTACCTTGTAAAAATTCAAAATTTTACAAATATTTTTTTTTCTACAGTTTTTTGTTCATTTTTATTTATATGCGCTGGGGGAGAAAATACTAAAAATGGTGTTAATTAAAAGTTGAATAACTTTTAGAATTTTCATCCGATTTGAATAACTAAAACGATGGTTTGTTAAGAACTAAATTTCCTATATATCAAAATAAGCAATGAAAAGCGGCTAACATCAAAAATGTTGATCAATTTTGTTTTTCTTTTAGATATTCTTAACAAAAACAATAATTATAACTTAAAAATGTATCAAAAAATGCACGTCATTTTAAAGCATAATCAGTTTTCTTTCCAAACCCGTTAAAAAATTTGAAGTCGGACAAAAACTGACTAAGCTATAGGTCGATAAGTCGACGAACATCACTGGAAACGGTCTGAATTTGAGGGTGTTTCTGAAATTTTTAGAGACAATTTGTAGTGTACTCAGCAAGACCTATAACCCACGCTAGGCCGTAAATATAGATCTTCTATCAAAATTTTGAATTTAACATGCAATATTTTAAAATGGTTACATTTTAGAAAAACTATCTAAAATAAGCATTTTAATACTGTAACGTTTTTAGCTCGTTTTTAATACGCACACTTTAAAAACACACTTCATAATTTACAAGAATGCACAAGTAATGCAGTTGATGTTAACTTTGACAGCGCCAGCGATAAACTGACTCTTCTGCAACTTGCTGTTACTATTTGTAAACAAAGTGCCTTGTTCTAGTAATTTCATGAATTATCTAAAGGTGAAAACTAGAATGTTCTATTTTGTAGAGCTTTTAGGAGCTGTTGTCGTACTTATAAACAATGTTAATAACAATGTGTTATCAACTTTGTTGATAAGTAAAAGTATCTTCTGATGGATAGGTTTATAAATATGACAAATATTGCAAGTAATCGCTACAGACCGTTTAAATCAAATTGATAATGCAATTTCTGCTCAGAATGCCCTAATTTTCCCCCTGCTCTTACTTGAGACTCTATTTGTTTCCATCGAATACATCAACTAAAGGATTTCTTTCAATAATTTATTAATTAATGAATATTTATTACCCACACTTACTCTGCTGCTACTAGGTAAATAATAACTTAATTTTCTTGAATTGTTTGTATAAGTAATATTTACATAGTTATATAAGTTTATTTATTTATTAAAATAAATAAACTTATAAGTGAGACTAACTGGAATCAAATAATAGATCAAAACTCAAACACAACTGACATTTACAATAAAATTTCTGAAAAATTCGCCGAAATATATGAAAAATCTAAAAAAACGGTTGAAACCAAAAAACATAGAAAACAAAATGAGTGGATAAGTTCAAATTTAATTAAAAAATGTGATATACGCGATAAACTTTACAAAAAATGGCTAAATAATCGAAACAATAAGGATTATGAAAATAACTATAAAAAATATCGAAATTTATTAAACAAAGAAATAAAATATGAAAAAGACAAATTCTACAGAAACAAATTTATAGAAAATCGAAATAATATGCGTGTTACGTGGCAACTTATAAATGAAATAGTTGGTAAAAAGAAAAACAATATTGATGAAACAATAATAAAAAATTACAAATATGATAATATAAACACTATTATAAACAATTTTGCTATAAATTTTAAGGACAATGTGCAAAAATTAATTCATAGCTGCAATATCCGAACAATAAACAATTTTGAACCAGCAATTCAAAATTCTATATACATGGAAAACACAAATGAACAGGAAATCTTTAATATCTTAAGTAAACTAAACGTTAAAAAAGGAGCAGGGATTGACGGAATAAGACCTAAAGATATAAAAAACAATGCTTACTTTTTGACACCAATAATCACAAAGCTTGTAAACTCCAGTCTAGAAAATGCGACTATTCCAAAATCTTTAAAAACTTCCATTATAAGGCCAATTTACAAGAGTGGAGTCAAATCCGAATATAATAATTACAGACCTATTTCAATCCTACCTGTTCTAGAAAAAATACTTGAGGAAATTGTAGTAAAAAGATTAAACCATTTCCTAGAAAGGTATAAAATAATTAATAAAAACCAATTTGGATTTCAAAAAGGTAAAAATATAAACGGACTCTTAGGAAACTTTGCAAACTTTATCAATAAATGCTTAAGCAAACAAATGCACTGCCTGGTATTATTTATTGATTTTAGCAAAGCATTTGACACTCTATCTCACACCAAACTTGTCCAAATATTAGAAAGAAATGGAATACGAGGTAATATTTTAAAATGGTTTAAAAGCTATCTCGATTGCAGATCGTATCGCATCAAAATCAATAACACTTTAAGTGAAGAGGTTTCAATTGATTATGGTGTCCCACAGGGTTCGAAACTTGGCCCAGTACTTTATATTCTATACGCAAATGACATGCTCAATGCTATGCAACAAAGTACAACTTTTGCATATGCAGACGATACTGCTGTAGTTGTTTCAAACAAAAACATTCACCTCGCCACTGAGATTATGCAAAATCAATTGAATGTAGCCACAAAATGGTGCCATGATAATGGCCTAAACATAAACTCAAGAAAAACTAAAATAATGCATATTAAGCCCACACACTTTGAACAACACAACATCCAGCTAAAATTCCACGAACTAACATGCTTACATAACACCAACAACCAGAACAATGATACTTGTACAACATATATTGAATTGGTTACATCATATAAATACCTGGGAGTATATGTTGATAATCATTTCAAATGGAATGTTCATGTAGAAAACCTTCAGAAAAAGCTTCGAAAATCAGCGTATATGATGTACCATTTAAGCAACTGTGCCACATATAGCGTACTAAGGCAAGCATATTTTTCAATGGTAGAATCATATATAAGGCATGGAATTGCAGCCTGGGGAAGTGCAACACATTGCAGACTGTTACAGAGTACCCAGGATCGTATTTTAAAAATTCTTAAGAAGAATCACCGGTTCTCTCAAAAAAATCAAAACAACATCAGCAATAACAACAATCACAACTCAAACATCAACAACTTTAATAGTATCAACAACAACATCAGCAACAACATCATCAGCAACAATAACATCAGCAACAACAACATAAACAACATCAGCAACAACAGCCATAATACTAATATCAACAACAACATCGTCAACAGGAACATAAACAACAACACCAGAAGCAACAACAACATCAGTAACAATAACATCAGCAGCAATAACAACATCAACAACATCAGCAACAGCATACATAACGCAAACATCAACAACAACACCAGCAACAACAACGTCAACACGTTTAACACAAATAATAACACCAACAACAACATCATCGATAATGCCAACAACATTGCTAAGGACCAACATGTATTAAATGTTAAAAACATATACCGCATAACATTAGCAATCGAATTTTATAACGACCCGAGGTTCCTTAAGCCAATTGATCACCAATACAATACAAGACGTAGAGCAGAAGGACGTTTCAAGGTCGAGCGCTTTTTCAACAACTATGGAAAAAATTGTCTTGAAGTAGCTTTGCCAAACATTTTCAATAAATTGCCACTAAATCTTTTAAATATACTAAATGCCCAAAAAAGGAAAAAACTTTTAAAAACTTTTTTTGTCAGTTCACAATGAATGAATTATTGTAAATATTCAAAATCTTTCTCATTTAAATTAAAAATTGAATAAGTTTCAAAAACTTTTTATCATAATTTCCTGCAGACAAACCCATAGGGTTTCGCGGGTTTAGATTTAAGATATAATGTAAAATTAAATATTGAATAAAGATAAATATTGAGATTAAAAAAAAAAAAAAAAAAAAAAAAAAAAAAAGTTAGTATGTAGTATTTATTTCTAAATATTTATACTTATTTATTTATTTACATACCTTACAAAATTGTTTAAATTATAGACAAACAAACAAACATTAGATGCAAAAGTGTATAAATTTAACGGTATTTTAGCACAATCGAATAAAGCCGAACACCATATCAGACTAGACTGGAGCAGACTAGACTAAATAGGCAAACGTTATGGTCAAGTGATCTTAAGGCGTGTTAGTTTATTTTGTTTTTTTTTTTCATTTTTCTTTTTTTTCCCATTTAATATTGTGTATATTGGCTGCAATTTGAACTTTTCGGTTTTTCGGTTCAAGTAACAAGCTCTAAGGTGAACATGCTAAAAATAAAATCAACAAAAAATATAAATGAACAAAACAATAGATGTATAGTAAGATGGATAAATAAATGAAAAATACAGTAAGTAAGTCGGTATTAATAAGACTTTTTTCTATTTTTGGCATGAATAAAGTTTTCAACTGAGAAAATTAAATATCAACACTAAAATGAACTTTTTAATTTAGTTGAAAATAAATTTAGTGCATTTAAATATATTAAGAAGTATTAAAAAAAGCAAAACTAAACAACTACATATTTAGAACGGGAATGGCCAATTTTTGTAAAGAGTAGCATAACCTTATTACCTTAAGCTTAAAATCGATTTGAAAGCATTTTCCAAAACTACAACTTCATTTGAAAGCAAATTTATTTGTAATAGTAAATCTTAAATGAGACTCTTAAAGTTTACATTACTTTGTGGATTACAAAATAGAATGGCCCTTTTAAAATTGTGTTAAAAAGTTGAATAAACTAAATTATGTTGAAATTGTTTTCTGTAACATAACCGAATTTCCCAAGAAATATTAAAAAAAAACTGAAAAATTTGAAATTTTGGATTTTTGCCCATTTGGACCAAATTCATATTCAAGATTCTTGAGAGTTGTCCAGCAGTGAAATTGTAGTTGCTGGTGATTTTAATGTTCACAACCCCTCTTGGCTTCTTCACTCTGGCCACACGACAACAGAAGGCCAATATGTTGAGCTATTCGCCGCACACAACCACCTTGCGCAATTAGTGAATGAACCAACAACACACATTTAATGTGTTAAAGGGCACCAAGATAACACCCTTAACACCTCTCGGTAATTCGGATCATTGTACCATTTCCCACTCCTTTTCTCTCTCGGAATTTGGCAATGTTTCTAAAACAGGTACGAAACGTTCAAATATTATCGTTCATCATTTATTCTTTCGGCATTTTAATTGTAAACGTCAAGTAAAAAAACCAAAACGTCAATAATGTCAATGCCATGGCAAAAATGACAAAGATATATTCGATTAAACCTAGATTAAAAAAGATTTTGTTAATTCGTTAAAAGAGTAAAGGATAATACTAGTTCCTTAATTACGGCTCTTTTAAAGGATGACCAAACATTCACTGACCCGATTGATATAGCAAACCTTTTAGCTGAATTATTCACAAGTTATTCTCACTTGCCGAAAAGTGATCAACCACTGTGCAGTGGGGTAGAATCAAAATTGTTTGGAATTAAAGCTGGCATTTCTAAACGGCTGGTCCGATCGTGATAAAATTTTACATGGGTGTAGCCAAGGAGTATTCGAGTTTAAGTTATTAAAATGGGCCCTATTTTGTTCAACACAAGTCATTGGTTCTGACTCAGTCACATTAAAAAAATTTATACAAATTTTTTAGTATGAAAAAGTGCAATATTTTTGAAGGACGAAGTTTTGAAGTGGCATATTTTTGAATCTAATTGAGATATTGACTTGAAATTTTTTTTGTAAGACCAAAAATTAATTTATCTAAACAATTAAATATATCTCGGAATAAATGAGGATTAAAGTATTCCTAATATTTGCAATCCTATACAAATTTTGATAAAAATTTTAGTTTTAGAATCTCAATAAATATGTAATATGCAATAAAATCGTTATTTATTAACAAAACTCAATGAAGTTTTCAACGTTTTTTAAAACTATCATTGTTAATAAGAAAGTGTAAAAAAAGTTGTCAAGAGCTCAAAGGGAATCCCGCAATTCCTAACAATTGGAGCAAAAATCCCAAAAATGGTATTTATTACAATTTTGCCCATGGTGTCCACATTTCCTTCTGAGCTGAGGAAATACTTTAGGGATATATAGGGAACATATCAAGGTTTCCAAAACTGCTACCCGTTTTTTTATCCCAGCTTTGGGATTTTAGAACATGTAGCCCAAATTCTAAATTTTGTTAAAAAATAGGTACCATTCCGAAGGGAGTAGGGATGACATATTCAAAAATAGGACATGTTTTTTATATGGGAATGTTCCTCGTAAAGATATTTTGCAGAAAACTATAAAATTATTATATCGAGCCCTTAGCGCTAAATTATCGTAAGCGACATTTTCAAATTTTTTTTTTATTGCAAAAATTAAAATTTTATGGACCGACTGATGTTTTAGCGTTCTCAGAATATCAAATTTGTTAATAACTTCAAAATTATAGGTGGTAAGATTTTATCAATGTTTACATCTTACAGTAAACGAATTTTATCGTAAGCGACACAAGTGGTATTGAAAAAAAAGAGGGAAATAAAAATGTAACTTCTAAATGGTTAGATTGGTTTGAATCAAATTTCACATGCGCAAAGAAGAAGTGTTCCTGAATTTAAGTGGACCTCATGGGCCCACCAGGGCCGCGACCAAGGGTCCTCAAAGTAGGACACCTCGGTTATATTACATTTTTAAAATGATCCTATTTCTTCGTTTGTGTTCCGATTTTAAAAAAAATACACACATGAAGACCTATTCGTAGCTATCAATTGTCTATTAGAGCTTAGGAGATATTCGTATTTGAAAATTAAATTTTCAACATTTTTACCCAACCTACTCCAGTTTTCGTATGTGTCAAATAAGAAAAGAATTGTTTAAAAATAATGACTAAGTCCAAAGTTATATGCATTTGAATTTCAAAAATTTTATACTTTCTGAAAGTTAAGTTTTCATAAAATATTTTAAATGAAAAAAAATTAAAAATTTTTGTTACCGTCCATTCAAAAAACACCTATTTTTTATGTAAAATTAAACTTTAGGGCAAAAATTCTCAAATCGCGTATTCGATATCAAAATAAGATAACCGATTTTAGATGGCCCAATATGCTTTTAATTATTTTGTAAAGGATTCCGATAACTCCGATCCTGGTATGGATATTATAGCCAAAAAACAAAAAATTTCCATTTTTGGGATTTTTCAACACTTTTTGGGGAATTGCGGGATTGCTGATAATAAATTTCAAAATTCGTTTTTAGTTTTCCATTTTAAATAGAAAATTTTACATAACTGCGAAATTTCATTAAAAACTATTCATAAATAAATATTTTATTTCAATTCGAAAAATTTTTATCTATGCAAAAATTCAATAAAAAATATTTTTTGTCATATTTTTCAATAAAGTATTCCATAATTTAAAATTGTCAAAAGTTATAAATATTTTTGTAAAATAGACAAATAGCATGAACGAAATTATAATATATTGCATCATAAAATTTTTAATTCTATGGATAAATTTCAAAATAATCGAAAAAACATTCTCCTGTAAAATTTGTGTTTTGTCGCTTACGATAATTTGGCGGTAAGGGCTCGATATATTCTTAAAGAAAGTTTTTTTAAATCACCTTTTCGCCCAAAAAAACAGCAAAAATCAACTATTTTTTGAATATTTAAATTGAAAATCGTTTATTTTTGGATTCATAATTGCTATGGCTCTAAAATCTTTTGCATATTATTGATAATTTAGTTGTCTAACTATCAAAAAAAAATTCGAGTCCATTCGGTCCAAAAGTCTGACCTATATTTTTAAAAAAGCGGACGAAGGTATGGCAAAATTTTAAAATTTCAATTTTGAAATGCCTATAACTCGGTTTATAAGAGATAAATAGCACACGCAAGCATATTTCAAGACCTAGCCAAGAGCTTCCAAGCGGAAACAAAAAAGTTCCACGTGTTTAAAAATTTTACACGTCGAATGTACCCAAATTTGAGCCTCAATAGCGCCGCCCCTGGATAATTTGCAGGGCCCATTTTAGTAACTTAAACTCGAATACTCCTTCGCTACGACCATGTATAATTTTATCCCGTGCGGACCAGCCGTTTATAAATTCCGGATTTATTTCCAAAAAAATTTTATTCTGCCCCATTGTGCACTGTCCGATCTCGAAAGAGTATTAGTGACTATGCCAAGTATGTACTTTCGAACTCGTTGTGTCAAAAGTATTTTATCAGCTCTCAACGTAAATGGTCTAAAAACAGTGCTCTTCGACACGTCGCGATGTTACATAGTGGTTTGTTCAATGGACAAAAATCGAAAACAAGATAATGTCTTTGATGTTAATGAAATTTATATTTTTCAATAGACAACTAAATAACTTATTCGTGTAAAAAAGACTTTTTTATAAATATATCTTTTTGTCGTCATTAGAGGTCGCTAAAGTTAGTACATTTCCAAGATAAATTTTATGGAGAAAAATATAGTCTTTTTATGGTTAACTAAAATAATTGTTAAAAGTTCGTTTTAAAAGATATAAACCCGCGATTGGCTGCAAATGAAAGAATATGAATATAGAATTATGGAAAATTACTGTTTTTGTGAAAAAAGGTTTAACAGTTTAATCTGCGCAATTTTTAATAATTAACATTTTTTAATTGTAATCCTGAAATTGTAAAAATTTATTGGAATATTAGTAAAATATATGTTAATCTATTTTGATTATGTTTTACTGTGGAATAGCCTTAAGTATTATATATAAGAAAATGTAATCATGTCCATTCGTATGAAAACTATTAAAATTTTGTTTTTGTTTAAATGTATAAATTACCATTAAGTAAATTTTCAATTTGATGGTTTGCGGAAATAGCTCTAGATTTTTGGTTTTTTATAAAATTATACCGTTTTTTCTTTTAAATGACTAAGAAATATTGCGTTATTTAACAAAAGTCGTTTAATGGCATAAAGTGTATTAATAGGCCTTTATTTGGTTCTTGATGTTGTATGTTTTTTTGCTGAAATAAAAAAAAATGCCAAAGTTTGATTTAATTTTGAAAAAAAACATATTAATCAATTTTAATTTTTCTTTAATTTTATCTAATGCCTATCACTTATTTATTATAATGTGAAATCGTTATTTGTCCGTTTTGACTAGAACGTTAAAAAAAATTTGTTTTTGATGGCACCCATAAATAATACATTTTTACCGTAAATGTAAGTAACTCAATAATTGAATATAACCTACATATTCTTAGGTTGAGATAGTAATATGAGCTTCTGTTTATATTGTGAACACTTAAAGTATAATCCAACATCCAGTTTCTAATATTACAGCTGAACCATAAGGCTATCAACATTTGAAAATGTCCGTCCATCCGTCCTTCCGAATTTAGAAAATATATACAACATTTCACTATTTTTAAAAAAAGGATATATGGCAGCTATGTAAATCCTTGCTAGAATTGAAATGTTAATAACTAAATTAATGCTTGGTTCCAAAATATAAAACGATTTTTACGAATTTTTAAAAACAAAATTAGATGTTATACAGGATATTGAAATCTTGATGTCTTGGAATTATGAATATCCTTCCGATAAAATTTTCATAATTTTACATCTAATATTATAAGAGAACAATAATTTCTGAAAATTAATAATTTTTCAGGTTTATATGTTTTTTAAGGAGAAGGATGTATGGCACCTACCCGAATCCTTGCTGCGATTGTAATAACAATTTTCAATACAATACCTTTATTAAAATGATTATAACCAAATTTTAAAATGTTAGGAGTATAACTGTGAATTTTATTCAAAATTATATGTTCAGGATATATGGGAGATACCCGTGTCCTTGCACGGATTTTTTCAAGAATTATATTTTTTTCTTAATCTTACCAAATGTAATATTCTACTAATTTTTATTCGTCTGCAATAACTCCTTCTATTTTTGTACATTGCCTATATGAAAACAAAGCACTGTGCGTTAGCTCGTCCATTAGCTAACCTTTTCAGCACTTCATATCGTGTCGCTGTATTTCCAGTATGTTGAAAGGTTTCTCATATCACGCCAATTCCTGAAAAGAGAGAGGCTAATAACCTTGAAAATTACCGTCCAATAGCTGGTAAATTATTTGCAGTTCAACAATTTATTTAATGACTGCCAGTATTGCTTTTGTAGAGGACGCGCTACGGGAGTTCCTATCGGAAAAATTCACCGTCTTGGCGAAACTAAAGTGGTGGGTCTAGATGAGGGGTGCCGTAAGGTAATTCTCTGTATTTTTTGGGAGCTGCTGAAATCTGACCAGATCCTCACAGAAAACCTGTTTCGAACCCAACTGATTCGTTTGTAGAGAGCATTGACCGAAAAAAGCCCATAATAAGAGGTCATACACGAAGCCGTAATTTTCCATCATGACAACGCTCGGTCACATGTTGCAATACATTTTAAAATGTATTTAGAATGAAGTGCTTTGGAAGATATACCTCACCCGCTTTATAGTCTAGACAGTTCTCCTTCCGACTACTATTTGTTTAGATCGATGCAGAACGCTTTCTCTGGGATACGCTTTACTTTAGAAAAGAGTATCCGATATTGTTTTGATTCGTTCTTGACCTCAAAACATGAGCAGAACGCTCTCAATGGGATACACTTTACTTTGGAACAGAGTATCCGATATTGGCTTGATTCGTTCTTTGCCTCAGAAGAACTGTTCTTTTGGATCGGAATCCTTATGTTGCCAGAAAGATGGGTTACGGCCATAGTTATCAATGGTAAATAAACTTATATTGTACAAATGTTTCAAAATAAAAGCTAAAATTAAAAAAAAAAAAAAATCAGCTTTTTTAAGTCAAGACAGCAAAATAAAAAACAGAAGCATTTTAAGTGAGTCTGTTTTAAATACTGTAGGCCTCATCATAATCAATTTTTCAATTTATCAATTTGTTTAATAAATTTAAAGATTAATTATGAATATGGGGAATACAATTATAAATTTTGGCACTCATTGCTTTACAAAATGCCCCCCAAAATATTTTTGCTGATTAACTCCAAGACCTTGTATTTAGTCTTCTTTGTGAGGACCTTTGCTTGGCCATAACGGCATTAGACATTCATTATTTTTTTTTTTTTTTTGTTTGCCTACAAGTATCTATACCCTAAAACAGAGCATGCCAAAACATGATTTATTGTGTAAACTTATTGAAAGGTAGACCAAAATAAAAATACAAAAAAAAATAACGTATTTAAGGCGGAGTTTAATTTTAATTGTTAGTCGTCATTACGAAAATTCCCCAAAAAAAAAATTAAAACACAAACAAATGGCAATAAACTTAAAATTTAATTAAAATTTCAAATTAAAGCCAACTTTAAATAAATTGAATTTAACAAATCAATATTCTCGGGGGTAAGACATAGCTGGGCTATCTATGTATGTACAATATGTTACTTGTTTTTGTGTTTTAATAAATTTTGCACACATGATTAATTAAAGAAAAATGCTTCCGTTTGAATATCAAATAGAATTGAACAGAAAACAAAAATAAAAAAAGAGTGATTGAAAGGAGTATGTGAATATTTGACACATAAGCGAAAGGTACACACATAAAATTGGCCTTGTCTTTGGGAATAAATACGAAATAGAAATAATAAGTTTTAATTTATTACAATAAAGTTTGGAATGTGTTCAAAAAAATAAACTTTTCATATTTACAAACATTATTTACAATGACCCTTTCAAGTTCAAATGAAACATCTGAAATGAAGTAACAATTTTAACAATTTTATCTAATTTTGAAGTAACTTTTTGTTTGTTAAATTAACAATTAAATAAAACATAAACCGTTATATAGTTATCATTAAATTACAATTGTTTAAATTAAAAATATTTAAAAAAAATTGTAACGGAAATTATGATCTTTTGCTAGGGTTCAATTTATAAAATACTTTGATTTTCATATCAGCATGTTTAAATAACCAAAGAAATAAAACAAGGTTATTTTATGATAGCCACAAAAAGTAAATAATATTTATTGTTTAGTTGAACACAAAAAAACAACTTGTAAATTATAAAATTTTTACACCCCTGCCCCTTTCATTTAGAAAAAGGGCGTTGGCTTGAAGCAGCAAATGTTAAAATAAAATGTTGTATATTACAATTACTGACAGTTTGTTACAGCATACTGTTGGTTTTTTTTATATTATTTACCACAACTACTTAATATTATTATGAATTTATTCGAAATAGTTTTCAAGTGTTAAAAGTATTGTTTAAGTAGCTGGATAAACAATTTTTTGGCTACTCCACTGCTTAAAATAAGTTGTACATAAATATGTAGAGTTGCTTGTTGTTATTTGTAAAACCATTCTTGTGGCGTAAGTCTTTTGTTTTTGTTTAATTTTTAAACAATATGTAATGATTGTATGTTTACCACAAAAATTTTAATTACATTTAATCATGTGATATTAAGAACAAATAATACATTCAAATTTCAGCTGAATATTTTAAAATGTGGAATTTTAGTAAAATAATATTAAGGCTTTAACATTGCAATAGATTTATGTGGCTCTTATATTGGGCTAGCAAGATTTAAAATTATTCTCCATCATTTATAAATCGAATACTGAAAATTTTAAGAAAATCGAATAACGTTTAAAGGTTGTACCTTTTATTTGAAGTTCCAGTTTTGGATCAAATTACAAATATTTTCTGAAATATTTAGAAAATTAAAAAATATCATATTTTCAGTCTACTACTAGGTGGGCTCATAGCCTCTTGCATGACACACAGATTTTTTTATAAAAAGTGATTTTATTTTTCTCCTTTGAACTCTATGCACTTGTCCAACGTTTCTCCAATTTTGTTATCCATTACAAATAAATAATATGTCGAGGTCATCAAAATAGATATTTTTGTCAGATCGTTGGAGTCAAATCTTTTTCTGCCGAGATATTTCTTCAGGTTTGGAAAAAAAAATAGTCACTCGGTGCTAAATCCGGACAATAGGGCGGAAGAGGGGGCATTTCTTAGCCAAATGCATTGATTTTTGCAATGAAAACTTAACATCTGTGTACCCTTTTATCTACCCGATTGTTAGCAAATGCGGCAGCCATCTTGCGGAAAGCCAACTCATACTCAAGTGATCATTCAAAATTGAAACCACTGAGCCATTTGAGATGCCTGTGACTTCTACCATCTATCGCACTTTCAATCTCCGATCGACCAACATCATCTCGTGATATTTTTCAATTGTTTCGGGTGAAGAGACATCAACGTTCGGTATCCGGCCACAACTAAATTGAAGAAACCAATATTTTACAATTGAAATTGATGGTGTAGAGTTCCAATAGTATTTATGTACCTTAGGCCTTATTCAAATCAAGTATTTCACGTTTTTCCAAATTCGCCTCAAATCAAGAGATACTCTACTATCAATTGCTGTCACACACAAACTAACTGACGCAGCTTGTTCAAATTTAGACAGGATTCAATTGACAACAGTCTGTTGGCAGGACTAGTATTGCCCTTGCAGTTTAGAGCAGGGGAATTCACAAAGTTGCGGACTTATTGAGCCAACCTCGTTAATATTAAATAAAAATTTAAAATTTAAGAGCATAGTCTCCAAAACTGGCGGATTTCGAAGAAACTTATTTTTTTTAACTTTTTATTTATTTATTTATTGAATCTGACTATAACATTAGGCCTAACAATAAGTATTTAAATCTTATAGCTAAAATTAAACTAATTGCTCTCTAAAGAGAGCATTGCTTGATGCATGGACCTCATCTTAGCGGGGTGGTAGATCTCCTCTACAAAGTCTTGATCTGGTTTGGCTCTGTGCGAGAAGCCAAGCAAGCGGATTTGGGTGGGATTGCAGTTTCAGTATATATTTATCGCGGACTTTCTTAAACTCATCCTTCACTAGTGGCACTTCCAAGTCCCTGTGGATGTTTTCATTTCTTATGTAGCATGGTGCACCCGTCATGGTCCTAAGAATTTTCGACTGGGCGCTCTGTATAATCTTAATACTGGAATTACTGGCTGTTCCCCACAATTGGATTCCATATGTCCAAATTGGTTTTAAATTTTTTTTTTTAACCTCATGTGAAGTCTCTTGGTTTCTATATGACGGCGCCAAGTAAGTCTTCTATCTAAGTGAATACCTAGGTATGTAACATAATCGGACTGAGGTATATTAACATTGTTAAGTGTGACAGGTGGACAGCATCCCCTCCTCAGTGTGAACGTAACATGTTTGCTTTTTAACTCATTTACACGTATTCTCCATTTGTTTAACCATGTTTCCACACATCTTAAGTAGCCATCTAGTAAACTAGATGCTATATATGGGTTATCATGCGAGCTAATAATTGCGGTGTCATCAGCAAATGCAAAAAGGATTTTCTTATCTCTCCGGTTATACGATTAACTTGTTCGATTGTTCGGTGGCGTTCCCGGAAACCAAATTGATGAACTGGGATTATATTTTTCTCATTTAAAAATGGTATGATTTTCTTTTGGAACACTTTTTCGAACAGTTTCGATAAGCAAGGAAGCAAGCTTATTGGTCTATAGGAGGATCGTACGGTCAAGTCTTTACCTGGCTTTGGTATCATTATTATCTGAGAAGTTTTCCAATTTGTCGGAAAAACTCCATGTTTTAAGATCGCATTAAATATTGTAGACAGCACACTTAGTTTTTGATCACGAATTTCTTTAAATTATTGGATGTAAGGCTTAAAAATGCGTAATGTTTTAATATTTTTAGCTTCTCTTTTGCAACATTTGTACAATATAAATTTATTTTAAATATTTTCCATTGTTAGCTATGACATTTTCAATCTTTCGAGCAACATATGGATTCCGAGCCAAAAGAACTGCTCATCTTTTGAGGCTAAGAACGAATCAAGTCAATATCAGATAATTAGTTCCAAAGTGAAGCTTATCCCAGAGAGAGCATCAATGGAAACAAATAACAGATGGATGGGACACGGTCTGGACTATAAAGCGGCTGAGGCAAAACATCACAACCACTTCATACTTAATACTTTTTAACAGATATTGCAACATGATATGATAGAATATTACGGTTTCAGCAGCTCAATTTGTACCCACCAACTACATAGCATTACCTTAGAGCCATGGATATTTGGCTTTGGTGTCGATTCGGCTGGTTAGCCGGGCTTCACTCTTCGGGTTATCATAGTGGATCCATTTTTCATCGCAAAAATTACTTTCTTTTGTAACGTTCAAGCAGCATTTCAGATATACAAAATCGTCTTTCAAAGTATCTCAGCTTCAATTCGAATGGTACCCAATTCCCTACTTTTGGATGAATTCTTCTGCTTGCAAATGTTTTGAAATTGCTTATTGTGTAGGTCCCAATTAATTTTCAAGTTCTTGTTGAGTTCGACAACAATCTTCATGGAGTAGTTCCTCAAGTTCTTGGTATTCAAACTTGTTTGTCTGGGCTGGGCGATCTTTGTCTTCCGAGTCAAAATCACCACTTAGAATCGATGGAACAAATTCGCCATAATCTTTAATGAGCAGCGGACCTTTTTTCAAATAAAAGAAGTAACGCAAAACTTCCCGCATGTGACACTTTTTTAGCACAAAAAAAACCTAGTTTTTACACTATAATGTTCTATAACTAAGTGAGAATAAATTACAAATATGTATCCTTCATGACATATAAGTTATTAAAAACAAAAACTTCGTTCAAAAGATACGCCATCTATTTTAAATCCCGCATTTTTAAAGTCATATAGCCAATACTTAGAAATCTATGTGGCTACTATAAAATACAGATATTATCCTAGAAATAAAACAACAACCAGTTTAGTAGTTATTTTTATGTTGCATTCAGCAGCTTCAATTTGTGACACTGACAAATCGATTTAATTATTTATTAACTCTAAGATAATTTGATTCAATTTATTATAATACCCACTCCAAATATGGGGGTATATATTGACTTTGTCATTTCGTTTGTAACATATCGAAATGGAACCAAAAAGTATATATATTCTGGGTCCTTATAAAGTTCCAAAAATGTCTAACTGTCCGACGGTCTGTCCGCATCACTGTCTGTATATCTGTTAAGGGCACGAAACGGACCACAGGAAAGACATAGGAATAAAATTTGTCTCAAATATTCTATGTTGATAAAAAAAAAGTTTTGTATTGAAAACGGTAGAGGTATGATACAAAATGTGAGACAACATTTATTTGTCTCATTTGATATTTTTGTTGATATTTTTTTAACTTATGTAAGGTAATAGTAAGGCCAAGCTCTGTTGAAAATGGTAAGAATCGGTGCATAATTTCTACCAGCCCTCATACAAATTCCTTTCCGGAATATGGCTCTATGGTACATACATGCCTATAAGTATATTGTAGTAGTATCTGCACAACATTTACCAGAAATTTGTTTCATGTAAAAAGAAAACACAAAACGATATTTTGGATCGGTTCATATTTGCATATATCCCCCATATAAAGTCCACGAAAATCACTTAAATCTCTTATAAATATCGTTATCAGGTTAAATTTATACAGATCGGCCCATAATTGGTGCTAGCTGCCTTATAAGGACCACTTTCAAAAACACATTAGTCTACATAAATATCTTACATAATATAACCCTAATCAATTTTCGTGTAAATTTCCCACATTAATAGCAGGAAGCTTTTCTCCTTCTATAATTGGGGTAAAAATACATGTTGTGTGTAAATTCAAATATTTTTTGATAACAAATGGTTTTTGTTTACTTTAAAATTAGTTTACACACTTTATGTGTAAAATTTCCATTTGTGCACAATATATGAAATTTTAAACATAAAATGTCTATTATATTATAAAAATTTAAAATACAACATTTTGTTTATATTTTTGCTGAAAAAAATATGTTATTGATTTTGATAAACATATTTGGGGGATTCAAACTGCCTCCTATTAGGTCGTATTGTCATAATGCCATAAAATATTTTTTTAGTTTAAATAAATTTTTGTTGGGTTTCAAACAAAAAAGTTATAAACTAATAAGACTTTTAGAACTATGTTTATTGGTTTGTTATAAAATAACACTTTTTTTGTTTGCAGCACAACAAGAATTTGTTTAAATTAAAAAAATATTTTACGACATTATGACAGCACGACCTAATAGAAGACCGTTTGAATCCCCCAATTGTGCTTAAATTTACGCATATTGTGTAATTTTACATGAAAACTTACTTACTTTATAGTAGTAGATTTATATGAATTTTTTAGAGTGTATGTAAAAATAAAATTTTGTGAATATTGGCTCAAATATTAGCTAACTTATGTATCCAACAATAGGTTGAATCATTAATAAGTTTTGCATCGAAATATATGAAAAACTTTATACGATATTAATAGAAAATATAAAACCAAAAAAAATCGATGCCGTTTTACATTGGTGGTGGGTATATAAGTTTCGGCACAGCCAAATATTAAAACATCTTACTTGTTTTCTATTTAGTTTATAACTAAATATACAGGTCTGGTAAATTTGCATACACTCGTAAATCATACAGATCAATTCACATGCAATCTATCACAGCAGTAAATCAAAATAATTAAATTTCTAAATTTCAAACATTATTTTCTATCATTCATCTAAATACTTTGGTGTATTGCAGCTACAGCTGTATTAGACATATTTTCTCATATCCATAATAATTTGATACTAAAAAATAACAAAACTTCATACAAAACTTCATCTCAAATCCATATTTTACATTATCAAAATTTCTTTTTAAAGAAATTTCCAAAAAAAAATTATTTTAAAAAACAATTTAAATTTTGGTCACAAACTTGTTAAAATTATTTCTTAAAAATACATTTCGTAGCCTATTTTCTATACTTTATTTAAGATTCTTTATTTAGGTTGCTTATTTATGATTTTGTAATTTTAAATTTCTAGGACATTGTTAACACTTTTAAATCTGCGATTAAATTTACCAGACACCACCAAGACAAATTATTAAAAATTAAAAATTTATTTAATTTCTTTGATCAAAATCAACAACAAACTGAAAATTATAAAATCTTGCCGTTTTGTAATATATTTCTTTGCACTGCCTTGCCGACTGCTGCATAACCAAATACCGGTGAGCACTACAAGATGAAGCTAATTATTTTGAGTTATGTATTTTGAAGTCATTAATGAGACTAGTGGAAAAGAAAAGATATACATATTATATATCAACGTGTAGGAAATTATGCCCTCTTTTCAAAAATGTACAACATTTTTATGAATTAAAAAAAATATAGAAGACTTTTTTCAAAAATCTGGGAATAAAAAATGATTTTTTTGGAAAATTTTAACTTTTAAAATGCAATAAAAGTTTTTTTTATGAATCGCTTTTAATGAGATTTTACACTTATATAGAAACTTTTTATCTCACTCCAAAAGTGAAAAAAATATTTGTAAATTGTTAATGACAATACCACAATTCAAAAAAACTTTCCAAAAATCCCAAAATTAGGATTTTTTGATTTATTGAAGGCACCAAGCTCGGGGCTATGAAATCCCTTTGCATAATCTTGAAGAACATATTATGTCCCAAACAGGTCTTAATTTTTTAAAAGCAGCTATGCGATTTGAGAAAATGTTTTCTAAAGGTGAAATTTATATAAAAAATAGGTCTACTTCGGAAAGCTCTGGACCACGTAATAATACGAATTTTGATATTATTTTGCTTTTATAGTATTTCACGAAATATTGTCTTTCAGAAAAATATAAATACACTATTTATCTCTTTCTTGTTTTCTGTATAATTTAAAATTAATGTAAGTACTTTTTTCGAAAAAAATGGCGCAAAAACGATTTTTTATTTTTTTTAAGTTTCAATGCACATAACTTTTGACTACGTAGATGTTTTTAAACAATTCTTTCATACTGTTATTAATACATGTCTTGCTAATTCAAAAAATTATATTTCAAGAAAATCGGGAAAGAATTAGATCTTAGCAAAATTGGTTATTTGCAAAAAACCAGACTAAAGTAGGTAAATAAAATAAAATTTTACTTTTCAAATGCAAATAACTAGTAAACTATAAGCAATAGTATATGTAGATCTCGTCTAGTAGATTCCATATATATAAAAATCTTTCATATCGGATCGCAAACAAAAATTTGGCATCATTTTTAATTTTTGATATACCTGAGGTGCCCCACTTTGGGGCATTGTGGCTCGGACCCCCCCCTGTTGTTATAAGCCCAAATTGAAAACTTAAACTTATCAATACCTGCTCTATAGCCACGGGGTTTTATTAAAATCGGGCAATTCGTTTAGAAGTTACAGATTTATTTCCACTTTTTTTCTCACTTCCCCCTCTGTGCGATAGTGGCCCTAGGATGGCGGTATGTCTCAAACGGCGACAGCAGCCATTGATTTTTTGAAATCAAAATATGACGGTAAACCGATTTCGAGTAATAGACCTGTCAATTGACCTCCAAAGTCATTTTATTTGACACCTCTCGATTATTTCCTATGGGCTACGTGAACCAGTTTATGCTGATAAACCAGCAAAAATTGTCCAAGGTGTCAACCAAAATTGTTCTTGTTATTTGCGACATACTACCAGCAATGCTCAAAAAAGTTGCCAAAAATTTGACATCCAGAACAGCAGCGGTGGCCATATACCTGAAATAATTTTCAAATGATAATGTATTGTAGTGATCTATCGAATAAAATATTGTTTTGATTAAAATTTCGCATGTTTCAATAAATTCAACGTAATTTCATATTTGATTTCAAATTATCTATGTTTATAATGCAGTTTATTGCAAATAATTTGCAAAGAAAGTTTTGTTTGTCAATCTTATTTTGTTCATGTTAAATTTTGAATTAACTTGAAATTAAAATAAACAAAAGTTTTTGTTAATATGTGGATTTTTTTCTTTATACCGATACATAAATTAAAACCCCGAAAATATTTTGTTAATCGTGAATTGTGTTTATTAATGATAATCATAAATATTATTTGGGGTTTTGTAGTCTTATAAAACAACCCAATTAAAGTTATTTATGATTAGATGACGAGTTATTTTCGAAATAAATTAAATTTATAATCCTTGACATTTAAAGGGAATTAATTAAATTGGTAAATTTATTTATAAAAAAAGTTGAAAATAAATGTTTGCTGCAATTAGAAATTTCAGGTGATTAAGTTGATTTGCAATCAACTAGAAAGTGCATACTTGTTTAGAAAACAAAAGAGTTAAAGAACACAATAACAAATTGATAACAATAAAATTAATAAACAAAAGCAACTAAATAATAAATAACACTTTGTCAATATGCGTGGGTTTAGCAGGAAATGTTTGTGAGCATTAGAAAAATTAAAATTTAAAACTTCTTCTATTAAATTGCAATCAATTAAAGCTAAATATATAATTTTTTATAATAATAAAAACTCTACACACATTCCGCCCACCCTCCACCCTCCACTCTCCCCTTCCATCTAAAGTTATTGACACACTTATCAAGTTTGTCGCTTAACTTTTTCGTTTTTGTTTGTTCATTTGTTTTCGATCAGCGCCTCTGCACACATCAGTGTCATAAAACATGAGTTTATTCGATAATTAAACAATTTCTTAACACCTTGACTCAGGCGCTATTTTTAAAGCAGTTTTTTCTTTTATTTCTTTCTTTCTTTATTTATTTTGTAATTTTCTTACTCGTGCAAATCTTTGTGCAAATGAAAAGTTTAAATAATTTGTAGCTAATTAGCTAATGCTCAATAAAAATAACATCGAACTTTGCAATCACAACATTTGTATATAATTAAACATATTTTTACCTGAGAAATGGCAAAAATTTTAAAATAATGACGTTAATATTGATTAGAAACATGTGATACAGTAAAAAAAGGCTGTTAGTTTTTGTAATGAAAAGAAGAAAAAAAGAGGCATTTTAATTGTTATTGAAGACACGAACAAAAAGCAGTTGGTTAGACAAAAAAACTTCGT
Source organism: Calliphora vicina (assembly GCF_958450345.1). Classification (NCBI taxonomy): domain Eukaryota; kingdom Metazoa; phylum Arthropoda; class Insecta; order Diptera; family Calliphoridae; genus Calliphora; species Calliphora vicina. The sequence continues at coordinate 78,819,114 of NC_088784.1, forward strand.
AGTGTGACAGATTTGAAATAAGACGTTTTATACGCACTAAATTACTTGGGCTGAAATTAATTTTCAGAAGCCCTTATAATCAACAATACATATGTTCTACCGAATTCGGCCCACTGCATAGTGTTTTGGAATCAAAATATTTCGAAAATAAATCTGACATTTTTAGCTGACATATCCAATTGAAATACAATTTCGTATAGACGTTGTAGAGCAGTATCCCAGTTTAAGCTTTGAAAACGGACTCCAAATACTTCTCAGAAGCCGAACTATGGTTTTAAATTAGAGCATCGGACATGCAAAATGTTTAAATGACTTTTTGTGGTTGGACCTTAAAAATCATGCTTGCGTGTGCTATTTACCGCTTATGTATTCGCGACTTATACGTATCTGGAAATTCAACATACAATAGTGGGCACAATGTAAAACCGATTTCATTTGAGTTAAATAAAAAAAATCAAAAAAGAAGACCAAAAATTAATGAAAATTGGTTTAGCATATTATTTAATTATAATGCACATTCTTAAATTGAATAGAAAACTGCTAAACTCTTGTTAGTCAGTTGCTAAATAATCGTCAAGATGTGAAAAAGCTGTTCAATGTCAACATTTATAAAAACACTAGTTGACCGCATCTGCTTCGCCCGGTAGCAACCCTGCCAGTTCTTATTTATTTGCAAATAAAATATCTAAATTTGTGCTGCATACTTTAGGGGCTTTTTTATTACAGTTGACTGGATTCAAAAAATCCGGTTTTAGCCGTAATTATTTAATTTTTTTTTCTTTACAAACCATCTCCTGAAAATTTCGAGTCGAATAAAAAAAATAAGCCAAATCCCTTCAGCCGTTCTCACGTGATGACATTACATACATGGACCATTTCATTTTTATATATATTTTTTTTTCTTGGACCAGCACTCAGGGGATGACCCCTACTCATGCAAAGCATTGTGTTGGAACTAGGAAAATAGGTTATGGGAGGGAGGATACAGGGAGTAGTGTTTGTGGACATATGATTTGAATTTTCCTATATTGAAAGTAACAGGAAATACTTCAGGAGGAAGCTTATTCCACATACGGACAGTACGGCTAAAGAACGAATTTTCCCTGTAATGTGTTGTGCGATCTACTGTCCAGTCGACAACGAATTGATGTGTCCTTGCCGAAGAGCGTGTGTTGCGTAAAAATCTACGGGTTTCGGGAACAAGTTCCCTAAAAAAATGTGTTTTGTCCAGAGGACATCGCACTGAATACTCATGCCTAGGACATAAAGAGCTTCTGATTCCTTAATATTTACACCACCCATAAAAACAGATAGAGCAACATGATCTATTGTGCGTTTGTGGGTTAACATACAACATTGAGTCTTGCGTGCATTAAATCGACTCTATTCGCACAACCCCATTCAGAGATTGTCACAAGATCTTCGTTGAGCGTATCATTCATATTTTGCCTCATTGTCCCAATCTCCGACAGGCTTGATCTATAATTGAATGCATATGAATGGCAAATGTTGCTTTCATCTGCAAAAGAGTAGATAGGGTTGGTAGTTTGACGTAGAAGGTCGTTTATAAAGATAAGAAATAGAGTAGGAGAAAGGACGGAGCCTTGCGGTACCCCTGAATTGATCTTGAACTCGTTTGATGAAATTCCATCTATAACAAGGAGAAATTCCATCTATAATTAGGAGTCCGTTATCGGTTAAAAAAAAATTAGAAATTTCCTGAAATTTTACTTTCATTTCAACTAACAGTATCTCGTTGTTGACTCTATAATTTTCTTGAACTTCAGCTAACAGTTTCCCGTTGTTGGCTCTACAATTCCCGTGAACTTCAGCTAACATCTTGTCGTTGTTTGTCTAGAAGTTTCTTGAAATTTCTCATTTGTTTCTCTGTTATTTATTTAAAGTTTTTCCATCATTAACTCAAACATTTTGCTTAAATCCATGGTGTTTGTTAACGCATGGGTACAGACCTTCATTTATTCCTTATACTCAAATTCATAAGTTCCGATGTCAATAATACGTCGCTTGAATTCATCTATCAGCCTCTTTTGCAATTCTGCTTTATTTCCTGCTGCCGGAAACTCCAACTTAGACACCAATACATTTTAAAATAAACATTATAAACACTTTATTTTCAATAAATAAACCGTATTATTTTGATTGCAAATAAAAAAGTTTAGTAGTTTAAAATTGTAATAACTCCTTATTTATTCAAATTTATAGTCACTTTCTTTTAATACACACACTTTATAATGTACAAGAATATACTGGTAATGCAGTTGATATTAATTCTAGCCTCGCCTATGATAAACTAAACTGATTGCAATTTTCTGTTACTATTTATATACACAGTGCCATCTTCCATTAGTTTCATGAATTATCTATCTAATGGATAAAATCAGAATGTTCTATTTCTTGAGCTTTTAGCAAGTATGTTCATTAGAGTGTCCTTTAGAATTAAATTTTTCGAAATGTTGAAACAGTACCCGCTGAAAACTTTCGTAATGACCTAAAATACCATCAAACAAAATTATTTTTGGGTATATTTTGGTGAATGCGCCCAATTTCCTTAATGTTATTAATTTTAAGTAAAATCTGTTCTGAATATTATATTTTAGGAAATTCTAAATATAGTCTAAAGTTTTAACAGCACAAAAATGGAAATTAACACTTAAGAGCAATTGGGATTAAAATGACCCTCAACTTTTAAAATCACGAAAAACACTTTGATACTAAGTGCTCTTAAGGGTTAAATTCCATTTTTGTGCTGTTATTGTAAATACCATTTTTAAGAAAATACTTTGTTTTTAAAGTTTATTTAAAAAAGAACAGAATTAATAATTCACGAATAAACAAATAAAATTAAATAACAAATAATTTTTCAGTATTTTTGTGTTCTAATTGGATAGTTATTTAAAAAAAATAAAACAAATCGTTCAATTACATTTAAAACCAAAGAAAAATGTTCTTTGTTACTGTGTTAAAAATAATTGTACAAAATAAATAAGCTTTGAATACTTACTTGAATAATTAAAATTAAAAACTATTTTTCTTCAAATTTCAATCTTAATTTTTTCTATTCTTAGGATAAGTTCCTTATCCAAACATTGTATTTCCAATTCTTTCTGTTTAATACAAAAATTCAATAAATTTAGAATTTAGGCCAAAACTTCTAAAATAGCAAAACAGGCATTCCAAAATTAGTCAATAAGTCCACGACTTTTTTAATTTAATGTCTCTTCACTGAATGGATAACACGGCAAATGTTAACTGGCTTCCATCAAAATCTGCTTCATTTAGTTTGTGTTTGACAGCCATTAATAGTTGTCGAGACTTGATGACAAATTGGAAAAAGGCGAATTTCGTCTGCGCATTAGGCATTATTTTCTGAGAAAAAAACATTGTTCAAATAAATGCTAAGCTTGTTAAATACCATAGGACCTCTTCACCATCGATTCCAATAATAAACAAGTAAGAAAGTATGGTCGGTCAAGCCCGACCATATAATACCCTACACCAAGTAAATGAGTAAAAATATTGTTCTTTTAAAATATCAATAACTTATATTCATGAGTGATTTTCGGAAGTGGGCCTTATATGGGAGCTATGACCAATTATGGACCGGTCACCATAAAATTAGGTCGTGTGATTTATGTCTATATTAAAGTTAACTATGTTGAATTTTGTGTGTATACCAACATTATTAAGTGATTTAAGCACGTTAAAGTGATTTTCGGAAGCGGGTCTATATGGGAGCTATGACTAATTATGGACCGATCGTAACAAAATTTGGTGACATGAATTGTGCATATACAAAACTTATTTGGAGCGAAATTTGTATAGATACATAGATAAATTAAACATTTATGACCAATAAAGTCCAATTTCGAGGGGACATTTGTATGGGGGCTAGGTGAAATAATGGACCGATTTCAGCCAGTTTCAATAGGCTTGGTCCTTGGGCCGAAAAAGTAATATGTACCAAATTTTATCGAAATATCTTCAAAATTGCGACCTGTACTCTGCGCACAAGGTTTACATGGACAGCCAGCCAGCCAGCCAGCCAGCCAGCCAACCAGACGGACGGACGGACGGACGGACGGACATCGTTTAATCGACTCAGAAAGTGATTCTAAGTCGATCGGTATACTTTAAGGTGGGTGTTAGACTAATATTTTGGGCGTTACAAACATCTGCACAAACGCATAATACCCTCCCCACTATGGTGGTGTGGGTATAAAAAGTGGTTCAGTGAATTCCATTGTGGCAGTAAAAGCACGGAAGGTGCCGACCCGAGTTGAGGTATCTAAATCCAAAATAATTGAAAAACATCACAATATAATGTTAGCCAATCGGAGATTGATAGTACGAGTGATTGTGAAAGCCATATTCATCTCAAATGGCTCAGTGGTTTAAATTTGTGATTGATCACTTGGATATGAGAAAGCTTTTCACAAAAGTGTACACACGTGTGCAGTTTCCATGGCGAAAATCCATGCATTAGGCTACTGAATTCTCTTATTTTCGCATTATTCTCCGGATTTAGTCCCGAGTGACTATTTCTTGTTTCCAAACCTTAAGAAATGTATCGGCGGAAAAAGATTTAACTCTAACGATGAAATCATCTCACGATGAAATCATGACCTCGACAAATCTTATTTTTTGGAAGTGATAAACAAATTAAAGAAACGTTGCACAAAGTGTATAGAAAAATAAAATAATTTTTTATTCAAAAAAACTTATGTTTCTTTCAAAAACGCATGGACTTTTTGACCCACGCTCGTATATTGTATTCCAAATAAATTATATTATTATTTTACCAGCTCCAAACCAAATATAAACTTTATTGTTTATAATTATTATGATTTATATTACTAAGTTCCACTATCACAAATCTAGAAACACAACCTGAGTATTATAATTTATTATAAATTTAACCCTCTAAAACCCACCCAAGATACTCATCGCAAAAATGACAATAAATGCAAATATAACTGATTTTTCATTTCAAAAACTCATGTAGCATTTGTTAAAAAATGTAATTAAATTATTTTAAAAAGCTTTCAACGTTTTTGAAATGAAATATCAGTTATATTTGCATTTATTGGCATTTTGCGATGAGTGCCTTGAGGTATGCTTAAGCATTAGAGGGTTAAAAATATTTCCTCTCAAAAAGCTAAAAATGTCTACTCCTTGTAATAAATTTGTATCACTATATCTGTTTCCTTCTGTATACTGCGTCAGCTAGAAATGATGACAGGCAATGATCGAAATAAGTTTTATTTTTAACAGTTTATGATCTACTTGTACAAACTACAAATGTGCATTAGTAAAGGCAATTAACACCAATATTATTTAGAAAATTTACAATATTAAGTTTTTTTACCCCAAGTTATATATAGTTTTTTTTATTATTATATGCTATTTTGATTTGATTTTTATATTGCAATTTGTAATTATTGTTAAACTTGCTACAAAATATGTAACATAAAATATATAAAAAAAACTTATACATTTTTTTTTTTATAAAACAAGAAATTAAAAAAAAATATCTAATAAAAATTACAAGAGCAATAACTTGGTATGTTTCAGTTTACAATAATAAACGGAGGCAGTAGGAAAATATTGTTGAAATCTTAAAAGGACTATAGTTGTTAATAATTAGACTTACATGCGTCATTAATTACCCACTCAGACTTACCCACCTACGACTATTAATAAAATAGATCAGCTTAAAGAGATTTGGCTAGAACGAATCTAATGTAATTGTTGGTCTATTGCTATCAACAGTTTGAATAATTGTAACATTTGGATGAGAATTGTAATAGCTGAAGTTATTTTAGGAATTCAATACTTGTAGTGCAGGATTCGAACCCGCAACTCTCAGACTAATAGACGATCAACTTGCTTGAAGAAGTTGATTAAAAATTAATATTAAAAAGAGACTTTAATTCAAAATAATTCTTCAGTTTGGCCTCGTATTTAGTACGTCATTATGTGAATTTATACGTGAGTTCGTGTGAGTATTTCTATACACACTGACACATACTCTAACGTCTACACGTTAGTTTTTGTTATTGCTATTGCAGCTTATGAAGAAAGACATCAACCGACAACAAGAAAGTTGCAACATGCGTGCCAATTTTATTATTTTTGTTATTGTAATGTTTCTTTTATGTTTTCAAAATTCAATCTTTTTATTTTTACTTTATTTTGATTTGCAACAACCAAGTACTATTGTTACTGTTGCTGGTGAATGCGTGAGCAAGACACATATTTTCACATTGTGCGAATTATTAGTGACTTGAGAGTGTCTTACGAGTGTCTTTGTTTAAGATTACTGACAGCAGCGAATAAATAATTTATCGATTTATAGCTAGATGTCGATAAAGAGTCTACAGACATTGTAAAGTTGGAAATATTAAAGTAATAGGTCGAATTTGAAATGCCTTTTAGAAAAGACTAACTTAAACAAAAATGGTCATTGGAAATTTTCATTTTAAACACGCACAGTAATAGATTTGAAAATTTGACAGCAATATTTATGTATTATAAAATCAAGAGCAAATATGAAGTCACGATGAATTCTAAATTAATATAACAGTCTGAATTTCATGAGAAATATTATTAAAATATCCTATCGATGATTTTATAATACTCAACTATATGTCTCTATGATAATGCAACAAGTCGTAAGCTAAGGCTACAAATCGTCTAACCCATTTAATATACCTTTCTGTTATGAAGTTAAACCTCTCAATCAATGCTTGTGAATATAGAAAAATCGTTATTGCTTTAATTAAAAACAGTTGGTATTAAAATAAATTGAGGTGCATATTTGTTTTTTTAATGGGTCATACGTAACAATAATGAAGTTTTTGAATTGATAATTTCTTTGCTATTATCATACTTTGGTGAAGATATTTATAAGGAATTTTTTTAGGTTTTTGCTAGCAAGGCATGCATTTTTGGTCAGCTAATAAAAAATATATGAAATAACAATAAGTAATAAGACAAAACTTTTGTACACTACACAAAAAAAAGCAATTTCAGCGAACATTTTTAGAAGTTCCCAATAAGCATTTATACTGGAATTCAAGTTGAATGCAAGTGTAATTCAAGCCTTTAATTATAGTCAAGCAATTGAATTACAGTTATATTTCAATAGCATTCTCCAGGAAACATAAATTCAAGCCATATATTTTTTTTTGTTTGAAAATTATTTAACCCTTAAATGCATGATTTTTACTTTTATTTTTCTATAAATTACACTAGTTTACATGGTTTTTGCTCATGAATTGACACATAAGGGGATTTGTGTATTTAGGTCTTCTAACTTCGGAAAAAATATTTAAAAAAATCCTGGACGTCAAACTTTTGAGATATTTATTAAAAACGAAACATAAAAAAATGTGCATTAAATTAGGACAAAACAATTAAAAGTGAAGTGTTTAGTCCTCTTTTTATAATTATTTTTATTTGTCTCCCTCACGACACTTCAACAGTAGTTTCCTAGCATATTCTGATCCCAAAAACCTTGATAATTCCTCTCGAAAAACTTCAAATCTTGATGGAAACGCTCTCCATGTTCGTCACTCATGTGTCCTAGGTTTTCCGGGAAAAAATCCACATGAGAATGTAAAAAGTGAATTTTGATTGATATATTTACATCCATCAGTTCAAAATTATGAAATAAATTCGCAACAAAATCTCTGTAATTTTGACTTTTCTTATTCCACAAAAATTCTTGAACAGCAAGTTCAAAAGAATTCCATGCTGCATTTTCAACATCTGTTAATAGAAACTCAAATTTGGTATCAACCAAAATTTGTTTTATTTGAGGACCCACAAATATGCCTTCTTTTAATTTAGCCTCAGAAAGACTCGGGAACACGCTGCATAAATATTGAAATGCTCGTTTTGTCTTATCTAAAGCTTTTACGAAATTTTTTAATGTAAATAAGCATTTTGCAGTGTTTGTGTTATAGGAAAACCTCGATTTGACTAAATAATTTTTCCGCAAATAAAACAAAAATGACCAGGTTTATTTTACACTTTCTAGAAGACATTTTAAAATAGTTTTTACTTTAGAGTTTTGTATTTAATAGCGATTTATTAACGTTTATCTACAGGAAAGATGTACCTTTAAAAAGTATTTATTTTTTCCCCGTTATTTTTTTTTGGAATTTGTCATAAGAATACAACTCTGAATGTATCTAGTAGCTTTTCCAGAGTGTTGAGTACGCAAAAACGATGTAAATACTGAATTACTACAATTCGGTACACTACAGTATGCATTAGTAGTACTCAGGGCAGGTGAAAAATAAAAACCCATTTATCTCAAAATTTTGACGTATAGGTGGGAAACAAAAAATGGTCAATTAACTAGCGTCCCTAGCTCTTCTCAAAAATATAAGTTTCATTCCATGAGCAAACAAAAATGTTTGATTTGTAAACTAGTGTTATCAAATATTTAGTTGGTTTTTATTTATTATATTTAGTTTATCTTTAGTTTGATTTAGAATTTCTTTAAATGAAACTTTTCGTACTCCATTTGATTTTTCTGAATTAGAATCTGAAGTAGTATCAAGGTTATATTCGTCTAAAATAATTGGAACTGGAATGTAGACAATTGGCAACAATATGCATTAAAGGGTTAATATTTTGAAATATCTTTCAAGTTTAAAACACAATTACATTTGCATTCAAGCCAAATTCCAACAAAATGTTCAAGCGCTTGAATTTTTAAAGCTTTGGTGCTTATTGGGTTATTTCAAAATCTCAAGTTCTAGAACGTTTATAATCAGAACCAAATTAAATTCATAATATGATATGATAAAATCTACAGATGTTGCAACATCCAAATTAATCAAATTTCTGGTTAACAAATTTTAGTATAACTTTTTTTCTTTTTTAATAATTTTGAACATAAATAATTTTTGCCAAAACATTTATTTTGATATATATCCCTATCGCATCCCACTAAGTGTAGGAAAAGACCTAAGCTTTCTTTTGAGAAAAAAAAGCAAAACAAAAATTGCCCATTTTGTAAAAAAATCAAAAAAGCTTTTGCTTCCGGAAAAGAATTTATAATTATACCCCTCACCTTCGTGAGAAGGGTATATATAAGTTTGTCATTCCGTTTTTAATTTCCACAATATAATTTTCCGACCCTATAAAGTATATATGTATTTTCCGGAACCTAATAGATAGCGGAGTCGATTAAGCCATGTCCGTCTGTCTGTCTGATGTTGAAATCAATTTTCTGAAGCCCCCTGATATCTAAGGGATCCAAATCTTCAACAATTCTGTCACACATGCTTTGAAGAAGTTTCCTATTTAAAATCAACAAATGGCTGAGATATGAGGAAAACATTTTTGACCTATATCTGGATTACTAAGTCATTAATATTGACAATATGGATATCTAATGATAGATATTTCAAAGACCTTTGCAACGACGTATATAAAACCATAGTAAGTTGACCTACAATGGGTCAAAATCGGAAAAAATATTTTTTAACCCGATCTTTTTTTATCACCAAAAAATTATTTAAAAAAAAATATTTAAATTTAAGAAAAAAAAAATTATAAAAACAACTTTGGGAAAGCAAATAAATTTTGTTTACGTAAAAATATTTAAAATTTGTATTTTAAAGTATAATTTGGTGAAGGGTATATAAAATTCGACACAGCCTAATATATAGCTCTCTTACTTGTTTAATTTACACTTGCTTTAGTAAGGTGATATGGATGAAAAATCTTGACACGTATTCTTTTATAAGAACCATATGAATTTGCAGTAAGAAGTTTTTGGATTCTGTTGATATTATGCCTAAACTATTTAAAGATCTGTGGTACCAAACATCCTTGAGTTGTCGAATGTCCATAGAAACAGATATGATACAAACTAATAATATTCGCAAATCAATTACCATTACTAACAGTTAATAATCATTCTCGAGTTCTTCTAAATTTGTTTGTGTTTTTCCAAACTAATATTTATAAACCGTAAAATTAAAGAATGCCTAACATTTCCTACTAATCTACTAACTTAGAAACCACTTAATTATTTCACTTTAACAACTTTTTGTACTTTTGTACAAGTATTCATTCATTCCTATTATTTCCAGTTTTCTCTAAATTTAATACAATTTTTCTATGAAACTGAAAGTTATTTATGTGGTTCTTCCATGTGAGCTGTTCGTTCAGATTTATACACAAACTTGGTTTTTTTAGTAATTTTTTTTCTCGTTTTTCTCTTAGCGTCTTCATTCTTTAAGTGCCATCAGTTTAAATCTGTTCAAGTCACGTTCTTGTCAGACGTCAGTCAGTCAGCCAGCTAGCCAGCATGTGTTCTAGGTCAAGTTGCCGTGTGAGTCTCAGGCTGTATTTAAACATTTAGTTGTTCTGTATTTAAAAGGTAATCTTTGATTTTGTCGAATATTAAACGTTTTGTACAAGCGTATTGTATGTGTTGTTAATAGAGAATATATTAAAAAAAAGTAATAACAATCCGTTTAATTTATTATTATTTAACCTATTTAACTTGGTTTTGATGCGTGTCTGTTGATTTACAATCAGTTTTTAGATATGTAGTGAATGTTTATCTATTTGTTATTCTCAATTAATTACACTTTAAAAAGCTACATATTTAGTATAGTATAGAATCCACTTTACTTAATTTATATTTAATAAACTACTTAATTTTGAAATAACTCTGTTCACAAACTAACGGATCTTGTTGGTTTGTCTCAAGTTTCATTCGGAATAGTTTTTTTTTAAATTTAAGCTCGAATTTATTGGAAATTTAATTACTTACCAGAGTTTTGTTTGATATGGTTCAAAAGAAAATTAATACCAAAGTTTAAAAGTCAATCCTTATAATAGGAGCCAACGAAGTAGCTTTTTACGATACTGAACTTGATTGCGGTGGATCTAATGGATAGAAAATTTGCTCGATCGGCGCAGGTAGGCATCGTATATGGAAATCGGGATGAGGATGAAAGTATCTTTCACTTTCCTTGCCATTGTCCGGCACGTGACATGTTGTTAGGTCATCATTCCATCACATGGCAACACATAACCAGAATAGTAAAATATGAATTATATTTTTATTTTCAAACATATGTACAATATAAATTTATTTAAAGTATTGACTATTGTTAGCTATGACATTTTCCCATCTGTCTGGCAACATATGGACTCCGAGCCAAAGGAACTGCTCGTATTTTGAGGACAAGAACGAATCAAACCAATATCAGATACTCTCTTCCAAAGTGAAGCGTTCTGCATCGATCGAAACAAATATTAGTCGGACAGGGCACGATCTGAACTATAAAGCAGGTGACCCAAGACTTCCCAACCACTTCATTTTATAAAAAATGTGATTTTTGAAAATTTGATCAGAAGTAAATTATCATTACTCGCAAACTATTATCGATAATTCGATTCGAATTTTTTTTGTTATGTTGGTAAGATAATGGTCTTTAAGAACTGGTATGATTTGTTACTGTACCGTTTACACCTGCTGTGTTATTACATTTTTTCACAGGTACTATAATTTAGTCAAATTTGAATTTCAGTGGAATAAAAGTGCTTAGGGTCAAAAGGGGTTAAACAAAGTTTACTACCATGAGCAAGGCCAAAGTATCCTCTTTAAGCCCATATATACTTGTCGACCTGTTTTGACCTGTTTGTTGAACACTTTTTTCATTTGAATGAAATTACTTCCAAATTTTTATACCCTTCACCTTCGTGAGAAGGGTATATAAGTTTGTCATTCCGTTTGTAATTTCAACATTTTTCATTTCCGACCCTACAAAGTATATATATTCTAGATCCTTATAGATAGCGGAGTCGATTAAGCCATGTCTGTCTGTCTGTCTGTCTGTCCGTCTGTTGAAATCAATTTTCTGAAGACCCCAGATATCTTCGCGATCCAAATCACCAGATATGCTTTCGAGAAGTTTGCTATTTAAAATCATCAAAATCGGTCCATAAATAACGGAGATATGAGCAAAAAACCGGGACAACCTCTATTTTTGATCTATATCTGGATTACTAAGTCATTAATATAGACAATATGGATATCTAATGATAGATATTTCCAAGTCCATTGCAACGATGTAGATAAGGCTATAGTAAGTTGGACCTACAATGGGTCAAAATCGGGAAAAATATTTTTTAACCCAAATTTTTTTTTATCAAAAAATTTTTTTTCAAAAAAAAAAAATTAAAAAAATTTTTTTTAAAAAAATTTAAAAAACAATTAAAAAAAAAAATTTGTTTACTTAAAAATATTTAAACAAATTTATTTTAAAGTATAATTTGGTGAAGGGTATATAAGATTCGGCACAGCCGAATATAGCTCTCTTACTTGTTTTTTCTAATTTAATTTTACCTGTTCATATGACTGGCGCAAAGTACAAGTCGCAATTTTGAAGATATTCCGATAAAATTTGGTACATAAATTTTTTTTAGTCCGAGGACAAAGTCTATTGAATGTGACTGAAATCAGTCCATTATTTCACCTAGCACCCATACAAATGTTCTCCCGAAATTATACTTTATCTATCGTAAATGGTTAATTTATATAGGTATCTACACAAATTTTGCTCTAAATATAATTTATATAAACTCTATTAATATCACCTAATTTTATGACGATCGGTGCATAATTAGTCATAGCTCCCATATAATGCCAATTCAACACAAAATTCAACACAAATATATTCCATTTGTATATAATTAGTCATAGCTCCCATATAATGCCCTCTTCCGAAAATCATTCACGAAAATAAATTATGGTGTAGGGTATTATAAGGTCGAGCTTGACCGAACCTACTTCCTAACTTGTTTATATCAGCTTATAACTTTTTTATAAGTAAACCTGATACAAAAAATAAAAAAATCCGATATTTCATACTAAATGCTATAAAAAATTAAAAGTTTAACTTTAACCTTAAATTGCTCAACAACTGCTGAACCGATTTTAATTAAATTAAAAGTGGAGAAAAATTCAAGAAGTCCATCAAAAAAAAATTTCTAAAATATCTCTATCGGTGCAAAAGTTACAGAATTTTGGCCGATGAAAAACGATAATGAGCCACTGTGCGCGTTCACCATGATGCCTAAGTTGAGTTTTACCTCCTTCGTCCAGGTGGTGAAGCTGACATCGTTGGTGATAACTGCAGATGAAGATATTATGGATTTCGTTGAGATAACTATTTACCATTTACGGCTTTGGTGTCGAGTCGGCTGGTTAGCCGGTCTTCACTTAAGATCTGCTAAGCTTCGGGTTATCGTGATGTATTAATTTTTCATAGCAAGTAATGATTCGGTGCAAAAGTTTCTTTTATAGAGTTCAACCATTCGGCCATGCAAAATCGTCTTTCAAAGTCACTCGGCTTCAATTCGTATGGTACCCAATTTCCCAGCATTTGGATAAATCCTGATGCTCGAAATCTGATGTTTCAAAATCACTACTTCTGAACCTATCAAACCATCTCTGGCACGTTGGAAAGTGCTTCAGATGCACTTTTTTCAAATTAAAGAAGCAAAAAAAACTTTGCTGTAAATTTTAACATTTTTGGCCAAACATGTGTTTTTTCTCATTCATGTAACTTATTACCTATTGTTCATATCCAAATGTTGTTCTGTCCCAAATAGTATAGATAGCTATTTCTTCAGTCTTTATTTAAAAAATATTAAAAAAAACAAGTAAAAAATCTATATTCCGAATCTTATATACTCGAATCTTATATACCCTTCACCAAATTATACATCAAAATACAAATTTTAAATATGTTTAGGTAAACAAAAGTTATTTTCTTTTCCCAAAGTTGTTTTTATCATTTTTTTTTAAATTCCAAAAAAATTTTTTTTTAATTTAAAAAAAATTTCTTTTTAAATTTTTATTTGGTGAAAAAAAAATCAGCTTATAAAATATTTTTTCCGATTTTTGCCCATTGTAGGTCCAACTTACTATGGTCTTATATAAGTCGTTGCAAAGGTCTTTCAAATATCTATCATTAGATATCCATATTGTCTATATTAATGACTTAGTAATGACTTGGAATCCAGATATAGGTCAAAAATCGAGGTTGTCTTGGTTTTTCCTCATATCTCAGCCATTTGTGGATCGATTTTGCTGATTTTAAATAGGAAACTTCTTCAAAGCATGTCTCACAGAATTGTTGAAGATTTGGATCCCGAAGAAAATTGATTTCAACGGACAGACAGACAAACATGGCTTAATCGACTCCGCTATCTATAAGGATCCAGAACATATATACTTTATAGGGTCGGAAAATTATATTGTGGAAATTACAAACTAAATGACAAACTTATATGTCTATACCCTTCTCACAAAGGTGAAGGGTTTAAAAAAGATGAAATTTTAATTTCGCTTCCATTGAAAACTTAATTTCCTTTTAAAGCAAAAAATATCAGGAGATGAAAAACTATATGAAGTGTGTATGTACTGTAATTTCAATACGCTAAACAAATATTGAAGAGTCATTATTTTAAAAAAACAAACACAATTAGCCCCTATTTAAAATTCTATATAGATTTCTTTAATTTTCCTTCAATGCACGCTTCATTCTAGCCATAAAAATATTATTCTTTGTAGCCATAAAAACCAGACTTTATGATGACATCTTAGGTAGTAGTGAATATCTTAAATCTTAAGATGACTTAGAACATTTTGTTAAACTATAAAACAACTAAGAAGATCATACAAATCACTCGTATCATTAAACTCTATAAAGATCATCAACATGCACACGTCACATGTGTTGCTAACAGCAAACAAAAGACAAAAAACCCACACAATACACGTTTGTTTGTCGTCTACGTCTAGATATTTTGTTCGAATATAAAATAAAACTAATGATTTTGTTTAATGTTTATAGTCTAACAAAGTTAGCTGTGATCTTTTGTTTTCTCGTTTGTAATTCTTCAATAAACTGGAAAAACTGAATGAAAATCATCAAAAATTATCATTATAAGTAAAACATCATTATCATCTTCAACGTCAAGTACGTTTAACTTGGGGCAGATAATAACTAGAAAGCGGAGATGGAAAAGTAAGGCTTTATTTATTAACAAAAATTAAGTCCACAATCATAATAAAAATAATAAAAAAAAAGTTGTTGTGCCAACAAAGCGTCATATGCGGGAAGTTTTACTTTACTTCTTTAATGTGAAAAAAGTACCACTGAAAAACACCGATTGCTCACCAATGTTTTCCATCGGTTTAAACGTGCTAGAGATGGTTTGTTTAATTCAAAAGTCCAGACCCGCCAAAAAAGTTTGAAAACCAAGAATTGGAGGCAATACTCCATGCAGATTGTTGTCAAACTCAACAAAAGCTTTACAAATCATTGGACGCTAATCAAGCAGCAATTTAAAAACATTTGCCAGCACCAGGATTCATCCAAAAACGAATTGAAGCCGAGAGACCTATTTTGCATGACCGAAATGATATTTAATCGCTATAAAAAATAATTTTTGCACCGAATTATTACTTTCGATGAAAAATGGATCCATTACGATATCCCGAAGCATAAGAGATCATATGTGAATCCCGGCTAACCAGCCGAATCGACACTAAAGCCAAATATGCAAGCTGCTAAGGCAATGCTCTGTATTTGGTATATGACCAAAAAGGTCATATTTATTATGAGTTGATGAAATCTGGTCGGTCCATCACAGGGAATCTCGGCCGAAAAACGCTCCGAATATGCGGCCAGACATGAAAACATAATATTCCATTATGACAACTATTGTTTCGATCGATTTAGATTGCTCTCTCTCTCTCTCTCTCTCTGGAATAGACTTCACTTCGGAACAGTATATACGAAGTTGGCTTGATTCGCAGTTTTTTGATGACCGTAATTCCAAATATTTCCCGATTTTCTCCATTTTTCTTTCATAGGATTAACAACAGATTAATATATCAAATAAAGAAAGACTGTTTAAAAATCATGACAGAGTCCAAAGTTACATGCATTTGAATTTTAAAAAATAAAAAGGCGATTATTCGCTATTTTTTGGGGAAAAAGTATTTATTTTCTTTTTAAGTTATCTAAAAAATTTCTAAAAGGATGTATAATGAATTTATACATTTTGAAAAGCTAACTTTACGCCAAATATTTTAAATGAAAAAAAAAATTATAATTTTTGATACCGAGGGGACCAGGTCCATTCAAAAAACGCCTATTTTTTCTTTAAAATTCAAATTTTGACCAAAAATTCTCAAATCGCATAGTCGATATCAAAATATAGTAACCCACTTTAGATGGCCCAATATATTCTTAATTATTTTGTAAAGGGTTCCGCTAACCCCGCCCCTGGTATGGATATTATAGCCAAAAAACGAAAATATCCCATTTTTGGAATTTTTCAATACTTTTTTGGGAATTGCGGGATTCGTGATTACAAATTTTAAAATTTGTTTTTATTTTTGCATTTACAATAAAAAAATCTACATATACATATAAGTGTAAAATTCAATTAATAAATATTCATAAATGAAAATTTTATTACGATTTGAAAAATTTTTATCTATGCAAAAACTTAATAAAAAGCATTTTTGTCATATCTTTCAAAAAAGTATTCCATGAATTTTTTAATTGTCAAAAGTTGTATACATACACATTTGAAAAGTAAACAAAATCCTCTATCCATTGATATATAACATGTATACCTTATGTTTTTTACGTGGCAAAATAATTAGGGAAAACTTAACAACTGGCAGGTGACTCAGTGACGACTAAACAAAATAGAATAGGAATGTGTGTATTTGTGCACTTTTTTATAAAAAAAAAAATATTTGAAAAAGCTTCTATTTTCTAATGACCGCAGAGCTAAAAAAAAGTATTTTTGGAAACAAAATAGTAGAAACATTATTTTTTGTCAATTTTTTTTATAAAAAAGCTGTATGTTGTTTAAAAATTTTCTTTTTTAAAGACAGCTCCTCATTCATTTTTTTTTATCAAAAAATATTTAAAAAGCTCTTTTCTTAAAATAATTGTTTATAAAAATTATTTTTCAAGCTTTTTGAATAGGTACTTTTTGAACAAAATGACAGTAAAGCTCTTTTATGTAAATAAAGCTCACCACAAAATCGTTTTATTTTTTTTTTTACTTTTTTGTTATAAAAAAAAGCTTTAATCTACCTTCAAAAGCTTTCTTTTCTGTAAAAACATTTGTCACAAAATCATGTTAAGCTACGTACACACGGTTGTCAGATCTTACAATATTGTCAGAAAAATTTTCAGAAAATGTCTAACAACCGTGTAAACTTACAATTTTTGTCTTACAACGTTGTCAGAAAAAGTATTGTCAGTACATTGTTGGACAATAATATTATCAGACATCTGACAATCGTGTAAACACCTTACGTTGCCATTGCCAGATCATTGTAAGATCATTGTCAGAAACTTTTTATTGTCATATTTGCGAAGTTTATGCATCTGACAATGGCATCATTGTCAGTGCAAAAAACACACGATCATGGCCCTATACTCAGTTTGTCCATTTTGTTGACCAATTTTTATTTGTATGGGCCCCCAAAGATTTTGAAAATCAGTGGGCTCTCAAAAAATGGTGTCATCAATTTTTGGCCAAAAGTTAATTCAGACTTGGTGATACCGCTTAACTTTATACGGTAAATCTGAATAACTCTTGTGCACTATGAACGTGTCTAGTCCCTCTAAATAGCACATTCGTTTTTACTATTTTTTGACGCTAAAACAAAGATTGTTTGTTGAAATAGTATGATCAAGTCCACACTTCTATGTTGTGCTGTATTATTTAGTCGGCTGAGGTGTTCGGAATGGGGATCAGTGGGAGGACCCTTAAAATAACACATTTAAAAAAAAATCGCCAAAATTGATCAAATTGTTCGGAGACCATTCGCAATAAATTATGATACAACTCCGGCTCGTCAGTTCGTAATTGGATGAGCAATGTAGCGTAAAATCCTTCCTACTGATGGCGAAGTACCCAATCCTTTACCCAAACTTTGCGACGATTTTTTGCTATTTTGCCTTCATCCGTCATGCAATGGCTTTTTCTGTTCCATAATAATACTTTAAATTTCCGACTTTTTAATAAATACACACAGATGACAATTAAAATTGTTTGTAAAAAGCAAGGCGTATTAACAAGGTGAGTGCGTCCCGGCAACAAATACAACAATGCAAAAACAACAGGCAATTTGTTTTTGTTAAAATGTACGGTAAATGTCAAAATCAAGGCGAATTAAAATATTACTATGTTATTTACAATAACAAATGTAAACATAAACAAAGTTTGACATATAGTGTACATAAAACCACAGCGAATTAAGAAACAGCTGATTTTATGCACTCACCTTGTTAATACGCCTTGGTAAAAAGATTTGAATTTTCTTCTGACAATGTCTAACAAGAGATCTGGTTACCTTTGCCATACAACAATCTGACAACCGTGTGAACTGACAATTTTTGTTGGCATATAAATTTATTGTTTGACAATTGTCTGACAATGAAATTGTAAGGTTTTCTTACAATCGTCTAAACTGACAATTTACCTTTTGGTAATAATATTTCATTGTCAGTACATTGCGAGCACATTGCCAGATCTGACAACATTGTAAAATCTGACAACCGTGTGTACGTAGCTTTAGCTTTATTATCATTGCGAAAAGGGAAAGTTTTCTTTAAAGAATTTATTTTTTTCTGTGAAAGAAAAGATAAGTCCTAAAAGCTCCTTATGTAACATGCTAAAAATTTGTTTCGCTTTATATACAGTTTATCCTATAGAAAAGACTGTATTGTGAAAAAAATATTTTTTTTGGACAAGTCTTTAAAAGACTTGTTACGCCTTTTTTATCTGAAAAAGTTTGTGAAAAAGCTTTTTGTCATGGAATCGCTGTTATTAAAAGTTAGTTTTATTTATTTTCAAAAATTTGTTTGAATAAATTGTTGAAATTGTTTGGATGATAAGCTAGTTGCTCATCGGAAAACTTTTCCAAAAATATAGGAAAACTAGAAATTATACTTAAAAATAAATATTATTATTAAACAAAATTTTTTTTCAAAAAGTAAAAAAATTTTTTTTTTTACTTTTATTTTTTTTTTACTTTTGATTGCAAATAAAAGCCGTTTAGTAGTTTGAAAATTGTAACAACTCTTTATTTCTTTAAAATGTACAACAGTATTAAATAGCCACTCAATGTTTTTTATACACGTTTATAAATTCTCAGGAATACAGACACAATTTATAATGTACACGAATTTACTTGAAAAACACAACACACTTTAAGGTACTTAGTTGATGTTTATTCGAAAAGCGTCTCTGATAAACTCACTAACGACTGCAACGACTGCAACCTCTGCCACTATTTATAACACTGCCATCTGCACTCTAGATTGCTCTTTAACTGTCAAAGTTCATATATTCTAGAGCTTTCTAATACATACGCCACACAGTGCTTTGTTCAATGGACAAAAATTAAAAACAAGATCATGTCTTTGATGTTAATGAAATTTATATTTTTCAATAGACAACTAAATAACTCATTCGTGTAAAAAAGACTTTTTTATAAATATCTCTTTTTGTCGTCACTAGAGGTCGCTAAAGTTAGTACATTTTCAACATAAATTTTATGGAGAAAAATATATTTTTTTTAAGGTTAACTAAAATCATTGTTAAAAGTTCGTTTTAAAAGATATAAACTCGCGATTAGCTGCAAATGAAAGAATATGACTGTGGAATTATGGAAAATTACTGTTTTTGTCAAAAAGGTTTTAACAGTTTAATCTGCGCAATTTTTAATAATTAACATTTTTTTTATTGTAAGCCTGAAATTCTAAAACTTTGTTGGAATATTAGTAAAATACGTGTTAATCTATTTTGATTATGTTTTACTATAGAATAGCCATAAGTATTATCTATAAGAAAATGTAGTCATTAGTTGTCCTTTCGTATGAAAACTATTAAAATTTTGTTTTTGTTTAAATGTATAAATTACCATTTCGTAAATTTTCAATTTGATGCTTTGGGGAAAGAGCTCCAGATTTTTGGTTTTTTGTAAAATAATACCGTTTTTTCTTTTAAATAACTAAGAAATATTGCATTATTTAACAAAAGTAGTTTAATGGCATAAAGTGTATTAATAGGTCTTTATTTGGTTCTTGATGTTGTATGTTTTTTTGCTGAAATCAAAAAAAATTCCAAAGTTTGATTTAATTTTGAAAAAAAACATGTTAATCAATTTTAATTTTTCTTTAATTTTATCTAATGCCTATCTCTTATTTATTATAATGTGAAATCATTATTTGTCCGTTTTGACTAGAACTTTAAACAAAATTTGTTTTTGATGGCACCCATAAATAATACATTTTTACCGTAAATGTAAGTAACTCAATAATTGAATATAACCTACATATCCTTAGATTGAGATATTAATATGAGCTTCTGCTGATATTATGAACACTTAAAGTATAATCCAACATCCAGATTCTAATATTACAGCTGAACCATAAGGCTATCAACATTTGAAAATGTCCGTCCATCCGTCCTTCCGAATTTAGAAAATATATACAATATTTCAGTATTTTTTTTAAAAAAGGATATATGGCAGTTATGTAAATCCTTGCTAGAATTGAAATGTTAATAACTAAATTAATCTGATATTATAAGAGAACAATGATTTCTGAAAATGAATAATTTTATTCAGGTTTATAGGTTTTTTAAGTAAAAGGATGTATGGCAGCCACCCGAATCCTTGCTGCGATTGTAATAAAAATTTTCACAAACAACAATAACTTTATTAAAATGATTATAACCAAATTGGTTCCAAAATAAGAAACGATTTTTACGAGTTTTTTTAAAAAAAAATTAGATGTTATACAGGATATTGAAATCTTGATGTCTTGGAATTATGAATATCCTTCCGATAAAATTTTCATAATTTTGCATCTAATATTATAAGAGAACAATAATTTCTGAAAAAAAATAATTTTATTCAGGTTTATAGGTTTTTTAAGGAAAAGGATGTATGGCAGCCACCCGAATGCGTGCTGCGATTATAATAAAAATTTTCACAAACAACAATAACTTTATTAAAATGACTATAACCAAATTTTAAAATGTTAGGAGTATAACTTCGAATTTTATTCAAAATTATATGTTCAGGATATATGGGAGATACCCGTGTCCTTTCACGGATTTTTTCAAGAAGTATATTTTTTCTTAATCTTACCAAAAGGTAATATTCCACTAATTTTTATTCGTCTGCAATAACTCCTTCTATTTTTGTCCATTGCCTATATGAAAACAAAGCACTGTGCGCCATCTGTGGTGTACTTTCTACAATGTTCTTTAACTGAATATTCGAATTCGAATATACGGTCGCAGCAAACAGCGTTACCATACTTACAATCAATGGTCAACTGAAAGCTTTTATTCAATGTTAATAATGCCCACAGCTATGTTACAGTTTGCTATTACAGCACTGCTATTTGAAAGCATTATGCTACTTTTAAATCAGCCGTTATAATCGTTATATTTGAATTCAAGTACAATTTCGTAACAATATCCATATTGTCTATATTAATGTCTTAGTAATCCAGTTATAGATCAAAAATAGGTCAAAAATCGAGGTTATCCCGGTTTTTTCCTTATATCTCAGCCATTTGTGGGCCGATTATGTCGATTTTAAATATCATCCGAATCGGAAGAATTCCCGATATATTGATATATGAATCATGTATCTAAGTAATTTGGGGGCTACGGAAAGTTGATTTCAACATACAGACTGACAGACGGACAAGGCTATATCGACTTCGTTATCTATAACGATCCAGAATATATATACTTTGTGGGGTCGAAAATGAAACATGTAGAAATTACAAACGGAATGACAAACTTATATATGGCGATGGGTATAACAATAGTTTTTCCTTCCTCGAATAGCTTTAATAACTGCGTTATTTGTGAACAAACCTTATTATTTTTAGTAGCGAAATCAACAAGAACATTTGAAGCAAAACTTAAGCACTTCCTTTACACTATCCAAAATTACGTTTGAGTTTAATGTTAAAAAGCCCGCTTAGAAATATCTGACATATCATACAAATAATTTCTGAGTTAGCTGTGATGTAATGTATAAAAAATATATTTATTGATTTCTAAAGACCATATAAAATCATTTTGGATTTGTGAATTTGTAGCAGTGAATTCAAAAGTGAAATATTTTACTTTAGTTTCCTTATAATTTTGAAGTTATCCAACTCTGACAGAGACTCTACAATAAAAATACTAAAAATCCGTCATTATTATTGTTATTATTATTTTCAACAAACTAAAGTTTATATACATTTATATTATTACATATTACATACTTGCTTACACATTTACAAAATATACAGACAGGCAGACAGACAGACGATAAAACAGCCATTGACTTGTCGGCTTTTGTATTTATTTATTTAAAATTTATAAATTTAATTCGTACGATCGTTAGAGATCTAAACATATGTGTGTTCGTGCATTTGTATATATCTACAACAATAAACATCTCGTAGTAAAATAACTGTTTTAGTTTTCTTTATATGTGGACGACTAACTACAACAACACTATCATATTACATAGCTAGAAAAAGCTTTATTTTATTTATTCATATTTTATTCTTTACAAGCTGCTAAATTGTTAAAGAAACGAGCAAAGACAAATCTTTGTTTTATCGTATACGTGATTTTAATAAAAAAACTCCATTTTTGTCTCTCTCTTTAATGCTCCCATAATAAAGAAACACAATAAAGCTTTTGTGCTCAAAAGTTGTGTTTAAAAGAAAATGAATTTAAAACGGTACTTTATGTATGTTGCCACATGTGAGAGTGAGTTGCTGCTATAACTGGAAAACTAGAAAATAGTTTTTCTGGAAAGACAAGAGCGTGGAGAAAAACTGGATTTTACTTAAGAGACACATTGGATTTGTTTTGTTTTGGAGAGGGTTAAAACGAAAGACTTAAGAAAAATGAACATGGAAATCAATATTAATAATAATAATATGCAAAGATCTTAAGGATAAGAGAGATATGGGAAAATAAAACATTATAGCTGAAAATATATTGAGAAGAAAATCCAGGATTTTTCTAAACTCAATTTAAATATTTCATATTGAAACCAGCCATAATAAATTCTCATATATTTTGTGAAAAGTCAGCAGATCAAAATCTTGAGGTTGTGGTTTCATTTTCAGGTCAGTTATGGAATGAAACAAAAAATCATGTTAAAGTTGAAGACTTAGGAATTTACTTTTATAAAGGGCAAAACATTTTTTTAGAATGTCTAGAAATATTTTCCAAATTCAAATGTTTGGGATGTAACTAAAACACCTGCTAAAATTTCAGCTACCTACAAATACAGCTAACAGACATATTTATTTGAAAACTAAAAACCACACAAATGTATTGTATATTTAACATTTGTTTGCTTTCAAACATCATAAACACCTTTTTTAAAAAGCCAAATTATGAACATTAAAAAAACACATTCATAAAATCTTAATCTTCATTTGGCTTTTGTAGTCAATAGACAACACAAAGAAGAAAAAAAACCAACTTACTACACAAAATATTATGAATGAACATGTATAGAGTTGGACAGCATCTAATATTAATATTTATTGTTTTAATTAATCATTTTTTAAAAGCATTTATTTGCAAACTTATTTCCATACATATGTTCAAAAATTGACCCCATTAATATTCAAATGTCTGAATATGATTCTGAAAACAAAAACATAAACAAAAACAAAAAATAAAAAACTTTAGAAGGGAGTTAAATAATAATAATAATAGACTAAGCATATTTATCACTTTCTTTTAAGCGATTTAACGGTAGGTTTATACAAATCGAAACACATTTGCTGCTTTATACTTTTTTTTTATTATTTTATTTGAAATAATATTAGTTTTATTATGATTTGTTAAAATATTTTATATTATAATACATAAGAATTGTAATATACATATTAACTAAATTTATTATTAGCTTTTGTTTTATTTCCTTTCTATACAAATTGACTTTGAATTATCTATTGTAGCTTTGGTTTTTAAATATTTTTGAAAAGAATAAACAAAAATGTGTTGAGGCATTATATATAGCAAAACTATTTTTAGTCAAAAACTGAATTTAATTTTAATAACTGGCTTTGAAAAGAAATTATAGAGAACATTAAGCAAGAATTATAGATTCAAACTAGACGAATTCCAAATATAAATATCACCGGCTAAAGTTATAGAAATGACAATCGAACTATAGATTTATTTGCCTCTATATAGATCCACTAAGAAGAGATTTTGAAAAATTCAAAATGCTTAAAGTCCGAAAAATTTCAAATACTAGAAAAAAAATTAAATTTTGTTCTGCTCTTTGCTAATTTTAAATTTAAACATTTTATAACTTCTTAATATGGTCTGAATTTGGTACTTTTTTCAAAATATAAAATTTAAAAATTTTATATTTTTTGATAGTATTAAAAAAATCGACTTAATTAGAAAACCAGTTTTCGGGATATTCGAAAAATTACATTCTCAAAAAACAAGGCTTCGAATACGGTTTTAGCTGAAAATAATCAATTAACTGGTTTTTCATTATATGTAGTATTACTCTACATCTAGTTATTATTGACATTAAACTAACTTCATTTAAAAAGCTAGTTCTTGGGTAACTTCGTGTAGTTATACCCGTAATTTCAACAAAGAGATATCTACGGTGTAAAATATTCAGCAGATAAATTTCCCAAAAAAGTAGCTTAACATCAATTTCAAATTAATATCTAAGGGATAAAATTCCCAAATATTTTTACTCCATAAGTACTAAGCTCTAAGAGATATCTATTTGTTGAAGTTTTTCTGATATTTGTATTGCTTTTGCTGATATTAGTATCGCTGAAATATAATGGATCTTAAGGATCAATCAATCTGTTGGCTGGTTGACCATGAAAGCCTAATTTTGTAAATACTTAACCCTTTAATGCAGCGATCGGCAGACATATTCTACTACATTGGTAGGCGTTCAAATTGTTGAGATTACGAACATTTTCGTGAATTTACACGTACACAACCCGAAAGTAAACAAAACACACAGCAAGAGCGTAAAAAATACAAATAACTCATTTAGTTGCAAACAATAGAGCGTAAAAATACAAATATTTCATTCTGTTGCTTGATGTTGTTGCGGATTTTTTATTTTTAACCCATATATGCACACAAACTACAATTTCTCTTTTTGCGCATCCCTGTTCTACTACATTTTGCACTTGTATAAGTGTAAGAGCGAAAAAACAAGAAATGAGAAATAGTTGTACTCTCATCTTCACTACAAGACAGGCATGGAAAACTGAAATTTAGATATAATACTAATCTGGAACAATAATAATACTGTTTTAGTTCAAATGTAGTAAATAATTCCGAAAAATTAAATGGATTACGAAAAGTTTCAGCTAAAGAAATTCTAAATCAAACTAAAGCTAAAGAAAATATAATAAATAAAAATCAACTAAATATTTGATACTTTATAGAAAAATAAATGTAAAAATCATGCATTTAAGGGTTAATTTAATATTATTTTGGAGCAAAGACGAAGACTATATTATCTCATCTACCCCTATATAATTATTTTAAATTTCTTGTGCACAATTACTAACCGCATTCGAAAATCGTATCTCTAACTGAGGTAGCGGTTTTAGAATAGATCTACTATTTCTATTTTCAAAAAAATAAAACTTTTTCAACTATTTAAAGCCTTGGTCCACAAGGGATTAAATAACACACAAACCATATCATCCAGAGAGAATTTGTAGAAACTTTCAGACAGCTAGCTCCTTTTATTTTAGGCCTATCATGCTTTTTTTTGAACAGTCAGACAGACGGACGGACGAACACAGCTAGATCGTCTTAGAATCTTGAGGACCCAGAATATATATACTAATACTATTGATGTGTTACAAATGGACCATCTGTTTTGATGGTGGGTATAAAAATATTGTGTTTTAATATAAATTAATAAAAGTTTTAACAGTTTTTTTGATACCAAATTCGAACACATTTTTTTCTTATTAAAGCTCTGTAGCATAACATAATGATATGGTAAATATGCATTTACCAGATGATTGAAATTTTAACAACGTGTCTCTATCAAATGATCTATTGAGTATGCACTACAAAAAGTATTACAACACATTGAGATATCATTTCATCTGAAGATATATACTATGGCTAACAATATCGCTATCTGACCGCTTCTTAAATCAATACGCACCAGGACTTATTAAACCGGATCATGTTAGAGAGCCAATGGAAGAATTTACGAATATGTCGAGAAACTTCGGATAAGGGTATTGGACTATGAAGGATTTGGACCATGATTGATTCTAGACTGTCTTCTAATAAGGAGAAAAATTTATATTATTTAAATCATAAAGATTGTAAATCCGGTCAAAAAGGAACAAAGGGGTATAAGCAAATCATATCTTACACAACAAAACAATTTAAATATTAAACTTGGTCAACGATAGTCACACCTCGGAATTAACAATTTATTTCCAAGTTTATATATCATTTATCAAGCAAATTTAAAACTCCTTGCTTTCTTTGTTGATAAGTTTCGGGCTCCAGAAATAAATGGATCCGAACTTAAAATGAGCCTATTTAAATGATATGTATTTGTAGCAATGCGCGATGTTTTTCATGTATGTTGCAATCTAAACTGTTTTATATCCTTATTTTTCGGTTCAGCTGCTTCCTCCGATAATTCACCTATTGAGACTAATGCATGCTGGATCACCTCAGCTCCATGGATCAGATGGAGGGAGGTAGTACCAGGAATACTTCTCAAAATGTTTTCTGGCTGTCTTTACAGCATATTAATCATACTTTTCGGAATCAATTTCAAATCCAGATTTATAGCTTGGAGAATTGTGGCGCATCTTTGCAAAATGCCCTTATCGATTCCTGTTATTTTTGATAAAAGATCGCCATTTTGAAAAAATCTCTTCGCTGTGTTGCCATCTTTCGAATTTCCAAAAGTCCCATTTCGGGCTAAAATCGTTGTTGTATAACTTGTTTTCTCTTCAAAACACTTGAATTTTCGTTCTTATTGGTCTTCCATTTTGTTAGCTCTAATTTGTACGATTACACAGTACGTTAAACAGTAAGTTTAAAAGAAATAGTACAAAACAAAATTCGATTATTCATTATTTTTCGTCGGATGACTATGCAAATCACATCCATGTGCGAAAATATGCAAAAATCCGCGGCCACAATATTTTTTAATTTAAAGAGGGGAAAAAATCCACAATTTGGTGTATACGAAGTTGTGGGCAGATGAGGGCCAAATATCTAAAAGTCTACATGAAAAAGTAGTTTTTAAAAAAAGTGTGTTTTGAAAAGGTCAAAAAAGTATTCTACAGGGATTATTAAATGGGCTTATATTTTTGCAGCTTTTATTATTTAATTTGGTAGAAAATAAGTTAAAATTTAATGTTTTTAGGGTTTTTGAAGACTTCTGCCACAATATCGCGAAAAACGTTTTAGATAAACTTAAGTTTTCTTTTATGATAATATAAAAATTTTATATGCAATATAAACATACCTTCACTTTCAACGGACACAAATATTAAATCTCGCAAAAAAAACAAAAAAATTTGTTAGATTCATGAAATTTTGAGTGTTTCCAATATATTTAGTGCAATAAAGCTTAGAAACAAAAAAATTTTTTTTTTGGTTTTTGCCTATGAGGGAAACCACTGTGCCATTTATGGCAGCTGTGACTAATTATGGACTGATCGCCATGAAATTAGGTCGCGTGAATTCTTATTATATAAAACTTATGTGTGTTGCATTTTTTCTGGATACTTAGCTTAGTTGTGATTTATTTGTATATAAAACTTATTTGTGGAAAAATTTGTGCGAATATCCATAAATCAAGTATTTATGGCCGATACAGTCCTATTTCGAGAGGAAACTTGTATGGTGGCTAGGGAAAACAATGGACCGCTTTTCACTTCTTTCAAAAGGCTTCGTCCTTGGACTGAAAATAATATATGTATGTACTAATTTTTTTCAATATGTCGTCAAAATTTCCATCTTTATTTTTTGGTTTAGTAAAAACCAGTAAGATTTTTACTTATATTTGGCAGTGCCGAATCTTGTGCATTTGATTTAAAAACATTTGCCAAATTCACAAAATTTGGTTATTTAAATTTAAATAAATAACTATTTATGCTAAATTTTAGGTTTCAAAGTCTCCTCGTTTAATTTTTTTCAAACGTTGGACAAATTTTGATCTAACATATCTTTTTCTTGTGGGTTGGGTGTGCAAAATCTGTGTCCATTTTCAATATCAAACATTTATGATCAGCAGAGAATATTTGGAAATATATCATCCTTATAGGTCATTCCATCTAGGCCCTATCCGTACTGACATAAGCAAGGATATAGCTAGATAGTCATAGAATTTTATAAGTATCCAGAATATATAATATTTTGTGGGTCTACAAACGAAATAATAAAATCAATATCATCTTTTTGGTGGTGGGTATAAAAATGTTATCACTACTAACCTCATATGATAAACATAAGCTTAAGAGATACTAAAAGAAAAATCTCTTCTAAATCTCAATTTTCCAAGAATGAATTTTCTCTCCAACCTCTCTGCAAAAGCAGCATTTTCTTAACATTCATTTCTTCCAAAACATCATCAAATCTCTGAGTATTTGAAGCTAGTAGCGCATAGATTTCGAATGTTTTACTCATATTTGTATAGATTTAGTTGGCTTGACTCCACTTTATATATCGTACATGTATTACCTTGTCTTTCCCCAATTCAAGTGGTGGCAACTGCGTTAGTTGCTGCTGCGTCTGCGTTTGCCACACCACTAAAAAGAAAAGAAGTACATACCACCAATAACAATTACAACAATAATAAGAAAAACATGAAGAAAAAAAGCTTTTGTTTTCAATAGCATAAAACGAGCGTAATAATGTGATTGCAGCAAAAGCAGCTAATAAAATAAAATATGAATGAGTGAATGGCTGCTGGTGTGGATGGAATGGCATGGATTGAATTGGATTGGCTTGGATTTTTATATGTTTTTATAACTCGCTAAAGTAAACGCTTACGTTTAGCAGCAGCAGCAGCGGCCGCAATAAATGACTTAACCAGGGATTTAATATCATATTTATTTGTCGTTGTTGTTGCTTTTGCTTTTGTTTATTAACAATAATAAAAACAGAGCAATAGCAATAACAATAACAACAATCAAACATCATAGCCTGTTTAAATAACAACTTTTTCTCTGGCTCTAAAACAGCGTTTTGTTTTTGTGATTCATTTTCTTTATAACTTTTTACGTAGTCTTAGAGTCTTGTGAGTTTTTTTCTTTGTAGCTGTAGCTGTTTGTATCTGTGTGTTTCTTTTATATGAATATTTTATTGTTGTTGTTTTTGTTTATAAAATTAAAAAACAAATCAAACCAAACCAAAGGCATAAATGTATCCGTTACTGTTACTCTGATTTTTGTTACTGCCTCTGTTGCTGCTGCTGCTATTGTGTTTAGCTGCGGCCGCAGCAGTTTCAGGCGTCAGCCTCACTTTAACGCCAACTGCATGCAGTTGGCCATTAGATAGAGCTCTAATGTTTTACGTGGTGGTGGTTTGCTTCAATTCAATTCGTTATTTGGAGGTTCATTCAGAAGGTTTTATATATCCGTTCGTTTAACGTTTGGAATTCAGTTTGGTGCTTAAACGCGGGGCGCGAATTTCGTTCTCTGGATAAGCTGAAAAACCGTGGTCTGGCGTTTTTTCTTCTACACACATTGGATTATTATTAATTATATTTTTGTTTGAAATTAATTTAACTAAAGCAACACAACCAACAAAAATTGTGCACTCCAAAAATATATTAACAGAAATACAAAAATACAAAAAAAAAAAAAAACGAAACAAATTTTGAAATTAAAATTTTCAACTTGAATGGTTACATGCATAAGTTTTTAACCATTTTTATTTTAATAATATTTGTTGCTTACCAGCAGCAACACACCACTGTAGAAAATAAAAACAGTTTCATAATTAAACTGCAACTGTTTTTTGCGAAATAATTGTAAAATTCATTTGTTTAAACAAGAAAAGAAAAAGCAGCAATAAAAAACTAAATTTATATTCAAAGTGTTTATTGGAAAAGCAGGCAAAAATTTTTTAATAAATTATAAATAAAAATAAAAGTGATTTTGTTTATAATTCAAAAAGTAAATATCTAAAAGGATTGTCCAAAAAATTATAAAAAAAAAATACAAAATGTCGGTAAAGTGGACATTCAATCTACTGCTAGTAGTGTTCTCTATATTTGTGGATTTACAATTGACAGCTGCAGTGCGTGTAGCAGGGCAACAGCCTCAACGTTTAAAAGGTAAAAAATAAGGAAATAACTAGTGTTTGAAATATAAAAAGGATTTAAGAAAAAAAATTAATAAAAAGGACCTTTCAGAGACATTTTAAAAGAAAATATTATTTAAAAAAATCCTTGAAACCAAGAAAAAGGACTCGTTTTATTAATCCAAATATTTGGGCCAAATTTGTAACAAAAAACAAAGCAACCCAGCCGGTTTAACAAAAGTTAAAAAAAAAATAGAAACTTTATCAATTTAAACAAAATCAAAAGAGCTGAGAAACAAACTCTCGAATTAATTAAAAGTTTAAAAAAATTGTGAAATTTAAATTAAAAGATTTGTTAAATCTCCAAATACTCGCATATGTTTTAAAAAAAATGTGTCACAAAAATGATCAGTTTTTCGATTACAATTTTGTTTAAACAATTTGTGAAAATTTTTGTTTTATTCGACTCTTTAAAAATGCTGCAAAAATAATCTTAAACATTAAAGCCAGAAAATCCTGAATCCTGTAACAAATAAATAAATGTCAAAATTATGTTCAAGATAAAAATTTATACGATATAGCGAATAAGCATTTTTAATGGAATTCAAGTGTATTTCAAGCCTTGAATTATAGTCAAACAATTGAACTACAGTTGCATTACTCTTTAATTCAATAGCATTCTCCAGTCAAATTTTTCAAATATTTTTCAAGTTTAAAACATAATTACGATTGCACTCAAGTCAAATTCCAACAAAATATTCAAGTGCTTGAATATTTGATGCTTATTGTTTATTAGTATTATTGATTCATTATGATAAAATTGTTAGTGTTTTTGAAAAGAAAACTTTGTCTTGACAACAAACTTCATTTATTGTTACGATAAATATTTGTCAAATGTAGACAGAGGGAGGTAAACTATTTAAAACTTATCAATAAATAAAATCGAACAAAATTGATCTACATATGTTCATACATATTGAATTCACCTATCTAGTTGTCATTTATGGTTTAAAAGTTTATATTCAAAATTGTGTTTATGTCTTGTGTCTTTCTTATACCAGAGACGTTTGAAGATTATTATACAAATACACTTTTATTTCACTAAAAGTTTAGAGTCATGAATTTGAAATAAACAAAAGACCTATTGAATTAATATATTATACTTTGTCATTGTCAAAAATTCCTGTGTTTCCAACACTAATAATTCAGAAAAGATCTTACTAAACAAACAAAAGATTTAAGAAATAAAATTCATAATTCAAACTCTTCTGTTCTAGTATTAAACAAAACTTCTTTAAAATTCAAAAAAGGAAAAACTGGTTATTTTTCAGTTAAGCAATCTAAATCAAAAGCAGCATCAAATACATTTTTTTAGAAACAAACTGAAAGGAATTAGAAATGACTGGAATTATTAAAAAAATTCTTAAAATTACACTGATCATTTAAAATATATTAAAGAAAAAATCTTAAATATTTCTCTGAAGATTTTGAATATCCTGAATAGTTTTTGAAGTAATAAAAATGCCAAAAAAAATAATCAGTAATCAATTGATATACAAATGGTTGTAGAACGTCAAAATAACCTACGGTTCGATATTACTTTTTTGAGAACTGTCATTTGTTTCATATCTATAATATAAAATCAGTCGAATTAAATATTCCTAGTTGCTTTCGTTTATGTCAGAAAATATTTATTTTTCTATTGTTTTTTTTTTTTACTTAATTGAAATATTTAGTTAAAAATATAAATCAAATTAAAAAATATAGAATCTTCGGTGATTTCAGTGAGTAGGTTCGTATCATTTTAATTCATAGTTCAAAAATTGAACTATATGATTTGAACTAGTTTATTTAGTTCAATCAAGTGAATCGTTCAATTGAACTAGTTCGTTCATGAACTACACAAGTCTTCTTTAGAATTCTTTCTATAACACTCTGCTACAAAATGACACTTTTTGTCAGAACTTGAAAAGCGATCTAATGGGGGTTGTAGACCTAGGTGAGGACATACTAAAACCGTTTTCAAAGATTTTGAAACACCCTCAAAATTTTGAGGTTAAAGGTCGTAGTACTTTAGTACCTCTAACTCACACATTTTTAGACCGATTTCAAAATTTTAAACAATTATGGATAGACAAAGAATTAAGCTTTCATAAAATGTATGCACAAAATGTATATAAAAAAAATTTCGTAAGTTTTTATAAACATTTTCGCTTAATTTTTTATTTTTTTTCGTAATTTTTCATATTCAACAATAGTTAATTTAATTTTTTTCTGTAAAAACTTATTATTTTTTGCACAGCGTTTTAAAGACAACTTTATATTTGAAAAAATGAGATATTGCTTGTTAAAATCGGTTTATATTTGCAAAAGTTATTAAACTTTTTTGAAAAAAGTTCGAACAAATTTACCTTGTAATTCAAAATTTTACAAATATTTTTTTTTTCTACAGTTTTTTGTTTATTTTTATTTATATACGCTGGAGGAGAAAATACTAAAAATGGTGTTAATTAAAAGTTGAATAACTTTTCATCCGATTTGAATAATTAAAACCATGTTTTGTTAAGAACTAAATTTCCTATGTATGTTGGTATAAATTTTTATAAACTTTCATATCAAAATAAACAATGAAAAGCGACTAAAATCAAAAATGTTGATAAATTTTGTTTTTCATTTAGATATTCTTAACAAAAACAAGTTTTCCAAGTTTTTTTCCATCGTAGCACCGTGTAATTAAGAAATATTTTAGATTTTGGTTATTGATAACTTAGAAACCTTCCCATCGGAACATTTCTTGAGATTTAATATTTACGAAACTTTCCCTTTAATAGCTCTAATGTGTGACCCCATGCATTGCATGTGTCTTCTTCTTGTAGAAACCACATATCACTGATGTCTTGTCCATTTAATTTTGCCCAAAAATAGCTTTACGCGAAAGTCATTGAACTTCACTTGGTGATCATTATTATTAAAGAAAAAAATACTTTTCAATCATAACTCCGGCTATAGTTTTGCATACTTTTCAAACATTGATCGTTCGAGAACTTTACCATGATAGACATTTAAACATTAATTGATATTTCGACATTTCCAGATCATAAAAAAGTATGTTTTTTAAATGGTACTTTTAAAAATATGATTTTTTAGAAAGGTACTCTTAACAAATTTCTCCTAAAATTAGTTTTAAATATAAATCATAGTATTATTCTAGAGAACCGTACCCTTTTTTAAGGTACTTATCTGCATTGGCTTGTACTTTTTCACATAAGTCATATAAGTGAAAAAGTATTTTCCTACAAAAAGTACTTTTTCAGAAAAGTACTTTAAAAAAA
This sequence comes from Calliphora vicina, assembly GCF_958450345.1. Classification (NCBI taxonomy): domain Eukaryota; kingdom Metazoa; phylum Arthropoda; class Insecta; order Diptera; family Calliphoridae; genus Calliphora; species Calliphora vicina. The sequence continues at coordinate 78,852,887 of NC_088784.1, forward strand.
GAGAAAAAAATATATTTTTTTTTGGGAAGACACTTATAACAAATCAATTATTTTCAAAAAGTAAATTTTTAAGAGTTTCTCTCTATAAAAGTCATATTTTTAAAGTATTATTCAAGAGAACAGAACCCTCTTTTAAGGTTCTTTTCTGCATTGGTTTGGTACTTTTCCATATAAGTCTCCTTATGCATATAATTAATGGATTTTAAATAAGGGATATAATCAGGAATCAAGCTGGCAGTACTCGTTATAGATTTGAGTGGCTTAAAATCCTCTACTTCTATAAAAGCATTGGGGTTACCCAACCGCTTTCTTGGTATCATTTTGGAAGCATTCATCAACGATTTTAGCTAGAAATTGACACCTTTGGAACTAATGCTACACAAGCTAGAACAAGTTCTGGTAATCTACAAATATTATTCCATTTTCTTTATCTCATTGCAGAGAAATTATCTACGTAATGCAATTCTAAGTAGTTATTTGGAAAAATTAATACATTTTGTAGAAAAAGCATCCTAAAATATATTAAAAAAATCCCTAACATGTACATTTTGGAAGGTACAAATCACTTTTGTAAGCATTCATTAAAAAGGAACAACAAAAAACACAATTCAAAAAGCTCATTCAACCTTAAACGTCATTCAACAAAATGTGAACTATTGCTCTTATCTTCAATCGATTCAGCACACTTTTTTCTTGGAATACGTATACGGTTCGGGTATTCACCCATGCAACATTAAAGAGTTGTTAGAGTTTGAAAATCAAAAAGGGACTTTCTCACAAACAGAAGAGTTAAAAATGTTCTGATAAAGTATTATTCTAGAGAAAGTACTTTATAAAGTTTGAAAATTAAGTTTAGTTTTTCTTCAAAAAATGTATATCTACTACAAAAATAAAGGAAGTTGAAGTGAAACTTAATTCACGAAGGTAGTGATTAAATATATTTTAGAAATACTACCTTTAGAGAGATAAAATGGGGTAAAAACTACGTTTTGGTACTTTTTCGTACTATACTATTGTTCAATTCACAAGGTCTCTCTCTTGTCAGTCATAATGTCCTAATATTTCAGCATTCGGCGGCTCGGCTTAACCGACTCTTAGGCGTTCGGTGCAGGTCTCTGCTGGTTGATTACGATAACACAATAAAAATCGCATACAGAGTTGTATTATTTTAAGATACATTTTGCTTGAATGGCAATAACAACATTTTCAAACCATTGTGAAATATTAGGATATTATGACAATATGACATGATAAGAGACCTTGTGAATTGACATTTGAATTGAAATTTAAGCCAGACGGTACTAAAATTGGTTTATTATTCTGTTAAAGGTACTTTTTGAATTTTCTAAATATATAAACATAGAACTTAAATTCATGATTCGATTCGATTAATTTAGAAAATTCAAATAATACCTTTAATAGAATAAATAGGTACCAATGACTCAATTTTTGCTCCGGTCAAACTTAAATTTATAAAAGTTATTTTGGATTAATTAGTATATTCCTTAAATGGACAATTGATGGTATTATTTCATTCTTCAGATGTTACTATTTGAAATAGTACTACACATACAAATGTATTTACGAATTGGCTTAGTCTGTAAAGCAAACGTTCACATCAAATTTAAAGAATGTATGACAAAGATCATAGAATTCAAATTTAAGGTTTGAAAATTAATTTTATTTAAAAAAAAAAAACATTCTTTATTCTTCGTTGCCTTTAGAAAAAACATGATAATATCATTCGATTCTCTGTAAATTGTTTGAAATAACAGCTAAATAAAAAAACTCGTGGTTCTGTAATATTTAACTTAGGTTACCTTTCATTCAATACTAGTGACAACCTAGTGATTTTTATCTCGAGACTTCAGATTTATATAGAGACACATCCTACATCTGACATCCAATAATATTTAACATGCAAGAAATCTTCTTAAAATCTTTACTTTTTTTAATTTAAAAACTCATTAATTCATGTTGTCGTCGTCAGCAGCAGCAATTTCAATAACAGTGACATTTTATTATTCCAAAAAAAAGCTAAAAAAAAAAATTATATAAAAAATGAAAGTTTCGTTTTTCATAGACATTTCAATTGATAGTGACTGAATTGTTTTTGAAAATACTAAACAATACATGTACGAAGAATACAGAAATATATACATATTTATTCATTTTCTTTTATAAATGAATGAAAACTTTGTTTTGTTTTTCAAAAAGTTCATAAACGTTTATATTTCTATTATTTTGCTGGCATTATTGAACTTTTTGTGGCATTGTTTCTTTTCGATGTTTTGTCTTAGTTTTGTCTATGAAAAGGTGAATTGTGAAAGATTGTAATGAAATATTGGCAGGGTTATTTAAATATTTAAATTGTTGAGTGTTATATAACTTAATTTAAAAGGGATTAGAGAGTAAAAAATGTATTTAAAATCATAATTTATATTAGTTCCTTAATTAAGAGCCATTAAAAGTCATAAACAAACTTTAAACAATAATTGTCGGTGGCTAAAAGTTTTCGCTGGGGTTGGAAACAAAATGATTTAAATTTGAAACGAAAGTAGTTCAATAAATAATTCATGTAATGAAAGAGTTTTGAAAAATTGGTTCAAAATTTCATTTTTGTAACCTCTTGAACCTAAAACCTTGTTACTAAATAAGGCAGTTTATCCGGAGACTTATTTAAACTAAACTAATTTTATATTGCAACCGAGAAATGTTAAGAGTTGTTAGGTCTATAATTTTGTTTTGGTAGCCTAGTGTAATTTAAGATAATTTAACAATAGTTTTTTTTTATAACTACAATGCATGTTAAGAAAAATATGAATAATTCCTTAACCATATTCCATGCATAATTATGATTACTGTTGTCTGTATTTACAATATTCGTATTCGATTTTCAAACCAGTTCTACACAGATTTTAAAGTTATTTATTTCTTAATATTCGAGCGTGCTCCGTTAGTAGTTGCAGCATTAAGAAAATTTTTGAAATTTTTGTTTGTAATTCAATTAAATTAACTTATTATGTGTAATTTACAATTCATATACTTACTTACATACAGATGTATGTATAATTTTTCACAGCTATTTGTTTTATAATTATAAATTTTTGCTTTGATTTAACAAAAAAAATAAAAGACTGCCAGAGACCTAGAATGAAACATAAATTTATGTTACGGGAAATAGTAATTTAAATTAGAATTTATGCACATTCTTGGGGTTTTAAATTTGTTTCTTATTAAAGCTGCAATATAATTGCTTTAATTACTAAACTGGTTTACACAATGTTGTTCAAAAAAATGCGTAAATTATTATCAAAATGATTTTATTAAATAACAAGTCTGTCTGTATTTTCATAAGCAATGAATTATTTACACCAAACCATATTAAAATTATCAATTATCAATTTAAAGTCTCTGTAGGAATATTATTATTTGTACACAGAGAAAACAGATTCGTGATAGCAACCGAATTTGTTGCCAATCGAATGATTCTACCTTAGTGTTTTACAGTTCTGGTTACAACATTTTAGAAGGAGTATCAAAAGTTTGTTTGCTTTAACCGAAATTCTTCTTTATCAACTAACTTTCTGTTGATATAACCGAAAATAAGGCATATACTCAAGAAAACCGATACCACATCCAGAACTAGTCCTCTAATGCAAACAGTATACGTTATAGATTTGCGTTGCTTGAAATTGTCTACTTCGGAACAAGTTCTACGAAAGCGTTGTGTTCACACGACCGGTTTTTTGGTACTGCTAAGGAACCATTACTCCTTGCACATTAATGAATGGAATTTAAATAAGAAATGCACTCAAGCACAAATATATTAGTTCCTGGAACTAGTTCTCTAATGCAGGCATTACTCTCTATAGATTTGCGTTGCTTGAAATTGTCTACTTCGGGGAACAAATTCTACGAAAGCTTTGTGGTTATACGAACTCTTTCTTGGTATGGTTATGAAACCATTTCTATAATCAATGATTTGGAACTAACTCTGCAGAAGCTAGAACAATTTCTAGTTATCTGCAAATATATTCATTGCAAAGAAATTTTCTACTTAATACAATTATAATTATTGGTGTATGACTTAAGAATACGGGATTTACAGTAAATGACGTATCTTTTGAACGCCGTTTTTTTTAATAACTTATCTGTCATTTTGAAGAGTAAATATCTGTCATTTATTCTCACTTGGTTATTGAATATTATAGTGTAAATAACAACGTTTTTTTTGCTTTGAAAATTTTGGATTTTGTGCCAACAAAGCGTCATATGCGGGAAGTTTTGCTTTACTTCTTTACTTTAAAAAAAGTGACGCTAAAGCACACCGAAGATTATTGTGAATGTGATTCATCGGTTTCAATGAGCGAGAGAGGATTTGTTCGGTTTAGAAGTGGAGATTTTGACACGGAAGACAAAGATCGACCAGGCCAGCCAAAAAAGTCTGAATATTAAGAATTAAAGGCATTACTCCATGAAGATTGTTGTAAAACTCAACAAGAGCTTGAAAAATCATTGGGAGCTACTCAAGGAGCAATTTCAAAACATTTGCGAGCAGCAGGATTCATCCAAAAGCAGAGAAATAGTCTATCATACGAATTGAAGCTGAGAGACCTTGAAACAAATGTTTGAAGACCAAGAATTGGAGGCATTACTCCATGAAGATTATTGACAAATTCAACAGCAGCCTCTAAAATTATTGGGAACTATTCAAGCAGCAATCTCAAAACGTTTGCTAGCGGCAAGATTCATTCAAAAGCAGGGAAATTGGGTACCATACCAATTAAAGCTGCGAGACCTTTAGCATGTACGAAATGCTGTTTGAATGCTATAAAAGAAAATCACTTTTGCACCGAATCATTACTTGCAACAAAAAATAGATCCATTACGATAACTCGAAGCGTATGTGAAGCCCGGACAACCAGCTGAATCAACAAGAAAGCCATTTACCATGGCGCTAAGGTAATGCTCTGAATTTGGTGGAAGCAAAAGGGTCCTTTTTGTTATTAGCTGCTGAAATCTAGCCAGAACATCACAGTGAAAGTGCACCGAATGCAACTGATTCGTTTGAAGCGAGCTTTGTCCGAAAAACAAATCGTAATATTCCATCATGTCAACTCTCGGCCACATGTTGCACGTGTTAAAAACAATTTAGAATGAAGTGGTTGGGAATGTTTGATTCACCCGCCTTATAGTCCAGGACATGCCCTGTCCGACTACTATTTGTTTTGATCGATGCAGAATGCTCTCTCACTTTGGAACAGAGTGTCCGAAATTGGCTTGATTCGTTCTTGGCCTCAAGAGATGAGCAGTTCTTTTGGTTCGGAAAGATGGGAAAAGGAAGGCAATTTTAGGTCAGTTCCTTAAGAAACTTTTTTTCTAGGAATCGATGAGTAATTTATAAACAAACACAAACCGCCAAGATCTTGAGGCTCTCTGGGTGTAGAGCCTCTGGCGGGAATCGAAACCGCAACCCTCAGATTGATATCCCAGCATATTATCGCCTGGTCTATCGGGGCACCCATTGCTACTAGTCGGTTAAAAAGATACGAAAATTCTATATTTTCCCAATTTTCAGATTTTTAATGGATTAGTTTCGGTTTCTTAGAAGATGTTTAATTAACAGGAACTAACAGGAACAATAAAAATTCATGACCTGATTGTGAAATTATAAAATTTAAATATTTATTTGTCTATAACTAACTATGAGAGATAAATAGCAAACAAGCATGTTTTCATAGGCCTAATCGAGGGCTTTGATTTTGGTCGAATTATGCATGTCTCTACTTTGAGACCCCATTGAGCCGCCCTTTAAGTACTTGTAGAGCACGTTGCCAAAACAGAAACTTCAATATTCCTTTGCTATGTCTGTGTGAAATTTCATATCAATCGAATCAGCCAGTTGGAAATGACAGATTTATTGACACAATTTTAGAGCTAATACTACAATAATTGTATTAAATATTAGACCAATTTATAAGTAATTTAACACCTTTAATCTTTACAAAAGGCATTGACTTAATAACCACTTAATGGCTTTTAATTGTTAATATTTCAACAAAATATTACTTTACTTAGTTCTATACAATATTCATTTTAATCAAAATTCCATATGTGATTTGCCAAAATAATTAACTGCACTTTTGAAAACTTTATTCTAAATGAAAATATGCTTCATAAGAAGTAATTTTTCTCCATCATATGTTTCAATGAGTTAATATATTTCGCATTTTTTAATATTTTTCACACTTTTTAATCCACAACGATTAAAATCAGTAAAAAGTAGTAATTTAGTCAACCTGCTCTTTTTGCCTTGACAACATTTTTTGTGCGTATTTTTTTTCTCTTAAAGCTTGAAAAACATTTCATCGTCTGGTTGTAAGGTGTTAACAAAAAAAAACAACTTTACCAACATTTAAACTGGATCAAAGATAAAAAAAACCAAATGACTAAATATTTTAGTTACACTTACTAATCTAGTTTACTTATGAATACTTATAAGAATCCATAGATGATAAAAAAATAACAAGCAATAGATGAATGTAGTCGGCTGTGACTAGACTTAAATACCCTCCAGTTAAAACTAAAAACTGCACAAATTACAATATTTTCAACATTGATACTCATTTCTACACATGCAGGCGTTGCTTTTACTTAAACTATGTTAAATATTCAACAACAGCAAGCATTGAACTCATGTTTTCAAACATATAAAACTTATAAATCCTAAATTACAATTGCGTGAGCCAGTTCCAGTAACAGTTTTCCGAAACAGCTGATATTTTAAAAAGCAAAGTTACTTATTGTATCAATTATAGCAGCATTAGCTCTATTTTTTGCACAATTTCCTAACATTAAACATTTTTTTCGAGGTTTCGAGAATTTTGGTTCATAACTTTTTTTTAAATAAATCAGTTTTGTTAAAATTCAATACCAACAATTCTAGGACAATGCTCAACATTCCAGAAAATTTTCACTAACTTCGGTTTTGTAGTTTGAACGTAAATGTGATTTACACATACAAACTTAACAAAATTATCTTTGAATTTTAAAAGAATCCCTAAAACTAAATATGTGAATATTTCTTAAGTGTCACTCATGGAATGATAAACCTATAATAAATAACTTTATACAAAATACTTTAAAATATGCGTAATTTATGCAAAAATAAATGTAATTTATGCCTGAATACAAGCTGTTGCTAAAACATACCTACATAAGCATTCAAGCACAGTTTGCGTAAGTGGTTTTACGGAAAATCTTGTAAATAATCCACTAACAATTAGCTTTCAACTAATAATTTACAAGAATGTTGTAAAACAACTAACTAATAACAAGATGGAAATGCAGTAACAAATTCTTATCAAATTAAACTAAAGCAATAAAGTGAATTTGTTGCAAAACATTAATAGCAACGCCTTCTAATTCTATATTTAAAATACATATGCATATAATTAAGATAATAATAAAGTAAATAAATGAATGAATGACTGAAACAATTTGAAACATTGTTGTATTCATCAGTTTAAAACAGTGGTCGGCAGTTAAAGCTACCAGGGTCCGAACATGAAGCTGAAGACAACTGGAATATCAAATGAAATTCATTCATTCATCATCATTTGAAAACCAGAGAAAGGAAGTGCTTATCATGTTATTATAATTCATGTTCGATCTCTTTATAGCCACCACTGGTTTAAAAGCATGCGCCACAACATTATGAGTGTCAGCTATAAATTGTTAGCTTTCTTCAAGAAACACAAACTTTGATAAAACTTCATTAATTTGATTAATTAAGTGGCTTCATCATTTATGATAAAGTTAGGAAAGAAAAACCGAAACACTTTGGTTTCTTAATATTATTTTGTTTTGCGAATGCTCTTATTAATATCTTATCTAGCTGCTAAAGCTGGCTAGATAAAAGATTAATGATTGTTGTATTATAAATAAAGAAATATTTTGAGTGTTAAAAGAGGTTTTGTTTAATATATTAATCAAAAATCACTTGAAATATAAATAAATATTTTGCCAACTCATTATTGCTGAGTGTCAATTATTTAAGATGATGGTTTTTTAGTATTGTTAAATTAAGCTTATTAAATTAAATGTTAAATTATTTATTTTTTTTTTAACAATAAAAGTATTTATTTGAATTTTCGTCACATGCTTACCCATAAAACGTTTAAATGACCACCCATGTTAACCTGTTTATTGGCTAGCACAAGAAACATCAAATTATATTAATGGTTTTAAGCCACTAATTGACAACCACACTAATCTCTGGTATTAAAATAAATCACAGATTAAAGTTACAAATTTACTTGTTAAAGATAATTGTTGAAATCTTAAATGCTGTTGTAGCAATATAAAATTTGTATAATAGGTTTGTTTCAACCTAGTTGTTGATATTAAAACAAAGTCATTACAAGTACCGACGTATTAAACATAGGCTAGGTTAGGTTAAATAGGCAGCCGCTTTATGGAGACAGGAAAGAGAGCAGTTCACTTGAGATCAATCAACCTTTGAGTTCCCTGAAAATAAATATAAAAAAAGATATAAAGGAAAAAAGAGGGGGACAGTCAGATGAAATAAATAGGTAGAAGATGTGAAGAGGAAGGAGGTCAGAAGAAGAGTGGAGAGGAATATTATGCCCCAGTCAATTGACGGATATTAAGTCTCTTCGTGATATTATGTCTCTAAAAAGAGGGACAAATAGAAATGAAAAGAGCAGGGATCAGTCAGATGAAATAAAGAAGTAGCAGAATTGAAGAGGAAGGAGGTCAGAAAAAGAGAGGAGAGGAGAAAATTGTACACCAGTCAATTGAGGAATATTAGGTCCCTCCATGTTTATTCCCGTGTCTGGCTTGATTAGCCAATTGCTATTCCTGATAAAGGCATTCATGCACACTAACTACATGTCCGAAAGCTAAGGAAGTCTCTTTAAGAAACTAAGTCCCAGAAACCTTAGGTGCAAGTCATAAGTTCCTTTGTGTTACCTGAAAATAAATATAAAAAGAGGGACATATAGAAATGAAAAGAAAGGAAGGAGGACAGATGAAGAGAGAAGAGTAAATTATATGCACCAGTCAATTGACGGATATTAGGTCTCTCTCTTGGGCCAATTGCTATTCCTGTTAAAGGCATTGATGCACTCTAACTTCATATCCGAAAGCTAAGAAAGACTATTTAAGGAAAGATGTTCCAGAAATCTTGAGCGTAGATCTCATAATGCCGGAAGATGAAAAATGTTCTCATCATTCTCCTCATTTTGATAACTTCTACATAAGTCGTTATAGGGCAGACCAAGTTACCGCGCATGGCTGTCCGGTTATCACCGCCACTGCATTACTAAATTGTGGGCATGTCAGACCAGGAAGATATGTTGTCCGCCCTAGCACAGTGGGGCAGAATTAAATTTTTTTGGCATTTTTAAAGGGCTGATCGGAATCAAATTTGATGTAGGCGTAGACAAGGAGTATTCAAGTTTAACATAATAAAATGGACTCTACAAATGCTCCAAGGGTGGCGCTATGAGTACTCAAAATAGGGTACTTCAACATGCAACATTTTTAAACACGTGCCATTTTCTTGTTTCCCATTCGATTTCAAGGATTTTTATATTTTTGGAAAGCTCTCGGCTAGGTCTTGAAAACATGCTTGCGTGTGCTATTTATCTTCTATAATTTCCGAGGTATTCTTAGTTAGACAACTAATTTACCAATAATATACAAAAGACTTCAGAGCAATATCAACTATGGATCCAAAGATAAACGTTTTTCAATTTAAAAATTAAAAAAATAGTAGATTTTTGCTGGTTTTTTTGGCGAAAAGGTGACTTAACTATTTTCTTATTAAAAGAAAACATTCTTTAAGCACATATAACAATTTTATGTTTTTCTAAAAGGCATCTTTACGGAGAACATTTTGAAGTGAAAAACAAGTCCTATTTTTCGAATACGTTGCACTTACGCCCTTCGGAATTTGATCTATTTTTTTTTTGCAAAATTTCAACTTTGGGTCACATGTTCTAAAATCCCAAAGCTGAGATAAGAAAATCAAAAGCAGCTTTGGAAACCTTGATGTGTTCCCTATTTATTCCCAAAGTATTTTCTGGGCCCCAAAGGAAATGTGGAGCAAAATTGTAGAAAATACTATTTTTGGGATTTTTGCTCCAATTTTTAGGAATTGCGATATTCCCTTTGATCTTTACACTGTTAGATCTTTACACTTTTAAGGTCTATATTAAAGTTTTTTTAAGCAATTTATGCACGTTAAAGTGATTTTCGGAAGCGGGTCTATATGGGAGCTATGACTAATTATGGACCAATCGTAACTAAATTTGGTGACATGAATTTTGTATATATAAAACTTATTTAGAGTGAAATTTGTGGAGATATATATATAAATTAAATATTTATGACCGATAATGTCCAATTTCGAAAGGACATTTGTATGGGGGCTAGGTGAAATAATGGACAGATTTCAGCCTATTTCAATAGGCTTAGTCCTTGGGCTAAGCCTAATTCATCGAAATATCTTCAAAATTGCGACCTGTACTCTGCGCACAAGGTTTACATGGACAGCCAGTCAGCCGACCATCCAGACGGACGGGCGGACGGACATCGTTTAATCGACTCAGAAAGTGATTCTAAGTCAAACATCTGCACAAACGCATTATAGTCTCCCCAATATGGTGGTGTAGGGTATAAATATGTCACTTTAAAACTCCGTCCTTCAAAAATATTGCACTAGAATCCTGCATAGGAAGTCTATGTTAGATCCACCGGGATACAGTTTAATATAGTAAAGAGCGACTTTGTTGCAGTCGTTCTTAGGGCTCCTAACAGTGTTTTACACAGACCGATATAATTAAAAAAACTTAGAAAAATAAATATCAAATGTGTACAAGCCCATCATGCCCTTATTAGCATCGACTTTCAATGCTCCTGTTCTCCGTCAATATAAAATGCAATTCTGACAATTTTAGCCAAATCGGATAGCGTTAAGAGGATAGGGTAGAAACAGAGGCGCATCTGAGAGTATGCTGAGAGTAAAAATAATTAATCTTTACCTTGGGAAATCCAAGGTAAAATAAGGGCCCCTGTTATACACATTATACAACAAGTTAGGCAAATATAATTTTTTTTTTTGAGGTTGTGTCATATTTTGGTCCATAAGTTTTTTTTCTTTTCAAGCGATCTTGCTGATTTTGAAAAGCAAGATACTTAGAACAGTAACGAACATTCTGCATGAATTTCATTAATTTTGGTATTATAAATGGCAGATGAGAGTGTTTTACACACACCAACAAAACTGAACCCACTTAGAAAAAAAAATCCAGAAAAGTTATAATAAGTATGTAGGTGGAAAACTAGACAAGGATTGATAACAATTTCCCTGCTATTCCACTTCGTAACTAAAAGAAACCCATTTATTCTACAGAACCAATTACTTCTACAGAAAACCCAATTTCCCTTTAAATGCTACCTTCATTTTTAAACAAAGAAATCTTTAAAATAGTCTTATTTTAATTGTTTTCTAAAACAATTAAATTTTTGAAATAAAAACACATTTCATTCTATTTAAAATGTTAAAAAAAATGATCACAAGAAAAAGTTATTTTAAAATTTGTATGAAACGTGACAATTTGACACTTCAAGTCATCTGTATTTATTGACATTATTTATTAATGAACATGTTTAAACAAGAAAAGACATGCTTACATATCACCAGATAAGGATCAAAGCATACAAGCAAACATAGTATTTATCTAGATTTTTAAATGAAAAACCAGTTAAAGAAATTGAGAACATCTAAGATCTCTTTGTTTTCTACTTCAGGACAAACACTTAAAGACACATTTAAACAAAAGTGTGTTAGCCAGTTTTGCTAAACGTTTAAGAAATCAGAAGTAATACTCGTACATAAACTTTCTCATATACAAAGTACCAAATAAAAAAAATCACAAAAAAAAATCTACTTGTTTAGCTAAATATAAATTGCATTTTAACAATTAAACTTGTTTTCATATTGACATTTAACAGATTGTTTTTTTTTGTAGCTTTTTTCCGTTTTCTCAGAGATTGAGTTTTATTTCTTCTACCATTTATTTTTAAAGAAATCTAAACAATGAGAGAAATAAACTGTTAAACCACTTTATAAAGTTTGTTAATTAATTAAAAAATACCATACAATACAATACAGAAAAAAAAGTATTTTTAACCTTGTTGTTTGAAACAAAACACTACAACTGCGTATAACATGAATAAGTGGCAATAATGACAAAAATAGCGCGGAAAAAAAGAGAGTAGAAAGAAATACAGTTGCAGATTTAAAAACAATTTCAAAAAAAAAGAAATAATGGCTAATTAAAACAATTTAATACTTATGATAACGTGGTAACAGTGGCACGTGTGCTGACGATGTTGGATGCCGTTATGGATTTTAATTTTGGTTTAATATATTTTTTTTAATAACTTATATTTATGATTTAACCGTAAATGTTGAGTTTTATGAATTTTTGTGGAATTTAATTAAATAGTAAGAAAACTTAGTTAGAGGCAGATGTGTTTTAAATGATGTTTCTTAGAGCTAGTTTTTTACTTATTAGTTATACGCAGTTTAACATACTGTTACATTGGCACCTCGATTATCCGTATTGGTCGGGACCGGAAGCAATCCGGATAATCAATTTTCCCGGTTAATTGAGTACTAATTTTGAGTAGTTCTTTAAAGGATTTTATGTACATGTTTAAATAATATAAGGATTTTATTAAATTTCGGACGTATGTATGACCACAGCATTTCATTTTCTGGGCAGAGTAAGTTATTCTACGCATTTTTCAAAACTGCAGAAGTAACAGCGTTCCAAACATTATTAAATGACAAAAATGCTTTCTTAAATTCTTATCTATTGATTGACGTGAATAGTTTTTGCACTATAGTTTTTCGATGACATTTAAAGCTCCCTATTGCACCCTGATCTATCGGCTGGATCAAAGACGTCACATTTGGTTTGGAAAATTGTATAAATCGTTCATTGCTAAGTTTTTCTATTCTATTGATATGAATTGTGGCAGCTATATAATCAGCTGAAGATTTTTGTCCTAAGTTTGTGAATTCCATGTCGCTTTTTTGTTTAATTTTGAGTGGAATATTTTAGCCTTTTCATTCACTATTAATCCAGAACTTTTGGTTCTTCAGCAGTCTTTAAATATTTTCAGTTTCGAATGGGGAATTCCTCTTTTTCGTTTTATTCACATTGTGTTTGTTGTTCAAAAATAATCATGCTTATAATCCCGGATAATTGAGGTAATTACGGTTAATCGATGCAAAAGTTGAAATCGATCCAAAATTTGTTTCTTTTTCTTTCACGGATAATCGAGGCCTCACTGTAAGATAAACTTGAAACAAATTTAGGCAGACTTAAGCCAATGATTGCATTATATCATTAATGGATTATGAACTGTCGTTTCTTTATATATTGCATTTTAATCGGCTCAGTAGTTTCGAAGTTATAATAACCAATTGAAGCAAAAAATATATTTTTTATGTTAAAATAGCAAATTTTTTTTGTTTTAAAAAAATCATGAAAAATCGAAAATGTTAAAAATTATTCAGATTTATTGCTTTATCGTAAAGTCACGTGTATTAGCAACAAAATGAGATATTGATCATAAAAATCGATAAATTCCTTTCGAATTTGTTCACAATTAAGTGAATTCGCTCATTTTCACAAAATGTTTGCTTTTTGTTTGATATACATAAAATTGAGTAGTTAATGTTCTTCTTTCGATTAATTGAATTTTGAAAACATTTTCCCATGCTATGTACAGATTTTCACATATATATTATGTTTTAATCGGCTCATTAGTTTCGGAGTTATAATAACAAATTGAAGCAAAAATATTTTTTTTTATGTGAAAAATGCTAATTTTTTTGTTTTCAAAAAATCATGAAAAATCGAAAACGGCAGAAATTGTTCAGATTTATTACTCCGTCGCAAAACCTCACACAATAGGAACAAAATTAGATATCGATCATAATAATCGATTGATTATTTTTTAATTTATTCACAATTAAGTGAATTCGCTTATTTTCACAAAATTTTAGTTTTTTGTCTGATGTACATAAAATGTAGAATTCGTTCGATTGATTGAATTTTGAAAACATTTTCCCTATTATATAATAATTAGTGAACTAATCACTGATCACATGATAGCTTTCCAGGCAGAGCATTGAGTAAACAATTTTGCAATTGATACATTTAATTAGTTTTCGTAATAATTTTTTTTAAATTAAACCATTTTCTGTAAATTATTTACTAATAAATTTTATTATTTCTTTATCTTTCAGGTATGTACCAAAATTACTAATGAATGAAAATGAAAATAGACATGTAAGTAGCCAAATTTTTGTGTAGTGAAAAAGTTTTCACTAGAATCACCTACCAAAATCATACATATATTGAAATGTTAAATTTCCCATGACCCTATTCTGAGCACACGTAAATTATTTTTAACTTATTGAGCAATTTATTAATTTTTTCATAACCGTGCTACTCCAGTCATTACTTAACTACTTCCAAGTAATGCAGATGATGTATACTAGTCACTGAAAAGTAATCCAGCAGTTTTAGGAGATTATCCTAATTTATTTATAATACTTGCTCAGCTTCATAACTAGTTATTTTAAAATAAACTGTATGAGAATTTTATCAACACAAAATTGTATAAAACCAGTTTGTACAAATTACTCACAAAACGTTTAAAGTGACTACATTATAGATTACTTAAAGGCACTTAAGTGGCAATTGACTTAAGTGTCTCTAAGTAATCTATGTATAAGTAATGTATAAAGTAACCAATTGTCTCTCTATACTACACAGGGTACATACGATTCTAATTACCCAAACTATATCACTTGGAGTTAGCCAAATGATCAGACATTAGTGACAATTACTGTCTATAAGGGATATATGGATTACTTACTTGATTACTGGGAAGTTAATCAGTAATGACATAACATAACATTAGCAGGTTTTTAAGTATTAACATAAGCTGGAGATGATTAGTCACTAACTTCAAAGTACGAATGAAAAGATTCCAATTCAAATGATACCAATAAGTCACAGTTCAGTTTACACTATGTATTTTTTATTTAACTAAACTATTAATATCATAAATAACAATTTATAACTTTGTATAATTAATAATCGTTCAATTATCTTTGCCGTAAAATCTCATGAGATTTAAAATACAACTTGTGTAAACTTCTTAACATGGCACAGCAGTTACCTTGAAGTTTAAACGTCCTTGCAAAGCAATTAATCTTAATTGCTTTTGCACCTAAACGCTTTAACTAAAGTGTTTAATTTCTTTTACACACCACGCCATTAGTTGCAGATTTGCTTACTTGTTAAACTTGTTAGATTGTCAGAGGTTTTAAAAGTCAGATTAAAATTTCTTTTCTTTGCTCATTGAGAAAAATGTCATGCTAATTGAAATGGCTTTTAAACAACTAGTAATTAGTTAGGAAATCTAACTAGATAAGGGGTCAAAAAACTAAATGGAAAGTTAATAACATGAAGTTAATAACACGACTTAAGTACAATTTAATAAAAATAATTTAAGAGTTATAATTCAAAATTATTTAAAAATATTAAAAAAATATGGGCTTATCTAACTTGCTCTAGTTTTTGAGATCTTTTTTTTAGAAATTTAACATTATTGTTCTTTGTAAAAGTATTTGCCTCTAAGCAATTCATATAATAAATGGGGATAGGTCCAGGTTTTCAATTCATTCAAAAATATAATAATTTAGTGAGTGAGTAAATTATTCAGCCTAACTATAAAACTAATTTTGAAGTTAATTTTTGTTAAAAAAGCTTTCAAAACTTTTTCCAACTCATATGTTCAAATAAATGAAAATATTTTTCAATGAATGTAAATTTCAAAAAATTAAAACAAAAAACTTATTTTAAACTAATAAAACGACATTTGAGGAGCCTCTGAACGAAAGGTACTTTTTCGAATTTTTTATTTGGGTTGAAATCTTCTAGAAAAAATCAACTTCCCAAAATTTTAAAATTTTCAAAAAAGTACCTTTTTAAATTATATTTGAAATTTGTTTTATGGTACGAAATTTAGAATAATAGTCAACTTTATGGACTTAAAATCGACTTTAAGGCTTTTGTGGTTAGGGTGATTGCATTTTTGAATGAATTGAAAACAAATTTATTATTATATGAAGGCTTGGATGATTTCCGTATAGATTATTAAAACATTTTTAAAAAATATTACCAAATTTCTTTTAATTTTTCCCACCGTTCCTTGCATTTTGAAACTTTGCAACTGCAGTATTGTCTTCTCTAAGCCATTTACTTACACATTAAAACTATTATTTCATATTCGAGACATAAAACGAGTCATTGACATTTTATTTATAATTACAAAATGAACAACAACTAAAAAAAAGAAAATGAAATAATGATTTCTTTTTATTTTTTCATTTTCTTTCAATTTCCATCATCATTTAGCAACGAAACATTGAAGCGTGAAAAATCTTGACAGTATTCCATTAAAATTGAAATTAAAGAAACAGCTGAAATATAGTAAAATTAAGAGAAAATTTCATAAACTTTAAATGAACTTACAGGTTATGCACTTTTAAATAGCTGCCTAAACACTTATCCGTACTTATGTATAGCTGTCATATTTCTTTTTCATATGATGAATTATTATTTTTGTTAAGCTCCTGTAGCAAGAAATATGATAAATATTACTAAACAAATGGGTTTAAATGGTCAAGAGTAAATGTGGAAATATTTTTTTTGATTGTGTAATTTTAAAGGAATGGTTGGTTTTTGTGTAAAGCCAGCAAAACTCCCATTAAAATTACGTACTTTGTGAATAAATGGTAGCAGTAATAGAGGGCGTATACGTTATAATAAACTATAGTTTTGTATTGAAAAGGAAATGAAAGTTTAGATATTCTCTCTGTAATATTAGAAAACTTTATTTATAAATGTACCTTTAGAGTGCAGGTAAATTTGTGAAATAACAGATGTACATATGAACATATTAATCTTACCAAATGATAAGACTCATTACTTTAGACAAATTATCTATTGGAAGAAAGAAAAAGTACCAGTAACTCCCTTTTTGTGTGATGCCTACATCACCCAGCAATATACAATACATGATAACTTTTGTAGTTTTAGATCTGACCAATTTATATATATTGGGTATTTTGACACGTATGTGCTCTTTGTAGTGCAGAGTGAAGACAATTGGTTACATTATACATCCAATTGTCAATTGTCACTTAAATATCTCTAAGTAACTTACAGTGTAGTCACTTTAAAAGTTTTGTGAATAATCCCCCAGCAGTTAAGCAAGTAGATAATGTATCCCTTATAGACAGTAATTGTCACTAACGTCTAACCACTTGGATGACACCAATTTATAAATTTTGTGTATTTTGACACGTATGACCTCTTTGTAGTGCAGAGAAAAGTCAATTGGTTACTTTTTACATCCCAGGTAATCTAGCGTGAAGAGAATTGTCACTTAAATATCTCTAATTAATCTAGAGTGTAGTTACTTTAAACGTTTTGCGACAGTAATTTTTTTATAGACAGTAATTGTCACTAATATCCGACCACTTGGCTGTCTCCAATTTTTATATTTTAGGTCACTTGACACACATGCGCTCTTTGTAGTACAGAGAGAAGTCAATTAGTTGCTTTATATATCCCTGGTAATCTAGCATGAAGTCAATTGTCACTTAAGTGTCTCTAAGTTATCTAGAGTGTAGACACTTCAAACATTAGTTGTGTACTGCATGTTTTTATGATCAATTCGTATAAACTGGTTTTATATAATTCTCATACACTTTATTTTCTTTTAGCTCAAGTATACTGACATATCATGTAACCTTGCGTGAAGTCAGTTGTCACTTTAGTGTCTCTAAGTAATCTAGAGTGTAGTCACTTTAAACATTGTGTGAGTACAAACTAGTTTTATTTAAATGGTGTTGATATGAAAATGGTAAAATTTCAATTCTACGATAGATTTTTAAAAAAAAATTAAATTAAATTAAATTATAACTTTTGTTAGAGGTTCCTCCACATAATTAATAAAAACTCAAAAAGGGTTAGTCCGATGTTATTAAAATGAACTAAGAAAATATTGAGACTTATACAACCTTTAATCCGTTTATATATATTGCGTTAGAATCGGCCCCAGTTTCGGAGTTATAATAACAAATTGAAGAAAAAAATATATTTTTTAGGTGAAAAAAGCAAATTTTTTGTTTTAAAAAAATCATGAAAAATCGAAAACGGCAGACATTGTCAGAGATATTACTTTATTGCAAAGCCACATGTAATAGGAACAAAATGAGATATCGAACATAATAATCGATATATTCGTTTCGAATTTATTCACAATTAAGTGAATTCGCTCATTTTCACAAAATTTTAGTTTTTTGTTTGATATACATAAAATTGAGTAGTTAATGTTCTTCTTTTGATTAATTGAATTTTGAAAGCATTTTCCCCATGCCATGTACAATTTTCACATGTATAATGCGGAGTTATAATAACAAATTGAAGCAAAAAAATATATTTTTTACATGAAATTAGCAATTTTTATTGTTTTAAAAAAATCATGAAAAATCGAAAACGGCAAAAATTGTTCATGTTTATTACTTTATTGCAAAGCCACATGTAAGTGGAACAAAATGAGATATCGATCATAAAAATCCATTAATTATTTTCGAATTTATTCACAATTAAGTGAATTCGCTCATTTTCACAAAATTTTAGTTTTTTATTTGATATACATAAAATTGAGTAGTTAATGTTCGTCTTTCGACTGATTGAATTTTGAAAATATTTTTCCCATGCTATGTATAAATTTTCACATATATATTGCGTTTCAATCGGCGCAGAAGTTTCGGAGTTATAATAACAAATTGTAGCAAAAAATATATTTTTATGTGAAAATGGCAAATTTTTTTGTTTTAAAAAAATCATGAAAAATCGAAAACGGCAGAAATTGTTCAGCGTTATTACTTTATCGCAAAGCTACATGGAATAGGTACAAAACGAGATATCGATGATAAAAATCGATGGATTATTTTCGAATTTATTCACGATTAAGTGAATTCGCTCATTTTCACAAAATTTTATTTTTTTGTTTTATATACATAAAATTGAGTGGTTAATGTTTTTCTATCGAATGATTGAATTTTGAAAGCATTTTCCCCAGGCTATGTGCAATTTTCACATGTATAATGCGTTACAATCGGCCCCATAGTTTCGGAGTTATAATAACAAATTGAAGAAAAATATATATTTTTTAGGTGAAAAAAGCAATTTTTTGTTTTAAAAAGATCATGAAAAATCGAAAACGGCAGACTGTCAGAGGTATTACTTTATTGCAAAGCCACATGCAATAGAAACCAAATTAGATATCGACCATAAAAATCGATTAAATATTTTTGTTCTTATTCACAATTAAGCGAATTCGCTCATTTTCACAAAATTTTAGTTTTTTTTTTTGTTTTTTTTTGTTAAAATTGAGTGTTTGAATTTTAAAAACATTTTCTCATGCTATGTACAAATTTTCACATATATATTGCGTTTCAATCCTCTTAGTAGTTTCGAAGTTATAATAACAAATTGAAACAAAAAAATATATTTTTTAGGTGAAAATAGTAAATTTTTTAGTTTTAAAAAAATCATGAAAAATCGAAAACGGCAGAAATTGTTCAGATTTATAACTGTATCATAAAGCCAATTGTAATAGTTACAAAATGAGATATCAATGATAAAAATCGATGGATTATTTTCGAATTTATTCAGAATTAAGTGAATTCGCTAATTTTCACAAAATTTTAGTTTTTTTGTTTGATATACATAAAATTGAGTAGTTAATTTTCTTCTTTCGAATGATTGAATTTTGAAAACATTTTCTCCATGCTATGTACAAGATGTCTACCAAAAAATGTTTGTAGCCAATTTTGTTTTTTTTATCAAAATAAATTTTTTTCACCAACCTTTTATTCTAAATTTTTTTTTCTCCAAAAACAGTTTTTAATATTTATCTAAAGCTTTCTCACTTGTTTTTATATTTATTTTTTGTGGATTAAAAACTAAAAACTGACAGTTATCTTTAGTTTTTATTAAGCTTGTCCGCCATTAAATGATTATCATCATAATAAAAATTGTATTTATACGCAATTTAAAATGTCCTTCCGGTAACTACTCATAGTGTTTATTGGCATAAATCTTTACTCAGAAATCGTTGTATTTAACACGAATTGACCGAAATTACCAATTTCTTGTTTAAATTAGTTGTAAACGTTTTTGTAGGCTACTGAAAAATTCATCTCACTTGCAACATTAGCAGCAAACAACTTGTTTCAAGCAATTAAATTTTAAATTGCCAGCAAGATATGAGCGTAAAACACACAAAATAGTTAAATAAGTTTGTTGGTAATTGTTATAATAAATGCTTAAATTTTGTTAGAAAACCGCTTTATGGTAAAAGTGGTCTTCTTTTGACTAAAAACCTACTTACATAATGATGCACTAACAAGGAAATCTGCTGAACAAATGCAAAAAAACACTTTCTCAAAACGGATTTCCATACATGAGCGTTCGTAGTATAGTTTTGCCGCAAGTAAATAATGTTTAAGCAAAAAAACGTGTTCGCTGCCAGGTTACGCCAGCGAAATAAAGGCGTAACTACTACAGGAAACTGGGTATTGGTTAGAGTCACTTGTTTAATAATAAATTCCTCAATTGGTATTTGTTTATTTTATTTATTTATTCATTTATTTATTGCTACTATTATTTTGCTCTTTCTCTCTCTATATCTATGTGAGTTTTAACAATTATTTTCTCAAAACAAAACAAAACCTATTGCTACAACCCCACCTTTAAATTAGATTCGTTGTAATAGTAATAATATTACATACAACGTGCCCCAGCTAGTGGCATGTTCAGATTTTAAGTAAATACATTGTTACCCTTAGGTTTTAAAGCTAAAGTTACCTGCATTAATATTTTATTTACTTTTGGACCAATTTGCTGCAAAAAATAATCATAAATAATGTAATTTCTTCTTTTGAATTTTCAATCAAGTTTCTATTTACAAACAATTTGCTCCACTTTTCATTCAATTTTTTTTTGTTTGCTTCTTTTAGTTTTTCATTATTTTTTTCACATTTATTTGAGTCTGTATTGTGAACTTTTGTATGTGTGTTGATTTGTTTGGTGCTTATAAACACATGTTGTTTTCAATTTTATGTTGCATGACTCGCTTGGCTGTTGTCAACATGTTGGCAATTCACTATCAGTTTTTTTTCTACTTATTTTTATTTGTATGAAATTTTGCTTTTATAAACTTGTCTTTTTGCTACTTTGCTAGTTTTTTTCTCTTGGTTATTTTTGTTGTTGCAATATTAACACATTCTTTGTTGCTATTGTTGTGTCAAAGTACAAGTATTACATTTGTTGTACGTTTTTTCTTCTATGTCTTGTCTATTAACAAAAGCTATGTTACGTTAAGTATTTGGTTAACAGTTTTTTTGTTATTCTTCTATTATATCGTTTACTAATAATGTCTTACTTATTGTTAAAATATATAGAGCATATAAGTAGAATGACATAAAACATGTACTTAGTAGAAGAGACTTGCCACAAGTGGCAAGAAAAAAACATAAACGTTTAGGAATTCGCTTTACGTTTAAAATATACTTACTATGGGTACATTTTTTGCACACTCATTAGTATGTATAACTTTTTTAAGTATTAGCTGGCAAAAGCGACTATCTGTTTCCAACTTTAGACACAAACATGTTTTCAAAAGACTATTTTTTCATATTTGAAGACAGAATTACTTTTTTAAAGCTATAATTACTAAAAACAAATATTAACTAATCAAGGATTCTACTTTAAAAATATATTATCCCGCATTTAAACTTATTTTCGCAACTCCAAAAGATCGTTGATCGTTTCCCTAAGAGCCAAAAGCTTTAAATCTGATAACTCCATACCATTCGATATCTTCAGTTTTTTAATATCACTTGCCGCAACACATATTTTCGTTGTGACTTAAAATCCTAGCTTTACGAATCCCCTGTATCCAAACACTAATGATAACTGATCATGTATCTCATAAATTTAACGATTTTTCGTAGTATGGCATAAATCGAATGACTGCAACATGTCCAATTTCAAAGGTCTTCATACAAAAACAATTTATATTAGATTTAACTCGTCATAAAACGCTTTGCTGACGAATTTTCTTAAGATGCCTCCATCTTCCAAACTAGATCTTCGTCTTCGGTTTTAATCGAAACCGAAATCGCGGTTTATCAATGCCGAAAACCGACAATTATTCTTCGGTTTTTACTTTTAAACTATTTTCAGTAGAAAAATTCAAAATTTAGAAATGACAAACAAACATTATATTTGTATGGAAAAAACAGTGAACAACAGCATTTTAGATTCTGATGATTCATCCAATTTCTCTAAAAACATATATTTAATAAATTATCACAAATCCGAAACCGATCGGTTTTCAATTTTTTAAAACCGAAACCGCGGTTTTGAAATTCTTCGGTTTTTTGGAAATCCTAATCAAAACTATTATTAGGATTGATAACCAATTTTGAAAAATAGAACTAGAACCTGAACTAGAACCTGAACTAGAACCTGAACTAGAACCTGAACTAGAACCTGAACTGGAACCTGAACTAGAACCTGAACTAGAACTGAACTAGAACCTGAACTAGAACTGAACTAGAACTAGAACTAGAACTGAACTAGAACTGAACTAGAACTGAACTAGAACTGAACTAGAACTGAACTAGAACTGAACTAGAACTGAACTAGAACTGAACTAGAACTGAACTAGAACTGAACTAGAACTGAACTAGAACTGAACTAGAACTGAACTAGAACTGAACTAGAACTGAACTAGAACTGAACTAGAACTGAACTAGAACTGAACTAGAACTGAACTAGAACTGAACTAGAACTGAACTAGAACTGAACTAGAACTGAACTAGAACTGAACTAGAACTGAACTAGAACTGAACTAGAACTGAACTAGAACTGAACTAGAACTGAACTAGAACTGAACTAGAACTGAACTAGAACTGAACTAGAACTGAACTAGAACTGAACTAGAACTGAACTAGAACTGAACTAGAACTGAACTAGAACTGAACTAGAACTGAACTAGAACTGAACTAGAACTGAACTAGAACTGAACTAGAACTGAACTAGAACTGAACTAGAACTGAACTAGAACTGAACTAGAACTGAACTAGTGAACTAGTACTTTGTATTTGAAACAATAGAGATACTGTTTCCCTCAGCTAGATGGAAAAGTTTGGATTTCCTGAAGTGCTCTCAAATTAGTTTGGAAAAAACTTCGAGAAAAAATAGTTTTTATCGGCAAGACAACCATACAATCCATGTTTCCACATCAACTAAGAATATATATTATATGTTATTGAATCGTTGATACTTTTACGAAGTCTTAATGCTATGGAGAACATGTAAAGACTACCATTAGTATTATTCGGCTAAATAGCTGAGAAAAACACAAGAACATTTTTTAAATTATATGCATAATCGCATTTATAAAACAATAAAGAAAATTACTCAATGGATCAATTGAATAATAAATCAAGATACGTTGTTTTATTGCAATAAAGTACACATAATATGCATATGATATTTTGGATTATAAATAGTACCAAAGGTCGAAAGAAAACCGATTCGAAAGAATTTAAAAAACTGAGTGTTTTTCATACAAATTTTTTCGACTCATTTTTCTTTCGACATCATGGAACAGGCAGTAAAACTAATCAAATTAGACATGGGGTATCTACCCTTTTAATTGATTAAAACAGGAAGGATTTTCGAATAATAATTTGTGACTATCTGGTCATTCACTTCATTTGATTTGTGTGAAATTAAATTATACCATAAGTAATAAACTTTATTATTATTCATAAATAATTTGATATCTACAACAATAATGGCAAATTTTAAATTGAATTTTACATTAGGACTTTGCAGCACGAATTGAGTACTAAATTGAAAAATATATACTGGCGGTCACATGTTGACACCTTGTAGCTGACAACTTTCTCCTCTAGAGATAAAGATGACAAAAAATATTGTAAAATTATTGTCATTTACGTGGTGTCAACATGTGACCCTCGATATATTGTTTGCAATTTAGCAGCAAATTTAGTACAGATGAACCAACTTAAAATAATATTTTTTATAACATCTTAAATATAAAACAATAGTTTGCTTTGTATTGCAAAAGAATGCATGTATGTATATAATTTTGTTTATATTAGTTTCAATTTCAATGGGATCAGCAACTGGATTTTATAATAATAAATAAAAATAAAACTAATTAAACCAAATGACATTAAATAATAACATGAATAACTAGTTTGTCAACAATAAACATTGTTTATGATAAATATGTGTAGAAAAACATTAATTTAAAGAAGATTAATGGATTATAGAGAAGAAGATTTTAGAAGCCATGGAATAAAAATAACTTAGTATTTGTGGTTGTGTTAAATCATAATAAAGGTCATATTAATAAGAGAGTTTTTTAAATGTTTTAGAAACACTAAAACGAATTCGATATCAGCTAAACTTTCTAAACTGTCACATAGAATTGGTAAAATTTTCCATATATTTTTCTCAAAGAGCAAGCATTGGAGGCATTTCTCCATGAAGATTGCAGTCAAACTCAAAAAGTGTTTGAAAAATCATTGGGAGCTACTCAAGCAGCAATTCCAAAACGTTTGCAAGCAGCAGGATTCATCCTGAGCATACGAATTGAAGCTGAGAGACCTTGAAGGGCGATTTTGTTTGTCTGAAATGCTAATGATCGCTATAAAAGAAAATAATTTTTGCACCGAATAATTACTTGCGATGAAAAATGGATCCTTTCCGATAACCCGAAGAGTAAGAGATCGTATGTGAAGCCCGGCCAACCAGCCTAATCGACACCGAAGCCAAATATCCATGGCGCTAAGGTAATGCTCTGTATTTGGTGGAAGCAAAAGGGTCATATCTCTATTATGAGCTGCTGAAATCTGACTAGACAGACTCGTTTAAAGCGAGAATTGGCCGAAACACGTCAAGAATATGCGGCCAGAAATGAAACCGTAATTTGTACATAGCATGCGGAAAATGTTTTCAAAATTCAGTCAATCGAAGGACGAACATTAACTACTCAATTTTTTTGTATAGCAAACAAAAAAGAAAAATTTCGTGAAAATGAGCGAATTCACTTAATTGTGAATAAATTCGAAAATAGTCAATCGATTTTAATGATCGATATCCCATTTTTTATGCTATTATATGTGGCTTTGCGATAAGTAATAATCCTGAACAATTTCTGCCATTTTCGATTTTTCATGATTTTTTTAAAACAAGAAAATTAGCTTTTTTCACGAAAAAAAAATATTTTTGCTTCAGTTTGTTATTATAACTCTGGAACTACTGAACCGATTGAAGCGCAATATATATGCGAAAACTTGCACATGGCATGAGGACAATGTTTTCAAAATTCAATCAATCGAAAGAAGAACTTTAACTACCCAATTTTATGTATAACAAACGGAAATCTAAAATTTTGTGAAAATGATCGAATTCACTAAATTGTGAATAAATCAGAAAATAATCAAACGATATTTAGGATCGATATTTCATTTTGTTGTTATTATATGTAGATTTGCGACAAAGCAATAAATCTAAACAATTTCTGCCGTTTTCAATTTTTAATGATTTTTTGAAAACAAAAAAATTTGCTATTTTAACGTAAAAAATATATTTTTTGCTTCAATTTATTATTATAAGTCCGAAACTACTGAGCCGATTGAAGCGCAATATAAATATAAAAGTTTGTACATAGCTTAGGAAAAATGTTTTCAAAATTCAATCAATCGAAAGAAGTACTTTAACTACCCAATTTTATGTATATCAAACAAAAATCTAAGATTTTGTGAAAATGAGCGAATTCACTTAATTGTGAATAAATTAGAAAATAGTTAAGCGATATTTAGGATCGATATTTCATTTGGTTGCCACTATATGTGGATTTGCGATAAAATAATAATCCAGACCAATTTCTGCCATTTTCGATTTTTCATGATTTTCTGAAAACAAAAAAATTACTTTTTTCACGTAAAAAAATATTTTTGCTTCAATTTGTTATTATAACTCCGGAACTACTGAGCCGATTGAAGCGCAATATAAACATAAAAATTTGTACATAGCTTGGGGAAAATGTTTTCAAAATTCAATTAATCGAAAAAAGAACTTTAACTACCCAATTTTATGTATATCAAACAAAAAAATTAAATTTAGTGAAAATGAGCGAATTCACTTAATTGGGAATAAATTAGAAAATAGTCAAGCGATATTTAGGATCGATATTTCATTTGGTTGATACTGTATGTGGATTTGCGATAAAGTAATAATCCAGACCAATTTCTGCCGTTTTTGATTTTTCATGATTTTTTTAAAACAAAAAAATTACTAGTTTCTTGTAAAAAAATATAAATTTTGCTGAAATTTTTTATTATAACTCCGAAACTACTGACCCGCTTGAAACGCAATATATATGTGAAAATTTCTACTAGCATGAGGACAATATTTTTAAAATTCAATCAATCGAAAGAAGAACTTTAACTACCCAATTTTATGTATATCAAACAACAACCTAAAATTTTGTGAAAATGAGCGAATTCACTTAATTGTGAATAAAATCGAAAAGAATTGATGGATTTTTATGATTAATATCTCATTTTTTTGCTATTATATGCGGCTTTGCGATAAAGTATTAAATCTAAACAATTTTGCCGTTTTCGATTTTTAATGATTTTTTGAAAACAAAAAAATTGCTATTTTCTTATAAAAAAATATATATTTTGCTTAAATTTGTTATTATAACTCCGAAACTACTGAGCCGCTTGAAACGCAATATATATAGACTTGTGTAATGAAAGCTGTTGTAGCTTATTTAATTGTCTCACATTTACTACCTTTTAAGCAAACTGCCTAACTCTCATTATGTAGAGGGCTTGGCATGAATATAAATTTTAGATAATATTTAAATTTCTTAATTATTGAATGAATAAACAATTTTAATTTGTTTTTCTATCTTAGAGAAATAAAAAAACCTGATAATATTGATCATTTTTATACACTGCTTTTTTATACTTCCTGTTTCTCTTTTTCTGAGTATTTGTATTTGCCATATAAAACATTCTCATGCATTTATTATGACAGAAATACATACAAATAAAATAAAAATTCACATAATTAAATAAGACTTAAACAAAAAAAAGAACATTTTCAATATGTTGTTGAGCGAAAAACAAATACAAATATGCATTAGTACATTTTAAGCTTTAAATCACCCCAGCCAACAAACTAATAATTCGCCAGCACATTAAAACTGAAAAAGATTTATTAAGTAGATCAAGATAAAACTGGAAACATATTAAAATTGCATTAAAATCAATTTGAAAATTAATTACACACACAGTTAACGTGGCTATTTAGCAGGTTTGAGAGTACAGAGTGTGACACAATGTATAAAATATTTTTGTGTTGAAAATATTTTCAATATTTTTTTTTTCATGTTTTTGTGGGATTGCTAGATTTCGTCATAGATTTTATTATGTTCAGGTATTTAGTAATTGAAATAGTTGTGTTGTGGTTACTCTAAGACTTAATGACATATGTATATCAGAAGAGGGAAAAGAGGTCTAATAAAGTACACTAACTTCTTCTCTAATCAAATTTTACATTTCTATATAAAAATCCGAAGCTTGTGTTCCTACCATTTTAACATATAACCTAAAATTGGAACTTTTAACTCCCCAACTCCTAGACAAATTAATACCGAAAGTAAACAAACTCTTAAAAACATATTCCCGCTCATATTTGCTAAAATATTTAATTAAACATTACTTCACAACAGCAGCAGCCACAAATATATGTCTCAATCATAATCTACCATGGAAATACATGTTAAATAAATGAAAAACTAACAATTTGCAACCTGTTTACAAAATTACCAAATGGTGTGATTTGATAAAAGCCACAAAAAAACAAAAGACATAAGCTGCAAACTTCAATATAAATATGTAAATTGTTTTTTATTCGCCATGCTTTTCACTTTTCCTCAACATTTGACCACACAATATATGTATCTATGTGTGATTAAATCATTTTATTTTCCCTGCTTCTTTTGTATTTCATATAATAATTATATTATTTGGTAGCTGCTTTAATGCTATTGTCGCTAAGCTGCAATTAAGAAAAATATAATAAAAAAATTACGCAAACTTATGTGTTAAAAGCAAAATATGAAAACAAAATGATACAAGAAAGTTTAAAAAAAAAATAAAGTAAAAAGAAAAATGTGTTTTTAATTTAACATATCATTTATAAACTATGTAATAATTTGTTTATTTATTATTAAAAACAACATGTAAAGGGGTAATTATAGTCTATAAAGTGACAGTGTTATGAGAGTTAAGAAAAACAAACACAGTACTTTTTAATTTCATCATATAAAATGAAATTAGAAAATTAAGTGAGTCTTGAGTTTTTGAAGAATTTGTGGAAATTTGAAATTTGGAAAAATTTCATAAGAGTTTAATTTAATTTGTGAATTTAGTAGTAACTTAAGTTATTACTAAAGGACGGATTTATATGCAAATGCTTGTTATTTCACCAACATCCCAATAATATGAAGACTAATTAACAGGAAAACCAGAATCATGCAAACGCAGGTTATTTTTTATCGATTTGTTAGTGCATATTTTTGCTTTTAAAAGCATATTTTTTTGCATTTCTTTGTTTCTACAGAATAGTTATGTCATACTTTGACTTTTTAGATCATACTTGGCCTCTTTATGGCATATTTTTTTAATTCTGTATATTTTTCTCGAATTTAAAATTTAAATTTTTATATTAAATTTTTTTCATCAAAATTTATCATCAAACATTTTTCATCAACATTTTTTTTTCACAAAATTTTGTTACAGCTATAAATGGTTTCTAATCTTTATCTTTTGTGTATAATATTTATACCCTACACCACCATAGTGGTGGTATTTAGTCTAACACCCACCTTAAAGTATACCGATCGACTTAGAATCACTTTCTGAGTCGATTAAACGATGTCCGTCCGTCCGTCTGGTCGCAATTTTGAAGATATTTCGATGAAATTTGGTACATATTATTTCTTCGGCGCAAGACCAAGCCTATTGAAACTAGCTGAAATTGGTCCACTATTTCACCTAGCCCCCATACAAAGTCCTTCCGAAATTGGACTTTATCGGCCATAAATGTTTAATTTATATATGTATCTCCACAAATTCCGCTCCAAATATGTTTTATATATACAAAATTCATGTCACCAACTTTTGTTACGATCGGTCCATAATTAGTCATAACTCCCATATAGACCCGCTTCCGAAAATCACTTTAACGTGCATAAATCGCTTAAAAATGTTGGTATACACACAAAATTCAGCATAGTTACCTTTAATATAGATATAAATTACACGACCTAATTTCATGGTGATCGGTCCATAATTGGTCATAGCTCCCATATTAGGCCCACTTCCGAGAATCACTCAAAAATATAAATTATTGAAATTTTAAAAGAAAAATGTTTTTGCTGTTTTACTTAGTGTAGGTCGGGCTTGACCGACCATACTTTCTTACTTGTTTTCAAATTAAAGAAGTCAAGCAAAACTTCCCACATATGAAGCTTTGTTGGCATAAAATTCGACAATTTCGAAGCAAAGAAAACTTAGTTTTTTACACTATAATTTTCAATAACGAAGTGAGAATAAATGACAGATAAGTACCATTCAGAATGACATACAAGTTATTAAAAACAAAAACCTCGTTCAAAAAATACAACATCTATTGTAAATTCCACCTTTTTAAGTCTTACACCCAATAGTACTACGGAGATGCATCGAGTCCCAGGACATGTCTTGTTGGATCGATAGTGAGGTCACTAATGTGGCTGTGATTTAAACCCCAAAGCGGGTCGAAGATCGTTAGTTAAATGACTGATGTTTGTGCTAGTGACAAACTTCGGTCAACCAATTGTATCTTACTAGTTGCTGTTTGCTGAAACAACAGGATATGTATTGGAGTGTTGCCATTAGGGATGTACTGATTGTTGGGCTTAGTTCTCGATCGTGGTTTATTGTGTGTGGAGTCAGAACAACATATCGGACTGGATTAGCAGGCCGGATTTTGTTGCCTTCACTGACATTGTCTCTATCCGGTGGTCTCATCAACAAAAGCCCTTTTTATCAACAGCTTTTTATAATATTGATCACATATTGATTTTGGTTTAAGTATAAGGTACATACGATTAGGTACAACTTCCCCATTTGATTTTATTGTTTCGTTACACTGTTAATAATTGTTTTATATTTTAGCTGAATATAAAAAAAAGTAATCACAGTAACTTATGTTGTTATACAGCAAATGCAATTAATTGAAGTCAACGATCGTACTCAGACTTTAGACATTAATATTAATATGTTTATATACTAGCCATGTGTGAGTTTTAATACAATATTTTCTTCGATATTTTTCTGCTAAATAAAATTGTTTAATATAAAATATAACAAGTATTGAAGTCATTGTAATATTATTTACATAATACTTATGTATAATAAACAGGGTATTTGTAAAAGTTTTTCATTTGATTTGTAGCAAAATTAATACAAATTTTGTACAATTAACAGTAATTTCGGGAGTCTTTTAAATATAACAGTATCTTTCTGTGTTCGTCTTTGTTCTCAAACTAAAACCGTGATAGGCGTTCAAATTGTTTAGGTTACGAAGATTTTCGTCAATTTACATGTACATAACCCGAATGTAAACAATAGAGCGTAAAAATACAAATATTTCATTCCGTTGCTTGATATTGATACATGCACACAGATTAAATACCTCTATTTGCCTAGCAAGGGACTAAAGCAATGGTGGCCAACGAGAGAGTGCTTAAAATGCATATGTAGTAGTGAAAAAATAAAAGAGTACACAAATGGAAATGCGTGTGCTTTGCACTGAAAAAATTGTATGAAATTGTTTTTGTTTTGAGTTTACTTTGTGTTTTTACTCAGAACATTCGTATTGCGTATGTTTTAGTGAGAATAACATAACTATCCCGGGGTCAAGGCGAATTTATACAAGGTGGAGTCAGTCAAACAGCTGATAATTTTTTTTTTCGCTTTTTGGTTCTAACAACTGTCAAAGCTTGTTTTTATATTTAAATATGTACATATACTAAGCTTATTAACAAAATATTTATTGTTTACATAAATAAGTAAAGCCCTCACTATTCAATTATATACACTATATTAAGTTTAAATATTTATTTGTTAATTTTTTTATTTTGGTTTTTTGACATTTGTTAAGACCAATCGTTGTTTTTGTAGAACTGACACCACCTTGTATGAATTCGCCTTGCCCGGGGTAGTATTTGGCCACCAACGAACTAAAGCATTAAGATTACTGATGGGCATTCATAGCCTTCGGGTCGAATGATATCTGCAGAAGAGTATCTTTCTGTATTCGTCATTGTTGTCTGACTAAAGCACTTACATCAGTGATGGGCATTCATAGCCTTCGGGGCCGAATGATATACACGATTACAAATTTAAATTTTTTTCTCTAACTTTTCAATTTGCTTGTTTATTAAACTCTTAAAATCTCTATTAAAAGATTTCAATTGAATATTAGATTCCACCTAGATTATGGCATATTTTTTGGGGTATTTTTATCAAAGTTCCAAACCATTTTATGCAATATTATATATCAAGCTTTATTTTTAATGGTTATATTATTCAAGCATTATTTCTTTATTATTTAAGTTAAATCCTAAATTCTACATGTTACCTGCACTATGATTAATTTTGTATATTCTCCACATATACCGCCACTCAATCTCCTAACCGACCAAATTAAGTGTTAATTTTATATTACGAAATCCACATCCAAGTCTGTCTCTAACTAAAAGCAATAAATAATAATTTTCTTAAAAGATTTTCCATAATCAAACCATAATTTTCCAAAGCTGTTTTATTTAAGTATATTTTGTTTGTAGATAGATAAACGCTAAATCTGTTTCCCCAAACAAAATCCATATTTGATTGGCCATATTATTATCTCAATTTACAAATTGTAACCTATTCTTTACGGGCAAAATACAAAGAAAAACAAAACAAAATTACCATATTGTAACAAGTACATAATGTGTAGATAATAATCGACTAAAAAACACTTTATGTTAAATTAAAACCATAATAAAAAAAAAACCAAGATTTTGTAAATAAATTATAAATGAAATCAATACATAATTGGAATTTCGAGAAGCATTAAAATGAAAAACGTAAAAGATTATTGTTTGATTTTATTATAATTTAAACTTAATAATGAAAATCTTTAAGTTTAAATCTTTTTTTTGCCAAGCAATTGTATGGTTTTCTTTTTATGTTAAAATCTTTATTGTTTTGTGCTCTATACCAAAATTTGTATAAACTTTTTTAAATGTCAACTTTTGCCTTTAACCACAAGCGTGTCATGCACGCGTTGATGTGGCAGCTAAATTGTTTTGAAGAAGCTTGAATTCTCTTAAACTATTGAATTTACACAAAAATATGCAATCACGAAATGTCATAAATTTCAACTGATTGTCAATGACATTAGGTTGTTTTTGCCAATATGTTGGGTTTTTGTTAAATCCACAATAACAAAATAAACTTGATACTTGTAAAGAAACCAAAATAGTATGTGTTTTACATAAAACTTAATTTATATTTATTTTTTGTTTAGTTTTTTTTTTTATTTGGAACTTGAAAATCATCATGTTTAATTTTTAGTTATTAAAATGTCACGAAAATTATTATTTTTGCTGGAGTTTTATTGAAATAGTAAATAGTTTTTGAATTTTAACCCTTTTTGTTAGTAAATACAGGTGAGGGTTTAGGGGGTCAGTTTGTAATTTTTTCAGCTGGAACATTTTTCAGTTTAGAGTAAATAAAATTAAAGAAAGCTGAAAGTAAACGAGGTTTTAAAAAGGAATTTTGTATATAATGCTCTGAAACCATCTCTTAATTGAATCGTTTATTTCAAAAATCAGTCAAGCAACAAATTATTGTTTTTAAATAAACCAAAGAAAATTTCCTAGCAAACAAAAAATTACTTTTACAAAATTGATATTTTTCCTATGAAACTTATCCATTTGTGTAACTGTTTGATAAACATATAACCTATTTTATCTATATTAACATATATTTAAATACGAATATAAAGTTTGCACTTGACTGGTTTCTGCAACAAACAACCATCACACTATTGTAAATTTTATACGACATATTCTAATTTTTAAATCTTTTAACATCATATTCATAGTTGTACAATGTAATTCTGCTACCATTGTAGGCCATTTAAAAATATTCCCATAAAACTGTTCAAGTAGAGTTTTAGAGCTTATAAATCTTTTATTTTTTCACATTTATTGAGTATTACACGGTATAAAATAAATCACTTGACTTCTTTCTGCACTAAACACTGATTTCTCGGCTTTGCTTAATAGTCCAATAACTCAACCAGTCAAGCAATGTTTTGTTGCTTGACTGGTTTTCGAAATAAACGATTCAATTGCTATCACCATTGTCTTCTTGTACGAACATCAATTTCGAAAAATACGATGAAGAATTCCGGCTTCATAATTGTAAGTTTGGAATGATTTAATGATACCCGTCTTAGAACATTACTACATCTCGTGAGATTATTTTTTGTGCATTTCGAATCTCAAATTGCTGCTTTTTCGAATTCTATCGTTGTGTTTGATAACTCAAGAGTGAATTTCGTAAATTAGTGACAAATTTTGTCACTATATTGACCCAAAAAATTACTGTTTTCGGTAGTAACAATGATAATTTTCAATAATTTCGCGAGAGAATGTAATAATATCAAATTCTAAAATGAGGGTTTTTAGAAGATGGTTCTTTGCTACCTTTGTTGTGGTATTTTGCAATAAAATAATTTCTAATGAAACTGGATATGGAACTGTTGAAATTTTCGGGGCAATATCTGGAGAAAATCTGTATACTCTCTGTCAAAAATTGGGATCGACATAACCAGAAGTTGACTCTGAACTTGTGCTGTTCTCGAGAATATACTCACCCTAAGTACTTTTACAGCTACAGACAGACTTCAGTAATGATAATCGTATAATCGGATAGTCGTATGATAATCTTATGGGTGGATGATAACGCTGCCTATGGTACTGGAGAAACTTTGATCTGGATGAACTCCAGATAACACAGCTTATCGTTCATCCAAACTCTTCGCGATCAATTTTAATGTGTTGATCGCGAATGGACAAACTATCTTCCTAGGGAATCCATTTGAGATCTTCATTCACGGTTTGAAATCGGTTTTTAAATGACTGGAAGATATACAAATATATATAGGTAATCAGCCAGCCTTGAATATCTCCTAGAATATCAAGCATCTCCAAACGAGATAGCGAGTAGTTTGACTCTATTTGATATGAGGGCATTTCAGATTTATTGACTCATATTCAAATATGAGTTCGACCGATTGATCTGTTGGAAAATGTGGGCTCCAGCTGGAGACTACTTGTTTGGCGAGGACTGGTTTTGACTGTCGTCGATCGGCAACACTTATATGTAGATATAACGCTTTGACAACTGCGGAATATTGTATCGGTAGTCACTGTAATCTGCTTGTTCAGTGGGTCCAGTCTAAATTCCTTATTAAATTAATTTGGTAGATTTTATCATGATGAATTAACAGAGAAAACGATGAGCTTCCTTTTATACAACTACTTAGCTCTACATGACGTGATATTAGTGAATTTACATATTTTTTCTTTGTGATCTATCGAAGATATACTTCGGAAGGATAAAGGCATTCATTCGTATATCGAAATGGTTTAGGGTAGGGACTCGGACTGTTTGGATGGAAGGCTATTTATGACTGTCATCGACGATCGATACTTAAATATATTATGCTCGATCAACTACAGTAACTTCCTATAAAATTATTTTGGTAGAAACAATGATACTTCATTTCATTGAATACATGGTTTTTCCAAAATGATCTGTCGGAGACAAACAACGGAAGAATATACCCCTTCATCCATGCTTCGGAATGTATTGGTTATTAAGTCGGACTAAATGATTGGATATTAGGGAAACTACATATTTTTTCTGCATGCTCTCTCGGAGACATAATTCGGAAAGTTAAATGTTTTCAACCGTGCATCTGAATGGTTTGATTTAGAACTCAAAATGGTAGGATGGGATGCTGATAAGGCTATTTTTCCTATTTCCCACTTATCACAACGAACGCTATGAGAGACCCTAGTCCATGCAGTTGATTTGCTGCTTAAGCAGACCTAAACTTTTTACAATAATAATTTAAGACCTTTTGAAAAAGTAGTATATAAGTACTTTTTTTAATTATTTACAAAAGTGTAGTTAAAAAACTAACAACTTAGAGCGTTTATAAAAGCATTATTTTAGTACTATTTAAAACAGTAGTATTTTTGTATTTATATATAATTTTTAGTTCAGTACTATTTAAAAATGTAGTATTTATAAACCATAAACCAAGTAATTTTACTACTTTTTTAAAATTTCATTATTTTGTTATGTTTTTGGGAAATTAATGTTAAATTCTTTATTCAACTTCTTTGATTTAAATTCATAATTATTTAAATGTGTTATTTACTCAAGAATATTAAGCTAGCCTAAGAAATTTACAAAAACAATCTACTTTTGAAAAGTAGTATCAGTACTATTTTTTAAATTGCTATTTTTTAGTACCTTTTGATAATGTGTAGTTAAAAAAGTACTATTTTAGTACTTTTTTAAATATTTTAGAACTTTATAAAAAAAGTATTTTTGAATTTTTTGAATCTTCTCTATAATCTCTGCTTTTACGTTCTTTTTATAAAAAGTAAATTTCAAACAGTAATAATCAATTAGTACTTTTTAAAATTTTATTACATTTTTGGAAAATTATCTCTTTTGTAAGCTTCAGAGTTATTCAATAGTGGAATTTTAATAATTATTAAAATCATTTGTTCACAATAAAAAAACATTACAAAAGTGTATATGAAATTTAATCACCCTAACCATAGAGAATTATACATAGAGACGACCCACTACTATTTGTCAAACAAAAATACAACAAAAAAATATGTTTGATAAAACAACAAAATACATTGACTAGCATGTATTTTGTTGTTGCGAGAGATAGGTTTTTGACAACAGACTTAGGTTTTTGACAATTATGTCTCGTCTCTATGACCCTAAATATGAATGAAATTTAAAGTTAATTTTTTTTAAAGTCGACTTTTTTTTAAAATAGAACTTTTGTTTTTATTTAAAAAAAACTTCAAAACTTTTTCCAATATATACATTCAATAATTGAAAATATTTATCAATGAATGTAAATAAAAAAAAGAAATTTCAAAAAATGAAAAAACAATATGTTCATAAAAGTTCAAAACATAGAGAATAGACATAGAGTGTAAACTCTGCTGTCAAAGACCTAACTCAGTTGTCAGAAACCTAAGTAGTGAGAATAATCACACTCGTATGTGTGATTATTTTGAGAAATTTTTTGTTTGAGTTTTTTTCTAGTTTCCGCTCTATGTTTCTCTATGGTTCAAAACAAAAAGCTTTTGTAAATAATAAAGCAACATTTCAAATTATATTTGAAATTTGTTTTATGGTACGAAATTTAAAATAATAGTCAACTTTATTGACTTAAAATCGACTTTAAGGCTTTTGTAGTTAGGCTGAATGTTTTTAATTTTCCTATTTTGCTTGTTTTCTATACAAAAATTATATTAATTTTCATTTTCTTTTTTTCTTTACAGGTAATAAATAATTCTAAAGAAATCATATAACTATTTTGGACATGTAGGTACATACATATGTTAATAATTAAAACTCTTTAAAATTTACCAAATAAGATCAATATGATAAACAAAAATTTGCTCTAAAACATTTAACTTCCTAGATCTCAAACTAACCTTGATTTTTAATTTAGCAGTACTATTAATTAAACACAAGCATTTAAATTTAAATGAATATTTTAAATATTTGCACACGTTTGTTATTTTTTAAATAAAATTTAACATAAAATTGGCAAACTTTGTATTATACAATAATTTATTATTATATTTGCAAAATATTACAAAAAATAAAAGGCAAGGTTACCTAACAAATGCAATTTTTATGTTGATGACCATAAAAACGTATACAAATCTTAATAAACTTCAATTTATGGCAAAACATTTATGGTCGTATCTTAAATATTTTGCACCAAATGTTTCAAACAAACTAAATCATTTAATGTCACTTTGTTTCACGCACACCCAAACCAGGGTGATGATGCTAATACAATGATTTAAATATGGTGAAGATATTTATAATTATTAACATATTTGCAAAAAATTTTGCAAATTTTAGTTTGAAACAAAAGTCGGTTTATTTGATATTTTTAAATTTTTTGCTTCAAAAGATATTGGACTGGTTTTTATGTTACACTTGACCTAAATGTTGATGATTTTGTCAAAGAAATTAATTTTTTGCAAATTTGTTTCTTAATTTTTTGCATTCTGTCATCATAGTAACGATTTCTTTTTTTTTGGTTTGCAAAAATTTTAATAATTAATTAGTTTGTTTATGCAAACATTTAATTACTTTGCAAACTTTCGTTTTCTTTTCGGTTTCAAGTTTTGAATTATTTATAAATTTATGGGGGGAATAGAAACTGAAACTAAGTAGATGCTTAAACACATGAATTGTTGATTTAGGACAGTTTATACCTCTAAGCATAAAACTTGTATTAAAAAATTCAGCAAATTTTTTTAATGTTGCTGATTTTGAATTCATTAATTTGACTAGTGGAAACACAAACTAAACATATTATATACCAAAGTGTAGGAAATTGTGTCACCTTTTTAAAAATATATAAAGTTTTTAATAATTAAAAATTGCACGGAATACTTTTTGCCAAAAACAAGACAAAAATGCTTTCAGTTGATTCGTTTTTATTATACAATAAAATATTCAATTATAAATGTTTTTGAATAAAATTTTGCAGTTTTATAGAGTTCTCAGTTCTCAATGCTATATTTGAAATAAAGTTTGAGATGTGTAATTGCAAATCCAACAATTCCCAAAACAAAATTTTCAAAAATCCCAATAAAGGGATTTTTAATATTTTTGGCAATATTTTCTACACTAAAAAGGGGAAAAATTCTGTTGTTAATTAATTAATTGGCCACATAAAAAAATACTAGGTAGACATGTTATATATCAATGGATAGCGGATTTTGTCTATTTTTAAAAAATATATATAAATTTTGACTTAAAAAAAATTCATAGAATACTTTTTTGAGAAATATGTCAAAAAATTAGTTTTTATTTAGTTTTTGCTAAGATACACATTTTTTCAAATAGAAAATAAATTTTTATTTATGAAAATTTTTTAATGAAATTTTACAGTTTTATAGATTTTTATACTGAAAATTAAAAAATAAAAACAAATTTTAAAATATGTAATCAGAAATCCCAAAAATAAATTGAAAAATCCCTAAAATGTGATTTTTTTTTGTTTTTTCGCTATAATATCCAAGCCATGACCAGGATTAATGGAACACTTTACAAAATAATTAACAACATGTTTGGCCTTTTAAAATAGGTTACTATATTTTGATAGCTCCTATGCAATTTGAGAATTTTAGCCCTAAATTTGAATTTTACTTAAGAAATAGGCGTTTTTTTAGATGGAACTGGTCCCCTTGATATCATTAGTTTTCAAATTTGTTTCCATTTGGAATAATAAATGTAAAGTTGGCTTTTCAAAAAGTATAAATTCCTAATTCATCTTCTTAGAAATTTTTTAGATAACTTATAAAGAAAAAAAGTACTTTTTTCCCAAAAACTAGAGAAAAATAAACTTTTCTAAAAATGTTTAAATTCAAAAGCACATAACTTTGGACTCAGTCACGATTTTTAAACAATTCTTTTTTGTTTGACATATATATTTGTTGTTAGTTTAATAAAAGCAAAATTCGGGAAATATTTGGACCCTCTGTTATCAAAAAACCGGAGTAGGATGGGTGAAAATGTTGAAAATTTAATTTTCAAATGCGAATATCTCCTAAGTTATAAGAGATAGTTGATAATATTTGTAGTGCTCGATATATGAGTTTTTTTTTCAAATCGGAACACAGACGAAGAAATATTTTTGTTTTAAAAATTTAAAAATTAAATGTTGGGCCCATGCGATTAAAATTCAAAACTTAAACTCGACAACACTTCTTCTTTGAGCTCGTCAAACTTCATTCAAATCGAACTAAGGATTTACAAGTTACAGATTTCCCTCTTTTTATACCCTACACCACCATAGTGGGGAGGGTATAATGCGTTTGTGCAGATGTTTGTAACGCCCAAAAATATTAGTCTAACACCCACCTTAAAGTATACCGATCTACTTAGAATCACTTTCTGAGTCGATTAAACGTTGTCCGTCCGTCCGTCTGGTTGGATGGCTGGCTGTCCATGTAAACCTTGTGCGCAGAGTACAGGTCGCAATTTTGAAGATATTTCGATCAAATTTGGTACATATTACTTTTTCGGCCCAAGGACCAAGCCTATTGAAACTGGCTGAAATCGGTCCATTATTTCACCTAGCCCCCATACAAATGTCCCCTCGAAATTGGACTTTATCGGTCATAAATGTTTAATTTATCTATGTATCTACATAAATTTCGCTTCAAATAAGTTTTATATATACAAAATGCATGTCACCAAATTTTGTTACGATCGCTCCATAATTAGTCATAGCTCCCATATAGACCCGCTTCCGAAAATCACTTTAACGTGCATAAATCACTTAAAAATTTTGGTATACACACAAAATTCAACATAAATAACTTTCATATAGACATAAATCACACGACCTAATTTTATTTAGATCGGTCCATAATTGATCATAGCTCCCATATAAGGCCCCTTCGAAAAATCACTCAAAAATATAAATTATTGATATTTTAAAAGAAAAATATTTTTACTCATTTACTTGGTGTAGGGTATTATATGGTCGGGCTTGACCGACCATATAATACCCTGGTTGGATTCGGCTGGTTGGCCGAGCTTGACATACAATCTCTTATATTTCGGGTTATCGTAATGGATCTATTTTTCATCGCAAGTAATTATTCAGTGCAAAAATTATTTTCGCACATGCAAAATCGTCTTTCAAGGTGTCTCGACTTCAATTCGTATGGTACCCAATTTCCCTGATTTTGGATGAATTCTGCTGCTCGCAAAAGTTTTTAAATTGCTACTTGAGTAGCTCCCAATGATTTTACAAGCTTCTGTTGAGTTTTATAACAATCTTCATGAAGTAATGCCTACAATTCTTGGTCTTCAAACTTTTTTGTCTAACCTTGGCGGTCTTTGTCTTCCGTGTCTAAAAAAGAC
This sequence comes from Calliphora vicina, assembly GCF_958450345.1. Classification (NCBI taxonomy): domain Eukaryota; kingdom Metazoa; phylum Arthropoda; class Insecta; order Diptera; family Calliphoridae; genus Calliphora; species Calliphora vicina. Next base: position 78,893,538 of record NC_088784.1, read on the forward strand.
ACTTCTGAAACTCACAAATCATCTCTCGCACATTGAAACCGTTGGAACACCATAAGCTTTGGTGAACAAGCCCTGTGCTTTAGCATCACTTTTTTTCAAATTGAAGAAATAAAGCAAAACTTCCTGCATATGACGCTTTGTTGGTACAAAATTCGACATTTTCGGTTCAATAACTAGATAACTGAAAATAAATGACAGATATTCAAAAGATACGCCATCTATTGTAAATCTAGCATTTTTAAGTCATACAGCCAATAGTAAATTTTCATAAAAAATGTGTTTTAGCACAATACAAAACAAATTAATTTAAATAAAATTTATTGAAAAAAATCTACTTTTATTTATTAGTTTGGCAATTATTCTCTAATCAAATTGTTTAAGGAAATCAAGTTTTTGCATTCTTTTTTGAGCCTCTATATTTAATAAAAAACATAAAATTCCAATTTACTATTTCTTCATAGTAATTGCATATTTTTCTGTTACTCTCCTAATTTATATGAATTTTCTATACATAATTTTAAATTTAAATATAAGAATATTTGTAAATAAATAAATATGTATTAGAAATATACAATTATAGCTCAAAATATTAGCAAATTTCAATTACTTAATCGTGAAACTGGTACAACTTGTATAACTGCTCCTTAAACAAACATGTGCAGCGTTTGGCTTTTAGAAATAAAAATTTTTAGCTGTTGGCAAAAAAATATTGGCAATTCCACTAAATTATAACGGCTCTACTAAGCACTTCTCCTAACAACAAATATTCTAAATTGATTTTTTTTTTATTTTTGTATCTAACTTCAACTGTTTATTTAGCAGTTTATAAGTTTTATATTTATTGGAATTTGTGTTGACATTTAATATGCATAAATTTATTAGATGGCTGTAGCGAAAACAAAAACAAAAAATAGATTTATATATAGAAAACTTGATAATAAAATCAATCTAAATATCTCTTTCTCTCTCTATCTATCGTTGTGTGTGAGTTAGTCAGGAAGGCACGATCGAATGCAAGACCACCTTGCAGCATATCCAAATCAAATATTTTTGATATCATTTTAAACATCTCGTTGGCAAGACGATCATTTTTTTTGGCATCGAAATACTCTATAAAAATACAATTATTTTTATTATTATTTTTATTACTAACTATTATTTGATTTCCAGTTTCCAGTGTTACATATCTTTGTTCTCTTATGTTTATTTTGCAGATAGCTACACATTCATATTCGTATATACATAATTACCATATTGGTCAAAACATGACAACCACAATTTGGGTCATTCTAAAAAGCAAAAATTTTAGTCTCGTTTTGCTTTTTTTTTTTGTATTGACCAAACTAATATGTTTTAAAGAAAACCAAAATAAAATTTACTGCATTAAGAACAAACAACATAACATGTTGCTACAATTGAATATCTTAAATCTCTAGACTTATAGAGAAATATACTTAGGAAAATCAACAAAAAAATAACAAAACGACAACCACACTTTTATCTAAGTGTTTAGATACTAGACATTTTATAGAGTGGTCGTTGTCTAGTGTCGACAACCAAACCAAAACCACATTTTATATTAAGTACCCTACAAGCACTAAGCTTGTTATAAAGTTAAATGTCATTTACCTATAAATACCAAGTTTGTTTATTAAATTAAGTTATATTTCGTCCCAATAACGTAACGATATTTCAATTTTCTTTTGGATTTAGGCTATATTTGGGCAGTAAAATGTTGCCAACCACAAAAACGATTTGACAGCTGACAGTTTACGGTTAGCAGCAGTACACAAGAGAATAACTCATATTCGTAGTTGAACGATATTTCAAAATTAATGGAAGTTTCACGAATAGTAAAAACTTTGTTTGAAATTTCGAGCATAATCAATCTAAACGATGAAACGCATCAGTTCGATTTGGTGTTCAGAGAACCTACAAGTGATTGTCCAAAAACAAATGCATTCACAACTTGTAACTTTTTGGTGCAAATATTGGGCTGGAGGCATCATTGCGTCTTGCTTCCTCGAAAATGATACGAAAATGTACTGTTTCATTTCGACGATCAGAATTGACCTCCATGATCATGAGATTTAACACCACTGGATGTCTTTTTATGGAGCTATTTGAAGTGAAAAATCAATGCGAACTAGTCATAAATCCCCCGTGTTTTCATCCATATTTATGCAAAATGATCAGAAAAAATGTCCACAAAAGACTACATGTGTCAGCAAAGCAATTATGGTCAGTGTCCCGATGTGTTAATTGATACATAACCATATCCATGATCTAAAACTTGATGGCTATTTACGTGGTTATTGATAAAATCATAGCGAAGTCACAGCAATGCCAAGAGGCATTATATGGGGCTTAATCGGTCGTCTCGAAGACCTGTACCTATGATATGCAGTCGAAATTGAGAGACATGGGAGTCGAGGTAGCATCATGTGCTCTTAGGATAAACATTCCTTAAACATGATAATCAATGCGACAAATTCGAATAACTTCACGTAACAACTACAGCATCTCTGAGGCCAGTCGTTTTTTTACTTGGGCAGTATAATAACAGCGAACGGAGACTATGAATATGGGCTGGCAAGCATATGCCCAACTAAATCACGTGTGGAATTCCCTAAATATTTCCAGAGCCACCAAGTTGAACATTTTCAGTTTTGTGAAATCAAATGCCTTGTACGGTTTCAAGTCATGGAATGCAGCTGGCTGTGATCTCAAAATAATGTATGTTTTCATTAACATTGGCCAAATATTATCAGCAATGAACTACTTTGGCACAGACTGGACAGACACCGTTCAGTCGTAGGAGTAGCCGACTCAGCCATACATGGCGCCGATACTTGTATAAAGAAGCAAAAATCCAATAAATCGTGGAATGAGTTAATGAATATAGCAACAAATAAATGAGAAAGGAACACAATCGTTGAGGTTCTATACTCCTCAGAGAAACAAGTTTCAAGAACAAAAATATTTGAAGACCAAGAATTGAAGGCATTACTTCCTGAAGATTGTTATAAAACTCAGCTAGCAAAATCATCACTCAAACAGCAGGATTCTTCCAAAAGCAGGGCAATTGGGTACCATACGTATTGAAGCCGAGAGACCTTGAAAGATTTTGCATGTCCGAAATGATGCTTGAACGCTGTAAAAGAAAATAATTTTAGCACCAAATCATTTACATGCGATGTGATGCTCGGCCAACCAGCCGAAGCGATACCAAAGCCAAATATCCATGGCGCTAAGGTAATGCTCTGTATTTGGTGGAAGCAAAAGGAAGCTGCTGAATTCTGACCAGACCAACACAGGCTACCTGTACCGAACGCAACTGATTCGTTTGAAGCAAGCACTGGCCGAAAAATGGCCAGCCTATGCGGCCATACATGAAACCATAATATGCCATCATGACACGACAAAAGTTATATATAGTCCAGACCGTGTCCCTTTCGACTACTATTTGTTTCGATCGATGCAGAACGATCTCTCTGGGATACTCTTCACTTTGTAACAGACTATCCGATTTTGGCTTGATTCGTTTTTGGCCTCATAAGATGAACAGTTTTTTTTGGATTCGGAATCCATATGTTGCCAAAAAGATGGGAAAATGTCATAGCTTAGAATGGCTAATACTTTGCATATACTTATAATGTACAAATGTAAAAAAAAAACCAAAAATTTTAAAATATTCCATATTTTTAAGTCATACACGCAATACATTTTTCATTTAATTATAGATAGCTGACTTGATATGGTCATGACCGTCTGTTTGTTGAATTCAACATTCCGAAGCCTTACATACTATACGATTGATACATTAATATATCCGCTATAGTCCTGGATCGGTTTCTATTCATAAATTCGGAATTTTTTTTGCACCAAAAAAATTTTGCACCATAAAATTTTGTTACATGACCATAACACTTATTTATCTATAAGTATACTTTAGTCAAGGGTCTCGTATTTATTATACCCTTCACCATCGTAAGAAGGGTATATATACGTTTGTCATTTCATTTGCTATTTCCACAATATAATTTTCCGAGACTAAGTTTATGGGGGATTTCACGTCAAGTGAACCAACTTTAAAAATCGATGTCTTCCGATCGGGATGAAATTTCCATCCCGGCACAATTTTTCAACAAGATCGGTCAAGAACTCTCGGGGTTAGAGGGAGTCAAAATTTGACATTTTGGCCAAACATGTGATTTTTCTCATCCATGTAATTTATTACCTATTGTTTTTAGCAAAATGTGTCCCAAATAGTTTACATAGCTATTTCCTCAATCTTTCGAAAAAAAAATATTTAAAAAAAAAATTAAAAATTTTTAATATTTTTTTCCCGAAACCAAAAACTTTTTTGATTTTGTTTTCAAAATGGGCACTTTTTTTCTTAAAATAAAGCTCAGATATTTTCCTTGAAGACCTATTTAGACGCTTAGTGGGATGCCAGTGGGATATCTATCAAAATAAATATTTTGTAACTCAAAATATGCAATTTTTTAAGTTTGTTTTTGCAAAATCTAACTTTTTTTTAAAATGGGGCCTTTTTAAAATTTTTTTTTGCTGAAAAGAAAGCTTGTGTCTATTGCTTTATCAAAATAAATATTTTGTAACTCAAAATATGCAATTTTTAAGTTTGTTTTTGCAAAATCTAACTAAAATTTTTTTCGCTCAAAAGAAAGCTTGGGTCTATTGCTTTAAAACCTATTTGGTTGCTTAGTTGGATGCGAGCGGGATATATAGCAAAATAAATGTTTTGTAAATCAATATATACAATTTTTCCAAATTTTCTATAATCCAAATTTTCTATAATTCTATCAGACATGCTTTCGAGAAGTTTCCTATTTAAAATCAGCAAAATCGGTCCACAAATGGCGGAGATATGAGGAACAATCCAGGACAACCTCGATTTTTGATCTACAGTCAGAGACTAAAGTTTAAATACACCTCAAAAATATTTAAACTTTAGTTTTCCTTTAAAGTAAACAATCAATATTTGAGATTGTATTTAAACTTTAGTCTCTAACTGTATATCTGGACAACTTTGGAAAAAAAAAATTTTTTGTTTACCTAAAAATATTTAAAATTTGTATTTTGAAGTATAATTTTGTGAAGGGTTTATAAGATTCGGCACAGCCGAATATGGCGCTCTTACTTGTTTTTATTTGGTTTTATCTCAAAAGATACTATTATGCATGTAAATGTTTCTAATAAACAAATTAAATTGGTAGCGCACTTGGTGCCGCTGCATGACGATATTCTATTTATTAATAGTTGAGATCATTGCTGTTTGAAATTTAAGGAACATTTCGTTGTTATAGTTTTTATTTTTATTACTAAATACATTTCCCAATAAGCATTTTTACTGGACTCCAAGTTGAAAGCAAGTATAATTCAAGCTTTGGATTATAGTCAAGCAATTTAATTACAGTTGTAGTACACTTTATTTCAATAGCATTCTCCAGTGAAAAGGAAATTGAAATTCAAAATGAAAATTTGCATTCAAGTCAAATTCCAAGTGTTCAAAGTGCAAGTGCTTGATTTTTTGGGGCTTTGATGCTTATTGGGTTATAAAATTGTTGTATTCGTTATTGTCATTGACTACTGTCAACCATAAATTTAAAGCAAAGTATTTGTTTATATGGCATTTTATTTAATTTTAATTTTTTGTTGGTTTTTGGTAGATTGTTCTTTATGGTGTGTTAGAAATGCTATAAAAAATTATAAATTTTTATTAAAATTTTTACTAGACATAGCACCACTCACCTCATAAATAAAACTTTTGAATTACATAGGGTGCTGAATAAAAAAGAAACGATTGTAAATTTCATTAGTTCCTCTAATTATACGAACAGACAGCTTCAAAAATATTGTAATTCAAAATATTTGTTTATAAATTCTACTAACAAGTTCCAAAATTTACCTTAGCTCTGCTATAAAACTAAAAAATTCTATCTGTTCTTTAATTCAAATTATTATGGCCAGATAAACTAGACAATAGAGCTGGACTATCAATCTGAAGGTTGCGTGTTCAATTCCCGCCAAAGACTCTGGGTGTATCAGCAAATAAGCCTAAAGACTTCGCAGTTTGTGATTGTTTAAAAAACTATCTATTTCCCAATTCATTAATTTGAACATTAGTAATGATAATGATCTAACTCTTTTGCTACTTATATGCCATGTATTGATTAACTAATTAAAATGGTTAAACAAATCTTTAATATACAACTGATATTTAATTAAACCTCATTAAATCCACTTACAATTACCTTAAATATTAAACCAAATCATACCAATTATGAAGAAAATCAACAAAAACAAAAAAATAAGACAAAAACTCCTTTAAACATTTGTGAACAAATAGATTTCGATTCAAAAAACAAAATCTAGTTTATCGAAAAAACTCACATGACGAACAACATGGTTTTACTGTGTTTAAGCGTTGACACAGCGTCATGTTGGCTGTCACAAAAGAAATACTGAAAAAAATAAAACTATTATTGTAATATAACTGTGGTACGAATGAACATTTTAAGACAAATCTAAAGTTATGTTGACAATGCTCAAATATTTGATGGAATAAGTGGGATCACTTAGAAATCGAATCTTTGAGCAAATATTACATAGTTGCCCCTACAGAAAGTCATATGTGTAATTTTTAAAATTTGTATTATTCAACCATCTGAAAGATTTATTGTTCCTCTATTTACTTGCTAAACTATTCTGAAATATGCCCATTGATTCCAAAGTGCTGCCCCACTGTGCAGAATAAAAAATTTTTGGAAATAAATCTGGCATTTTCAAACGGCTAGTCCGATTGGGATACAATTCAACGTGGTCATAGCCAAGGAGTAATCGAGTTTAAGTTATTGAAATTAGCCTTACAAATGCTCCAGGGGTGGTGCTATAGGGGCTCAAAGTAGGATATGTAAAATGTTTAAACACATGGCATTTTGTTTCCTATCCTATATTAAAGATTTTTATATTTTTGGAAAGTGCTCGGCTAGGTCTTGGAAAAATATCTGTGTATGTGTTATTTATCTCTTATAATTTCCAAGTTATAGGCTTTTCCAAATAGATATTTTAAAATTTTGCCATACTTTGATCCGCTTTCGAATTTTTTTTCGAAAGTTAGACAACTAAATTATCAACAACAAACAAAGATCTCAAAGCAATAGCAATTATGGATTGAAAAATAAACAATTTTCAATTTAAAAATTCAAAATAAAAGTAGATTTTGCTGATTTTTGGATGAAAACAAAAAACTTTCTTTAAGAACTTAAAATAATTTTATGTTTTTCTGCAAGATATCTTTACGGAGAACATCTATATATATAAAAGAGTAACGTTACTGACTGACTGACTGACTGACTGATTCATCATCGTACAGCCCAAACGGCTGAAGCTAGAATGATGAAATTTTAACTGTGGGTTCCTCCCTCCCCAAAACGATCCGATAAGAAGGGATTTTTGGAAATTCGAACGTTTAGGGGGTAAAAAAGGGTAAAAACGGGTAAATTCGGTAACCTTATATCTTAAAAACTAATAAAGATACAAAAAAACGTAAAATTGCATGTTACTCCATTCAAAAAATAAGCTGACAGGTGTTTCGTACTTTTTCGAAATTCGAAACTTTTAGGGGAGAAAACGGGTAAAAACTGTATTTTGGTACTTTTTTGGCACCCTATGTATCTTTTAAACCAATAAACATGGAATCAAATTTTAAATCGTGTTCTTTACTTATCAAAAAATAAAAAATATAAGTTTGGTACTTTTTGGAAATTCGAACCCTTAAGGGATAAAAATTGTGTTTATTTTTGGTACTTTTTCATAAAATATGTTTTTCTATAATTTGACATAGACATACGAATATTTTATTATGAGCTCCCACCACGTTACAGAAATTTATTTAAATAAAATTGTACCACCTCAATGGGGATAAAAAAGGTACCAAAAAGGGGATAAAATCGGGAAAATTGAAATTATTAAGCCAATTTTGATAATTTTTTAACGTTGGTTCCTGGATTCATACAAAAATTAACTAACAGGGTGTTATTTGGAACTCGAGTATTGGGCCAAATCCGGGTAAACAGTTTGGTACTTTTTTTAAAACATATTTATTCTTGGGCACATTAACACAGATTTTAATATTTTGAGACATGCCTATAGCATAAACAATTTTGGCAAAATGGAATATTTTTAAATTTCAAACTTGAGGGGTGTTCAAGGAAGAAAAGGGAAATTGGTACTTTTCTCCTAATGGTACTTTTTTAACATTTTAAATTATTTCAGTTATTGACATTAAAGTTAGCTGATATGTATCTGAGTGAAGTTAGTGTTAGGAATAGGGGATAATATTTAGGTACCAAAATGTGTGAACTGAACTATTGGTACTTTTTTGTTCTTCTAATGGTACTTTTTTGAAATTTCTATAACAATGGACTTAGAAACATGAAATTAAACATATATGGTCCTAAGTGAGTGAGAATTCTAGGAGGAGACTTTTTGGTACTTTTTCTTTATTGGAATGGTACTTTTTGTTATTTCTTCACCAATGAACCTAGAAACATGAAATAAAGCTTATATTGGCCGAAGTGAGCGGGAATCTACAAGTGACTGCTTTTTGGTACTTTTTCTATATTCTAATGGTACTTTTTGAATTTTCTGTAATAATGGACATAGAAATATGAAGTTAAGCATATATGGTCCTAAGTCAGTGAGAATTCTAGGGGGAGACTTTTTGGTACTTTTTCTTTATTCTAATGGTACTTTTTTTGAATTTTCTATAACAATGGACTTAGAAACATGAAATTAAACATATATGGTCCTAAGTGAGAAGTCTAGGGGGAGACTTTTTGGTACTTTTTCTTTATTCAAATGGTACTTTTTGTAATTTCTTCACCAATGAACCTAAAGCCATGAAATTAAGCTTATACCCGAGTGAGTCGGAAACCACAAGTGGAGGATTTTTGGTACTTTTTATATATTCTAATGGTACTTTTTTGAATTTCCTATAATAATGGACCTAGAGTTTCCAAAAAATCGAAGAATTTCAAAACCACGGTTTCGGTTTTAAAAAATTAAAAACCGATCGGTTTCGGTTTTGTGATAATTTATTAAATATGAAGTATTATAGAAACAAAATTAGTTGATAATATAGGAAATGATATACAAATCTAAAATTCAAACTTATGGTTTAGTGAATGCGAATTTAAAAGTGATAATCGATGGTACTATTTCCTTATTGCAATGGTACTTTTTGAATATTTTAAATAATAAACCTAAAAATTTAAAATTAGGAACACATTTTGCATTTTCTATAATAGTGAACCCAGAAATATGATTCTAATTGGGGTGGCGAAGCGCACCGGGTCAGCTAGTCAATAATAAACAATGATCTGAAACAATGATCTTAAAAATTCAAAACAATATTTGATGTTTTGCTGATTTTTGGATGAAAACAAAAAACTTTCTTTAAGAACTTAAAATAATTTTATGTTTTTCTGCAAGATATCTTTACGAAAAACATTCTATATAAAAAAACATGTCCTATTTTTCGAATATGTTGCCACTGCTTCCTTCGGAAATTGACCTTTTTTTATAAAAATTTAAAATTTAAGCCCCATGTTCTAAAATCCCAAATCTGGGATCAAAAAACGGAAAGCAGCTTTGGGAACCTTGATGGGTTCCCTATTTATCCCTAAAGCATTTTCCCAGCCCCTAAGAAAATGTGTACCCTATGGTCAAAATTGAAAAATATAACATTTTTAGGAATTTTGGGATTACCTTTGATTTTGTGACAAGTTTTTTTATACCTTGTTATTTAGAATGACAAATTTTAGACAATTAAATTGTCAATAATATATAAAAGATTTCAGAGCAATAGTAATTTTTGATCCAAAAATAAACGATTTTGAATTTAGAAATTAAAAAAAATAGTAGATTTTTGCTGATTTTTGGATGAAAAGATGACTTAACTCTTTTTATATTAAAAAAAAAACTTTTTTTAAGAAGATATTACAATTTTATATTTTTGTGAAAGGTATTTTTACGGAGAATATTTTGGAATTAAAAACACATCGTATTTTTCGAATATGTTGCCTTTACTTCCTTCGGAATTTAACCTATTTTTTTATCAAAATTTCAAATTTGGGCCGCATGTTCTAAAATACCAAAGCTGGGATCAGAAAACGGAAAGCAGCTTTGGAAACATTGATGTATTGCCTATTTAGGCCTAAAGCATTTTCGCAGCCCACTGAAGGAAATTTTGACCCTATGGACAAAATTGTAAAAAATACCAATTTTGGGATTTTCTCTACAATTTTTAGACATTGCGGGATTCCCTTTGACATTTTGACAAGTTTTTTTAGACATGTTTATTTAGAATAACAAATTTTAGATAATTAAATTGTAAATAGTATACAAAAGATTTCAGAGCAATAGCAATTATGGATGGAAAAATAAACGATTTTCTATTTAAAAATTAAAAAAATAGTAGATTTTTGCTGATTTTTAGATGAAAATATGGCTTAACTCTTTTTTTATTAAAAAAAAACTTTCTTTAAGAAGATATTACAATTTTATATTTTTGTGTAAGATATTTTAACGGAGAATATTTTGGTATAAAAAACATGTCCTACTTTTCGAATATATCTCCCCTACGCCCTTTGGAATTTGACATATTTTTTATAAAAATTTCCAATTTGGGTCACATGTTCTAAAATTCCAAAGCTGGAATCAGAAAACGAAAAGTAACTTTGGAAACCTTGATGTGTTGCCTATTTATCCCTAAAGCATATTTCCAGCCCACTGATGGAAATGTTGACCCTATGCGCAAAATTGTAAAAAATACCAATTTTGGGATTTTCGCTCTAATTTTTAGGAATTACGGGATTCCCTTTGACCTTTTATTAAGAATTTTACACCTTATGTTATTTAGAATAATAAATTTTAGACAATTAAATTGTCATTAATATATAAAAGATTTCAGAGCAATAGCAATTATGGATCCAAAACTAAACGATTTTCAATTTAAAAATTAAAAAAAATTGTAGATTTTTTCTGATTTTTGGATGAAAATATGACTTAACTCTTTTTATATTAAAAAAAACTTTCTTTAAGAAGTTATTATAATTTTTTATTTTTGTGTAAGGTATTTTTACGGACAATATTTTGGTATTAAAAACATGACCCATTTTTCGAATATGTCGCCCCTACATCCTTTGGAAATTGACCTATTTTTTTTATCAAAATTTCAACTTTGGGCCACATGTTCTAAAATCCCAAATCTGGGATCAAAAAACGGAAAGCCGTTTTGGAATCTTTGATGTGTTCTCTATTTATCAGTAAAGCATTTTCCCAACCCCAAAGGAAATGTGGACCCTATTGGCAAAATTTTTAAAAAATTTAATTTTTAGAATTTTCTCTCCAATTTTTAGGAATTTCGGGATTTCCTTTGACCTTTTTATAAGTTTTTTTTTACTTTTTTGTTATTTAGAATGATAAATTTAAGAAACGTTGAAAATTTCATTGAGTTTTATTAATAAATAAAGATTTTATTGCATATTACATATTTATTGAGTTTCTAAAACTAAAATTTGTATCAAAATTTCAATTGGATTGCAAATATTAGGAAAAATTTCATCCACATTTATTCCGAATTATATTTTTTGTTAAGATCAGTTAATTTTTGGTCTTACAAAACAAATTTCAAGTCAATATCTCAATTAGATTCAAAAATATGCCACTTTAAACTCCGTCCATCAAAAATATTGAATTTGGCCACGTCAAATTTTATCACGATCGGACCAAGCTGAAAAGAACTATTGAAAAGAATCTGTTGGAAAATGTAAATGTAAACAAATCTCTACATGTTCTCACACAGAAAAAAATTACGACAAATTAATTGTCATATTAATTATTAAATTCGTCAATACAATTAATTTTTTAATTAAAAAGGCACCAACAATCATTTTTGTAAATACAAAAAGTACACATAAAAAACTATTTCTTAAACCGTTTCAATTCAAATATTTGTCACATATTGAACTGGTTTCAATTATTTCATAATTAAATCAAGTACTCATTTGCTCAAAAACAAAATTTCTTGATATTTTCTATTGAATTTTGAGTTTTGAATTTGATTATTTTGACAATTTCGAATACAAAAATTATTGAATAGATAATTTTCGTAATTGAAACACAAAAAATAACAAAAATGTGTTTTCAATTACGAAAATTATCTATTCAATAATTTTTGTATTTGAAATTCAACCAATAACGAAAATTGTATATTCAATTGTCAAAATAATCAAATTCAAAACTCAAAATTCAATAGAAAATATCAAGAAATTTTGTTTTTGAGCAAATGAATACTTGATTTAATTGTGAAATAATTGAAACCAGTTCAATATGGGATAAATGTTTGAAATGAAATGGTTTAAGAAATAGTTTTTTCTGTGTACGAAAAGTATATTTGTTACTTAAAATTGTTAACACCCAACCATTTTTTTAATAATGAGTTTGTAATATTGAATAAAAAAGTTGTTAACAATCAACTAATTATATCTTAACAATGATTTTGTGATATTGACCAATTATATTCTTATTAGTTTACATTTTTTCTGTAAATTTTCCACCCTTAAATACTAAAGTAACGCAATCAACATTTTGTTTAAATATGTAGCTTTATTTATATTTTATTTAAAATATCTAATGTTAACAATTCATTATAGGACAGAAATTATTGAAATTGTTTAATTATTTCTCTTTGAGAAAATATATCATTAGCAGCGAACCTTCGTGAACCCTCACTTTGCGAGCTCTCTGAGCTTTACAATGGAGGTCGGCAGCCTGCCCCATGTTGGCTAGGAGAGCCTACCACTGGTCTAGACCCTAAACTATGTACTTTAAATTGAATATTTCCTCTTACTACCAACCACATAGCAAACTCATTATAACTCTCATGTTTTTCCTTGGTGGACATAAAAATGTGACCAAAACTCTGCTATAAATAATGAAAAATATAAAAAAAAAGAATTTGTGATTTAATGTCTTTGTCTTGTCAAGACAAAATGTATGTTGCAAATCTCTCAAGACATTCAGGCATTTGGGAATTTTTTTGTTTATAATGACACATAAAAATGTGAATTTTGTATGTTGCATTCAACATGCTTAAAATTTAATTTATATGTTAGTGGGTTGTAAAATAGTAACAGGACACAGGCCTATAGACAATACAAAAAAAACATATTATTTTAGATACTTGGAGGTATTTGTAGAAACATTTGTAATATAAAACGATATATTTTTCTGTTTGAATTTAACAATTGTTATAAATTTATAAAATTGATTGATTAATATTTTTTTTTCTTTTCTTTACAGGTATGTTGCATTTGCCATGATTGGTTTAATTTAATGTATGTTTTTAAATAAGTTTCCATTAATTATATTTTTATCTTAATTTAAGTAAAACTTATCTCTTAATTGTATTCATTTTTCTATACAAAAATAAAAATAGTTTCCTATAGAAGTTTGTTTTGTCAAAGTCAGTTTATTTCTAAATTACCTTACAACCACAATTATTTTACACAATATGCTCTCATGGTAATTTAACATTAGTTTTTTTTATTTATTTTTACGATTTTAGTTTTATTTTTATCTCAAGCTCATTGTTAAATTGTTATTTTTATTTTGTTTAGAAATGCAAAACTAGACAGTTTTTCTTGGTGGTTTTTTTGCACAATCTACATGAAATGCAGAATTTTTTGTTACACAACATTTGTTAGTTGTCTGAAATTATCTACTACAATACTACTACTCGAATATGTATGTAGTTTATGCAAAAATCCAAGACAAAATTAAATGTATAATACATATAAATATAAATAAAATACAAAACATTTGAAATAGTGTAAAGGTTATTAAAATTATTTTCTGTTTAAAGCTTGTTGTAGCATTAAATTCACACTGATTTTGTTGAAAGCAGTTAGTTAGTTTGTGGTTGCCACAAAGGAGAACAAACAGCCACTTTGTTACTTTGAGAAGGTCATTTATATCTTTGTCAACTTATGTTGTAATATCTGTAAAGTCTGATTCCTGTTAGAAAAAGTTATGATATAAACACAACTATGGCTAACATTAATATAAATGTATGAGTAATTTAGCAAATTGATGTATTTAATGTATCAAAAGTAATTAAAATGGTAATAAAAATAGAACTTGCTAACTATTAAATAAATGTACTAGGGTGGCTACCAAGGTCTGACGTTCTTCGTCATACATTTTATTTGAAATTTTGAGATTTGGATCAAAGTTAAAATGTTTTCTTAAAAATTTTTAAAACTAAATGTCAAACTTGGTACCAAAAAAACTTGATGACAAAGTATATTTTAAGAAAAAGATTGAAAATAGTTTTTTGTGAATTTTTTTTTTCTTTAATTTGAGAAGAAACCTGGGACCCTAAATAACGGTTGTCCTGAAAATTTAAATTCAATAAATCTCCATGCTAAAGTCAACAGAGACCCATACTGTCATATATTTACCAATAGATTCGTACTGAAAAGAGAGAGCGGTCATAAAAAAAACTCATTTGAGTAATTTTATTTTTCCCGTCTAAAATAAGTACATTTCAAGAGTTTTATTTTTCCCGTCATAAAGTAAAACTCATTTGAGTTTTATTTTTCCTGTCCTTTTTTCAGTATCTTTCTTTATAGTATATTTAATAGGAATCAAACAATAAAATATTAAAATCCCACTTGTTTTTATTTCAATGACAATTTATTAAATTAAATCAGAGTTTTATTTTCTGACGAGAAAAATAAAACACCTTAAATGAGTTCTATTTTATGACTATAAAAATAAAACTCCTCAAATGAGTTTTATTTGATGCAGGAAAATTAAAACTCCCTTTTTAACAGTTTCATCCCAGCTTTTATTTTTACGTTGAAAATAAATAGTTTAGATGGATTTTTATTTTTAAAGTTACAAAATAACTTTTACTTTAACCGTTACGGTCCCTGGGAGAAAAATTTTTTTTTTAAATTTATTTCCTCGATTTTAAATGGCAACTGAACCGGGAGTATTACGGATATATTGATGTATGAATCATGTCTGTAAGTTATCCGGGAGGCTAGGGAATGTTGATTTCAATATACAGACGGAATACGAACATGGTTATATTGACTCATCCTTTCAATAACTATCCAAAATATGAACTTTATGAAGTCGCAAATGAAAAATGTAGAAATTATAAATTAAAAGACAAATCTTATATATACCGTTGCCACTCATGGTGAAGGGTATAAAAATGTCATGAAATTTCATGCATATCTCAAATTCCAAATTTTACATTTAATAAAATTTTATTTAACGAAATTTCGAAAAATTTAAAAATTTGTCTTTGATTCTAATAAATGCTAAATTGGGATTAAAACCACAAATTTTAATTATTGTTCCTTTTATTGGTCAGCCTGAAGACCGATTTGAAATTGGTCAACAAAATTTAGTTTGTTAAAATTATTTCTTTAACACATATTTCGTTTCTACATTTTCTACTGTGCAAGATTTTTGAAGAACGGAGTTTTAAAGTGGCATATTTTTTAATCTAATTGAGATATTGACCTGAAATTTTTTCTTGCAAGACAAAAAATTAACTTATCTAAACAAAAAAATTAGCTCGGAATAAATGTGGATCAATTTGTTCCTAATATTTGCAATCCTGTTTACATTTTTATGCAAATTTTAGTTTTAGAAACTCAATAAATATGTAATAAAATATTTATTTATTAAGAAAAAAAACTCAATTAAATTTCCAACGTTTTTTAAATTTGTCATTCTAAATAACAAAGTGTAAAAAAACTTGTTAAAAGATCAAAGGGAATTCCTAAAAATTGGCATGAAAATACCAAAAATTTTATTTTTTACTATTTTGCCCATAGGGTCCACATTTCCTTTAGGGCTGAGAAAATACTTTAGAAATAAATAGGAAACATATTAGGCTTTCCAAAACTGCTTTCCGTTTTTTGATTCCAGCTTTGGGATTTTGGAACATATGGCCCAAATTTGTAATTTTGTTCAAAAATAGGTCAAATTCCGAGGCCAACATATTGGAGAAATAGGACATGTTTTTTATACCAAAATGTTCTCCTTGAAGAACCTTACAGTAAAACATAAAATAGTTATATGGTCTTAAATAAAGTTTGTTTTTTAATAACAAAAGAATTAAGTCACCTTTTCGTCCAAAAAACAGCAAAAATCTAAATTTTTTAATTTTTAAATTTAAAATCGTTTAGTTTTGGATCCATAATTGATATTGCTCTGAAATCTTTTGTATATTATTGATAACTTAGTTGTCTAACTAACAAAAAAATCGATTCGGACCAAAAGTACGATTCGGACTAAAAGTATTTTTAAAAAAGCGGACAAAAATATGACAAAATTTTAAAATTTCAATATTGAAATGCCTATAACTCGGAAATTATAAAAGATAAATAGCACACGCAAGCATGTTTTTTTCAAGACCTCGAAATCGAATGGAAAACAAAAAATGGCATGTTTTTAAAAAATTTTACATGTCGAAGGTACCATACTTTGCACCCCCATAGCACTGTCACTGGAGCATTTGTTGGGTCCATTTTAATAACTTCAACTCGAGTACTCATTGGCTACGACAAGGTCAAATTTTACCCCGATCGGAGCAGCCGTTTAGAAATGCCAGATTTATTTTAAAAAAAAATTTGATTCTGTGCACTGTTATTTTCATTCATAAAAAGGTCGTTGAACATATTTTTTTTATAAATTTCCATGTTAGATAAATTCTCTGCGAGACATTAAGTTTTCCCTAATTAAACATAATGGCCACTCTAATGCTCATGTATGTTTTTAAGCCTTAGAATAAGGAGCTAAACAATATTTTGTGGTCGTTCAAGTTTTGCGCCTTGGTTTAGTTTGCAATTCAAAAATTTGGATGCTGACATTTTGAATGGAATTTTTTGTTTCTAAAGGCTTTTGTTTGGCTGCAAGAACTTTCGATAAATAAATTCAAGAATCTTTAGGTACTTTATTATAATATTTTACTTCAACATAAATATAAAACAAATTTTATTGAATTCTAAAAAACGCGTTTGTTTTCCAACTCTTTTGTTTTTAGGTCATGTTATGTATATTTTTTCTATTTAAACCGAATCGTAGTATACCCCGAAGACCCCAATCGAATAATACTGCCTTAGTGGCTGAATTGTGCAGTTGTGGCTACAAAATTTTAGAAGGAGTAACAAAAGTTTGGTTGCGTTAACCGAAATTCTTCTTTATCAACTGATTTTCGGTTGATAGAACCGAAAATTTCTATGTGTGCAAGCGAATCATTCTATTGGCAATAAATTCGGTTGCTAATACGATTCTGTTTTCTCTGCATAGAAACTAATGATTCCTTTATTCCTTATAAAAATATTTATGTCTATATATTTTCTAAGACTTTTGACAATTAATGTCAAAACAAGTTTGGTTTCTAAAACTTTTTTTTTGCAATTTTCAGCTGTTGTTTAGATTTAGTTGTAGAGTTTTGTTTTTTTTTTAACTTAATGACATAATTATGTGAATAAAATTTAATGTTATTGCATCACTTTAATAATAACAAAAAAATACCTAAAGCAGTAGTAAGTAACATTGGGTTTTTTTAATGAAATTGAAAGACATAAATAATCAGTTCATACATATTTGTGGGTATTAAAGTGGTCATTAAGATCATCTTGCCGATGACCCCAAAAGTTGTAAAACGGTTAAATGTATGTCATTTCATATGTAACAATTTTCATTTCATTTGTTGTGTGAGATTTTTAGTCTTTCTGTTTGTTTTAATGTTTTTTTTTTTAAACAAATTGCTGAGAACTACATTGCTTGTTATGGCTGTTTAAAGTTATTAAAAGTGTAATTACTTAATTTATATGTCTGTAATGTTTAATGTACATACATATGTTAAGTAATTGTGTTTGAAACTTTGAAATAATAATGTTTAAATAAGGTGCTATAAACGAATTATAAAAGTGTGAAATACCAACCATAAAAGTGAAAATTATTATTTTTTTCTATTTAAAATTTGAAAACTTTAAAATATTTTATCAACTTAAACATATTCCACAAAGCAGAGAAACATACCTGTTCAAAATTTGTTAAAACTTGGTACACAGGCTCTTTATAGTCATTTAAAATTAGAATTTGCTTAGAAATTTTAAATTCGATTTGGTTTGACTTTTATCAAACTAAAACAAGTAAGAGAGTATGGTCGGTCAAGCCCGACCATATAATACCCTACACTAAGTAAAAGAGAAAACATTTTTCTTTTAAAATTTCAATAATTTGTATTTTTGAGTGATTTTCGGAAGTGGGCCTTATATGGGGGCTATGACCAATTATGAACCGATCACCGTGAAATTAGGTCGTGTGATTTGTGTCTATATGAAAGTTTACTATGTTGAATTTTGTGAGTATACCAACATTTTTAAGCGATTTATGCACGTTAAAGTGATTTTCGGAAGCGGGTCTATATGGGAGCTATGACTACTTATGGACCGATCGTAACAAAAGTTGGTGACATGAATTTTGTATATATAAAACTTATTTGGAGCTCAATTTGTGGAGATACATTTATAAATTAAACATATATGACCGATAAAGTCCAATTTCGGAAGGACATTTGTTTGGGGGCTAGGTGAAATAATGGACCGATTTCAGCCAGTTTCAATAGGCTTGGTCCTTCAACCGAAAAAATAATATGTACCAAATTTGATCGAAATATCTTCAAAATAGCGACCTGTACTCTGCGCACAAGGTTTACACGGATAGCCAGCCAGCCAGCCGACCAGACGGACGGACGGACATCGTTTAATCGACTCAGAAAGTGATTCTAAGTCGATTGGTATACCTTAAGGTGGGTATTATACTAGTATTTTTGGGCGTTACAAACATCTGCACAAACGCATAATACCCTCCCCACTATGGTGGTGCAGGGTATAATCATGGACCGATATTGCACATTTTCAATACCGAACAGACCTTATAAATAGTGAGTATTTGTGAGAGTATTTCAGCCAGCTAGCTCTAATTGTTTGGACCCTATCATCTTCGAATTTCATACACAGAGAATACATATTCGTAATAGCAACCGAATTTGTTGCCAGTCGAATGATTCGGTTGCACACATAGAATTTGTCGGTTCTATCAACGGAAAGTCAGTTGACAAAGAAGAATTTCGGTTATAGCAACCAAACTTTTATTACCTCTTTTAAATTTTTGTAGTAACAACTGTAAAATTCGGCCACTAAGGGAACAAATTCGATTGGCAACAAATTCGGTTGCTACTACGAATCTGTTTTCTCTGTGTAAGGACCCAGATTATATATACTTTTGTGGGTCTGTGACAAATTTTTTGATGAGTTATACAAAATCAATCATTTTTGATGATGTTTATAAAAATATTTTCTTAAATTGCACACAGAGAAAACAGATTCAAGAAAGCAACCGAATTTGTTGCCAATCGAATGATTCTACCTCAGTAACCGAATTTTACAGTTGTGTCTACAAAATTTTAGAAGGGCTAACAAAATTTTGTTTGTTTCAACCGAAACTTTTCTTTATCAACTGACTTTCTGTTGATGGACCCGAAAATTTTATCTGTGCAACCGAATCATTCGATTGGCAACAAACTCGGTTACTATAGGAATCTGTTTTCTCTGTGCATTAAGCATTTTTCCTGGAATTCAAGTTGAAAGCAAGGGTAATTCAAGCCTTGAATTATAATCAAGCAGTTGAAATACAGTTGTATTACATTTTATTTCAATAGCATTCTCCAATAAAAAGGAAACATAAATTCAAGCCGTATGTTTTTTGATTGAAAAAAATTTAAGTTTTCAAATATTTTTAAAGACAAATTCCAACAAAATGTTCAAGTGCTTGAATTTTTGGGATTTTGGTGCTTATATGGCTACTATGATGCAAATATAAAATTTTTATCAAGCTTCAAAAATAATTACTTGTGTAAACACAATATGAAACTGATTTAAATATGAAGGTTTCTATTTAGATTTAGAGCAAATGATAAATCTCCAACATAAAGTAGCAGTAGTTTCACAACAAATGTTTTGTTAGAAAATAATTACATTCCGCAATTGTCAAGAAAACACCATGATCATATCAACCCCAACTGGGCAGAGCCAGAGACAGAGTGTGATTGTTGCCTGAGCAAAATCCAGCCCCAGAAAACAAATGTTAAAAAATCAATAACATGACAATAAACATGACTTTTTAAGGAATTTTTTTTCCAACTTTTAACCTCTCTGAAGCCGGTTGCTGGTTTGGCTGGCGGTTACCAGCTTGTTTTGCCCAAAACTTTACAATCATTTATAAGATTATTTGTTCAAACTTACCAAATACTTAGTTAATAAAATAAAACTATGAAATAAATTATCGCTTGCCAGTCGCCTTAAGTGTAGTTGCTTGGTTTATTGGTTTATTTATTCGATTTTTTTTATTTTTTGTGTAATGAAAACAAAAAAAAATAAAAAATTGACATGACATGAAACGTTACGTGGCAATATGGTTATGTTATAATATGGCTATGGTCATAATGACAACTGCCTTGAAAATGTCAAACTCAAATGTTTTGAAAAACAATTTTTTTGTTTTTCTTTTGTTTGAGCTAGAATAAAAAAAAAATTATTAGAATTTTTGTTTGGCACCGCCAAAAACAATAACACACAGTAGTTGTAATCTTAAAAAATTTAAAAAAAATAATACATTTTTTTTTCTAGTAAAAAAATTTTTAGAATTCAAGGTTAAACAAATGATTTTATTTTACATTTTAAAAAATTCAAACTATTTTTTTTAAATAAAAACAACTCAATTAGAAACAATGCATGTGAGAAAATGATTTAGAGTACGAGAGCAAACACTTTTTATTACAGAATTTTTAATTTTATTTCAATATTTTAGAAATAATTTAACAAAAACTTGCATTAATATTCTGGTACTTCACTACTTACACATTTTTTTTCTGTTGAAACATACAAAATCTAACAAGCTTTTTGGCTTGTCTGCAGAAAACACCCAGAGTTTTTGGTGGGAATCGAACCCGCAATCCTCAAACTGATATATCAGCACAGTATTATCAAGTCTATTGGGAAAACGAAAGTGCTAATAAATCTATGTCTTGTAAACTACTGCTCCAATTGCAAAATAATGTACCATAATGTACTTTCATAAAATAAAATGTATGACTACCCTGTTAAAGTGCAAGGCGAGTGACTGGGTGTTAAAATCGAACACCTCTAGAGTGCAAAAGTTCTCTGCTAGATGTTAAGTTTTCCCTAATTAATTTGCCACATCAAAAACACAAGGCAGACATGTTATATATCAGTGGATGATGATTTTATCCGTTTTCAAAAATGTATATAACTTTTGACTATTTAAAAATTCATGGAATAATTTTTTGACAAATATGATAAAAAATTATTTTTATTGAATTTTTGCAAAGATACAAATTTTTCAAATTGAAATAAAATTGTTATTTATAAATATTCCGATCGGCTAATAATCACTTTCTGAGTCGATTAAACGATGTCCGTCCGTCTGGCTGGCTGATTGTCTGTCGCAATCGCAATTTTGAAGATATTTCGATAAAATTTGGTAAATATAGTTTTTTCGGCCCAAAGACCAAGCCTAATGAAACTGACTGAAATCTGTCCATTATTTCACCTAGCCCCCATACAAATGTCCTTCCGAAATTGGACTTTATCGGTCATAAATGTTTAATTTATAAATGTATCTCCACAAATTGCGCACCAAATAAGGTTTATATATACAAAATTCTTGTCACCAAATTTTGTTACGATCGGTCTATAATTAGTCATATCTCCCATATAGACCCGTTTCCGAAAATCGCTTTAACGTGAATAAATCTCTTAAAAATTTTGGTATACACACAAAATTCAACATAAATAACTTGCATATAGACATAAATCACACGACCTAATTTCATGGTGATCGGTCCATAATTGATCATAGCTCCCACATAAGGCCCACTTCCAAAAAATAGTCACGAATATAAATTATTGATATTTTAAAAGAAAAATGTTTTTGAACATTTACTTAGTGTAGGGTATTATATGGTCGGGCTTGACCCACCATACTTTCTTACTTGTTTTCCTATACCACTGTGCAGTGTAGAAGATTTTGTAAAAATAGTAAATTTTCCAGTAGAATTTTATTCAATTGCATCAAAATTAATTTTTTCAAAATTATTTTATCTTCTATTCATTAAAAGCATACCTTAAACAGGCATTTTATTATAAGCATTCAAAACCTCTACAAAGTTTTACAAGCCATGGGTAATCGACTTTGACACCCTGTATTTCACCATGTTTTCTAACAGACTTGTCATAAATTTAATATTCAGAAAGGCTATGTTCTGCTCTAGGACATATTTGCCCAATTCACAATCGGTGTCGTAGCGTTGTATCGTTGTATGTCGTAATTTTTTTATTAATATTTTGTTTTTGTTTTGGAAAATTTAGTTTGAAAAATATTTATGACAAACAACTTACAACGCTACGACACCGATTGTGAATTCGGCAATTGTATGTACGATAATTGAATCGTTTATTTTAAAAACCATTTAAGCAACAAAAAAATTCAATAATTGAATCGTTTATTTCAAAAACCAGTTAAGCAACAAAAAAATTCAAAATTGAGTTAGTGGGCGATTACAATTTTGTAAAGGTAAATGCATCGTTTAATGCTAAAACAACTAAATACTGCATCCTATTATTGTAAAGCTAAGCTGAGAAATCTATGCTTAGTGCAGAAAGAAGTCAAGTGACAGCGTTTGATTGGATCTACTAGGCCCTAATAATAAATGTGAAAAAATAAAAAATTTACAAGCAGAGTTTTATGGGAATATTTTTTAATGGCCTACAGCGGAATCAGAATGCACTGTAGAACGGGTGAATGATGACGAATAGTTATTTCAGAACAAATATAAATATGATGTTAAACTCTTTAAAAAGTTCATTTGTCATTTTACTTCTGAAATTCCTAATAAAATTAGAATATTTCGTATGAAATTTACAATAGTGATAGTTGTTTATTACAGAAACCAGTCAAGTCAACACTTTATATTATTTTTATATCCTTCACCATCGTGAGTTTGTCATTCCGTTTGTAATTTCCACAATATAATTTTCCGACCCTATAAAGTATATATATTCTGAATCCTTATAGATAGCAGAGTCGATTAAACCATGTCCGTCCGTCTGTCTGTCTGTTGAAATCAATTTTCTGAAGACCCCAGCTATCTTCGAGATCCAAATCTTCAATAATTCTGTCAGACATGTTTTCGAGAAGTTTCCTATTTAAAATCAACAAAATCGATCTACAAATGGCTGAGATATGAGGAAAAAACCAGGACAACCTCGATATTTGATCAATTTTTGACCTACATATCTGGATTATTAAGTCATTAATATAGACAATATGGATATCTAATGATAGAAATTTCAAAGACCTTTGCAACGACGTATATAAGACCATAGTAAGTTGGACCTACAATGGGTAAAAATCGGAAAAAATAGTTATTAACCCGAATTTTTTTTCACCAAAAAAAAAATTTTAAAAAACAAAAAAAAAATTTAAAATTTAAAAACAAAAAATTTTCAATTAAAAACAAAAAAATTTAAAATAAAATTCAAAAAATTCTTTTATCCAAAAAATTAAAAAAATAAATTTTGTTTACCTAAAAATATTTTATATAAAAAAGATTCGGCACAGCCGAATATAGCTCTGTTACTTGTTTAAATATATGTTAATATAGATAAATTTATGTTTATCAAACAGTTACACAAATGTAAAACTTTCATAGCAAAAACTATCAATTTTGTAAAAGTAATTTTTGTTTTACTCAAAATCAATAATTTGTTGCTTGACTGGTTTTAGAAATAAACGATTCAATTACAAAGTCATCAGTATATTTTCACTGGAATGTTAAAAATAATACAAACCATCAAAGCCAAAACTTGTTAATTATTCGAGATTACTGCTTAACATACTTTTGCATTATTAGCAAGTAGTTTAGTAATTGCTGGCTTATAATCTCCTATTTATTTAACATAATATGTATTTACTAAGCTTCATTTATATTAATCAGTATGATTGCTTATTATTTATTATAAATGTTTATTTTGCTAATAAATTCCTTAATCCAGCTGTATTTTTCTAATCAAATCATAACAAATATTTAAGCATGTATTTTAAAAATAAATGAAGGGGCTCTTCAAACACTATTGCTAACAATAGTTTTGCTTCATTTCAATTTATTTTCAAACACTTTTTTGCTAAGTTGCCTTTTTATTTAATTTTAAATTAAGTTTTTTTTCCTTTGTTTAATTAATTCGCTCAAGCCTATAATTTGTTTGTTGGTTTGTTTTTTTTTTTTTTTGGTTTCAAACAATTTCGAAATTTCATGTTATTTTAGGTTTTTTTTTAACTTTTTCTAATTAAAAATGTCTCACGCGATTTTTATGTTTTTTGTTGATTTTTTTTATTTCAATTTTTTGATTGATTGGAAACTTCTAAATACAATGAAAAAGGCATAAAATATTTGTTGTTTTTTTTAGCAATTTACGTAATTTTAAAAGCTTTAAATTAAATTGCACTTAAACAATTATATTATTAATTAAAATATGTGTTAATTTTATATTAAAAGTTCCATGTACAATATATTTTCTAAGTGTTAAAATAAATTAAATTAAATTGTGTTTAAAATTTTAAAATTTAATTATTTATTTGAGTAACTAATCTCAGGGTTTAATTTAATTTTATTATATTTTGTATATTGCATTTATGCTGATAATTGTAATGGCCAAAACATCACTTTCTAATACCTGTAACTTCAAAAAATAGATAACTATAGTGTAAAATACCTAGCAGTTACCTAATTAAAATCTAAAATCAATTATTTATACTCCATAAGTAACTAGGCTGTGATACATATATATTTGTTGAAAATACGGGCATATGTCGATTTAATATACGTCCGTTCGTCTGTCTGGCTTTCCATTTATACATTGTGGCCAAAGTAGAGGTTACAATTTCGAAAATATTTCGATAAGATTTGGCACATGGTCATGAAATCGCTGAATTATTTCACACTCCCCAAATAACACTTTATTGCTTATACATAAATGAGTGAGGTTCGATTATCAATTCTACAGAATTGATAATGAATTGATATGCAACAACGCAATGCAAATAATTGAATAGTGAAAACTCGAACTAAATGAAATCAATTCGTCTTGACTGTGTGATATTTTAAAACTGCTCAGGAGACCCAAAAATAGTTAAATGAAAGCCAATATATATTTGGGAGTAATTGAACAGATGACGAACAAGGTTTACAAATGGGCAAATTATCTTCTATATAGTTGGTAAAGTTAGCATTTGAACGGAATTATATTAAAAAAAACATTAAAAATTAGATTTTGGATTATTTAAAAGCGCAAAAAGCGCTAAATTGACCTCATTGCCCAGAAGTTCTGATGACTGTCCCCAAACTAACGAATTCAATGATTGTGCTTTGCTTTTAGACTAGACTATAGTGTGCTGGACTATCAATCCAGGAGTTGCGGGTTCGATTCCTGCCAGAGACTCTGGGAAAATTTTACACATTTATTGGCGTAAGCGAATGCCAAGGCCTATAGATGCCAATGTGCAAATGTCCGCCGGCTTCGCTGGGTGGAACAATGATTCATCTAATTCAGGCCAAAATAAATTGGACATCATCGTTCTCAAAATCCGCACCAAACAATGACTTTTTCGGGATGCATAGAATGAGTTGTGTAAATTGTTGTCACAATCACTTGTTTTGGAGGAATATAGAAAATAATTCTTAAACAAATTATTGTTTTCAAATACATTTGTCAGTGTTTAGTTGGATCAATTATGACAAAACTACAAACTTATTACCTACTACCACAGGACTATTCGAGCCAAGTGTTTCAATTCCAATTTTATTTGTTTTATAAACTTTATTATCACATTATTCATTTTATTATTATTAATAAAACTGTTCATCATTAAAATCAACATTCCGCCGGTGTTACACACTCATTTTGATTATTAAGCACAAAACCTGGTTTACACCGGCAACCAGCAATACACTGTAAAGTACAGGCTTTTGGGCCATCATCATTGCAGTGGGGTGAACAGGCCGAACCACAATTTGTGAATTCCTGATTCTTAGGACAATATCCTATTTAAAAAAAACAATAACAAATTGAAACGGTATTTTATTGAAAAACCCAACTCCCATTAAGCCTTTTAGACACACCTTGAGATTGTATGGCCACCACCATAACAACTAATGCAAATAGCAGGAACATTTCTCTGGATTTAGTCATATTTATGTTTTATTAATTTTTAAAATAAAAATTTTGTTTTTTATATGACAACTAAACAATCACAACTAATCTGTTGCATTGCTAATTCTATAGTTTTTATACAGCAGCAATTATTTGATGAACAAATTAAATATTTATTAGTTTTTTTTATACGTTAGTAATTAATATTAGAGTCATTGTGCTAAAATTACAATTTTATTATCTAACTATCACTAGCGTATCCAAGTGGAGGGGTTTAAACAAGGAAAAGTGTGCCAAAACAAAAACAAATTATTATAAATGGGAGGAAGCTGGTACCCGTTACTGTGCTTAATATATCTTCTTAGTACATATACAGAAAGAATTATATTTCAATTCAAATATTTGTCACATATTGAACTGGTTTCAATTATTTCATAATTAAATCAAGTATTCATTTGCTCAAAAACAAAATTTCTTGATATTTTCTATTGAATTCTGAGTTTTGAATTTGATTATTTTGACAATTGAATATACAATTTTCGTTATTGGTTGAATTTCAAATACAAAAATTATTGAATAGATTATTTTCGTTATTGAAACACAAAAAATAACAAAAATTTGTTTTCAATTAAGAAAATTATCTATTCAATAATTTTTGTATTCAATAATCAAATTCAAAACTGAAAATTCAATAGAAAATATCAAGAAATTCTGTTTTTGAGCAAATGAATACTTGATTTAATTATGAAATAATTGAAACCAGTTCAATATGTGACAAATATTTGAATTGGAACGGTTTAAGAAATAGTTTTTTCTGTTTAGTTAAATATATTTTTATATTTTATTAAATTTCTAAGAACATCTGTGTTACAAAACAAACTTCTCACACTATTCATATCTAAAATAACTTCTTGAATTTATCAAATTTAAACCCTGGGTAATTTTGATATTTTTCCAAATTTTCCCTTTTAAAATATTTAAGTTAGCCACGTTTCTGTTTACAATCAACCGCAAATCGGCATAAGTTATTACATTCGGGATGATTTGTTTTTTAGATATTTTTAAAAGTGTATAACAACATGTAAATATGTATAATAATTTTACAACTTGTTTCTAATTTATTGCTTAAACAAAATACCCTATTTAATCATTAAAATTTGTAATTTCTTACAATGAAAATCCCCTTTAAAAATTATAGAGTTCAATTTGTTGAAATTCATGAGATTTAATTATTTTCTATTTCGATTATGCCGAATCTTAATGCATCTTAGTTTGCAGTAGACATGTTAACGAGTCAGGTTCGATTCTCAATTCATAGCAGTACAAAACAACTAAATGAAAATAATCGAGCAGTGAAAACATTAACGTACGACATTGCGAAGAGTAAATTAAATGCAAATTTACAAAAATGTAATAAAAGCCGGCTCATTGATGCTTTTTGCTTTTACACGATCAGTATGATGTAAGTAAGATAAAGGCTGTTAGTGTTTCTAGTTTTGTGACACTAATCTAATAAGACTTGCTTGTCTTTTGAAAAATTTCAAAAACTAATGAAATTTTTAGCAGATTTCCTGTTAAGGACTTTTTGATCCTTGTATTTTTTTTTAATCTGCATTAGCTTTAACTTATCTTACCAAATAGTCCAAGTACAGAGCTAACCGGACTGCTTTCCTACAGGCTGTTTTATGAAAGTGTTTTCCATTTATTGGCTTTAGAAACATCATGTGAACCATTCCTTCTACCTGAACCATGGTTTCTATCAATGGACAAGTTCTCCCTATACTGTTGAATAACATTGGAATAAGTTTGACGGCAGACCTTGGATTGTTTTGCCAACTTTTTATAGGACCAATTTGGGTTTGGATGAAAATATTTATTTATTTTAGTACACACTTTTAGCTTGTCACTCATTTTAATCATATTAAGAACAAATGAACATAATTGACATTAAACATAATAACTGACATGCCTTACAAAGGTAAATTGATAAAATAAATCAAATAATACTTGGGTTAAAAGTTTTAATGAAAAACGTGTGTTAAGAATTTTTCGATCTCAGTCCTTATCTGGAAACAAACAGTTCAATAGTTGCTTCTTGGTTCTCTGGCATTGTAGTTTTTATCATCACATTTAGGACAATATGGGGAAGATTTATGCCAATTTTTACTTTATTCCTCATTAAAACTCCAATTTAACTAAACTATATATCTATGGTCTTTTCACAAAACAACTTATGTGGAATTTTCACAATTTTCAGGAGAACGCAAATAAGAATTATACAAAGCATTTTAAATTATTTAAGGACAAATAATATAAATAATTGTCGATCAATTCAACAGTTTTTAGGCTCTTCTGAAAAATTTTTAAAATTCACTTAAGTTGTTTTGTTAAAAGTCCACATTTATGTACCAAAAAACCTAAAATGCACTACTTTTCATAGCAAATCGCAAGTTGTAATAGAAATACTGTCATAACCTTTGAAGCCAAGGGAGTCCCATTTTATAATTTTCGCTCAGTAATTATAATTCTATTGTCTATTTGGTGAAAACAAATTAAGAAAATAAGAAAAATCCTTTTTTGAGGTATTCAAGGATAAAGGATATTTTCCAATTTTTGAGATTATTTTGATATAAAATATTATAGAATATTTTTAAAGATAAAAACGAATCCTTTCTAAAGACACCACGTTTACTAAAATCGAATAACGCCTTCCACATTTATTCTATACTGAACATTGCTAATTTTTCACACTAATGTCCGAGATGTACAACTTTAGAGGTATATCAAATATGAACCATATATGAAATGGTCCTGGACATAATAAAATCAAACAAGAGAAAATTTTAAAACTCGAAATATTTTGGAATTACTCAGATGTCTAAAGCAATACAATACACATAGAGCGGAAAGTAGAAAAAAACTCATACAAAAAACAAGTAAGAAATTATGGTCGGGCTTAACCGACCATATAAAACCCTACACTAAGTAAATGAGCAAAAACATTTTTCTTTTAAAAATATCAATAATTTATATTCGTGAGTGATTTTGGGAAGTGGGCCTTATATGGGAGCTATGACCAATTATGGACCGATCACCAATCAAAATTTAGTGACATGAATTTTGTATATATTAAATTTATTTGGAGCGAATTTTGTCTTTATACATTTATAAATTAAAAATTTATGACCGATAAAGTCCAATTTCGGGAGTACATTTGTATGGGGCCTAGGTGAAATAATGGACCGATTTCAGCCAGTTTCAATATTCTTGGTCCTTGGGCCAAAAAAATAATATGTACAAAATTTTATCTAAATATCTTCAAAATTGCGACGTGTACTCTGCGCACAAGGTTTACATGAACAGCAAGCCAGCCAGCCAGACGGACATCGTTTAATCGACTCAGAAAGTGATTCTAAGTCGATCGGTATACTTTAAGGTGGTTGTTAGACTAGTATTTTCGGGTGTTACAAACAGCTACACAAACGCAAACGACTCAAAATAATCACACATACGAGTGTTGTTTTTGTTTTAACATAGTTTTTTATGAATACATTTTCAGCACATAGGTTTTTGACAACTGAGTTAGGTTTTTGACAAGAGAGTTTGCGATCTATGCGTATTTATCTATGACAAAAAACTGGTACCTTTTGGAAGCAAAATTATTTAATTGCGCTAGTCTAAATAGGCAGTACAAATTGGTATAAATCTGGGCAGTACAAATTGGTATAAAATCACCTTTCCAATATCAAATAAAAATTATTTAAACATTATTTTGGAGGCATAGAGCTCTGGGAGATACTTCTCAAACAAATCAATGTTTTCCAATGTATTTTTCAGTGTTTAATATAAGATTAATTATGACAAATTTAAATTTAATTTGTTTTATAAACTTTATTAACACATTTGGGGGATTCAAACGGTCTGCTATTAGGTCGTATTGTCGTAAAATATTTTTTTAGTTTAAACAAATTCTTGTTGTGCTGCAAACAAAAAAAGTGTTATTTTATGACAAACCAATAAACATAGTTCTAAAAGTTTTATTAGTCTATAACTTTTTTGTTTGAAACCCAACAAAAATTTATTTAAACTAAAAAAATATTTTATGACATTATGACATTACGACCTAATAGGAGACAGTTTGAATCCCCCAATTATTTCTTTTTGTTATTTTAAATAAAACTTTTCATATTTTTAAACTCAACATTCCGACCGTGTTACACACTCATTTAGATTATTAAGCACAAAACCTGGTTTACACTGGCAGCCAACAATACAAGGCCATAAAGGATCATCATTGCACTTGGGTTGACAGGCCGAAACACAACTGGTGAATTCCTGATTCTTAGGACAAATTCCTATTCCCAAAAAAAACAAATTCAAACATTATTTTATTGAAAAACCCAAATCCTATTAAACTTTTAGGACACACCTTGAGCCTGTATGGCCACCATCATAACAACAACAGCAAATAACAGCAACATTTCTCTGGATTTAGCCATATTTATGAATTATTAATTTTTAAAGTAAAAATTTTGTTTTCTATGTGACAACTGTATAATCACAACTCATCTGTTGCACTGCCAATTCTATGCTTTTTATACTAAAGCCAATATTTGTTTAATTAAAACCGGCGAAGAAAATAAATATTAAATATTTATTAGTTTTGTTTACATTTTCTTTAATATATTTGTTAGTAAATATTATAATATGGATTGTGCTAATTTATTGTCTACGAGTGGAGGGGTTTAAAAAAATAAAATTGTTCCTAGCCAAAATAAACTGCTAGAACATACTCCGCGTTGCTACTACTAATTATATTCTTAATATAATTTTTTTTTAATTTAAAATCAAAAATATCAATATTTTTTTAAAACAAAAGTTGCCAAATTTATTTGTACGAAATAGGGTATCTGTGGGATATAAACAGAACTTCTCACACTACTCTACACCACTACCTACACCACCGTAGTGGAAAGGATATAATGCGTGTTTTAATTTCAATTTAATTTGTTTCACAAACTTTATTATCACATTATTCGTTTGGTTATTTTTATTGCCTACGAGTGGAGGGGTTCAAAAAAATAAAATTTGTCCTAGTCAAAATAAACTGCTAGAACATACTCCGCATTGCTACTCCTAATTATATTCTTAATATAATTTTTTTTAATTTAAAATCAAAAATATCAATATTTTGTTAAAACAAAAGTTTCCAAATTTATTTGTACGAAATAGGGTATCTGCGGGACATAAAAAAACTTCTCACACTACTCATTATACCTTACATCACCATAGTGGAGAGGATTTAATGCATGTTTTAATTTCAATTTAATTTGTTTCACAAACTTTATTATCACATTATCACTTTTCGTTATTTTTAATAAAACTTTTCATCATTTTTAAAATCAACATTCCGATGGTGTTACACACTCATTTTGATTGTTAAGCACAAAACCTGGTTTACACTGGCAGCCAATAATACACTGCAAAGTACAAGGTCTTGAAGGATCATCATTGCACTTGGGTGGACAGGCCGAACCACAACTATTGAATTCCTGATTCTTAGGACATTCTCCTATTCAAAAAAAATAAAAAATTTAAACATTATTTTATTGAAAAATCCAACTCCTATTAAGCCTTTTGAGCACACCTTGAGCCTGTATGGCCACCACCATAACAACTACAGCAAATAACAGGAACATTTGTCTGGATTTAGTCATAATTACGATTTATTAATTTTTAGAGTAAAAAATTTAGTTTTCTATATGACAACTGCACAATCACAACTAATCTGTTGCATTGCCTATTCTATAGTTTTTATACTTTAATTATTAACCGGTAAAGAAAATAAATATTAAATTTTTATTAGTTTTGTTAACATTTTGTTTAATGTATTTGTTAGTAATTATTATAATATGTATTGTGCTAATTTATTATCTACTTTCACAGGCGTATACAAGTAGAGGGGTTTAAAAAATTTTAATTTTTCCAAACCAAAATAAACTGTTAGAACCCAGAATCCTAATTCTATTCGAAATACATATTTTTGTAATTTAAAATAAAAAATTTCAATATTTTTTTAAAACAAAAGTTGCCAAATTTATCTGTACAAAATAGGGTATCTATGGGACATTTCATTTTCAATATAAGTTGTAAGTTTATGGGATTTTTTATATTTCTTCTCTTTTAAATATTTAAGTTAGCCACGTATCTGTTTACAATCAATCACAAATGGGCAGAAGTTATTACAGTCTGGATAATTTTTACAAAAGGGTATGTAACGTGAATATATTTATGATGATTACTTAGACAAGTCTGTAACTTAATAAAACAATTTTACAACTTTTTTTGTATTTATTACAATTATTAAAAAAATTATAATTTATTAGAACAAAAATCCCCTTAACAAATTAAAATAGCAATTTGTTGCTATTTGTAATGCTAAATTATTTTCTGCTGTTGCCGCCTTCATCTTAAATTGCAGTAGATATGTATATGAGTAGGTTCGATTTACAATTCACAGCATTGTGCAACAACTAATTGCAAATAATTGAACAGTGAAAATGCGAAAGACTTGGAATGAATTCGTGTGGCCTACAAAAAGTCCTATGTGTTATTTAACAACTTTTCAGGAGACCCAAAAGCCATATATATTTTCGAGTATATTCGTAATTGAATAGATGACGAACAAGCTTTTCAAATGGTGAAAATTATCTTCTAGAAAATTCAAACCCCACGTTTCAAATCACTTACATATCCCAGAAGTTCTGATGACTGTTCCCAAACTAATGATTTTATCTACCATTTTGGGTCGCCTCTAGTTGAGGTATGAATGAGCATTGCAAGCAATTATTTCAAGTAATATGCAGAAATCTGCATAGATTAGAATGATACTGTATGGTATCTGGTTCGATGTAGTCTACGCATGGCTTACTTGTTACTAAACTACCTATTTAACTAGTTATTTTAACATAAATGTATCCTAGGAGGAAGCAGATTGACTTCAATCTAAGAGATTCAATATAGAAATTTCCAATTTTCCATGGCATACATATTGGCTTTGATGGCCTCTGTGGTTTGTGGCTTATTCGCATATACCTGAGACTTAATACAACCCCACAAGTATAGGTCTAACTGGATCAAAACAGACGATTGCGGTAGCCAATTCACATCACATCTACGTGAGATGACCATGCCCTCAAATCGATCATGTAGACTGTCCAATGTGGCATGAGCTGTGTGGCACGTATCACAGTCCTGTTGAAATCACATTTCGTTGGTGTCCATAACATCCAATTCAGGTCAAAAAAAGTTGGTAATAATGGGCCTATAGCGCTCGTCGTTAACTGTGATGGTTTCAACGTCGTTCTAAAAGAAATATGGACCGATGACGCCATCAGCCATAAATACACACCAAAAAGTGCTCTGGATCTCTTGGATTGGTATCATCCCAAATTCTACAATTTTGTTTGCTGACGTACCCATTCATCCTGAAAAATTACTCATCGCAAAGGATGAATTTTTGATGAAAATTAGGATCAGAGTAGATAACCCATTTTTATAAAACACTGTTATCATTTGCATGTGCCTTTGAACGCTGTATTATGCTGAGTTGGCAAACAAACTGAAAAAATTACAACTGATTCGAATGGAATATCAAGTTTGGAAGTCCCTCTTGGAAGACCCTTTATAATGCCCTAAAAGATAGCTCATCCTATAGTATAATGGACAGTTCCTAATGATATATTTAACTAATGTTTCTAACTTTTTACTTCATTGTTTACTTACACAGAGAAAGATTCGTAATAGCAAACGAATATGTTGCCGATCAATTGATTCGGTTGTACACATCAAATTGTATGATTCCCTCAACAGAAAGTCAGTTGATAAAGAAGAATTTCGGTTGAAGGAACCAAACATTTGTTAACCCTTCTAAAGTTTTGTAGCCATAACTGTAAAATTAGGTCACTAAGGAGAATAATTTGATTGGCAACAAATTCGGTTGCTATCACGAATCTATTTCTCTGTGTAAGAGAGCTACAAATAATATGGTCCTCGAGCTTTAATTTCCTTTAATTTTAGACGTATATTTACATTCATATGAGCAGATTTGTAGCTTCTTGTTTCTTGAGAAAATACCCGTCAAAAATGATCATTACCTAGTAATGTGTTTAAATGCTTATATTTTGACACTTCACTACTTATGCAGTAGCATTTTAATTCATTATTATAATACGGCGATGTCATTGGAGGCATCACAGCAGCTTATAAATAAGTCAACTGAAACTAGTTACAAGTAATTACTTTAATAACCCATTGTCCGTAAGATCTATAAAGTTATCAGCAAATGCAGAATATTCTAATCCATATGACATTATAAATAAGTCATTAGTCGACTACTTCTAAGTAATGTAGACTGTAAGTGGTAGACATTGAAAACTATGTTATTCAGTAATTGAAAGTCATTACCTAGTTTATGCTGGGTAGTTCGTATATTTTCATGATTCCTGTTTCTCTAAATGGAGTAATAAAATTTAAAACAATTGACTTAACAGTAGTAATTTATCTCTTTTCACTAATGAGTTTAGCTCTTTTGCTATTTTATGTCTCTAAGTAATCTAGAGAGTAGTTTGTAAAATTTTGATTTTTATTACACGAAGTTTTCTATTGTACAGCCAATTGCATTTAAGTGGCCTTTGGTAATTCAAAATGTAATCTATATAGGGTCAATTGACTTCCTCCTTAATCTTATCATATCATCTTACTCGTAATCTTACTCAAAAATCTGAGACCCTGCTTTCAGTTTGTATTGTGTGCTTTAAGTACAAAGTTAATAATGTAATTAAAAATATTTTTTTATACACATAGTAATGAGAAATGTTATTTTTAGATATTTATATACTTTAAACGTGATAAATGATAAATAGTTATTTATTATTAAATACACCATTTCTAAAAATGAATTAAACCGTACATATAGCTCTAATTTAAATGTTTTATTTTTGGAAATCTACAATATTTTTCTGTTAATCATTCCATTACCCTAAGTCTCCACGTTGCAATATTTGATTGAGTCCATAAAAGTTTACAATGTGTAGACCGCAATTGCTAAATGTAGGAATCCATTGCGAAATGATTGCTATACTGATTGATTGAGCAATAATTGTTAAGCAGTAAGCTGTCAGTTCAGCTTTCATTAATGTAAAATTTCTTCTTTATATGATTCGGTGTAATTAATCATATAAAAGTTTTTCATACAACTTTTCGCGTTGAAAATTCTGTATTTGAGACGAACGTTTTCTCTATCTAAAGTAATCGCTGCCCTGTTGTTATCCCGATGTTTAAAAAAAATTGTTACGTGGAGACCTAGGGTTAATGAATTCATATTTCCATAGTACTTCAAACTTGCTGAATTCATTACTTTGAGAGTTAATTTCAAAACAAAACTTAATGAATATACAAATATTTTTGTTCAATTTGTTCAATTTGTCTAATATTTGAATTAACATAAATTGAATCATTCAAAGGTTGAATGAATTTTGTTATGAATTAATTCAACAATGAATTATATTTGAATGAATCTAAAGAATTGGTTTGGGAATAGTTATATTGAATGAATTGCTGAAATAATTCAGGAATTCTTAATTAAGATTTAAGTGAATTAAGCTCTATTTCAAAGATAAATTTTGGTTCAATATTGCCCACAACATTTTAAACTTTTCATAATAACATTTATTTTTTTTTTTAATTTCAATAACAATTCAATACAGTTCCATTAATTAACAATCTCTTGTGGCCACACATTGACCATTGGACTTTAGCATAAAGCCATCCTTGCACTGGCAGCCAACAATACATTGATAAGTACAGAATTTGGGAGCAGGTTCACCACACTTAGCAGGACAGGCAGTGCCACAGGTTTTCCATTCTTGGTTAGGGGGACACTGTTTGCCTGAAAATGAAAAACAAAATTTAAAAAAATTTCTTTATAAATTAAACTGATATGAAAACTAACTTATAAACTTTAATATTATATGTTTAAAATTTAGAATTTAATTTTTTATAACAGCTTTGAGTCCACTTCATTCCTTAATTACCTTGAGCTTGTATGGTCACCACAAAAGCCAAAACGATGGCGAATACTAAGAAAATTTGTTGAAATAATTTTGCCATTATTTTATTAAAGCAATATAATAAGTAAATTAAGTAAAGTGTTTGATTTTAAGTTTGAATAACAACTAATTTGTTTGTTATCAATACTGTGGCTTTTATACTTAGAATTTGTATTTAAATATTCATATTCAATATTATTTTTCTATACACAAATCTGTATACATTTTACGAAACCACTTTTTGTTTGTTTGTTCTATTTCTTAATACGATTCTGTGGAACTTGTTATTTGTAGATTATTATTTCACCGAAATATCATGTTTCTAATAAATAAATTCTTGATAATGTGATGATGTTCTAGGCGAAACAGTGTGAAAGAGAATAATTTATACACAAACTGTTAGATCATAGGGGGATATACATATTAAACTAAAACCTGAAACAAACAAATTATTATCTCGTGATGTTTTTCGTCTTAACCCTTAGTGGTAAAAATTTACTTTTTTATACATATTCCCCCCACCAAGTACACTTTAAGATAAATATTGAAAACTAGTTTTGAAAAAAATTGGAAAAAAATTTGGGTGAAACAAAATTTTTTTTCAAAAAATTGTTTGATGAAAAAAAATGTTGGCGAAAATAAGTGAAAAACGTGGTAGTAGTGGCTTCGTGATGATTGCTTCTTTAATTTCCAATTTTGTGCTAAAAATTCTATGCTACACTATAATTTACTTGCTCATTTTGAATCTCTCAGATGATTATTCAAAAGCTTTTAATTATACTTTAAGCGATAAGACTTTGATTGTATGTGTAAATAAGTACCTAGCTAAGATTCAATTCATACTTGATCCAACCTCAATAATTTTTAACAACTAGATCCAAATAAAATAATTGATATCCAAAAAGTTATTTTACAACAGTAATTTTGTGACTTTAAAAATAACAAGTAAGATATAATATAATCTTATATACCCTTCATCAAATTATACTTCAAAATAAAAATTTCAAATATTTTTAGGTAAACAAAAATTTTTTTTCCAAAATTCTTTTTTCATTTTTTGCAAAAAAAGGTTTTTCGAATTGTTATTTTAAATTTTTTGTTTTTTAAATTTGAAAAAAAAAAAATTTTTTTCCAAAGTAGTTTTTTTTAATTTTTTGGAGAAAAAGTTTTTTCGAATTGATATTTAAAATTTTTTTTTTTAAATTTGAAAAAAAAAATTTTTGGAGAAAAAAAAGTCGGTTTAAAATTTTTCTTTTCTGATTTTGACCCATTGTAGGTCCAACTTAATATGATCTTATATACGTCGTTGTAAAGGTCTTTGAAATTTCTATTATTAGATATCCATATTGTCTATATTAATGTCTTAGTAATTCAGATATAGGTCAAAAATCGAGTTTTACTGGTTTCTTCCTCATATCTCTGCCATTTGTGGACCGATTTTGCTGATAGGAAACTTCTCGAAAGCATGTCTGACAGAATTATTTAAGATTTGGATCCCGAAGATATCTGGGGTCTTCAAAAAATTGATTTCAACAAACAGACGGACGGACAGACTGACATGGCTTAATCGACTCCGCTATATATAAGGATCCAGAATATATAACTTTATAGGGTCAGAAAATTATATTGTGCAAATTACAAACGGAATGACAAATTTATATAAATCCATCTAAAACAGTTCGCATGAAACTCTTTAAAAAAGAGTTTTAAATAGCCGTCATTATAAAAACTCATTTGAGGAGTTATATTTTTCCCGTCAGAAAAAAAAAACAAATTTTAGGAGTTTTATTTTTTCCGTCATAAAATAAAAGTCATTTGAGGAGTTTTATTTTCTTATCTTAAGAAAAGAGTTTTAAATAGCCGTCATTATAAAAACTCATTCGAGGAGTTTTATTTTTCCGTCAGAAAAAAACTAATTTTAGGAGTTCTATTTTATTTCCGTCATAAAATAAAATTCATTTGAGGAGTTTTATTTTTCCCGTCAGAATATAAAACTCATTTTATGTGAAGCTTGCCGCTGATCAGATCATTACATTTTGTAAATCACCTTCATTGCAATTGAATAAATAAAAATAAAATCAAGTGGAATTTTAATTTATTATTGTTTGATTCCTATTATCAAATTATTGTTGTTTTTTTTTTCTTAAACAACTAAATTGCTACGAACATTGTATCAGATAGACTCAATAAAGAAAGATACTGAAAATAAACGAAAAGAGTTTTATTTTCTAAAGGGTAAAATAAAACTCCTCAAATGAGTTTTATTTTATGACGGAAAAAATAAAACTCCCCAAACGATTTTTTATTACGGGAAAAATAAAACTCTTCAAAGAATTTTAATTTGTTATTGTTTGATTCCTATTATGAAATTGTTTTTTTTTTCTTAAACAACTAAATTGCTAAAAACATTGTATCAGATAGACTCAATAAAGAAAGATACTGAAAATAAACGAAAAGAGTTTTATTTTCTAAAGGGTAAAATAAAACTCCTCAAATGAGTTTTATTTTATGACGGAAAAAATAAAACTCCCCAAACGATTTTTTATTACGGGAAAAATAAAACTCTTCAAATGAATTTTTTTTATAACGGCTATTTGAAACTCTTTTTTTTAGAGTTTCATGCGAACTTTTTTTTTACGTTGAATAATAACTGTTAACTGTGAAGTTGAGATCATTTTATCACCATAGATTCTGAAAGAGCACAACAAAACGAATCTATTGGTATATAAAAGTATAGGTCTCCGTTGACTCTAACATAGAGAGTTCTAGATTTCAAATTTTCTGGATAACCGTTATTTGTCCATTAAATAATTAAAATGGAAGGTTTAGGATTAGAAGGCGTGGCACCTCCCATACAAAGTAAATAGTTATTCTTGATTATCTTCAGAGCTATTTATATAACATTTAAAGGATTTCAACTTTGAATTTTACAGATTTTTGATAATTATTTAAACTTTTTATTTTGAATAGTTTGAAAGTAAATTTTTAATTTTACTCAAGTTCATTTATTATAATTACGCTGTGATAAATCAAAGAATACCACAGTAGAATAATATTTAGACAATTGGCTAATTGGCAAATTGTATGACGCCAATGGCGTCATACAATTTATTGTCCAGGACTTTTGTAAATATCTATTTAACATACTATTTCTTTGAATTATAATATGGGAAGCCAAATTAATGTTCTTTCATATGTTTTTTTTTGTAATTTAGAAGAAATTTCACTTCTTGATAATTGTACGTACTTTGGCTGAAAAGGGGCAGGATTAATGGGCATGGTTTATAGCTTGGAAAGTAAATAGTTATATTTCAATATCTGCAAAACTATTATAATTAAAGCTTCAAAATTTGACAGCAGTTATTTTCTTACTATTGTATTTAAATGAAGTGAAAATTGGTGGGATTATTACAGTGGGCGTGGCACCTCCCACAACAAATATATGGTTACTTTAATTGTGAGAGTTTTTAAACTTTTTGTAAATTATTTTTATGCCAGTTAAAATGAGAGGGGTGTGGGTTGGCCCCTGTCAACACAGAATATTTGGAGAAAATTTAAAAATATATATTTAAATACAATTAAAAACAACTTACTTAGGGTTTGATATAAATTTTCTCAACTTTGGAGCACTTTTTCAGTTTTTTTTTTTAAATTTTCCAAAAGGTCGCAGACAATTCCCATAGTTTGTCATATAAAATTTAAATCATAGCATTTCCAACTGTTTTTTTTTACATATTTTTATAACATTTTTAAGAAATTTGTATGAATTTTTAATAAGTTTTAACTGGTTATATTAAAAAGTTAATTTTATTGCAAAAACTTTTATAAAAATTTGCAATTTCATTATGCATATTTAGTAGTTTGCATTTTAAACGATTAAAATGAATCATTAATTAATTTAAATTATTTAAATTTAAAAGAGAAGTTTATAAAAACTTTCACTTTTTAAGCAAATGAATTACTCATCAATTTATTGCAAAGCAAGAACAAAAACCTTTAATAAAACTTTATGGCGGTTTTTTAGGATCAATAAAAACAAATCACAAAATGTTGCTAACAGTTAATAGCAACATGTTGCTAAAGCAAGTTAATAAAATAAACTTTCCTTTGTAAAGTTATTAAATAGAAAAATTATAGTTAACTGTGATATAAGTAGTGAAAAAATGTTTATAAACATTTATATGTTTGAAAACATAAATGTATATGTTTGAATAAATTTCACATTTCCGATGGTTTTTTATATGGATTTTAACATAGTTTTAACTTAACTTAAAAACTAAATTTATTAATTATTTCACTAACCATAAGGAAATTTACTGATGCCAAAACAAAGTCCCTGCTTTTAGTAGTGAAATTTTATAAACATGTTGCCAGCCACACAGTTTTTACATTTGTAAGGACAATTTAAAAAGAATAGCCAAAATAAATAGTTTGTTGCTTTGTTTTTTATGTTTTATAAAACTTTTTTTTAATATTATGTATCTCACGTAACTCTTAAAGTATCCAAAACAAAAGCAACATGTTGCTTAGTACAATAATAACAATATTTATCATTATTTCATCGTTCTTCTACTTTTCATAGTTCTTAATTACAAAAACTTGTTTAATTTATACAAATTAACAGAAATTTGAAATTTTATTTATAATGCTTTAAAAAATTATGTTGCAGCAACATGTTGACAAGTCTTAAGATTCTTTATTTTCCATCTAGAATAGTATTTTAGCTCATAATTTTTAATTATTTAAATATTTTTGTTTTTGGCAACAGTGTTCTAAAACTCATTTAACTATGAGCATGAGAACTGAGATTTAATGCTATTTTTACTGCTTTTTTCAGTTCATTAAAATATTAATTTTGTTTGCATTTAATTATTTAAAATAAAAATTTCAAACAAAATTGTGGCAAATAAAAACAACACCTTTATTAACATGATGGAAATTTATGGTATTTTTTTAACACTTTATATTTTTTTTTTGTTTGTTTGTTAAACAAACATACAATTACGGCTAATATTTGTTGAATAATGACAAGTTTAACAAGTTTTATTTAGTTAATTTATTTAAATATTAGTATGTGCAACTAAATTTAAAAAAAAAAAACGAAATAATAAATAAAATTTATTCTCGTACACACACAAATTAGATTTAATTAATTCCTAAAATTTGTTTGGGTAATTCCCTGATGTCTGGTTGCTAGATATTGCTAGACTAGACTTATTATTGCAACGTTTTTTTTAAATGTAGTAGTGTAATTATTCTGATTAAACAATAACAAAAATAAAACAATTTGATTAAACAGATGTTGTCAGTACATTTAATCACCGCTACTGTTTGTGTTATCAGCTTAAAATAAGTCAATTCAAATGAATTTGTTTTAAGGTTCAAATGAACTTTATTGTAATTAGGTTAGATTAAAGAATTTGTTTGTTTTATATATTGTATTTGACAAAATTTCAAGGTCTTTCATTTAACATAGTGGGAACGTTAGAAAAACAACTTATGTTAATGAATATACAATAGAACGTTTAAATTAGAGATTGAAATTGTACAAAACTAAGAGTATCAAGAGGTAAATATTTAAAAAATAGCTTGAACTGTATTAGTATTTTAAACATGATCAGCTTTGTTTTAGAACAAGTTATGTACTCTCTCAACATGTTGCTGCCGTTA
This sequence comes from Calliphora vicina, assembly GCF_958450345.1. Taxonomy (NCBI): domain Eukaryota; kingdom Metazoa; phylum Arthropoda; class Insecta; order Diptera; family Calliphoridae; genus Calliphora; species Calliphora vicina. The sequence continues at coordinate 78,935,731 of NC_088784.1, forward strand.
AATTCATGTTTTTTCAAACATATACCCACTATAATTGTATATTTTAGTGTTTTAGTTTGTTTTTTTGAAAAAATCTTAGATTCTGGTAATATTTATTTCAAAAAATACTTTAGCAACATGTTGCTTATCATTAAATTGCAATATTTTTCAAAAATATCAAATCATGTATATATAATTGTATATTTTTTTGATTTACCTAAAGAAATGCGAAACTATAGAAGGCCATATTAATAGATTTACTAAAAACCTGCCACAATATGTAACTAAACACTAAAATCTAGCAACATGTTGCTAAAGCATAGAACCCATTTCCCATGAAAATTTGTATCAAAATCCATAAAAGAAATAATATGGTTTTGTCCAGATATTTTTCCATCAAACTTAGTGCTTTGGGATTCATCTTAAAATGACTTAAACATGTTGCCAGCAACATAGTTTTCACATTGATTTCAATTGTACTAACAATTTAGATTTGTGTGGAATTTTGACAAACAAAACATAAAGAGAGTAATAAAATTGCTTTTTCATGTTTTTTAAACAATGTTGATAAGCATTTTTCGACAATAATCAATACATTGAAAAAAGGACTACCATAACAACATGTGACTAAACACGAACATATAGCAACATGTTGCTATAGTATTTCCAATGAAAATTTATATCAAAATCATTAAAAAAAATAATATGGGTTTGTCCAGACATTTTTTAAACATTTAAACATAAAAAATTCATTCAAAAGATATTATTCAAACAATATGTGACTAAACACGAACATCTAGCAACATGTTGCAACAGCATAGAATCATATTCGATTTTCCATACAAACAAATTTCAGACAAACAAAACACAAAGAGAGTAATAAAATAGCTTTTTCATGTTTTTTAAACAATGTTGATAAGCATTTTTCGACGATAATCAATACATTTGAAAAAAATACTACCATAACAACATGTGACTAAACACTAACATGTTGCTACAGTATTTTTCCCATGAAAACTTATGTCAAAATCATTAAAAAAATAATATGGGTTTGTCCAGACATTTTTTAAACACATTTCATCAAAGTTAGTGCTTTGTTTTTCATCTTAAAATATCTTAAACATGTTGCCAGCAACATGGATTTCATGTTGATTTTAATTCTACTAACAATTTAGATTTGTGTGGAATTTTGGCAAAGAAAACATAAAAAGAGTATTAAAATAAACATTTTAAACATTTAAACATAAAAATTCATTCAAAAAATATTCATGACTATTCCTGTTTTCACTTTCACCATTCACCCTATTTTTGAAAGCATAATTACAACAATATGAAATAAAATTTCGAAAATTATATAACTAATCTTAAAAAAATCACGTGTAAACATTTATAATTAGAAGTGCAGAGAAAATTAGATACTATTGTTGTAAATATGCTTCCAAAAATAAAATGAATGATGAAAGTGAGAACAGGAATAACCCTGATTATTCAAACAAGATGTGACTAAACACGAACATCTAGCAACATGTTTCAACAGCATAGAATCTTATTCGATTTCACTTACAAACAAATTTCAGAGCCAGAATATGCGGCCAGACATGAAACTGTAATATTCCATCATGCCAACCCACGGCAACATGTTGCAAGACCTGTTAAAAAGTATTTAGAATGAAGTGATTGGAAAGTTTAGCATAACTCGCTTTTTAGTCCAGACCGTGTCACGTCCGACTACTATTTGTTTCGATCGATGCAGAAAGTTCTCTCTGGGATACGCTTTACTTTGGAACAGAGTATCCGATATTGGCTTGATTCATTCTTGGCCTCAAAAGATGAGCAGTTCTTTTGGCTCAGAATCCATATGTTTCCAGAAAGATGGGAAAAGGTCATAGCTAACAATGGCCAATACTTTGAATAAATTTATATTGTGCAAATGTTTTATAATAAAAGCAAAAAATATGAACAAATCTCGCATTAGTTTAGGTTAAGATTTTAATACTTAATGTAAATTTCTAAAAAGAAAGATTCAATAAAGAAAAAAAGATATAAAAAAAAAATCGCTTTACTAGTCATACACCCAATATTTTTCTTAAAAGGGAAGGAATTTTAAGTTAAGTTGTTAACACTCTGCAGGAGGTTTTCAGCTTCAGAAAAGTTTTTGGGAATTTCGTTATATGATACTTAGAAATTTAGTTTTAATAATAAAATTTATTAAATGATCAACTTTTGATATTAACATTTCAATTTGAATTCCATTGAAATGTAACTGAACATTGTTTTTTATTGAGTTTATCGTTATTTTTATTTTTTATCAATTTTCACATGTTGCTTAAAAAATTAGAATTGTTGCTAAACATTTTTTCGCCACTTCGTACAGAGAGAGGCGTAAGTACTATGTTTTTCATCGTGAAATGTTGCTAGCTACATTGTTTTCATACAAATTAAAATTGTAGCAACAATTTATAACAACTTATACGGATATGAATCAGCTGGTTTCATTTGATTCATATCTGTATTAATCTCTGAAATTTATATTTGTGTGGATATTTGAGAATTAATTTTTAGAAATTAAAAAAGTTTTCATTTCATGTTTTGTTTCTAAACATTTTTTCACAACTTCGTACAGAGTACGTGATGTAGTTTGTACTGTTGCCAGCAACATTGATTGCTTGTACTTGATTTTATGTTGCGAATAAATGTTTATCCAGCAACATTGATTGCTTGTACTTGATTTTATGTTGCGAATAAATGTTTATCAACATTACTCACAATTTTGTGAGACATATGTGAAAATTTAACATCAATTCTTTTAATTTTTGTATTGAGACTGTCAAATAAATGTTCTCACTAAAATCAACCAAATACTTTAAGCTTTAAGATTAGAAAGAACTATTTGTATTATAAATAAGAATTTTTCTAAAAAAAAACACAAAAAGCTATTGTCGGTATTAAGCAACAAACATTAGCAATTTCAAACTTTAGAATAAAAATCTATAATTTTATTGACAGTTTTTGAAATTTAGTACAGCAACATTGTTGCATGAAATAAATCTGAAATTCAATTTGCAAAAAATAATTAAAAAACCAGCAAGAAAAAATCCAAAATAAATTAAAAAAAAACAAAAGTTAGAAAAACTCTAAAATACTTTCAATAAGTTATAATGAATTCATTTAAAGCCTTTATTAAAGACACAAATAAAAAAAAAACATGTTAACAAACTACTTAAAAATTTGGCTTAGATTTTGTGGTTTGTAACTAATTCTTCAACAAAAAAAAAAGAATTGAAAGATCTTAATCAATTTGTTAGATTTGAGTTGGCGATAAAAAATAAAAAACCGCAATATTTTGTATTATAAATAAATAAATTACAACAATATTAATGTATTTATTCTTAAGGTGGCACTTAACATGATCAACAACAGGGGTATTGAAAATATTGTATGGCATATTTGTGGCAATTAGCGTGAGAAACTTTTAACAATATGAATCTTTCAAACCTAGACAACCGTTTAGTTAACAATTTAATATGTTATGAAGGTCAATTGAAACTTAATATTGCAAAATTTAATATAAAATATAGGAGAACATGATGTAAATATAAATAGGGAAGTTGTGGTGATTACATGTCATGTTTTTAAACACTTGTAAAATTTTATTAATTATGGAAATTGCTTAGAATTATGTTGAATTTTATAAATATTTTAAAATGTAAAAAGAAATTTGAATAAATTAACATTTCCTTTATTAAGCTGGGTATTCTGTTCAAAGTCTTGAACAAATGTTTAAAAAAAAGGCAATTGCTGTGAAATTTATTGAAATTATTATTCGGTTTTTCATCTTGAAATATTGCTAGCAACATGGGTTTTAAACAAACTTAAATTTTTAATAAATTTCACAGCAATTTCATGGATTCTGACATATTTTTTCACATAAAATCGAAATAGAATATCGAACTTAAAAAAAATGCTGTTTTAAATTCAAAATTTTATTTAAACTACTTTGTAATAAACCATTTGTTGTATAACATTTTACTAATTTCTAAATTTTTCTATTACTCTTTGCAGGTAATTTCCACAACCATTAAACTAGACCACCTTGTTGGTTTTTTTAAAACTCCTAGCCAGTGACATGAAACCAAAAATGGAAATTTACTTGAAAATAAAAGCCATACCGCTGCCAATTGACAAGAGAATGCCGCAGACAAGTCTAAAGTTTATATGTCATTGAGCTAAAATGCCACCAAAAATTACAAAATAACTTCAATTAAGTTTGGAAAATCGAAACGAATTTATTTAATTTAAAAAAAAATTTTATTTTATTTTTATTTTTGTTGCTCCAGCTAACCGAACAACATCAATCAATTAAACTGAAAAAACTACACGGTAGCAATTAATAAACATAAAACTCTAATAAGAGCTAAATATGAATGAATTAAATTGATACATGTATACCGCCTTAAAGATAAATACAGGCAATAAACCTACATTTAGATAGATTTAGTTAGATGTTGGTATGAAATGTATCTATGAGGCACACACAGTTTAAAATTGTTTATAACTAATGACACGTTTTGGCAGCCAACTTTAAATTTATATGGGTAAAAACTAAAACATTATAGCTGTTAATTAATTAAAAGGGAATGTATAATTAATTGAAATTATTATGACAGTCATTTGTTTCTTTGGTTTTTTGGAGTGACTAGACAGTTAAGTTGTTAACACTCTGCAGGAGGTTTTCAGCTTCAGCAATGTTTTTGGAATTTCGTTATGTGTTACTTAGTAATTTAGTTTTAATAATAGAATAGTTATAATTTGTTAAATGATCAATTTTCCAATTTGAATTTCATTGAAATGTAGCTAAACATTGTTGCTAAACATTAACCACAAATGTTTAACAACAAAAACGTAAACATTTGATGATATAAAACAATTAAGCAACAACATTTATCACTGAGCTTAGGGTAGAACTAGAGGAGCAACTGAGAGTAAGCTGAGAGGAAAAATAACACCAGACAACAAAATCGAACAAATTTTAAATGCAATTTTGATGAATTGTACTCCAGTAGAACAAATATGGACCAAATTTTAAATTCTATGAACATAAAAATTTTTAAGTAAAATTGTAAAATTTTTTAGACGTTTCTCCACATAATTAATGATAACTCAACAAGAGTTAGTCGGATGTTATTCAAATAAACATTTAATCCGTTTTAGTCGCCTCAATAGTTTCGGACAAATTAAAGCAAAAAATATATTTTTTATGTGAAAATAAAAAAAAATTCGTTTTAAAAAATTCACGAAAAATCGAAAGCGGAATAAAATGTTCAGATTTATTGCTTTATCGCAAAGCCACATGAAATAGGAAAAAATGAGATATCGACAATAAAAATCCATGGATTTTTTTTCGAATTTATTCTCAATTAAGTGAATTCGCTAACTTTCACAAAATTTTAGTTTTTTGTTTAATATACATGAAATTGAGTAGTTAATGTTCTTCTTACGATTGATTAAATTCTGAAAATATTTCTACATGCCATGCACAAATTTTCAGTAGATTCGGAGTTATAATAACAAATTGAAATAAAAAATATTTTTTTTAAGGGAAAATAAAAAAAATGTTGTTTTAAAAAATTCATAAAAAATCGAAGATGGCAAAAATAGTTCAGATTTATTACTTTATCTTAAAGCTACATGTAATGGGAATAAAATGAAATGTTGAGCATATAAATCGCTGGATCATTTTCTAATGTATTCACAATTAAGTGAATTCGCTCATTTTCACAAAATTTTAGTTTTTTGTTTGATATACATGAAGTTGCGTAGTTAATGTTCTTCTTACTATTGATTGTATTTTGAAAATAATTTCTCCGTGACATGCACAAACTTTCATATATATATTGCGTTTCAATCGGCTCAGTAGTTTCGGAGTTATAATAACAAATTGAAATAAAAAATATTTTTTTTAAGGGAAAATAATTTTTTTTTTTTGTTTTAAAAAATTATGAAAAATAGAAAACGTCAGCAGTTGTCCAGATTTATTACTTTTTCATAAAGCCACTTGTAATAGGAACAAAATGAGATATTTGTGATAAATATGGATTGATTCTTTTTGATTTTATTCACAATTAAGTGAATTCTCTCATTTTCACAAAATTTTAGTTTTTTTGTTTGATATACATACATGAAGTTGAGTAGTTCATGTTCTTCTTACGATTGATTGAATTTTTGAAAATATTTTCCCCATGCTGTGTACAAATTTTTATATATATATATTGCGTTTTAATCGGCTTAGTAGTTTTGGAGTTATAATAACAAATTGAAGAAAAAAATATATTTTTTACGTGAAAATAGCCAATTTGTTTCTTTTAAAAAATTCATGAAAAATCGAAAATGGCAAAAATTGTTCAGATTTATTCCTTTATCTTAAAGCCACATGTAATGGAAATAAAATAAGATATCGATCATAAAAATACATTGATTCTTTTCGAATTTATTCACAATCAAGTGAATTCGCTCATTTTCACATAATTTTTGTTTTTTGTGTGATATACATAAAATTGAGTAGTTAATGTTCTTCTTTCCATAGATTTAATTTTGGAAACATTTTCTCCATGCCATGCACAAATTTTCATTTATATATTGCGTTTCATTCGGATCAGTAGTTTCGGAGTTATAATAACAAATTGAAATGAAAAATATTTTTTTCAGGGAAAATAAAAAAAAAATTTTGTTTTAAAAAAATCATGAAAAATCGAAAACGGCAGAAATTGTTCAGATTTATTACTTTTTCGTAAAGCCACATGAAATACGAAAAAAATAAAATACCGAACATAAACATCCATGGGTCATTTTCGAATTTATTCACAATTAAGTGAATTCGCTTATTTTCACAAAAATATTTTTTTTGTTTGATATACTTAAAATTGAGTAGTTAAGTAGTAGTCTTTCGATTGATTGAATTTTTAACACATTTACCACATGTTATGTACAAATTTTCATATATATATTAAGTTTCAATCGGCTCAATAGTTTCGGAGTTATAATAACAAATTGAAGCAAAAAATATATTTTTTACTTGAAAATAACCATTTTTTTTGTTTTCAAAAAATCATAAAAAATCGAAAGTGGAAAAAAATTTTTAGATTTATTACTTTATTACAAAGCCACTTGTAATAGCAACAAAATGATCATATCGATCATAAATATGGATTGATTATTTTCGAATTTATTGACAATTAAGTGAATTCGCTCATTTTCACAAAATTTTAGTTTTTTGTTTGATATACATAAAATTGAGTAGTTAATGTTCATCTTTTGATTAATTGAATTTTGAAAATATTTTCGCCATGCCATGTACAAATTTTCACATATATATTAAGTTTCAATCGGCTCAATAGTTTCGGAGTTATAATAACAAATTGTAACAAAAAATAATTTTTTTAAGGGAAAATAAAAAAATATTGTTTTAAAAAAATCATGAAAAATCGAAAACAGCTGAAATTATTCAGATATGTTACTTTATTGTAAAGCCATTTGTAATAGACACAAAATGAGATATCGGTGATAAATTTGGATTGATTCTTTTCAAATCTATTGACAATTAAGTGAATTCGCTCATTTTCACAAAATTTTAGCTTTTTGTTAGATATACATAAAATTGAGTAATTAATTGATACAAATTTTCACATCGAATTTACAATTTTAACAAATTCCAAGGTTTTTGCTTTTTTTAAATTAAACCATATCCTTATTCATAAAACTCCCAGCTGTGCGATGCCAGGGAAACCTTGAAAACATTAAGTTGCTACTATTTCTGATGTATTGCATTCAAAACACAAGAATGCATTAAACCATGACAACTGTGCACTAGATATTGTAGTTATATCTTGGAACTCAAATCTCCTCTGCGTTAGATAACATGACAATGACGGCGGTATAAACACAGCAATTCTTGGCAAATTTTAATTGTTTCAAATCAGATTAAACTTAAAAAAATGTTGCCTTAAGCATCATTTTAAAAAGCAATCATTCTCTTTGCTGCTGCTGCTGCTGTAGCTGTTGTTTAGCAGCTACCATATTAGTAAAATATTGTATTTAAACTGCTAATAAAAAAGATTATTATGATTTAATTTGAAAGATTATAATTTATTTGAAAAGTAATTTGTGTATAAAAGATTTAGAACACACCTAGTGGATGTTAAATCAAAGACACGAAAGATAAATTTAAAGATTTATGATTTGTCATACAATGAGAAATAAAACCATGGGGTTTTTTTCAAAAAAAAAAAAAAAACAAATTATTAATTGTGATTGGTATTGAGTTTTATTGTTATTAATTTGTATACTATTTATTTATTTGTTTGAAATATTTCAAAAGTAATTAGCAAGTTTAAAAAGTTGGTCAGTTGTTTTGTTATTTTTTATTCTTTTGGTTTATTGTATAATTATATGGCCATTTCATTATATATAATTAATTTTATATATATAAATCGGTATTTAAATTTCAAACTAAATGTTTTTGTTTAACTGTTCGCGGTTAATTATAAAGAAGAGAATGTTATTAAATGATGTAGGAATTAGATATGACACACCTCATTGAAATATTCACTGAATATGTCATTATTAATATTAAGTTATTAACATTTGGTAGCTGTAAGGTGGCTGGCAACATGTTGCTGATTAATTTGATAATCAAGGGTTTGTCAAAACCTTTATTTAAATATCAAACACTAAATGAAGCGTTAAAATTTTAAAGATTTGTTATAGTTTAGCAAAATGTAATTAAGGAAAGTCAGTAAAAATGGATTTTACATTATTTAGCAACATGTTGCAATGAAACATAATCCTTAAAGCTTGCGTATTTGCAACATGTTGATGTAAAAATGTTGGTAGCAATGAATCAACCACAATTCATTACATAAAAGATAGAGCAACTTTGCAACTGAAATATGTCATAATTTTTAATTGAAAATAACAAAGCAAATTTTGCCTGATCTTGCGTAATTGCAACATGTTGATATAAAATGTTGCTAGCAATGAATCAATCACAATTCATTACATAAAAGATAGAGCAACTTTCCAACCAAAATGTGTCATCATTTTTAATTGAAAATAACAAGACAAATTTTGCATTTGCAATTCTGCCACATCATTTGCATTAAGCTCTGAATAATATTGTTGTATTAATAACAAAGTAACATGTTGCCTGAAATGTATATATAGTACTGCTAAGATTTATGGGAAATTCAATATTAAAATCAAAACCATATAAAGCAGTAATTAAATATAATTAGCTCACAAATTTCCCATGGAAAAAAATACACACAACTTTTTAAAAAACTAATCCCTTTAAACAATAATTGAATATGATTTTTAAAAAAATCTAATAATTACAACCTTAAACCAAAAATTAAAATAACCAACAACCAAATTCAAAGCTAATATTAATCAAGTTTTCTTTTTTTTTTGCTAAACAACCTTTAAGATACAGCACACAAATGCTACGCTTGACTAAACTAAAAGAAACTCTTAGAAAATCATTGAGTTTTCCCAACAAATTACTTGTTTTAAGGCAAATATTGTTTAATAAATTTTATTAACATCTTTTTGGCAAAAATGTCTAGAAGCTACTAAACGTCTGTGAATGTCTTAAAGCTGTCAGCATAGACACCACTGGATGTTGTATAAATATTTGAAATAATTATTTAGCTTCAAATCAAAAAAGTAATTTTCTTGCCAATGAAGGAATTTCATTGGCAACATTGTTTTTATTTTTATGGCTTTTGACAGACTTCGACAGATGTACTTTTATGTCTATGACAAGGTTGTATTCATTAATAGATTATTTTGTTAGAGAAAAAATAAAAGCATGAAAATATTTATGATAATAATGATCATTGATAAATGCTGAGAAATAAGTTTCCAAATATAAAATATTAAAAACATAACGTTTAAAGTTGATGGAAAATGCCTGTGAGTGGAAAAAATTCAATTTTGTGAAAATGAGCGAATTCACTTAATTGCGCATAAATTCGAAAGGAATCTATCAATTTGTATGACCAATATCTCATTTTGTTCCTATTATATGTGGCTTTACGATAAAGTAACAAAATTGAAAAATTTCAGCAGCTTTCGATTTTTTAAAACAAAAAAATTTGCTATTTTCACATAAAAAATATATTTTTTTCTTTTATATGTTATTATAACTCCGAAACTACTGAGCCGATTAAAACACAATATATACGTAAAAATTTGTACATAGCATGGGAAAACGGTTTTCAAAATTCAATCAATCGAAAGAATTACATTAACTACTCAATTTTATGTATATCAAAAGAAAAACTAAAATTTTGTGAAAATGAGCGAATTCACTTAATTTTGAATAAATTCGAACAGAATCAATCGATATTTATGATCGATATCTCTTTTTATTTCTATTACATGTGGCTTTGCGATAAAGAAATAAATCTGAAAAATTTTTGCAGCTTTCGATTTTTCATGATTTTTTCAAACAAAAAAAATAGCTATTTTCACGTGAAAAATATATTTTTTTTATTCAATTTGTTATTATAACTCCGAAAATAATAAGCCGATTGAAACAAAATATATAAGTGAAAATTTTTACATAGCATAAGGAAAATGTTTTCATAATTCAGTCAATCGAAAGAAGATCATTAACTACTCAATTTTGTGTATATAAAACAAAAAACTAAAATTTTGTGAAAATGAGCGAATTCACTTAATTGTGAATAAATTCCAAACCAATCAATGGATATTTATGACCGATATCTCATTTTATTTCTATTACATGTGGCTTTGCGACAAAGTAATAAATCTGAAAAATTTCTGCCGTTTTCGATTTTTCATGATTTTTTTAAAACAAAAAAATTTGCTATTTTCCCTTAAAAAAATATATTTTTTTCTTTAATTTGTTATTATAACTCCGAAACTACTGAGCCGATTGAAACACAATATATACGTGAAAATTTATACATAGCATGAGAAAACGGTTTTCAAAATTCAATCAATCGAAAGAAGAACCTAAACCACTCAATTTGATGTATATAAAACAAAAAACTAAAATTTTGTGAAAATGAGCGAATTCACTTAATTGTGAATAAATTCAAAAGGAATCTATCAATTTTTATGACCAATATCGTATTTTGATCCTATTATATGTGGCTTTGCAGTAAAGTAATAAATCTAAACAATTTCAGCCGTTTCCGATTTTTCATGATTTTTTTAAAACAAAAAAAATTTCTATTTTCACATAAAAAATATATTTTTTGCATCAATTTGTTATTATAACTCTGAAACTACTGAGCCGATTGAAACGTAATATATAGACGGCTTAAAGGTTATGTAAATCTTAACTTTTCTAAATTTATTTTATTAATATCGGACTAACCCTTTTTTAATTATCATTAATTATGTGGAGAAACCTCTAAAAAAATTATAATTTTAATTAAATATTTAAAAAAAGCCTCTCCATAGAATTTAAAATTTGGACCATATTTGTACTACTGTAACTACAGTACGTCAAAATTGTGTAGTGGTTTAAAAAGTTTTTAAAATTTTTCGATTTTGTTGCCTTATAATTTATGTAATATTTATCATAAAACGTAGTGTTTACTAAAAGATGTAGTCTTTACTTAAAGAGTGGTAGTAAGTAGTCTTTACTTAACCCTTTAATGCATATTGTTGCCCATTGTCTATATTCCAGTTCCACTTAATTTTAGAAGAATATAACCTTGATACTAATTCAGATTTTAATTCAGAAAAATCAAATGGAGTACGAAAAGTTTCAGCTAACGAAATTCTAAATCAAACTAAAGCTAAATGAAATATAATAAATAAAAATTAACTAAATATTTGATACTTTATATGGTTGAAAACGTAGTCTTTACTTAAAGACGTAGTCTTTACTAAAAGATGTAGTCTCTATCTGAGATCAATTCTCTGTGTACTACGTCGTTAGCTAAATACGTAGGCTTTACTTAAAGACGTAGTCTTTATTTAAAGACGTAGTCTTTATTTAAAGATGTAGTCTTTACTTAAAGACGTAGTCTTTACATAAAGACGTAGTCTTTATTTAAAGATGTAGTCTTTACTTAAAGACGTAGTCTTTACTTAAAGACGTAGTCTTTACTTAAAGACGTAGTCTTTACCTAAAGACGCGGTTTTTAACTAAAGACGTGGTCTTTACCTAGAGATATAGTCTTTACCTAAAAACGTAGCCTTTGCTTAAAGACGTAGTCTGTACTAAAAGCTATATCTGAGATCGCTTCTCTGTATACTTTTCATTTTTCCCAAATCACTTATTGTAATATTTCATGCATTTCATGTCTATAAAAATTTATAATTTGTTTTCACATTACAAATGTGCACTAACCATTTTCTCTTAATTTCACTTTTTTTTCTTCGTCTTTCTTGAAATCTGCATAAGCTAAAAACACTTGTCATGTAAAGTAATAGATATGTATGATTATTGTTGTCAAATGTAATATGAATCGTGACCTATTTTGTTTATTTTTTTTTTTCTTCGTGCAACATTGTTTACAAACACCATGTTGCTAGCATGACGTTGCTAATGATCATCATCATTATTATTGTTTGGAGCATGAAACAACATCTGTTATAAACTGTATTTACCCCAGGGAAAATTTAAGCTAATAAATCATTAAACTAAAGTCAGTTTTAGGCAACCAAGTAAATGTCAATTAAATGAAAACAAACAAAAAAATATATATATTTTGTTCAACAAAAACTAACCAAAATAAAATGTAAATATCAAATCCTAAACAAATAAAATCTTGGTATTACAAAATCTAAACAAATATTAAAAATAAATTAAAATAAAAACAAGTATTATTTGTTTATATGGACTTCTGCAAAAGAATTCAAACTATTTGTTTTGAATTTAATATAAATTCAATTTTTCAAATTCACACCTTTATCAGCTGAGTTGTTTATATAATTAATGACTTGGATTATTGTTGGCTTAAAACATGATATCTAAGGATTATACAGCAATTTTTTCCTTATAATATTTAATAAATTATAATGGCTAATAATTTGTATTGTAATCTATTTTAACATTAAACTTGCTTTTGTTTTGTTGCTACATGTGTTTGAAGCAAATGTTTCTAAACATTTTAACATTAGTTTTTCGTTGGTAAAGTTGTTTTAAACTAACGTTTTGTTTAGTTTTTTTTATGATTTTGTTTACATGAGTTTTATTTAAGGTTGGGCTGCAAAATTGCTTTATCTTAGACCTTGACTAGAAAAGTTAAACTGCATGTTTGGTTTACATTAAATTCTATTTATATTTATGGTGTATTAAAATGGCCAAAAATTTTAAAACAAAACAAATGCTATTAAATTATTATCATGTATGTTTTGTGACCTTTACAAAAATGTTAGATTTAATATAAAAAAAACTAAATGTTACTTATAAAGAAAATGTCTATTAAAATTTATTTAATGGGTTTGTTTAATGATTTATAGTGTTAAAGGGGAAGTAAGTCGTAAAAGTTTTATTTTCTTAGTTTTAAAAATATATAATTTTTAACAAACAATAACAACATAAGTATTTATCAACACACTATTTGGTCGGGCAGTTGTTCATTTGCCAATTAGGCTCCATTTTCCATCTGAGACCCTGGCACAATGATACTAAAAAGTTTGTCACTTAGCTATGCTGATTACTACTTTCATACAATATATAAGATTAATATCAATAATGCATTTTTGAAATGCAAAAATACAATTAGAAATATTCAAAAATGCAACCGGATGGATTAAAAGAAAACCCCAATCAAATTTTTAATAGAAACTTTCTATATAAGATTCAGTAAACTATATGTATGTTTAATACCCAAACACTAAATTTCTTAGAAAGCTATTAAACAAAATAGTTTTTTTTAAATCTTAATTGGAATCATACACACTTAAAGTTTTAAAGGCTAAACTTATCAAATAAAGAAAAAAGTAAAAATCTTGAATTTGACACAAATTTCGCAAACAAGAGTATTAAACAGAGAGTTATAAGTATTAAATCTACAAAAAATAATTAATTAATTTATTTTTATTTACTTTGAGCTCTTAAATTTCAATATAGTTTATCCCCAGAACACACATTATCATAATTATCAATTACTCTAGAAAAATTCCTAGAATTTCCTTTTGTTTCAGCAAAACAACAAAGTTATTAATTTTCATATACCCAGACGTATGATTGATATTAATTATTGACTTTTTATATAAAAATCTTCATAACTTTTTTAAATTGACAGCAATTAATTAAAACTAAAAGGTTTCTTAATAGCAACACAACAAGCAATTTAATGGTTTTATAAAAAAATTTCTAATTATGTTTAAAACCCTGAAAAAATGTAGGTTTATAAAAACCAATTATTTTTAAAAACTTTAATTTGTTAGTGCTATTGGAAAATTCCTAAGATTTGAAGTCTAACACATAAATATTATGGTATATATTTAGGCAAATTTCTTCATTCTATCAGATATATGATTTTGTCCTTTGAACTCTTTGTAAATCCAATAGTTTCAAAACTTATTGCTATGCAAACTGTCCTGAAGATGTATTCATTGCAAGACATTGTAGTGATGTTTAATTAACCAGAGAAATTTTTTAAGAATTTCCCTTTATTTCATTCAAATAAGAAGGTTTTTACATTTTTATATACTAGAGCGTATGATTAATATTAATTATTGATTTTTTAGTAAAAATTATCATATTTTATATAATTTGCCAGCAATTGAGCAGAACTAAATGGTATTTTAATTATAACACCACAAGCAATTAATGGTTTTATAATGAATTTTCAAATTATATTTAAAAGTTTTGAAAAATTCAATAAAGTTAATTAAAAAATAAAAAAATATTTAAATCAAATTTATTTTTTTTGTACTTTTGGAAACTTTTGGAAATATTTGAAGTCTTTAATATTCTGCAAATTAATACTTGATTTAAATATGAAATAATTGGAACCAGTTCAATATGGGATAAATGTTTGAATTGAAACGGTTTAAGAAATAGTTTTTTCTGTGTATATGTAAATTAGTAAGATGACATAGAGTAGAACAATTGAAGTAGGAAAAGGACTTATAAAATTTCAAAATTACAGACAAATTAAGGTTTTTAAAATGGTTTTATTTAATTTTTTCAGTTTTTTTTTAATATAATTTTAAAATATATTATAAAACCATAAAACTCCTATACTGTTGCTGTTAGGATTTCATTTAGTTATATTCCATTGCTTTCAAATTAAAAAAGTCATAGTAATTTTTATGTTTACAAATCAGTAATTAATATTAATCATACGCTCCAGTATATAAAAAATTTAAACCTTTTTATTCGAAAGAAATTAAGGAAAATTCCTAAAACGTTTCTCTAATTAATTAAACATTATCATAATGTCTTCGAATACACATATCTTCATGCTGATAATACTGCCATTGTAATTGTGGAATAAATAAGAAATTGAAATATAATTTTTTCTGTATATAAATAACTCTTATTAAAAAATTTTCAAAACTAATGACAACAAAAACTGTGCAGAAGATGTGTACATTGCAAGGCATTATAATGATGTTTAATTAACCAAAGAAAAGTTTTATGAATTTGCCTTTATTTCATTCTAATAAGACTTTTATTTTTTTATATACTAGAGCGTATGATTGATATTAATTACTGACATTTTTCATAAAAATTGTCCTAACTTTTTGAATTTGAAAGCTATTGAGAAAAACAGAATTACATTTTAACACAGACACTATACACTAGAACGTAACTTAAACAAAAATCACCGTACACACTCTTATATGAAGTATTTTTAGAAGGCAGTTTCGATTTTTTTTTTTGCCTAACGATGGTATACTTATATCATTTTCATTTACAGTCTGATCTTAAACTATGATATATAAATATTTTTGTATCGAAAAGACTAATGTTTTGCTCTAAGGGCCATTGACTTCAAATATCACATTCTAGTATTTATCCACCGGTTGTCTGTTTCTACCACCCTAATGTCAGAAAATTAATCTGGTAGATAAATAGTGGAACAAGCACATTTTTTTTGCTTGTAAGGTCTTTTGCTCTACTGTACACAGTTAATAATTTAATAACACACACAAGAGATTTATGATAAAAAAATCAACAAAATTAGACAGAATACCTACAATTTTATAAAGACAAAAATATAGATTATGGAAGTTTAAAGAAGCAAAAAGTTTATAATATAATTAACAAATTCGAAAAACTTATATTTTATACGCAAAACAGTTTCCTTAAAAAACACTTTTCTGTTCAAGATGAAAATTAGCCCCCTAATGTGAAGTTGCTGCTGCAGGATATCTGAAAATCAGCTTAAATAAACATAATTAAATTATTTCGGAAGTTAATAGTACATTTGAAATGTTTGTTTGGTATTCGACCGAATATTAGGTTCGATTTTGGAATAAAATCGGACTCTTTTGAACTCTTTTATGATAACTCCAACCAAATAAATATCAAATGCCAATATAAATCATTCCAAAGATATATAACTCAAAAACCCTGTATCGATAATAAATTAACAAAAAAAAGTCTTTAAAATTGTCTTTGTTTTCAACAAAATAAAGAGATTTTAATTTCCATGTACCTGGGCGTATGATTGATTTTAATTATTCACTATTTATATAGAAATAGTCATAGCATTCTTAATTTTAGTTGGATATTAACATTTTAAATGTCATTTTAATAAAAACACCACAAATAATGATTTTGTATAAAAAGTTTTAAAATTATATTTAAAATCCTGAAACAAATTAACAAAAATCTTCAAACAATTTAAATTTTGAAAATTTTTTTGAGAAAAATAATTTCTTTCTCACCAAGTTTTTGCTAAATTTTCTTAAAAAATATTAATTACTTATAGTGTTTCTAATAAAAATTCCTTGAAATTATTCAAAAATTAATGATTAATTTTTTTACGTAATGGAAATACCCGATATTACAGTTTTTCGTTTGTTTTGTTTTTCCAAATAACATAATCCGTGGTTCATATGAGTAATATTTAAAATTGTTGTTAAAATATAATAAATTTGATATAAATCAACTTAAAGGAGTAGTAAAGAAAATACAATAAAAAACTGGTATTCAAAATCTTCAACGTTTGACTATAATTTGAACTGTTAAATACAAAAAAAAACAAGTAAGAAAGTATAGTCGGTCAAGCCCGACCATATAATACCCTACACCAAGTAAATGAGTAAAAATATTTTTCTTTTAAAATATCAATAATTTATATTTTTGAGTGATTTTCGGAAGTGGGCCTTATATGGGAGCTATGACCGATTATGGACCGATCACCATAAAATAAGGTCGTGTGATTTATGTCTATATTAAAGTTAACTATGTTGAATTTTGTGTGTATACCAACATTTTTAAGCATTTATGCACGTTAAAGTGATTTTCGGAAGCGGGTCTATATGGGAGCTATGACTAATTATGGACCGATCGTAACAAAATTTGGTGATATGAATTTTGTATATATAAAACTTATTTGGAGCGAAATTTGTGTAGATACATAGATAAATTAAACATTTATGACCGATAAAGTCCAATTTAGAGGGGACATTTGTATGGGGGCTAGGTGAAATAATGGACCGATTTCAGCCAGTTTCAATAGGCTTGGTCCTTGGGCCGAAAAAGTAACATATACCAAATTTGATCGAAATATCTTCAAAATTGCGACCTGTACTCTGCGCACAAGGTTTACATGGACAGCCAGCCAGCCAGCCAACCAGACGGACGGACGGACGGACGGACGGACATCGTTTAATCGACTCAGAAAGTGATTCTAAGTCGATCGGTATACTTTAAGGTGGGTGTTAGACTAATATTTTTGGGCGTTACAAACATCTGCACAAACGCATAATACCCTCCCCACTATGGTGGTGTAGGGTATAAAAAAAGATCTTGAACTTGACATACGTTTTTGTAAACAACTACAATAGCAAGCCAAATCATTATAACAGATATGTAAAAGAATTTATTCATTTATTGATAAGAGTATTGTACTTTTTAAGAAGCAACTAGTACTTTTAGGTTTGCACTGCCAATTGCATGTTCTTTTCAAAATGTTGTCATTAATGATAAGAACGTATTTATTCGTATCCTTGTGTAATAATAGACTTGTTATGATTTCTTTTTTAAATAAAATTTCTTTCATTTTAGTTAGTTTAAACAAAAGGTCTATTAATTAGATCTGTGCAACTCTACACCAATATAAAAATAGGCTTTTTGTTTGTGTAAAACTTGTCAAAAAAACAGCTGGCTACAATACCAAGCCAAATATATATATTGAGGCGAATTCAATTTAAGGTTAAACGATCACCTGCTTAGTTGAACAAACTTTATTAATAGACCTTTGTTTAAACATATCTAACAGATAGCTGCAGTTTATAGTTCCGTTAGTACTCTAGGCAATTCTTGTGATATAATTATGTATTTTTCTGACTTTAAATAACAATATTGTGACAGATCATCTTTGAACAAGTATTTGATCATTCTTGAGCAAAGAATCTACATAAAGTGGTTAAAATTTTTATTTCCACATCAACATTAAAACCTAAATCAGGGGAAAATGTCTTATTCGATATCGAATGCCATGATCTCAAATAAGAAAATTACACAGAGAAAACAGATTCGTAATTGCAACCGAATTTGTTGCCAATCGAATGATTCTGCCTTGGTGACCGAATTTTACCATTGTGGTTACAAAATTTTAGAAGGGCTAACAAATGTTTAGTAGCTTCAACCGAAATTCTTCCTTATTAACTGATATTCTGTTGCTAGAACCATAAAATTCTATGTATGCAACCTACTACGAATCTGTTTTCTCTGTGTACGATAATTTTAACTCTATATCTAATGCTGTAATTCAGCTTCAGGTTTAGGAAGATTTATTACATTAACACTAGAACAATAATTACTTATTGTGCTAAAGAAATAATTCATTTCCAACCTGTACCAACAAACATCGTTTGAACAAGCGAAACGAACAAGTTCATCAACAACAACTAAAAACTTGTACAGCATCAACAGCAACATGATCATCATTTTCGAAAACAGTAGCAACCAAAACTCATCCGTAAACAAACACACAACAATAACAAAACAACAAAAGTCTTAAGACAACAACAACAACAATCCAATAGAAAACCAAATGTGTTGTAGTAAATGATCAGTTTGGTTTTTAATGTTATTTGTTTTTTTTTTACTTTTTTCAAGTTTAAAATCATTGTTAAACATGTTGCCCACTTTAAGTCAATGAACTTTAAGCTTTGTCTAACATCTGCATAGAGAAAAAAGTATTTAAATATATACAATTTGTTTTAAATCAACTAGAGCTTAACAAAAAAGAAAAAAACATTAGTGTTAAATGTTTCAGCTAAACTGTAGGCTTGTCCGTCTGTTTTTTTTTGCCTGTCAGCCTATTAAAAGGTGTTAGAGGCATGTTGTATCTATATGTATGTTAAATTAATGTGAAACTTTAGTGCGTAAATCTTGGCTCAAACAATAGAGCAAAATAAATGTCAGTTATCTCTACTAGGCGTAACGCTATAAATTGTTTTTAAAGTATAGATTTACATATTTTAAAAACAGCAAATTGAATTTGCTAAAAAAATATATAAAACAACAAACCTTAAGCTGTTAACAGATAGATGTTGTCTTAAATGATAGTGGTAATTTGGTGGAGACAATTTTTTTCATTCAAATTAATATTAAAATATAATAATACTGAGAAAACAGATTCGTGGTAGCAACCGAATTTGTTGCCAATAGAATGATTCGACTTTAGTGACCGAATTATACAGTTGGGGATACAGAGTTTGGGTGCTTCAACCATAAAGAATAGACATAGAGCGGAAACTCTCCTGTCAAAGACCTAACTCAGTTGTCAAAAACCTAAATGGTGACAATGTGTTAGTAGAAAAAACTATGTGAAAACAAAAACAAAACTCGTATGTGTGATTATTTTGAGTAATTTTTTTGTTTGAGTTTTTTTCTAGTTTCTAGTTTTCTGTTGATACAACCAAAAAATTCGATGTGTGCAACCGAATCATTCAATTGGCTACATAATTCGTTTGCTACTACGAATCTGTTTTCTAAGTGTAGAAAATATCAATATCATGTTTTCAATTGTTGGTAAGATGTGCAGAAAAATTCTTTAATATTCTTTAATTGGCAAAATTATTTTATAATAACTCATGACTCTACAACAAAGACCACTGATTAAACATGCCTCTTATGGGGGGGTCAAATAAACCAATCTATATATATATATATTGTAAAATTAAAGCGAATTTTTTAAATAATTTCTGGTTTTTTAAACACTAAAACAAGAATGCATAAACATAAAAATATACTCTGCAAACACACTTATCCAATTATAACAAACTTGAATTGAATTGAAGTCCAAATTTGGCAAATACTTACATACATTGATAATAGAGATTGTTTAAATGTTACTTTTTCAGTACACAAATCAACTTTAAGTAAAAGAAATTTACGTTTTGTAGCAATATTATATGTTAGTGATAATGTTTGTATCGCCTAATAGTAACACACCCACTTTCAAGTAAAACAATCGACTAAGAACCTATTTCAGAGACGATTTAGCAATGAAGAAAAATTCAATTCTATAAGAGATTTTGTCTAAAATGACCAAATGGGTAAAAGACTTACATAACCACTATACAGGAAATGTGCACAAGGCACACTGCTACACATTTTGTTTGTGGAATTCCGAAATTAAATTTGTGATAATTTTAAAATTTCTTCCAAAATTCAACATTGACAATCTTGAGTTTTATGAGGGATTTTGGAAAAATAGGCCAGACCCCTACATAACCACTATATGGGAAATTTGTAACAGAGCCACTGCTATGACATATTTTTTATGGAATTCCGGAATCGAATTTTTAAAAATTTAACAAAAAAAAAAATATTGAAAATTCAATATTGACAATTTTGGGGTTCAGTGAGAGATTTTATCCAATGTGAGCAAATGATTTAGTGACAACTATATAGGAAATCTGTACAAGGGTCACGGCTATGATATGCTGTTTATATAATTACGAAATTGAATTTGAGAGAATTTGAAAAAAACTTTTGAAAATTCAACATTGACCATCTTGAGTTCTATGAGGGATTTTGGTCACATGGGCCAGAGACACGCATAACCACTATATGGGAAATGTATGCAAGGTTCATCGCTATCAGATGCTGTATTCCGGAATTAAATTTGAAAAAAAAATTTTGAATTTGAAAGCTATCGAGAAAAACAAAATTACATTTTAACAAAGACACCATACACTAGAACCTAACTTAAACAAAAACCACCGTACATACTCTTATATGAAGTATTTTTGCAAGGCAGTTTCGATTTTTTTTTTTTTGCCTAACGATGGTCTACAGTCTGATCTTAAAGTATGATATATAAATATATTTGTATCGAAAAGACTAATGTTTTGATCTAAGGGCCATTGACTTCAAGTATCGCATTCAAGTATTTATCCACCGGTTTTCAGCTAGCACTTTTTTTTGCTTGTAAGGTCGTTTGCTCTACTGTACACAGTTAATAATTTAATAACACATTTTCCAAAAAATCAATAAAGAGATTTATGTTAAAAAAAATCAACAAAATTTGACAGAATACCTACAATTTTATAAAGAAAAAAAATAGATTATGGAAGTTGAAAAGACCAAAAAGTTTAGAATATAATAAACAAATTCGAAAAACTTATATTTTATTCGCAAAACAGTATACTCAAAAAACACTTTTCTGTTTAAAATGAAAAATCCAGATTAATAGCCTCCACAATGTAAAGTTTCTGCTGCAGGATATCTAAAAATGAGATCAAACAAACATAATTAAATTATTTCGGAAATTAATAGTACATTTAAAATGTTTGTTTGGTTTGTTTGTATTCGATAAAATCGGACTCTACCGACTAGGTGTCTTTCATATATATCTTTTGAACTTTTTTATGATAACTGATACCAAATGAATATCAAATGCTAATATAAATCATTCCAAAGATATATAACTTAAAAGACCTTGTATGGATAATAAATTAACCAAAAAATGTTTTTAAAATTGTCTTAGTTTTCAACAAAATAAAGAGATTTTAATTTTCATATACCTGGGCGTATGATTGATTTTAATTATTCACTATTTATAAAGAAATAGTCATAACATTCATAATTTTAGTTCGATATTAACATTTTAATTGGCATTTTAATAAAAACACCACAAATTATGATTTTGTATAAAAAGTTTTAAAATTATATTTAAAATCCTGAAACAAATTAACAAAATGTTCAAACAATTTAAATTTTAAAATTTTTTTTTTTGTAAAATGTTTTCTTTCTCACCGAGTTTTTGCTAAATTTTCTTAAAAAATATTAATTACTTATACTGTTTCTAATAAAAATAACTTGAAATTATTCAAAAATTAATGATTAAAAAATGGGAAATTTTTGAAATATCGTTAAAAAAAATTTTGAAAATTTAAAATTTGGGATTTGAATTATGAATGAAAATAACCCATTAGTTTATAAACTTATAAACTAATGGGTTATCGATGTCATAAAGTGTTTATATTTTATATTTAAACATCTAATAAATATTGGGTGTACGACTTAAAAATGCGGGATTTACAATAGATGGCGTATCATTTGAAGGTAGTTTTTGTATTTAACAAATTATGTGTCATTTTGAAGGGCACATATCTGTCATTTATTCTCATTTAGTTATTGAACGTTACAGTGCACAGTAGTGGCAGAATCAAATTTTTTTGCAAATAAATTTTTCCTTTCTAAACGGCAGGTCCGACCGGGATCAAATTTGACGTCGGCGTAGGCAAGTAGTATTCGAGTTTAAGAGCCGCTATTTGGGCTCAAATAAGGATACTTTCGACATGTAAAATTTTAAAACATGTTCCATTTTTTGTTACTATCCGATTTTAAAGATTTTTATATTTATGAAAAGCGCAAACCTAAGTCTTGAAAAAACATGTTTCCATGTGCTATTTATCTCCTATAATTTCCGAGTTATAGGCATTTCAAAATTGAAATTTTAAAATTTTGCCATACTTTGGTCCGCTTTTTTTAAAATATACGGCGTACTTTTTGACCGAATGGAATAAAATTTTTTGTTGTTAAATACACAACTAAATTAGCAATAATATACAAAAGATTTCAGATCAAATACACAACCAAAAATTAACGATTTTCAAATTAAAAATTCCAAAAAAGTAGATTTTTGCTGTTTTTTGGGCGAAAATGTGACTTAACTTTTTTTTATTAAAAAAAACTTTCTTTAAGAACATATAACAATTTTATGTTTTTCTATAAGGTATCTTTACGGAGAACATTTTGGTATAAAAACATGTTATTCTTTTCGAATATGTAGCCCCTACGTCCCACAGAGGGATGGCTTCATAAATTTTTTGGCAAAAATTATAAGGAGTGGTCGTAGAGCGCTGAAATTTGGCAAAACTAAGAAAAAAATAAAATTTTATCAAAATCGACCACGCCCAATGCCCAATGCCCACTGCCCATACAGTCCAAATGGATTTTTTCGCGTAAAATTGTTCCTATCCAAGTAAAAGTCTAGAAATGTGGAACATATATTTTCTGAAACAAAACAAGAACGTATGCCGAGTTTCAATAAAATCGGCCCAAATGCAATACATTTTTGTATAAAAATTATAAGGAATGGTCGTAGAGCATTGAAATTTGGCACCGAGAATTAGATAGACTAAATTAAGAAAAAAAAAAAATTTTATAAAAATCGACCACGCCCAACGCCCACTGCTCATACAATCCAAATAAATTTTTTGGCGTAAAATTGTTCCTATCCAAGTAAAAGTCTAGAAATTTGGTACATATATTTTTTGAAACAAAAGAAGAACGCATGCCGAGTTTCAATAAAATCGGCCATGCCCACCGCCCACGAAACCCATACATAGATTAGAATTTTTTTGATATTTCGTTTATTATTCGACAAAAAATTTTAAGTTTTCATCCTGTTCCGAAAACTTCCGAAAACTATTTTTTCTTTTAATCGAAACAAGACACTTCCAACTTTCATTTTATTAAAGAAACAGCTTGGGAAATGGAAAATCAAAAATAAAATAATGTTTAGAGACTTATAGATTTGGGCATATCTTCTTAACGGTTTATGATATCCCTATAATTTCTTTTTGTTTTTATGGAGAAATGTTATATTTTTAAAATATGTTAAAGGTAAATAGTATTATTAGGAAAATTATACATATATAAACCACTGAATTGAGTGAAAATATAAGTAAATTTTTGCTAACACCCTTGCATGGACTTTACTTCAATTTTTTAAAAATAAAATAAAATTTTTCTTAAAATTATAAGTGTACATTTCATCTTTAAACATTTCTCTACAAAACTGCATCATTTGATTTTTATACCCTACACCACCATAGTGGGGAGGGTATTATGCGTTTGTGCAGATGTTTGTAACGCCCAAAAATATTAGTCTAACACCCACCTTAAAGTATACCGATCGACTTAGAATCACTTTCTGAGTCGATTAAGCGATGTCCGTCCGTCCGTCCGTCCGTCCGTCCGTCTGGTTGGCTGGCTGGCTGGCTGGCTGGCTGTCCATGTAAACCTTGTGCGCAGAGTACAGGTCGCAATTTTGAAGATATTTCGATCAAATTTGGTACATATTATTTTTTCGGCTCAAGGACCAAGCCTATTGAAACTGGCTGAAATCGGTCCACTATTTCACCTAGCCCCCATACGAATGTCCTCCCGAAATTGGACTTTATCGGTCATAAATGTTTACTTTATATATGTATCTCCACAAATTCCGCTCCAAATAAGTTTTATATACACAAAATTCATGTCACCAAATTTTGTTACGATCGGTCCATAATTAGTCATAGCTCCCATATAGACCCGCTTCCGAAAATCACTTTAACGTGCATAAATCGCTTAAAAATGTTGGTAAACAAACAAAATTCAACATAGTTAACTTTAATATAGACATAAATCACATGACCTAATTTCATGGTGATCGGTCCATAATTGGTCATAGCCCCCATATAACCCCACTTCCGAAAATCACTCAAAAATATAAATTATTGAAATTTTAAAAGAAAACTTTTTTTTGCTCTTTTACTTAGTGTAGGGTATTATATGGTCGGGCTTGACCGACCATACTTTCTTACTTGTTAAAATTGAGTGTTTGAAAAATTGACTTTTTGACACCAAAATCCCTCTGTGCGTCCTTCGGAATTTGACCTATTATTTATAAAAATTTCAAATTTAGGCCACATGTTCTAAAATCCCAAAGCTGAAATCAGAAAACGGAGAGCAGGTTTACAAACCTTGAAGTATTCCAAATTTATCCCCAAAATATTTTCCCAGCCCCGAAGAAAATGTAGACCTTATGGTATTGTAATAAATACATACCATTTTTGGGATTTTCTCTCCAATTATTAGAAAATGCGGGATTCCCTTCAACGTTTGACAAGTTTTTTTACACTTTGTTATTTATAATTACAAATTTAAACAACTAAGAAAGTATGGTCGGTCAAGCCCGACCATATAATACCCTACACTAAGTAAAAGAGCAAAAAAATTTTTCTTTTAAAATTTCAATAATTTATATTTTTGAGTGATTTTCGGAAGTGGGGTTATATGGGGGCTATGACCAATTATGGACCGATCGCCATGAAATTAGGTCATGTGATTTATGTCTATATTAAAGTTAACTATGTTGAATTTTGTGTGTTTACCAACATTTTTAAGCGATTTATGCACGTTAAAGTGATTTTCGGAAGCTGGTCTATATGGGAGCTATGACTAATTATGGACCGATCGTAACAAAATTTGGTGACATGAATTTTGTGTATATAAAACTTATTTGGAGCGGAATTTGTGGAGATACATATATAAATTAAACATTTATGACCGATAAAGTCCAATTTCGGGAGGACATTCGTATGGGGGGTAGGTGAAATAGTGTACCGATTTCAGCAAATTTCAATAGGCTTGGTCCTTGAGCCGAAAAAATAATATGTACCAAATTTGATCGAAATATCTTCAAAATTGCGACCTGTACTCTGCGCACAAGGTTTACATGGACAGCCAGCCAGCCAGCCAACCAGACGGACGGACGGACATCGCTTAACCTTCGCTTTACCAATACCCACCCGGGTGACCACATCGATTTTATTGGTTTAATATTTTTTTTAATTTTGTTTCGATTTAAATGAAATTTGTACTCACTGAACAAATTCTAGAGTTCTATGGAATTTAATAGAACCATTTTAAACTTTTTATAAGGGTTTTTAAATTTTTTAAAATTTCGTTCATCGCATATATTTATAGAAGTGTAGTGTCACCCGGGTGGGTATTGGTAAACCATGTACATAAAAAACCTTTGGTAAAGCGAAGGTTAATCGACTCAGAAAGTGATTCTAAGTCGATCGGTATACTTTAGACTAATATTTTTGGGCGTTACAAACATCTGCACAAACGCATAATACCCTCCCCACTATGGTGGTGTAGGGTATAAAAATGTTGAAAGTTTCATTCAGTTTTGTTAATTAATAAAGATTTTATTACATATTTATTGAGTTTCTAAAACTACAATTTGTATCAAAATTTTAATAGGATTGCAAATATTAGGAACAATTTGATTCATATTTATTCCGAACAAATTTTATAGTTTATTTGTGGTCTAACAAAAAAAAAATCAAATCAATATCTCAGTTAGATTCAGAAATATGCCACTTTAAAACTCCGTCCTTCAAAAATATTGCAATTTTAAAGCGGATGCCATTTCGTCCAACAAAAGTACAATTTTAGCAAATTTGAAAAAATAAAAAAACAGTATCAATCTCTTCTTACCCTACAATACTGCATTTAGAGAATATAAAAATTTTTCCTCACTCAATTTTTATATACATAAGAAAATGTAAGCAAAAATAAAAAAAAATTATATGTTTGTATTTGAAAATCACAATTTGTAATGCTATGAATAAAAACTATCGAACAAAATGGAAATGTTGTTTTAAGAAAGGTTTAGGAAATTTAATTAGCTTTCTAATGCATGTAATTAGGTTCAAATCCGTTAAGAACTGCTTGAGTTACAAGCAAATTACTAGAGCAAGATTTTTTAATTGTTTGGAAAAAATGCATTTTACGTAAAAAACGAAAAAAACTATTTGAGAGACCACTTCCCGTTCATCAATCAAGAACCAAAATTCTTGTTATACACCAAAATTCTCTTAGAGTAGATTAAGAAAATCGATGTGCCTGAAGGAATTTCGTGTAAAACTGAGACGGTCTAGTCAACACCTCAATTGGATTAAAAAATATGCCACTTTAAAACCCCGTCTTTAAAAAAAAATTCACTTTTTCATATTTTAATGTGACTAAGTCAGCACCAATGAATTGTTATTGAATATTATTAATAAAATTTATACAATTTTTTTTAGTATGAAAAAGTTCAATAGTTTTAATATTTCATCATGACAATGTTGAAATACCTATTAAAAACTATTTATAAAGAAGTTGTTGGGGGGTTTTGTCTCACCCGCCTTATAGTCCAGACCCTGCCTCGTCCGCATACTATTTGTTTCGATAGATGTTCAATGCTCTCTCTGGGATAAGCTTTACTTTGGAACAGATCATCCGATATTGGCTTGATTCATTATTGGCCTCAAAATATGAACAGTTCTTTTGGCTCGAAATCCATATGTTGCCAGAAAGATGGAAAAAGGTCATAGCTACAATGGTCAATATTTTGAATGAATTTACAATTGATAGATGTTTCAAAATTAAAGCCAAAAATTTTAAAAACTCTCGCATTTTTAAGTCATATAAACAATAAAAAAAACTATTTTTAATTGGATTTAGTTTTCAGCATTTAATTTTTTGAAAAATATTGTTGTTTTGACCCAAAACACACAACTTCAAATAACATATGCAACCGATCGTGTTAAAATATTCATCATTTGGTTTCTAGATGATGGAGAAAAATTTTACACCTTGGCAGCATCGAAAATTCAAAAAGTGCAAAATAAGGGCCACCTTAGTATATAACTCTATTTATGAACTCAAAAATTGTATGTTTCCAATAATTATTTTATTAAAAATTACACATATAGGGTACTGAATGGTCAGTCTTACCCGCCTATAATCTCTTACTGTTGTGTTACAATTCTATTTAACGGTGCATTGGAAAATGAAAACATATAAAGCCTGATGTTTGGATTATTTATAGACTTCAAATTTCAAACAAGTTTGTGGCTTAGCTCTTTTGTTTGTGCATACAAATAAAACTAAAAAAATATAAGCAGCCCACAAATTATGTTATCGGTTGGTTACCTTTCTATTCTCTCACAGTTTGCCAGCATCAATTGTACAGCTACATATATTATGTATTTGTTTTCTTAAGCCATAAATTTTATGTCTAGGCAACCTCAAGGGACATGTGTAACATAAAGTGCTCCATATTATTATGTAACAACAAGCTGTATGTTAGAAAAAACCCCTTAACACCAAAAAAAAAAAGAAACAATCATACGGGTATAAAATATTAAAAATGAAACTATCATATCTCTATATAATTGCTATTATAGATAACTAGATCACTACAATACAACAAAAAACACAATTGTTTATATGTAACCGTGTGAAAATTTACAATACTTTAGGGATTATTAGATTTAAAAAAAATAAATAAAAACATAGAAAATTTAAACAGAAATTGTATAAAAGGTGTTGATTGCAATTAATGTTATTTTAACTTCTAAATATTTATTTACTACCATGATTAAGTTGTCTTTTTAGTAATGCTTTGCTATTATTTATTGCTTTATAGAAATTTGAAATTAATGATTAATAATAATTAAATAATTGTTCGCTAGCAATTAGTTCTTGCAATTGTTGTTGTTGTTTTTGTAGTTGTTTTCCTTAATAATAAATTGTTAAATTAATTGTGGCAATATGATTAAGAAAATTATATATAAACATGTAAACATACATACATATTTATATATGTATGTATGTACCAACCTACCTACTTGCAGTTGCATAAATATTTATATATTTCATTTTATTGGTATAATTATATTACACAATTTGCTTGGCTTTTTTGTTTTCTATATTAAAGAAAAATTAAAAAGCTAATTAAAGTAAACAGAGTAAGTTATGTTAGGTGATGATGAATACTGTAATACCCTTTTTAGAGAATTAGTCTGGATATTTGGAAAAACTACTCATAACTGATTCAAATCTCGAAATTTACTGTAACCTTTTCATCATTTTTAACGATCATAGTACTATTTACATCATTGTGATAATCATACTATGGTTAATTTACGAGTCACATGATTGTATCAAACATATATATGTTTACAGTAGACAAGTATATGTTTGTGACAACCATTTTTATGATTTATCTATTTGAGTACTTAAATGTCCACCCAAATATTGTATCATAAAAAGAGACCATATAATTCTCATTTAGTTCAGAATATTTAAAGCATTAGTAGTTCTAATTTAACGAAATACAGTGAAGAGTTTATTTTTTGTCCCACAGAGAAATACAAATAGAGCAGAAACTCAAAAAACAAAATAATTACTCAAAAAAAATCAAAAAATCACACACATGAGTGTTTTTTTTTTGTTTTCTCAACAGTTAGATTTTTAGCAACTGAGTTAGGTCTTTGAAAGGAGAATATCCGCTCTATGTTTTGTCCGCCGTTTAAGGTTAAGTTGATTTAATTTACTCATCATTCTATGCATTTCGAATAGTTTTACTACCTTCATATTTCAAGTTCTCTAGATTCTGCAAGAAAAAGAAGAAAACATTTCCTGTTAGTGATGCGAATTCTCAGAAGAAGTGATTGGTGATCTCCTCTTTGTCAGCACAGCATCTGCAAATATATTCTGTACATAGTTAAATGTTATGTAATAATACCACATACATCCTGAGGTTTTATCATGCCTAACATTCTCTTCGATGTCCTGTTGCCCATAGATTTCCACAAGAAATTTGTCTATATCAAGCCAGAATTAATACTTTAATATCTTGTATGCAAAGCTAAGGCCGAGTATATATCAAACGCCACTCCGAACTGTACTAATTTATTCGCTATTTTATTACCTCCAACATTAAAACAAAAATTATTCATTCGATTAAAAAATATATTTTTTTCCACGATTATTCGAATAAGAAATATAATATATCACGCAAATATTTCAGCATGAGTCTCTTAATCTAGAGCAATGTATAATCCTCAACCTCTCAAAATAAACTTCACTTCCCTTGTCATCTCTTTCCATCCAACGTCAGTAAATACTTCATTAACTTCAGTATTTATATTTAGTTATCTACTGGAGGAGTACTATGGCGATCTCCACTGAACTGCAGATTTTATATAATCTGTTTTTATGTTCTCAAGATTAGTATCCAGATCTTCCAATATTGAGTTTATCATTCTGTTTCAGTCTGATTTGAGTTCTAAAAACATAACCCTGGACGTATAAATGCAATGTATCGATTTCCAGTATGTGGGAATATACGTCTATAATCAGCCATGTGTCATTATTGGCCTAATTATCGCCGTATATACATATAATCATCTAAAGCTCCTTCCAAATCCGTTAACATATCGATCCATAATAACTAACTTTCAATTACTCTGCCGCATAGATTCGGTTGAATTTTAGCGTTGGTTTAGGTTATTTTTATTTTGATCACAACACGAAAGAACATAGCAGGGTCAAACCTCACGATCTTGTTGGCCAATTTACGTCACCCCCGCAAGAGATTACCATACTCTCAAATCGACCACCAATGTATATTTCATTTAATTATTTAATTACTTTTATAAAGTTACTTTTTGTGGATGGATTGCCACTTGGGGAACCTCTGTTTTTTTTATGGAAGCGATCGTCTAGAAGTTGCCGTCATACGTTGGAGAATTAAATGGTCATAACGCCCACAACTTTTGTACTAGCGAATACTCATTTTGATTATAAATTTCTATCAGTTTTGGACACGGTTACTCTCTTTACTTAAAATGTACTTATCTAATTACACAACAAAATGATTATTTTAACAGGGAGCTGTCAGTGGAGCCAAGTGCTTACCACAATTGCTTATAAATACTTATAAAACTAGTTACAAGTAGTGACTTAAATAGCTTATTGATATTTAGGTCTCATAGAAGCCGTTATCATTAACAACAGATAACAAATAAGTCATTATACGACTACGAATGCATGCAGACTGTCAAAAAAAATATTTCCAACAAATTGTTTAATTGCTTTTATTACGTCCTAAATATTTTATTAAACGTTCTTATTTAATCATTATTTTTTTTCTTTCCAGGTATGTTTAACCAAAATCGATTTATTATATCTTGGTTGGTAAGATTGTAATATAAAACTTTTAATAACATTTCATTTCATTTATTATAAATTAAATGAAAAAGTCCTTGGTGGGGTGTTTAAAATTGAAAATGATTTCGGACATATGGCCACTGCGGCTGTTCTTGAGGAAGAGCATTCTGGACGTCCAATATTGGGCCACTTTTTCGAGCATTACTGGCAGTATGTCACGAATAACACGAACAATATTGGCCTACAACACTGGTTTATTAGCATGGACCTTGGAAACCAATTGACAGACCGATTTTCGAAATAAATTTTGATTTCAATAAATCGATGGTGGCGATCGCTGTATGGCTCGTAGTGCCATCATATTGTAACCACTTCTCGCCCGGATCAATATCATTGATATTTCCAAATAAAAACGATCACCATTTGACCATAATGCCATCTGCGAACTTCGGAAAGCTGACTTCAATAGATAAGACAACATACGAACTTCCTAAATGATTCTCCTAACTATATTTTGTAGGAAAGCAAATTATCACTCATGGTGAACATAAATTTATGTAGAATGTATAATTTTGTTTAGTATTATCCAGAATAGCATCCACTTCAACTTTTGAACTTGGATTTTTAAAATACAGTCTCGCCATGATATTTTCATGACAAATCTAGTCACTAACTTAAAATACCTTTTACTGTACATTCGAGTAATAATATAAGCAAAAAAGTTGTTTTTAACAATTAAAAAGAGAGAGAGCGGGAAACACAGAAAAAAACTTATTAAATTGGTATTTTTAATTAAGCAAAAATTACCAAAGCGTTGAAGCATGAAAATCCTTATAATTTTCAATTAAAATAATAAAATATAAATCAAATTTAATAAATAAATAAAAAGAATAACCAAATCATATTAAAATAAAACTGGATTTAAAAAAAAATTCACAGTCTGTCAACGCTTCTTAAATAAAAATTAAAATTTATCATGGGAAAATTTTTGCAATATTTGAATATAAATTAAAACACACCTTAAATTTTAATACTTATTACTAATAATAAGTATAAACACATGTAATGAAACTTAATATCATCTTGTTTTATTAAAATCAAAAATTAATCTCATTTTATAGGCTGTTAGATGATATTGTTATTATTATTATTAACATTTGTCTTATTTAATAAGTATGTGTTAATGTTAATTTGCAATTAATTTAAAACATATATTTTTTCAAGACGACTCTCTTATATAAATGATGTAAACGTGCCTAAAAGTATTAATAAATTCAAGGTCTGTTTCATAATCTTTTGCAAATAATAATTGTAATAAATTGAAATTTGTTTTAATTAAAAATTGCTTAATTTGTTTTGTTATTTTAATGAGCCCGCATACAGTTACTTTCTTAAAATCATTTCAATACAATTTTAATGAGTTTGCTAAATTTTTTCTAATAATTAACAAAACAAGTAACGATAACAGAAAATATTGTATTTAAAAAACAGCCTACAAGAAATAATTATAATAATAACAAGTTTAAAATTTCAATTTCTATTTAAAATTTTTGTTGGTTACTAGGTTAAGTTC
Source organism: Calliphora vicina (assembly GCF_958450345.1). Taxonomy (NCBI): domain Eukaryota; kingdom Metazoa; phylum Arthropoda; class Insecta; order Diptera; family Calliphoridae; genus Calliphora; species Calliphora vicina. The sequence goes on from NC_088784.1 coordinate 78,968,754, forward strand.
AGTTTGTTAATAGAATACTGGTATTTGGAATTGCTAAATTATGTTGACTTGCTAAATAACTTATTAGATAATTAGAAACAAGCTTTGTTATTTCTTATTTAATATTTTTTAGGGTGGTAATGTTTTGGGGGAGCCGAATTAAGTTTTCAAGGCTCCTAATTGAAATGGATAAAAAAAATATTTTTCAAAGATATTACGAGCTTATTAAATGAGTCGTTGGTCCAAACTAATAGGCAGATCATTACCAACAAAAACACCATTACCCAAGAAAATTTTAAGAACTTGTTTCAAAATCTCTAGTTCTAGAACAACCATAACCTGAACTACTTCAGATTCTTTGATAACATCCATAAAACTGATCATATAACAACTGATTCTAGAAACCGTTCTGAGGAACAATATTGTGATTCTTAAGAAATTCTATAGAGTTTTATAGGAACTAGTAACACATTGGTTCTAGACTTGTTCTATGGAACTAGTTCTGAAAAAACTTCATGGAACCACTAGAAAAATTTTTTCGAAACAATGTATGTCGAATCTTTTGGCAAATATTTTTCTACAGCATTTCAATTATGGAAATTTATAGAAATGAATGCAACAACAACTCAATGTAACTAAGAATCATTAGCCATTGTTTTAAAAGACTTTTTCTTGTAATCTAATGAAAGAAACAAAGAGTTTTTAACTGCTTCCCAGAACTAGTTCCAATTATGACAATTTTGAATAAAAAACATTTATGACAGAACTAGTTCTAGAACCCGTTCTTTATATGGTGTGTTAGTTAATTATCATTTCCATTGAATTAGTTCCAAAGTAGACAATTTCATGCAGAAATAATTGATGAAAGAACTGGTTCAAAACCCATTTCAAGGAAGGATTGCGGGCTTCGTAACGATTCCGTAGATCAGTTCCAAAAGTGGGAATTTCAAACAAAAATCATTTGTATAAATCAATTCCATAGAACTAGTTCCAAAGTAGACAAATTCATGCAAAAAAGAACTGGTTCAACAGGATTACGGGCTTCGTAACGATGCCGTAGATCAATTCCGAAGTTAAGAATTTCGAACAAAACACATTAGTCGCTACTCCAACTAGAAAGAGTACTGGCTATATACTTGCGTTATACTCCCGTCAACAGGCATGTGTCAGTTCACTCTTGTCAAAATTTAAACAAGCTGCTTCACTTAGTTTGCGTTTGACATCTATTGATAGCAAATTTAATTTTTGCGGAAAAAACAATCCTTCAAACCAAGGCTAAGCTTGATAAAAAACTATGGGAACTCTGCACCATCAATTTCAATGGTAAAAAAGTGGTTAACTGAAGATGCCGAATGTTATGGATGCCCAGTTGGGGTATATATACCCAAAATAATTGAAAGAAACGATATAGTGTTGGCCGATCGGAGATTGAAAGTGCGAGAGATTGTAAAAGCCATGGGCATCTCACATGACTCAGTAGTTTCAATTTTGAATGGTCACTTGGGTATGAGAAAGCTTTCCGCAAGATGGCTGGCGCGTTTTCTCACAATCGGGTGCACATGTGAAGTTTTCATAGCAAATGTCCATTAGAGTGTCCCAAAAAAATTTTGGGATTCTCAAAAATCGCAAAATTTAAATCGAAGGTACGGACAAAACTATAGGAGGTATTGACATAATTTTTCAACATTTTTATTCTCTATTTTGTTGACAATAAATTCCCAAGTGATGATCAACAAATTCTGAAATTTGTTTAAAAAAATTTTTAAAAATTTTAAATTTGAGTTTTGAAACTGCCGTTAAAAAAAATATTTTTTTTTGGTCATACCTGCGAATAGGTTAACGGTATCCTATGAGGACAAAAACTCATTTATAAATAAATATGGATATATTTTCTTATTTTAATATTTCTCAAAATATGTTAATTTTGTTCCTACGTTTCTTGTTCTAGTGGCCTGAGACACGTTAATGGCCTGGCGATTTTTCAATAACTTTAACATTTTTTAACTATAGTTTTATATATATAAACAAATTAGAGGGTATGGGTTCCAAAATTCCATGGACACTCTAATGTCCATGAATTGGCTTACGAAATGCTCCCTCTTCTTCCCTATTCTCCGGCTTTAGACCCGATTGACTAGTTTTTGTTTCCAAATCTGAAGAAATGTTTCTTTTAAGCTGCTACAAATAAACTCTAAAGAACTTCACAAATTTTCCAAATATTAAACAGCAATGTTTTATAATTGTAGAAAATAAACAAATAGAAGAAATAACTGCCTTTGTTAATAAATTAATAAATAAATAACTTTAATTTAAAGTATTTCTCAGACTTCTACAAATAGTTGTACTGATAAGTATAACCCTCTAACTGGCTGCCTACCTGCATGTCTGTCTCCCTAACTGTCTGGCTGCTTAGTTTAAACGCTTAAATGTCTGTTTTTAAAGTTTTTCTTTTCTTCTATTTTATTTAATTTAATTTAATTTAGTTTTTTGTATTCTGTTTTAATGTTAATAGATTTTTTTGTTTTTCATTTTCGGTTACGGTCTCATTGTTAACAGACCATATTGCTGTTTTTCTTTATTGTTTTTTTCGTTTGTGCATTTTGTCTGTTTGTTTTACGCTACTATTATTGTTATTATTAAATTTTTAACATTTAATTTAAGTAAAAATTTATAAACAATTTTACTACTGTGTTGTTTAATTTTATGTTTTTATTATAAAAATATAATTTCAGTTATAGTTTTTCCGCTATTGCCTCCATCTACTATATATATTTACTTATATTTCTTATATTAGTTGATTATTTATTTTCAATTTATTGAATATGACCAGCCTGGGCTATTGTAGAATTTCTATGAAATATTTATTGATGATTTCACAATTATTTTATTGTAAATAGTTTACGTTTGATTGGTTTTTTATATGAATTTCAAATGTCTATAGCTATTAATATTATATTTTGGCATTTTAGTATGTTTGAATCAGTTATCTGTTATTTTCAATAGACATTTATGAGTTGTTATTACTGTTTAGCTTTTGGGCCTAGAAAAACAGCAGGTGTAGAGCTTGTGTGCTGATTTATGTTGCAGCCTAAACATGAGAGTTTATAATTTTATACGAAGCAGCGGTTGGCACAAAGAGAACTATGTACATATGTGTCCACTGTTTATGTTCAATTGCATGCTGTAAACTTCTACACATTTTTGTTAAACTTCTAACATTATCAAGCGGTTATTAATGCTAATAAACTTTTTATTTATTTATTTTTTTTTAATTGCTGAGTTTCATTGATATTCGGTTTATTCACTCATGTACAAAGACAACTGCTCCAGCTCATATTGCCTATAGATGCCAACCTCTGATATTAAGCTACTTTTACACTATGTGAGTTAAACAACTGAGACAAATCCGAGCATTTCTGATTTTGATAAATTTTGGTCAACGTTTAATATCAGTTACGAGGTGTCAACTGCTAAATAACTTAACTGAGTAGTAGATAATTACAAAACAAGCTTTGTCATTTCTTATTTAATATTTTTAAGGGTGGTAATGTTTTGGGGGAGCCAAATTAAGTTTTCAAGCCTCTTAATTGAAATGGATAAAAACAATATTTTTCAAAGATATTACGAGCTTATTAAAGTCGTTGGTCCAAACTAATAGGCAGATCATTACCAACAAAAACACCATTACCCAGGCAAATTTTAAGAACTTGTTTCAAAATAACTAGTTCTAGAACAACTATTTTTTGATAACATCCATAAAACTGATCATATAACAACTAATTCTAGAAACCGTTCTGAGAAACAATATTGTGATTCTTAAGAAATTCTATAGAGTTTTATAGGAACTAGTAACACATTGGTTCTAGACTTGTTCTATGGAACTAGTTCTGAAAAAACTTCATGGAACCACTAGAAAAATATTTTCGAAACAATGTTTGTCGAATCTTTTAGCAAATAATTTTCAACAGCATTTCAATTATGGAAATTTATAGAAATGAATGCAACAACAACTCAATTGAACTAAGAATTATTAGCCATTGTTTCAAAAGAATTTTTCTTGTAATCTAATGAAAGAAACAAACTGCTTTTTAACTGCTTGCCGGAACTAGTTCCAAATATGACAATTTCGAATAAACAACTGAGACAAATCCGAGCATTTCTGATTTTGATTAATTTTGGTCAACGTTTAATATCAGTTACGAGGTGTCAACTGCTGACCGTTAGAAATATATAACAATTCTGCAAGGATATGTTATTGAGTGTATGCTTAAAAATGGGGTATTTTCAATAGATGGCGTATGAATGCGGCTTTTGTGATTTTGACATGGTAGACAAAGATCGTCCAGGCCAGCCAAAAAAGCTTTGAAGACCATGAGTTGCAGGCACTACTCCAAGAATATTGTTGTAAAACAACAAGAGCTTGCAAAATCATTCGAAGCTACTCAAGCAGCAATTTCAAAACGTTTGCAAGCAGCAGGGTTCATCCAAAAGCACTTACTATACAAACAGAAGTCGAGAGTCCTTGAAAGACGATTTGGTATGTCCGAAATGGTGCTTGAACGCCATAAAAGAAAATAATTTTTGCACCGAATCATTACCTGCGATGAAAAATGGATCCACTACGATAACCCGAAGCGTCAGAGATCATATTTTAAGCCCAGTCAAGTAGCCGAAGCGACACCAAAGCCATATATCCATGGCGCTAGGCAATTCTCTGTATTCGGTGGGATCAAAAGGGTCCTATCTATTATAAGCTGCTGAAATCTGGCCAGACTACATCAGGAAACCTGTATCGAACGCAACTGATCCGTTTGAAGCGATAATTTTCCGAAAAACGACCAGAATATGCGGCCACACAGAACGCTCTCTCTGGGATACGTTTCGCTTTGGAACAACGTATCCGATATTGGTATGATTCGTTCTTGGCCTCAAAAGATGGGAAAAGGTTATAGCTTACAATGGCCAATACTTTGAATAAATTTATATTATGCAAATGTATCAAAATAAAAGCTAGAAATTTGAAAAAATTCCGCCAATAATTTAGAGAGAATTTAGCCCTATTCCTTTAAAATGAATTTATTGTTCTTAAAACTGTATAAAAACAATCATATTTAGCACAAATTACATATTTAGCGATTCACAAGTTATTCTATCATTTCCCATTGTCATAATGTTCTAATATTTCAAGACTCGGCGGTTCGGCTCGGTTTATCCGGCTTTTAGGCGTTCGTCGCGGCGCTGGTCTTAAGTAAGCAAGAATGTGTCGGCGCAGAGTAATATTATTTTAGGATATATTTAGCATGAAAGGTATTTATAAACCATTGTTAAATATTAGAACATTATGACAATATGACATAATAGGATAACTTCTATTCTCTTTTAACTTAAACAGGAGTTATAAATCATGAAAATCACATAGTATATTAAGTATAATTGTGAATTTTCGTTTGTTAATATTCGTTATAGCCTAATATATCACTCAAACTGGTTTATTTTAATTAATTGTTATTATTTATTTCATTATCATTTAATAATTTAAAAATTAAATTATCCAAAAAAATACAATCTTTTTATTTAAACCCGTTAAATATAAAAGTAGATTAAATTATAATTTCACATTTCAGTTATAATTACTAAACAAGAAAGAAATTTTCAAATAAAAATAACAACAGAAATTATTAAATTATATTTCTCAAATGTTAAAGAAAACAACAACTTAATTAAATTTTACATGAAATTATTTAATTAAATAATTCCCCACACACAAATTCAAATTTTTCTCACACAAATTTAATGGTCTGTACAGAAATAGATCAACGGTTAGTGATTTATATATAAACAGCTAATGCTTTAATTTTAACACAGTCATTCAAAAAGTTTCTTTCAGTCATTAAAATTTTGGTCATCCTGGTGTCATTAATTGTATTAATGCGTAACAACTGTCAAGTTAAACAAGACATAAATTGTAAATTTTTTTTAACCGAATTTTTTCATGGCTGCTTTATGAAGATCTGTAATTTAAAGAAGTTGTGAGAAAAATATATTTAGTTTATAAATATTTTGAACATGTCTTGTGTGGACTCTCTGGTATGTTTAAAAAATCAGCACCCATTCATTAGTTGTTGAAAATAATTTATGAAGTGTTAAGAAAAACACGTGTTATAGAGCATTTTAAAATGCTGGTTGAGAGTGCTAATGTTTGACCAAAAAAAATATTTAAATATAATACAACAATACAATAAATACAAGTAGTAAATAAATTTAAAATAATAAAAAAAAAATAACCTTAATACAATTAAATGTCCGTCTGTCGGTCTGTCCGTCTGGGTAACGAATCGTTTGCATCTATTGATTGCAAAAGTCATTAGAGTTTTCTTTTAACAATTGTTTTGCATTTTGTCTTGTTTTAAAGTTGCATGAGATGTTTTGCTTCAGTGTTTGAATGTCTAGCTGCCATTTAAATGTTTCACATACAAAATTGCATGTCCATGCAGGTCTTGTGATTCGATAAGTGTAGGAATAGAAATACGTTTGGGGAAAATAATACGAGACAAAAAAGCCAGTCTTGTTAATGCACTTTTTTGTCGTATTGAGCAAGTTAATCTGGCATGTTATAAAAGCAGCTATTTGAAATTTGTCTTCGACTTTTTTTGTCTTCATTTCACTGAAGAGCTGATTTTGTAAAACAAAATACAAAGCATAAGAAAACAAGTTAGAATAATTGTATATTCATCTATGACGAATCTTAAATACCCTTTATCCATTTCGATGGACCCCTTGGGGTCCATGTTTCCCTCACTTAAGGGCCAATTGAGCTAGGTGATAGTGAGCTAAAATAAAGTTTCTTACATTTCAATAAGCGATTACCTATAAACGATTAGCAGGGGCTAATATTTACGAAACGTGGACCCCAAGAATTATTTTTCGAACCCCCAGTGGTCTATGTACCCCCTAATGAGAACCATTTAGCCAACCAATAGGGAACTAAAATAAAGTACCACTTATAATTGTACATTCATCTACGACGTATTTTAAAAACCCTCCAACCGTTACTATGGACTCCTCCTGGACCCCAAGAATTTTCTTACCAACCATTTAGCCAACCAATAGTGAACTAAGATAAAGTACCCCTTATAATTGTATATTCATCTGTGCCGAATTTTAAATACCCTCCAAACATTACTATGGACCCATCGGGGTCCATGTTCCCCTCACTTAAGGGCCAATTGAGCTAAGATAAAGTTTCTTACACTTCAATAAACGATTGGAAGGGGCCAATTTTTAAGAAACGTGGACCCCAAGAATTTTCTTACCAACCCTCAGTGGTCTATGTACCCCCTAATGAGAACCATTTAGCCAACCAATAGTGAACTAAAATAAAGTACCCCTTATAATTGTATATTCATCTATGACGAATCTTAAATATCCTCCACCCATTTCGATGGTCCCCTCAAGGTCCATGTTCCTCTCACTAAAGGGCCAATTGAGCTAAGATAAAGTTTCTTACACTTCAATAAACGATTAGCAGGGGCCAATTTTAACGAAACGTGGACCCCAAGAATTTTCTTACCAACCGCCAGTGGTCTATGTACCCCCTAATGAGAACCGTTATATACGGGAAAATGTCCAAGAATTTTCTTACGAACCCCTGGAGTCTGTGTACCCCAACTAATAGTGAACAAAGATAAGGTACCTCATATGTCCATGTTTACCTTCTATTCAGCTACTTTGTTTTTGCAAATAAACTTTTCTTGCAACAACTATTTTTCTTAAGTTTCCCCCTTGTCAGCTATTGCAACTTTGCTAATAATAAAACTTAACTATTGATTAGGCCAAAAAAAAGTATACAAAACCAGCTCAGCTTAAAAGTAAGAATGACTACATAGCAAAAGAAGCCAAGAAAAATGTGTCAGAGCATGTTGCTGCTTAAAGTAGGTTAAATTTAGCAAATGTTTATTAAACAACAATCGAGTAAGTGTCTGTCTGACTGTCTTTCTCTGAGCCTCGTTAGCTGACTGCTTTTTTCTATTGCCATAGCTTGTGATTTTTTCATTGGTTCATGTAATTTCAAAATTAACCATGCAATTGTCGTCTAATGACTAGAAATGGTCAATGAGTTTTGGTTTTGAAAGACACAAGACACATCATTGAACTTATATTTTGTTTAGTAAAAGTTAAAGCAATTAGTAGTAGAATGTTTAGCTAGAAGAAGTGGTTACATGTTTCTACCAACTTGGCAAGTGGAAATGCTGTGGTTTTAACAGAAAAAACAACAACTCATTTTAAATAGAAATTCTTGAGTATGAAATTTTGTTGTCACACTTTCAGCGTTAATTGCCGTTAAAAATTTATGAGTTTGATTTGAAGAAGTGGGATGGTAATTGGAACGGTTATATTTGAAATTTAGTTGGACTTAAAATTTCAAGTTGTGTTAAAGAAATTGTGATAATTTTAAAAGAAAATATAAGAAATGAAAGATGTTTGTACACTTTCTTGTCAACTACAACCTTCGTCATTATTTTGTGGGTCCTTGTAGACCAGTGGTGGGCATAAAGAGACCTTGAATCTTGGATTATAATAACATTTTATTTACATTCTTTCTTAATTTATAATTGTTATGATCTTCATTGACATTAATGTTTTTTACATATAAAAAACGATCATAGTGAGCCCCTGATGACTATGAGTGCCGACCACTGGTTTAGACCAGAGTTATGCAAACCTTAGGCTCTGTGCCATTTATTTCTCTTGCTCTCACACTAACGTATTAAACGAAACTTAGCGAGAAAAGTGGCTTATAACCCCCTTCTACTCCACTTTGTTTTTTTTTATGAAAAATGATTTTAAATTACTGCCCAACTGTAAATGAAATGTTTTTCAAAATAAATCGGCCTTTAAAGATAGCAATTAAGTTTGATATGGCTTTCATATAAAACTAACGTTACTGAGTGACAGACTGATTCAACATCACCCAGCCAAAAAAACGCCAAAAGGCAGTAAAATGAAATTTGGAATAAATTTGGATCCAGGGGGAATGAAAAAATGGAAATCAACTCCCCCCCAAAACCGAAAAGTTTTAATATAAAAATGGAAAAAAATGTAAAATAAATTTTACTTCATTTCCCTACCCCCAAATCCGTGATCCGTGCCTTGGTTCCCGTCTCTCTATGAAGATGCACTAAGAAGAGATTTTTGAAAATTCAAATTTGAGGGTGAAAACGGGTAAATTCGGTAACCTTATAGTTTCTCAAATAAAACAGATAGAAACAACATTTAAAATACATCTTCATCTGCTTAAAAAATCAGCAGACAGGTTTTTGGTACTTTTTGAAATTCGAAAATTTTGAGGGAGGAAATGGGTAAGAACTATATTTTGGTACAATTTTGACAATTTACAATTTAAAGCAATAAATATAGAAATAAATGTTCAATCGTATTCTATACTTATCAAAAAATACCAAATATGAATTTGGTACTTTTAAGAAATTCAAACCTACAAGGGAATAAATTTGAATTTATTATTGGTACTTTTCTTCATAAAATACGTTTTCATATAAATTGATATCAACACAATAATATCTTATTATGAGCACTATGATACTAAAATTTATTTGAATAAAATTTGTATCATCTCAATGTGAACAAAAAAGTACCAAAACGGGTAAAATGTCAATTTTGTATCCAAAATTAGTATAACAATTTTCATAAAATTTTAAACGTTAATTCCTCCAGTCATGCAAAAACTAACTAACAGGTTGTTATTTAAAACTAGAGTGCGAAGGTGTAGATTGTGCCAAATCCGGGTAATTTGGTTTGGTACTTTTTTAAAACACATAATTTTCTTGAGCAAATAAATACAGAATTGAATGGTTTGAGACATACTCGTATCTGTGCCACATACAAATTCCTCCAAATTTAGTAATTTGAAATTTAAGGGGTGTTCAAGAGAGAAAAGATAAATTGTCCTAGTGAGAAGGAAAATATGTGGCATAAATGCTGAATTTGTTATTTGTCACTGGCAGCTTTTGAGTTTTATATTATTCCTTACAGCACTTTTCTATTGGGTGTATGATTTAAAATGGAAAATTTTTTTAAATTTTTAACATTTATTTTGACACATTTATACAGTACTAGTTATCGCCGCGGCTTCGCCCGGTAGCATTTACTAATGTTAGTTCTTCAAGTTTCTTCAACCCAATCACTCCATCCAGCCTGTTGTTATTTATTTGCAAATAAAATATCTAAATTTGTACGGCATACTTTAGGGAGCTTTTTTATTACAGTTGACTGGACTCACAAAAAAAGAATTTCCGAGTTTTAACCGGATTTTTGGAATTTTTTTCTTTACAAACCATCTCCTGAAAATTTTGAATCGCATAAAAAAATATCAACCAAATCGCTCCAGCCGTTCTCACGCGATGACATTACATAGATGGACCATTTCATTATACCCTACACCACCATAGTGGGGAGGGTATTATGCGTTTGTGAAGATGTTTGTAACGCCCAAAAATATTAGTCTAACACCCACCTTAAAGTATACCGATCGACATAGAATCACTTTCTGAGTCGATTAAACGATGTCCGTCCGTCCGTCCGTCTTGTCGGCTGGCTGGCTGTCCATGTAAACCTTGTGCGCAGAGTACAGGTCGCAATTTTGAAGATATTTCGATCAAATTTGGTACATATTACTTCTTCGGCCCAAGGACAAAGCCTATTGAAACTGGCTGAAATCGGTCCATTATTTCACCTCTCGAAATTGGACTTTATCGGTCATAAATCTTTATTTTATATATATATATATCTACACAAATTTCACTCCAAATAAGTTTTATATATACAAAATTCATGTCACCAAATTTTGTTACGATCGGTCCATAATTAGTCATAGCTCCCATATAGACCCGCTTCCGAAAATCACTTTAACGTGCATAAATCGCTTAAAACTGTTGGTATACTCACAAAATTCAACATAGTAAACTTTCATATAGACACAAATCACACCACATAATTTCATGGTGATCGGTCCATAATTGGTCATAGCCCCCATATAAGGCCCACTTCCGAAAATCACTCAAAAATATAAACTATTGAAATTTTAAAAGAAAAATGTTTTTGATCTTTTACTTAGTGTAGGGTATTATATGGTCGGGCTTGACCGACCATACTTTCTTACTTGTTTTTATATATATACTAGTTGATCGCCCCGGCTTCGCCCGGTAACATTTACTAATGTTAGTTCTTCAAGTTTCACCAACCCACGCACACCAGCCTGTTCTTATTTATTTGCAAATAAAATATCTAAATTTGTACTGCATACTTTAGGGAGCTTTTTTTATTACAGTTCCAGTCAACTGTAATAAAAAAATAATTTCCGAGTTTTACCCGGAATTTTTGAATTTTTTTTCTTTACAAACCATCTCCTGAAAATTTCGAATCGAATAAAAAAAAATCAGCCAAATCGCTTCAGCCGTTCTCACGTGATGACATTACATACATGGACCATTTCATTTTTATATATATAGATATAAGATAGATTAGCTGACTGTACCAGCTTCGCTCGGTAGCTATTAATAAATTTGTACTTCGTATGGGAGGTACCACGTCCATTGTACCTATATAGGTCAATTGTGAATCTAAACCATCCAACCACCCACTTAAACGCACACAAAAAATTTCATCGAAATCGGCCCAGCCGTTAAGGAGGAGTTCAGTTACTAACACACGTACAGAAGAATTATATATATAAAGATAAATCTATTCAAATTATTGGTCATTGTTAACTATGACCTTTCCCATCTTTCTGGCAATATATGGATTCCGAGTTCAAGAACGATTAAAGACAATATAGGATAATCTGTTCGGAAGTGAAGCGTATCCCAAACAAGGCATTCTGTATCGATCGAATCAAATAGTAGTCGGACGAGGCACGGTCTGGACTATAAAGCGGGAGAAACAAAACTTCCCAAACAAGTAAAGATTCGGTGCAAAAATTATTCTCTTTTCCTACATGCAAAATCGTCATTTAAGCGATCTCGGCTTAAATTCTTATGGTACCCAATTTCACTGCTTTTAACTGAATCCTGCTACTCGCTAACGTTTCGAAATTGCTGCTTGAGTAGCTTCCAATGATTTTGAAAACATTTGTTGAATTTTACAACAATCTTCATGGAGTAATGCCTCCAATTCTTGGTCTTCGTTGTCAAAATCACCACTTCTGAACCTCACAAACCATCTATCGCAAGTTGAAACCGATGAATTACATTCACCAGAAGCTTTGGTGAGCAATCGGTATGTTTTTTTTTCATTTTATTACGATTGACCGGCGAAGTGCACCGGGTTAGCTTGTATAACATATTTATTTTCATAAATTGTTATCCCACGTTTATAACTTTTTGCTTAACTGTGGCAATGAAAACCAACTTTTATCTTTTCTTGAATTACATACATATATATTTCTTTTTATATCCTGCCATTAATTTATAATTTCCTTTGGTTTTTTTTTTTTTTTTTGCTACAGCCCCAAAACTGAAACCTTTTATTTTATTACCATTGATTAGTTTTAATAGCGTTTTATTAAATTGTAGCAAAGTTTTCTCCCAAACCTAAAATATATAAAACACGAAAACCTCTTATTTTTCATTTTCACTTTCGTTTAACCAAGAGGAAGGAAAGAAAAAAAATGAAATGAAAATTTGACTGGAAATAAACTAAAAACAAAAAATGTTTAACTTAATTTAACCTTGATTATTATCGCATTTAAATGATAAATTATGGTTAATAAAATATGAGTGTTATATTATTTAAGGAAAGAAATAAAAAAATTAATGTTAAACTGTCTGTTATTTTTTGCATTTAATTTAACTGGTTTTTAAGTTTTTTTTTTAATGAAATTGTTCAACAATATCATTATGGGAAAATTTTTAAAACGTTTCTTATATATTTTTGAATTTAATATAATTTCATTTGTTATACTTTCACTCTTTTTAAACAATTTCATTTCGCTAAGGTATTTTATACTAAGTATATTGTTGTTTAAGGCCTACAAAAGCAGAAAAAAGAAGATTTAGTTTCATGGCTTGTTAGCATGACTGACCAAAAAAACTAAAATAAAAATAAAAATATTAAAGTAAATAAGTTTTCTTATTATTGTTAACAATATTAAATAGGTTTTAAGCATGAAATTGTAGTAACAAAAATTTAAACAGATAAATTTGTGCTTCCGTGTGTAACACTTGTAGTTAAATCTATTTAAGATATACATACATATGTGTATAATTCTTAGTGTGTGTAAAACATGTTCATGACTAAAATATACAATCGAAATTAATGAGAATTATCTAAAATATTAGCCACTGTCCTAAGCAGTTTGCTATTGAAAATTAGCCAAATCTAATAATTAGAAAAGAAGTTACTAAGTAAAATAAGAGCCCAGCACTTTCGGCATAAATAAACTTATTTAGTCAAGATTCTCTATCTCTCCAGCAGTTTCAAAAATCAACTTTTCCAATATGGAGTGTTTTTCGTAAAAGCCAACGAAATACTTTTATTCATTGTATTTATCTGTTTCTTTTTCTCGATCGTTCCAACAAAGTGTATTTTTGAAGTCTTTCGTTTTTCTTTTAACACATGCAACCATATTTCTATTTACATTTCACTTCAAATCCGTACAGCTAATTTGATTTTAATTGTTGACAATCATTCACATTAGGATGGTTTATAAAAATAAAAATTTAACTTTTATAAACAATAGACAATAATAAAATATACAAATTTTGTAAAACACTTCACCTTGAACGCGGTTTTTGTTTTTAATAACTTATATGTAATTTTTAAAGATACAATGACAAATTTTGTACCAACAAAGCGTCATATGCGAGAAGTTTTGCTTTATTTCTTTACCTAACATAGAAATTCATAAAAGAGTATGTTGCCTGCATTTCTCTGCGAGTTTTTAAGTTTTCCATAAATAATTTGCCACGTAAAAAACATAAGGCAGACATATTATATATCAATGGATAGAGGATTTCTACTTTTCAGAAATGTATACAACTTTTTCATGGAATACTTTTTTGAAAAATATGACAAAAAATGGTTTTTATTGAATTTTTGCATAGATAAAAATTTTTCAAATTGAAATGAAATTTTTATTTGTGCATAGTTTTTAGTGAAATTTCCCAGTTATGCAGAATTTTCTATTTAACATGGAAAACTAAAAACTAATTTTGAAATTTATTATTAACAATGCCGCAATTCCCAAAAAACTGTTGAAAAATCCCAAAAATTGAAATTTTTAGTTTTTTGGCTATAATATCCATACCAGGGTCAGAGTTAACGGAACTCTTTACCAAATAATTAAAAACATATTGGGCCATCTAAAATCGGTTGCTATATTTTGATATCGAATATTCGATTTGAGAATTTGTGTCCTAAAGTTGAATTTTACATAAAAAAAATGGACCTGGGCCCCTGGGCATCAACAATTTTAAAATTTTTTCTCATTTAGAATATTTAATGAAAAGTTGGCTTTTCAAAAAGTTTAAATTCTTCACATCCTCTTAGAAATTTTTTGCGATAACTTAAAAAGAAAAAAAGTACTTTTTTCCCAAAAAATTAGCAAAACATCGCCTTTTTTAATTTTTTAAATTCGAATGCATAGGCGGGCAATGTGGTATAGCTACTTATCTCTAAAACTAAGAGCATATAAGTAACGGTACCAAGCTTAAGAGTTTTGTGATCTCAGAAATTAACATTGGTTGAGTGTACTTCATTTTTGCAGGTCATGGAAATAGTCAGTTGTAAAAAATCAGTGTGATCTTGTGGTAGACTTTTTTTTGTGATTTGTTAAAAATTAATTTTTTTCCAAAATCACGTAATTTAAACATCATTAATTTAATTTTAAAGTCAAATTGGAATATTTTGCTATTGAAAAACACATTCAATAATATAGCATATTTAGTGTATATGTATGTTTAATTTTATAATAATTTCAACAAAATACGTGGTCGGCAAATGTTTTATAGCTAAAGAATTTCAAACAAATAATATTCCAAAGAAAGGTGAAGTAAGAAAATGGGTAGCGGAAGATTTGAAGAAAGCTATCTTAGCTATTAGAAACAACGAGATGTACATTATTTTCACATCAGTCATTCAATGTCTCCTACGAAGCGAAGATTCTATTAAGGAGCTTCTGGTAAGCTTGGTCAACCGCCATTTACAAACTAAAATAAAAAACATCGGTTATGTGGTTTAGTATACAATATTAAAAGAACATGGTATACCACATTACCCGCCAATTTTTTCAATGGCTTGATTTTGGGTTTTTTCTCTTTTTCCCAAATTAATCTGAAACTTGAACTTAAAATATTTTTTTTACTTTCAAGGATGTAAACCTAACAATTGTAGCAGAACACCAGCTGAGAACTGTTCCAATCGAATTAAGATTCTAAAAATTATAGTCAAATAAAAAATAGGTATACCACATTACCCGAACTTACTCTATAACTTTGGACTTACACATTATTTTTAAACAATTCTTTTTCTGTTTGACATATACGTGTGTTGGTACTCCAATAAAGGAAAACTGAAGAAAATTGGGAAATATTTGGATCCGCTGTTATCAAAAAACTGGAGTAGGGTGGGTAAAAATGTTGAAACTTTAATTTTCAAATGGGAATATCTCCTAAGCTATTAGAGATAATTGAGGTTTTTTGTAGTGCTAGATGAAGAAATTCTATATGTGTATTTTTTTGAAATCGGAACTCAAACGAAGAAATAGTACTGTTTTAAAAATGTAACATACCCGAGGTGTCCTACCTTGAGGACCCTTTGTAAAGCACCTGGTGGGCCCATGAGGCCCAAGATCAAAACTCGACAATATTTCCTCTTTGTGCTTGCGAAATTTCATTCAAATCGGACTTACCGTTTAGAAGTTATATATTTATGTCCCTCTATTTATACCCTGCACCACCATAGTGGGGAGGGTATTATGCGTTTGTACAGATGTGTGTAACGCCCAAAAATATTAGTCTAACACCCACCTTAAAGTATACCGATCGACTTAGAATCACTTTCTGAGTCGATTAAGCGATGTCCGTCCGTCCGTCTGGTCGGCTGGCTGGCTGGCTGTCCATGTAAACCTTGTGCGCAGAGTACAGGTCTCAATTTTGAAGATATTTCGATCAAATTTGGTACATATTATTTTTTCAGCCCAAGGACCAAGCCTATTGGAACTGGCTGAAATCGGTGCATTATTTCACCTAGCCCCCATACAAATGTCCTCTCGAAATTGGACTTTATCGGTCATAAATGTTTAATTTATATATGTATCTACACAGATTTCGCTCCAAATAAGTTTTATATATACAAAATTCATGTCACCAAATTTTGTTATAATCGGTCCATAATTAGTCATAGCTCCCATATAGACCCGCTTCCGTAAATCACTTTAACGTGCTTAAATCGCTTAAAAATGTTGGTATTCTCACAAAATTCAACATAGTAAACTTTCATATAGACACAAATCACACGACCTAATTTCATGGTGATCGGTCCATAATTGGTCATAGCCCCCATATAAGGCCCACTTCCGAAAATCACTCAAAAGTACAAATTATTGAAATTTTAAAAGAAAAATGTTTTTACTTTTTTACTTAGTGTAGGGTATTATATGGTCGGGCTTGACCGACCATACTTTCTTACTTGTTTTTAATTTGCTATGTTGCACATCTAGGTTTAAAGTGAAGTACTTTACATATAAACATTTCTCTAATAAAGGGCAGAAAAAGGGCAAAAAGGGTGCAAATTTTTTCTTTTTGAATTATGGTTTTTAAAGTATTCTTTAAAAAATTAATTATAAGAGCTATCCTAATGGATGGCTTCAAGACGAATAAATATGCTTCTCAAAAAGTAGAAAAACTACTTATTATTTTTTGGGGAAATTTTAAAGAAAAATTTCATTAACAATGACTTGTTGAATTTAATTTAATATAAAGCTGTTTGCTTAGCATCAACATAAAATTCATTAACAATATAAATTTTTTCAAAAACTCCAAAATAACTTTACATTTTAAAACCAAAATATAAAAAATAAACAAGAAAACAATTGTACAAGTAATAGTTACTACTTTAAAACAGACATGACAATATAATAAAACAATTTATACATGCCAGCTCTCGTTTGTTGTACTCGTATTACTATGATTATTACAATTATTTTATCTTTTAACATTTTAACTGGCCTCAGGCAAGGTTAACTGGAATTGTTGCTTATTTTCACTTTTTTTTCAATTTTATTTTTTATATTGTTTCATTTTAAAATATTTTTTTACGTTTTAACTGATCTAATTTTGGTTTTCGTTTGTTGTTTGTTTGATAAGTTTATTAAATGTTTGTTTTCATTATGATGCTGACTAAATAGTTGTGGTGTCATGTTGCATGTGTTTTTCTTTTTTTTATTTGTTGTTTTGTTATTGTTTTGGTGGTATGTTGCCACTCTAAAATGTAATGAAATCTGGGCATGTCTTGTTTGATAAAGTGTTTTTACAATTTGAGAGTTACATACATGTTTTGGTTAATTTTTTTTAAGAAGTTTTGAGTTTTATTTATTACTCTAATAGTTAAACTGCTGTATAGATCTAAATGTGCAAAAATATTTTAAATAATGACTGGTAATTTATATTTCTTAGGATTTCTTGTATGCTTAGATTTTTTCAAACGACATGACTTTTGAAAATATTTGCGAAAATTATGTCAATATCAAGTAGTATTGAAAATGAATGGGTTGAACAATACATATATCGCTCATTTGTGACAAAAGGTCATAACTCAAAAAATATAGCTGGGAATAAAATAGCTTGACACGGAAGACAACGATCGCCCAGGCCAGCCAAAAAAGTTTAAAGACCAAGAATTGCCGGCATTACTCCATGAAGATTGTTGCCAAACTCAACAAGAGCTTGCAAAATCATTGGAAGCTACTCAAGCAGCAATTTAAAAATGTTTGCGAGCAGCAGGATTCATCAAAAATCAGGGAAATTGGGTACCACACGAATTGATGCCGCGAGACCTTAAAAGACGATTTTGCATGTTCGAAATGCTGCTTGATCGCTATAAAATAAAAAAAACAAGTAAGAAAGTCGGTCAAGCCCGACCATATAATACCCTACACTAAGTAAAAAAGCAAAAAAAGTTTTCTTTTAAAATTTCAATAATTTATATTTTTGAGTGATTTTCGGAAGTGGGCCTTATATGGGGGCTATGACCAATTATGGACCGATCACCATGAAATTAGGTCGTGTGATTTGTATCTATATGAGAGTTTACTATGTTGAATTTTGTGAGTATACCAACATTTTTAAGCGATTTATGCACGTTAAAGTGATTTTCGGAAGCGGGTCTATATGGGAGCTATGTCTAATTATGTACCGATCGTAACAAAATTTGGTCACATGAATTTTGTATATATAATTCTTATTTTAAGATCAATTTGTGGAGATACATTTATAAATTAAACATTTATGACCGATAAAGTCCAATTTCGGAAGGACATTTGTATGGGGGCTAGGTGAAATACTGGATCGATTGCAGCCAATTTCAATAGGCTTGGTCCTTGGGCCAAAAAAATAACATGTACCAAATTTGATCGAAATATCTTCAAAATTGCGACCTGTACTCTGCGCACAAGGTTTACATGGACAGCCAGCCAGCCGACCAGACGGACGGACGGACATCGTTTAATCGACTCAGAAAGTAATTCTAAGTCGATCGGTATACTTTCAGGTGGGTGTTAGACTATAAATACAATAACCCAAACTGTAATAGATCATATGTGAAGCCAGACCAACCAGGCGATCAACCAGACATCAAAGTCTTCCGTCTCATTATGCCCTACACCACCATAGTGGGGAGGGTATTATGCGTTTGTGCAGATGTTTGTAACGCCCAAAAATATTAGTCTAACACCCACCTTAAAGTATACCGATCGACTTAGAATCACTTTCTGAGTCGATTAAACGATGTCCGTCCGTCCGTCCGTCTGGTTGGCTGGCTGGCTGGCTGGCTGTCCATGTAAACATTGTGCGCAGAGTACAGTTCGCAATTTTGAAGATATTTCGATCAAATTTGGTACATATTACTTTTTCGGCCCAAGGACCAAGCCTGTTGAAACTGGCTGAAATCGGTACATTATTTCACCTAGCCCCCATACAAATGTCCCCTCGAAATTGGACTTTATCGGTCATATATGTTTAATTTATCTATGTATCTACACAAATTTCGCTCCAAATAAGTTTTATATATACAAAATTCATGTCACCAAATTTTGTTACGATCGGTCCATAATTAGTCATAGCTCCCATATAGACCCGCTTCCGAAAATCACTTTAAAGTCCATAAATCGCTTAAAAATGTTGGTATACACACAAAATTCAACATAGTTAACTTTAATATAGACATAAATCACACGACCTAATTTTGTGGTGATCGGTCCATAATTGGTCATAGCCCCCATATAAGGCCCACTTCCAAAAATCACTCAAAAATATAAGTTATTGATATTTTTTTAAAAGAAAAATATTTTTACTCATTTACTTGGTGTAGGGTATTATATGGTCGGGCTTGACCGACCATACTTTCTTACTTGTTTTTATATGAGCCAGATAGATAACTATTTTTCCTAGAATATTTTAATCCTTAAATGTCCTTTTTTGATTTTCTAGAAAAAAGGGTCAAAGAGAGAGGACTAAGATCTTCCACAAAAATGTTCCCCATAAAATTCCACAATGTAACGCGGCCTTTCTGATTTATAGAGTCTCTATCAGAGCTGTAAATGAATCATTCTTTTTTGATTTTAATTCATTATGAATTAGCTAAATTTTGAATTAATTCATTGAATTGAAAAAATTAATTGAATGAAATTTGAATCAATTCAAACGAATTAGGCAGAAATTAATTTCAATTCATTTCCAATTCAAATGAATTTGTAAAAATGAGTTGCAATTCATTTACAATTCATTTGAATTGAATTGATTTTGAATTAATTCAAATGAATTAGAAAAAAGAATTAGCAATTCAAATGAATGATTCAAAAATGAGTTGCAATCAATCAAATTCAAGAGCAGATCTCTAGGGGGAATGAAAGATTTCTCCTACCAAAATGAAAATATCCAGTACAAAAATTGAAAAGCCTTGTCCTGTATACGCGCCTGATCAATGAAAACATGGTCTTTGGAGTTTATTTCTTCAAGAAGAGCTGATTTTTATTTTGAAATACGCTGAACGACAAAACACATTTAATATTCAAGAAGCAATTAATAATTTTTGAAATTTTGTGACCCACGACCACCCAACAACAAACTTTATTAGATTTAATTAGAATGCATCATTCACCTTAAACAACAATAGCTTTTCAAAATTATCATCTGAAAGAAATCCACGTTTAGGGATGTTTAGAATAGAGGCGTACGAAAATAATCTTTCAACACCAGCTGCCGATGGTAACGGCGCATTATATGAATTGAATTTATTCAAAATCAATTCAATTCATTTGAATTGGAAACGAATTGCAATTCATTTTTACCAAATTCATTTGAATTAATTCAAAATCAATTCAATTCATTTGAATTGGAAACGAATTGCAATTCATTTTGACTCAAATTTCATTCAATTCATTTTTTTGTGTGAATGATTCGCGAATTAATTCAAAAATGAGTGATTCATTTACAGCTCTGGTCTCTATTCTGTTCCAAAAATGCTGTTGAACAGTGTTATGAACCGATCATCATAAAATTAGGTGACATGATTTTGTGTATATAAATATAAATAAAACTTTTAGGGTGGACATTTGTATGGGGGCTAATGGACCGATTTTAGTGAGTTTCAGTAGCAAAATGTACTTTCGGCATATGTACAGCCAGCCATCCAGATGGACGGACGGTCGGACGGACGGACATCATTTAATCGACTCAAACAGTGATTATGAGTCGATCGGTATACTATAAAGTGGGTTTTAGATTAAGTAATATTGGGGTTACAAACATCAGCAGAAACTCCCCACTATGGAGGTTTTGAATATAAACATGTAAGCATGCGTTTAAGTGAAAAATAAAATTTTCTAGAACTTAACAAGTTTATGCTGTTTTCTAAAAATTGCTAAAACTTAAATGCGCAATTAAAAACACCCAAAAATTCCTTTGACATTAAATTTTAATTTAAAAATGCAGTTTAAAGCTCGTTTTTTTGGCTAATATTTGCAAACAATTTGTAGGTTGTCTTAAAGCATTAATTATTCAACTAGTTTTTCACTTTTAAAGCTTAATTTAAACGATTCTAATTAAATATGCTAAATATAAACTTTTTTGCGATAAAATAAAAACAAAACAAAAAAATGCTTTCTTAAGCTGAATTTTTAATATTTCGTTTAAGTCAATGAAAACAAAAGAGTTAAGACACATACTTTTTTATATCTATAGTTTTTGTTGTTGTTTTTTTTATAAAGCAAAATTTTACTAATGTTTGGACTGATGTTTTTAAGCTGTTTAAAGCAAACACTTTAAAGCCTGACAGTGACTAATAGTTTTAAAGCTACAAAAATACAATTTTCAAGTAAATATTTGTAGAGCTGCTAAAATTGTTGCACCTGCTGTTTTTTTTGTTTGTTTCAGTTTGTGTAAAATTGTTTGTAAATATAAACAACAAAAACGAAAGGTAAATTTGCTGCTGCTGTTGTTGTTATTGTGTCTAAAACAACAATCATTTATTTCATTCAACTGCGTTACTGGGTTGTTTTGGTTTTGGTTTTTGCTGTCCGTCCATCAGTCTGTCTGTGTTGTTAGTTTTTGCACTCAAGTGCGAAATCATGTTACAAAGTCAAGTTTATGCAAATTGTTGGAAAACAGTGAATGAAGAGTGAGTGTTACTAATTGTTAATTTTTCTATAATTTAAAACAAAAAAGAAAACAACAAATTTCATTAAAACCACATTAAATTATATTGTTAATAGCAAACGGAAATTAATATCCTTTAAATATTATTAATTGTTGTTTTTTGAATAAGTTATGGTAAAAAAAACATTTCCTTTTGGTTGGTTTTTTTTGTTTGATTTTATTGCTAAATTATGTTGGCTGTAAATAATGTTGACATAAGTGTTATTTGATTTTGTAATTGGACCAGTTCCAATAATTAAATATTGCACATTTCGCCTCACCTCTTCCATTGTTCACAGAGAAAGTGATTTATGATGGTTTGTTGTTGAAATTGTGTTGGAATTTTCAAAAATTTTTATTATTATATTGATGTTTGAGAAAACAGAAATGACGAGTTTTTGCCACCCCTGGGAGTAATATTAAAAATGAATTAATTTCGAACTGGATGTGAATGTTGCAAAGAAAGACTGGTAGTTTTTATTAGATTTAGTAAAAGTTCAATGTTGGGAAGATGATAAGTTATTATAATTTTTATACCCTACACCATCATAGTGGGGAGGGTATATTGGGTTAGTGCTGATGTTTATAACGTGCAAAATTATTGTCCTAATACCCACCTTAAAGTATACCAATGTGCCCAAGATCACTATCTGAGTTAAGCGATGTCCGCCCGTCCGTCCGTCCATGTAAACCTTTTAATAAAAGTAGAGGTCGCAATTTTAAAGATAATTCAACAAAATTTGGCACAAACATTTACATTGCCCCAAGGACTAAGTCTATTGAATTTGGTTAGAATAGGTCCACTATTTCTCCTTGCCTCCATGCAACTGTCCTATCTTAGTGCATGCACAAGCATGATTGTAGAATTTTTTAAAATACTTATTTATGTGAATTTGATATATTGATAACTTTACCTAAAATTGTCCTAGGGTGCATCTAAGATTCTTTAAACAGTCTTAAATATTTAGCTTTAAAACTTAAATAAATTTTGTTAAAACTTAAAACATGATCTTATTAATAAAGTATTGTTAAGTTTTTATTTATTTTTTTTATTTCAAGTTTGATACATAAACAATATAAAATAAATCAACTAAGAAAAAGAACCCAACCCAAAACATAATGTTTAATAAGCAAACAATAAGCTAAAAAAACAACACTTTAATTAACTGTTAATTTAAAAGAATTAAACAAAACAATGAAATAAGTGTTTAAGAAAATCAAAAATTAAATTTCAAAAAAAAAACACTGAAAATAAAATAAAAGCTTTACAAATACATATTCAAGGTAATAAATGTTGATTTTCGACATTTAATTTTCTGCTCTAAATCATAAAATTGCGCAATATTTATTGAAACTAAACAAAACAAATTTTTAAATAAAAAAAAAAAAACTAAAATACATTTAACACCTTTTAACTATTTTTTATCAAACCAATATGAAACCAATAATATAACAATAAAATTTTAACTTTAACCTTCTTTTGTTAATTTTGTTCACCTTTTGTTTTTTGTTACAGATAAACTAAGCGATCAAACGCCAGCCAGTTCATTTTGGCAATCTCATGTAGTCACACCCTCCTCCAGTACACCCTTTGAATCACCCTTCTTTTCGGCCACTCATGGCATTGTACAAACACATCCCTCCCTCAATGGCAATATACCAAGACCGGTGCCTTTGAATGGCAATAGTTTGGGTCCTGGAAGTAAACCCACTTTAACAGCTGGCAGTGGATATTTGAATTCTCGCGGTAATTTCCCTTCCTCGGCTCGTTATCCCAATGTGCCAACACCCTCGATTGCGGGTACTGTGGTGAATCCCAATCCCAAGTCACCATTTAGACATTTAGATTTCTCAACCAGTGCCACGGCAGAATTGAGACGTAATCCAGCGCTATCGGCTCCGGATGAGTGTGCCAGAGCTTGTCGTGAGGGCGAACCACCAAGAATCTGTTACTATCATTTCACTTTGGAATATTATACCGTTTTGGGAGCGTAAGTATTAAATTAATGATGTTTCTCTACTCAATTTGAAGTGAAAGGAAATGTACATTATTTATTTTAGGAAATGTCTTCACTTTAAATAGCTAAACTAATATAATTTATAACTCTTGTCTGTAGAAAATCATCCTTATAATTAGCTCAAAACTTTCGCTAAAAATTTTCAATGAAATCTTGTTTCTTTTGTGGACATGTAAAAATTGTTCATAAATATGTAAATAAATCATTTATTATTATGATTATTTTCATATAAATCTTACATTCATTAACATCAGTTGATTATCATTATGATCATCTATATAATTATATGATCATTTATTAGCATCAACATAAAGACTTCCTAAAAATAAAACAAATATGCGAACAGACAATACAAAGGCTGGTAATACACCTGTTACAAGCTATACCAACACAAACTTACATTTAAACCAAACCAAAAAAAAAATCTGCCAGACTTTAAGCTGTCAGTTATCATATTGTTAAATGTCATAAATTATAATCTTTGTTATACATTTTAACTTGTTTTAAATACACATACGTCGACTATTGTTTTGTTACACTGTGCTTAAAGTTTATTTTCATACAAAATCCAAACAAAAAAAAGAGCATTTTTCTTTCATTTCTTTTTGGCTAACTCTATATTTATTGCTGTAACAAAAGGTGTTACAACAATTTGCCAGCAATAATAAATAAATGTTTTGAAAATAATCGTAAATCGTATAGAAATGTAAAGAAAAGAAAAAACAAAAAGAAAGATAGCTAGAAATATTGTTATAAATATGAACAAATAAATTATAGAGCAGAGACCCATGCAAAGTGGATGAACAAATACAAATATCTATTAAAGAAGTATTAAGTAGAAACAAAAGCATATATTTTGTAGGGTAATAAAGTTTTTACAATCCATTGACTTTTTCTTTTCTTTGTTTGTTAATAATTGTTTAGTTGATGTTTTATATTGTATTTATACATAATTTTAAAGAAATAAAATAACCAATTTATTGGCTATTAACACAGCTGTTTAAAATTTTGATTGTGCAAAAATGCCAATGTTTATCGAGAGCATATATTCAAAAAATGTTAACTCAAGAAAATAGTAATGAAAAAACATTTTAATTCGCAAAATATTGTGCAAATAAATAGTTCCTTTTTAACTCCAATTTTAGCTTTAATCGTTGATCATTTTAAACTCCATTTCAAGCTTTAATCGTGGTTCTTTTTAAACTCCATTACAAGCCTTAATCGTGGTTCATTTTAAACTCCATTTCAAGCTTTAATCGTGGTTCTTTTTAAACTCAATTTCAAGCCTCCATCTTGGTTCTTTTTAAACTCGAATTCTACATTTAATCGTGGTTCTTTTTAAACACCATTTCAAGCCTTCTTAAACACCATTCAAGCCTTCTTTTTAAACTCCAATTCCACATTTAATCGTTGTTATTTTTAAACTCCATTACAAGCTTTAATCGTGGTTCTTTTTAAAGTCCACTTCAAGCTTTAATCGTGGTTCTTTTTAAACTCCATTTCAAGCCTTAATCTTGGTTTTTTTTAAACTCAATTTCAAGCCTCAATCTTGGTTCTTTTTAAACTCGAATTCTAGATTTAATCGTGGTTCTTTTTAAACACCATTCCAAGCCTTCTTAAACACCATTCAAGCCTTCTTTTTAAACTCCAATTCCACATTTAATCGTGGTTCTTTTTAAACTCCATTTCGAGCTTTAATCGTTGTTATTTTTAAACTCCATTACAAGCTTTAATCGTGGTTCTTTTTAAACTCCACTTCACGCTTTAATCGTGGTTCTTTTTAAACTCCATTTCAAGCTTTAATCGTGGTTCTTTTTAAGCTCCATTTCAAGCTTAAATCGTGCTTCATTTAAACTCCATTTCAAGCTTTAATCGTGGTTCATTTTAAACTCCATTTCAAGCCTTAATCTTGGTTATATTTAAACTCCATTTCAAGCTTAAATCGTGCTTCATTTAAACTCCATTTCAAGCTTTAATCGTGGTTCATTTTAAACTCCATTTCAAGCCTTAATCTTGGTTATTTTTAAACTCCATTTCAAGCCTTAATCTTGGTTATTTTTAAGCTCCATTTCAAGCTTTAATCGTGGTTATTTTTAAACTCCATTACAATCTTTAATAGTGGTTCTTTTTAAACTCCAATTCTACATTTAATCATGGTTCTTTTTAGACTCCAATTCTACATTTAATCGTCCAATTCCACATTTAATCGTGGTTCTCTTTAAACTCCAATTCTACATTTAATGGTGGTTCTTTTTAAACTCCATTTCAAGCTTCCATCGTGGTTGTTTATAAACTCCATTTCAAGCCTTAATCTTGATTATTTTTGAACTCCATTTCAAGCCTTAATCTTGGTTATTTTTAAACTCCATATCAAGCCTTAATCTTGGTTCTTTTTAAACTTGAATTCTACATTTAATCGTGGTTCTTTTTAAACTCCATTTCAAGCTTTAATCGTGGTTATTTTTAAACGTTAATTTCAGCTTTAATCGTTGTTATTTTTAAACTCCATTTCAAGCTTAAATCGTGGTCATTTTTAAACGTTAATTTCAGCTTTAATCGTGGTTCTTTTTAAACTCCATTTCTAGCATTAATCGTGGTTCTTTTTAAACTCCATTTCAAGCTTTAATCGTGGTTCTTTTTAAACTCCATTTCAAGCTTTAATCGTGGTTCTTTTTAAACTCCATTTCAAGCTTTAATCGTTTTTCTTTTTAAACTCCATTTCAAGCTTAAATCGTGGTTCTTTTTAAACTCCTTTTCAAGCTTTAATCGTTGTTCCTTTTAAACTACCTAACATTTGTGAGGGAGTAATTATTTTTACTCTCAGTTGCTTTCTTTTGAAATAAAAAATTTGGTTCATAAAACATTCAGTTGTTGACTGGAAACTAAAAACCATAATTATCACCTGTTGATGGGTACTTGCGGATTCATCCATAAAATATGTATGGTTTTTTTTTTATTTGGATTTTTTACCACACGTGCTATTGTCAGTTACACACATTATTTAGGAATACATAATACATAATGATGGTATATAAAACAATTTTTTTTAGGAATTAATCTTATGTCATATTTAGTAATTGTTGCATTGCAACATTTGCCTCAACAATATTGAAAAATATAAAAATTAACCAAACAATAGTAATAATAATATCATCTAAACTTAGTTTTGTGCAAACTTTTGTAGAGTGGAAAAGTGTGGAATGGAAGATGATGTGGTTTTAGCTGAAGACATAATATTACATCTATTTAATGGCATGTCTGCCAAAACAGAAAGCCAGCCAGTTCCGTTGCATTTATGTCTTACAATTATGTATCTTCAGTTGTTTATATTGGATTTGTTGAGGTACTTACTGATGAAGATGATGATGCAGTTAATTTGTAATTATGCGGTTTTATAAACCAAATTTATTGCGTTTTCTATAAGATGCCTGCGGGAATGTTTGAATAATTTTTTTATAGCTATTCGTACTATTTTCATATAAATTGACAAATAAATATGTATATATGTATATTCAAGCTTCCGCAGTGAAGGCTTTTGTTTAAAAAATATTTCATATAGACATGGAAATATTCACTGTAGTTTGAAAAATAAAATAAAGTGCAAATGAAAGTTTGTTGGTTGACTTATAATTTTTATTGTTATTGAAAGTAAAACGAAAAGAAAAGGCATCATAAAAACTATATAAACAAATGTTTATTAAACATAAGTTGGTTTAGACACATGTTGGTTAATTGGAAATAAGTGCTCGAAAAAGACTTTAAACACTTTTTTAAATGAAACTAAAGTTTATATTTTTATAGCTTTATATATTGTAAGTCTCGCAGTTTTATAGAGATGTGTTCTGTATTTGAACTTTAAAGATTTAAAGTTCAAAAAGCGAAAAAACGAAGGATTTATAACACAAACATAATTTTTTAATTCATAATTTTACTAACTCCAATTTTATCTTTAATCGTGATTCTTTTTAAACTCCAATTTTAGCTTTACTTTTGGTTTTTTAAACTCAATTAATTCGTGGTAGCTCTTTTTAAACTCCAATTTTAGTTTTAATCGTGGTTAATTTAAAACTCCATTTCAAGCTTTAATCGTGGTTCTTTTTAAACTCAAATTTTAGCTTTAATCATGGTTCTTTTTAAACTCCATTTCAAGCTTTAATCGTGTTTTTTTTTAAACTCCATTTCAAGCTTTAATCGATGTTCTTTTTAAACTCCATTTCAAGCTTTAATCGTGGTTTTTTTAACTCCATTTCAAGCTTTAATCGAGGTTCTTTTTAAACTCCATTTCAAGCTTTAATCGTGGTTCTTTTTAAACTACATTTCAAGCTTTAATCGTGGTTTTTTTAAAATCCATTTCAAGCCTTAATCGAGGTTCCTTTTAAACTCCATTTCAAGCTTTAATCGAGGTTCTTTTTAAACTCCATTTCAAGCTTTAATCGTAGTTATTTTTAAACTCCATTTCAAGCTTTAATCGAAGTTCGTTTTAAAGTCAATTTCAAGCTTTAATCGCGGTTCTTTTTAAACTCCATTTCAAGCTTTATTCGCGGTTCTTTTTAAACTCCATTTCAAGTTTTAATCGTTGTTCTTTTTAAACTCCATTTCGAGCTTTAATCGTTGTTCTTTTTAAACTCTATTTCAAGCTTTAATCGTTGTTCTTTTTACACTCCATTTCAAGCTTCAATAGTGGATCTTTTAAACTCCAATTTTAGCTTTAATCGTGGTTCATTTTGAATTCCATTTCAAGCTTTAATCGAGGTTCTTTTTAAACTCTTTTCGAGCTTTAATCTTGGCTAATTTTAAACTCCATTTCATTAATCGTGGTTCTTTCTAAACTCCAATTTTAGCTTTAATCCTTGTTCTTTTTAAACTCCATTTCATGCTTTAATCGTTGTTCTTTTTAAACTCCATTTCATGCTTTAATCGTTGTTCTTTTTAAACTCTATTTCGAGCTTCAATCGTTGTTCTTTTTAAACTCCATTTCAAGCTTTAATCGTTGTTCTTTTTAAACTCCATTTCAAGCTTTAATCGTTATTCTTTTTAAACTCCATTTCGAGCTTTAATCGTGGTTCGTTACTTGATCAGCTACATAACTAGTTACTTTAATATATACGGGTACTAATTAACCTCAAATCGTCAGTGAAAAACCTCTCGTAGACAATACAATAACCGATTTCTTATAAACAAACCGTCCTCCGACAACTATCCAATAGCTTACTTCTGGTGCGTAAAATAACTACTTTTAATAATGTAAACATTTAAAGTGACTACACTTTAGATTACTTAGAGACACTTAAGGGACAATTGTCTTCACACTAGATTACCTGGGATGTACAATGTAACCAATTGACTTATATCTGCAATACAAACAGCACATACATGAGAATTGAGCCAAAATATATAAATTGAAGTCAGCCAAGTGATCATATAAGGGATACTTTGACTACTTGCTTAACCACTGGGTTATAAATTACTCAACAACACTTCATTTCATCTCTGGTATTAACCAAAACTACATTAGTAATCATCACTTCAATGCAAATCACAAGGAAAACCATATTTCCTGTTGCCAAAATTAGCAGCAACATTAAAATATTTACTTCTACCACAAACATTTTTAGTGTTTTTTTGTTTAACAGTTCAAGTTAATTAGATATGTTTAATAAACATTAGTTAATTGCAAATATTTTGCTTTACCTTTAATGTTTCAATGCAGTAAAGATGTTTACAAAAGCAACATGATAATTTTGATTGCAAAAATAAAAAGAAAAATACCCATCATCATCAGTAACAATATTGATAGTTTACTTTCATGCATTTAAAGTCTAGTTAAGTAAATAGTAGTCAGTTATTTAGTTATAGGCTTTAATCAAATAAACCACAAACATATCGTTAGACAGTCGCTCAGACAAAAGAAAAACATTCACTTTTCACAAAGTATGTTTGTGGTTAAACACGAGTGTAGAGTTTTCCAAAACATATTTCTGTTTAAAGCGTTAAGTAATAAATTAACTTGTTAAGTTTTTTTTGTTTTTCTAAACTAATATGTTTAAATAAATATAGGTTTATTGTCTTCTATTGTTTAACATAAATGAAAAGTATTACGGCTGGTAGTTGTGTTTATACAAAATGCTTTGTTTTTTTAATCGCCCCTTTATGGTTAGAATATAAAACAGCTTTTATAGTTAATTTAGCTCATTAGAGTTATGATGCTTTTAAGTATTTTTACTTAATTCAAATTCGTCCTTGTCAAAAGCAAAGACAGCCAACATCCAGTCTCTTGAACTAGAACCCGAACTAGTGATTTTACCCAACTGACTTTCTTTTGTTAGAACCGAACAAAGCTGTGAATACAATAGAATCATTAAATTGGCTTCAAACGGTGGCCCTGTGACGGTCTGGTCAGATTTCAGCAGCTTATAACAGATAGGACACTTTTGGTCCACAAAATACAGAGCATTACCTTAGCGACATGAACATTTGC
Source organism: Calliphora vicina (assembly GCF_958450345.1). Taxonomy (NCBI): domain Eukaryota; kingdom Metazoa; phylum Arthropoda; class Insecta; order Diptera; family Calliphoridae; genus Calliphora; species Calliphora vicina. The sequence goes on from NC_088784.1 coordinate 78,999,152, forward strand.
TTTTGATGTCGATTCAGCTGCTTGGCCGGACTTCACACACGATCTCTTACGCTTCGGGTTATCATAATGGATCCATTTTGCATCGTAGGTAATACTTCGGTGCAAAACTGATTTTCTTTTATATCGTTCAAGTAGCATTTCAGACATATAAAATCTTCTTTCAAGGTTTCTCCACTTCAGTTCGTATGGTAGCCAATTTCCATGATTTTGAATAAAGTCTGCTGCTTGCAAACGTTTTGAAATTGTAATGCTTCCAATTCTTGGTCTTCAAACTTTGTGGCTGAACTGGGCGATCATTGTCTTCCGTGTGAAAATCACCACATCTGAAAAGCACAAACCATAAGGTTCGGTGAGGACGATGTGTTTCACCTGCACTTTTTTGAAATTAATGAAGTAAAGCAAAACTTTCTGCAAATGCATCAGTGTTGGCACAATTTTTGAAGCAAACGAAACTTTGTTATTTTATTCGACTATTCGATTAATTGACAATTATTGATAGAATAAATTTTTATTCTAAATTGAAAAAATTAATTCATTTGAATAAAAAATATATATTTTTCTCGATTATTCGAATAATTTTTATTCGAAAGACAATCCTAAGTTTTTATTCGATTAAAGATCCTGAGCTAACTATTTATACCAACCAAATTACTGCCAGAGCGTTATATTGCAATGTTTTTAAATGTCACATTATTATAAATTTAATTCCTTTCCGCCGATACCAAATATAATCGGTCAGATAGCAGAGGGCAACAAATTCGAAAAAAAAATTAGTGTGAAAATGAGCGAATGATGCGAATAAATTCGAAAAGAATCAATCGATATTTATGATCGATATTTTATTTTATTCCTATTACATGTGGCTTTGCACAAAGTTTTCGATTTTTCATGATTTTTTTAAAACCCAAAAATTTGCTATTTTCAAGTAAAAAATATATTTTTTTGCTACAATTTGTTATTATAACTCCGAAACTACTGAGCCGATTGAAACGCAATATATGCGTGAAAATTTGAATATAGCATGGGGAAACTGTTTTCAAAATTTTATCAATCAAAAGAAGAACATTAACTACTCAATTTTATGTATATCAAACAAAAAACTGAAATTTTGTGAAAATGAGCGAATTCACATAATTGTGAATAAATTCGAAAATAATCCATCGATTTTTATGACCGATATCTTATTTTATTCCTATTACATATTGCTTTGCGATAAAGCAACAAATCGGAACACTTTTTTCCATTTTCGATTTTTCATGATTTTCTTAAAACAAATTTTTTTTTTATTTTCACGTAAAAAATATATTTTTTGCTTCAATTTGTAATTATAGCTCCGAAAATAATGGGCCGATTGAAACGCAATATATGTGTGAAAATTTGCACATAGTATAGGGAAAATGTTTCTAAAATTGATTCAATCGAAAGTAGAACACTAACTGCTGAATTTTATGTATATCAAACAAAAAACTAAAATTTTGTGAAAATGAGCGAATTCACTTAATTGTGATTAAATTCGAAAGGAATCAATCAATTTTTATCACCGATATCTCATTTTGTTGCTATTACATGTGGCTTTGTAAAATAGTAATAAATTTGAAAAATTTTTGTCTTTTTCGATTTTTCATGAGTTTTTCAAAACAAAAAAATTTTCTATTTTCACGTAAAATAATTATAACTCCGAAACTACTGAGCCGATTAAAACGCAATATATAAACGGATAAAAGGTATATTTCATGTTTCCAGTACAAATCTAATCTTTTCACATAAAATTTCCATGAAAAACTTAAGATTTATAATTCACATTTGCCGGAAACATTATTAATCATAAATATACAGCAATATCTACTAAATTATAAATAATACAATGAACCCACTATTATGGAAATCTTTGTTTAAAACTCTTCAAAAACCTTACATATTTTTTAAATGCATTTATTATTTTTTCTTTTAAACAATTAAACATTCGATTTTATTGTTCCATATCATGCATACTTTTTTATTTTGTTTTTTTTTTTACTTGAAAATATGTTTTCTCACCTTAGCGTTTTTTTCATTTAATTTAATTTTCTCACAGAGCTTGTCAAGTTTGCACACCCAATGCCACCAACACAGTATGGTCTCATTGTCAATGCGTTTTAGCCGATGGTGTTGAGCGTGGTATTTTAACAGCCAATCGTATGATACCCGGTCCTAGTATACAAGTGTGTGAAAATGATAAGGTTGTCATCGATGTGGAGAATCATATGGAGGGCATGGAAGTCACCATCCATTGGCATGGTATCTGGCAACGTGGCTCACAATATTACGATGGTGTACCATTTGTTACACAATGTCCCATTCAGCAAGGCAATACATTCCGGTAAGTTTGGAGAGAAATTCTTAGGTTTCTGAAACTGATTATTTTATTTAAATCAATATTATTTATTTTCAAAATCATTATTTTTTTCTTTTAGTTATCAATGGACCGGTAATGCTGGCACCCACTTCTGGCATGCCCACACAGGTTTACAAAAATTAGATGGTCTCTATGGCAGTATTGTTGTAAGACAGCCACCTTCCCGTGATCCCAACTCTCATCTGTATGACTTTGATTTGACAACCCACATTATGTTGATCAGTGATTGGTTGCACGAAGATGCTGCCGAACGTTATCCCGGTCGTTTGGCTGTCAATACCGGTCAAGATCCCGAGTCTTTGTTGATCAACGGTAAGGGTCAATTCCGTGATCCCAATACTGGCTTCATGACAAATACCCCCTTGGAAATATTCACCATAACACCTGGTCGCCGTTATCGTTTCCGTATGATCAATGCTTTTGCTTCGGTATGCCCGGCACAAGTAACAATTGAAGGTCATGGCTTGACAGTGATTTCTACAGATGGCGAACCCGTACATCCGGTTGACGTGAACACGATTATATCGTTCTCTGGTAAGTGGTGTTATTGATTTATATTTTTGTTTTTTTTTTTAAAAATTTACATAATTTTTTTTGTTGTTGTTGTAATGTTCTACTGTTACAATTATTTTATTTATGTGTAATAAAAGTCATGGCAAAAATGCTTAAGTTTGTGGAGAAAATGAAAATAAATCCGTATTTGTCATTTGCTATTTGCGAGACAATGACATGGTGGCAAGAAATTTACATAAATAAATAAACAAACCAAAGGCACAGTGGGGAGGAATGACACTTATATTGATATCGTCGAAAAAGTATTGGGTTTATGACTTAAAAATGCAGAATTTACAATAGATGACGTATTTTTTGAATACAGTTTTTCTTTTTAATAACTTATATGTCATTTTGAAAGGTACATAGCTGTCATTTATTCTCACTTAGTTATTAAATATTATAGTGTAAACAATAGAGTTTTTTTGCTTCGAAATGTCGAATTTTGTACCAACAAAGCGTCATATGCTACAAGTTTTGCTTTACTTCTTTAATTTAAAAAAGTGTGGCTGAATCACACCGATTGCTCACCGAAGCTTATGGTGAATCTGATATTGACACGGAAGACAAATATCGCACAGTCCAGTAAAAAAGTTTGAAAACCAGCAATTGGTGGCATTATCCATGAAGATTATTGTCAAACTCAATCGAAGCTTATGTGTTCTATCGGTTTCAGAGTGCCAGAGATGGTTTGTGTAGTTCAGAAGTGGTGACTTTGACATGGAAGACAAAGATTGCCTAGACCAGTCAAAAAGGTTTGAAGACCAAGTATTGGAGGCATTACTCCATGAAGATTGTTGTCAAACCCAACAAGAGCTTTCAAAATAATTTCAAAACTATTTCAAGCAGCAGGATTCATCCAAAAGCAGGGAAATTGGATTCCATACGAATTGAAGTTGAGAATCCTTGAAATTTTGTATTTCTGAAAAAAAGAAAATTTTTGCATAGAATCATTACTTGGAATGAAAAATCGATCCATTATGATAACCCGAAGCGTAAGAGATCGTATGTGAAGCCCGGCCAGCCTGCCGAATCGACACCAAAACCAAATATTCATGGTACTAAGGTAACGCTCTGTATTTGGTAAGACCAAAAGAAGTCCAACCTATTACAATCTGCTGAAATCTAGCCAGACCATTACTGATTCGTTTGCAGCGAGCATTGACCGAAAAACGTCCAGAATATGCGGCCAGACATGAAGCCGTAATATGCCATCATAGCAAAGCTCGGCAACATGTTGCAATATCTGTTGAAAACTATTTAGAAAGAAGTGATTGGGGAGTTTTGCCTCACCCTCCTTATAGTCCAGTACTTTAACCAGAGACCAGTGCCGAATAAGTTTCACGGCGGCGGCGGTTGGCTCCAAAAAAGGTCCAAAAAACTTAAAAAGTGTAATTCCGAAAATTTTATGAAATTATTACTTGACCTTTATAAAAAACGGCGGCTATTTTGAAGTCAACAGCCGTTCTGCGCAGTTCTCTGCCTTGTTCCGTCCGACTACTATTTGTTTCGGTAGAAGTAGAATGCTCTCTCTGGAATACGCTTCACTTCGGAACAATTTATCCGATATTGGCTTGATTCGTTCTTGGTCCCAAAAGATAAGCAGTCCTCTTGGCACGAAATCCATATGTTGCCCGAAAGACGGGAAAACGTCATTGCTAACAATGTCCAATACTTTTAACAAATTTATATTACATTGGAAAAAATCCCGCATTTTTAAGTCATGCCTCTAAATTTGTATAGTCCTAAACAAAAGGCCTTTAGAATATATTTGCCAACATCTAAAAAAATCGCAAACTTGTTTCAAAATTGCCCTATTACAGCATAACCCCGGTGGGTTATTTTCGGTACCTTCTCAGAAACTAAGCAGGTTTGTTTTCAAAGCATTTTAAAACTTAAATTTTAAAATCTTTTTACAATTGTAAAAGATTCGAAGTCCCAAAATTTTAATTGTAAAACTGAAGAACTTAACTTAGGCATACATCTGTTCAATTCACAAGGATCATATCTTGTCATAATGTTCTAATATTTCACGACTTGACGGCTTGGCTTAACCGACTCTTAGGCGTTCGGCGCAGGTCTCTGCTGGTTAGTTAGATAACTTATTTTAGGAAATTTTTGGCTTGAAAGGCAAGAACAACATTTTTAAACCATTGTGAAAGGATAGTAAACCTTGTGAATTGAACAATCGTCTATTGTATTTTCATTAAGAGTCTGAAAGCTTGTAAATTATATATTATTCTCTACTGATATTCCAAGTTTTGAACAGATCATTGCAATAGTTTCTGAGATATATACTTATTCATCATGACTCCTATTTTAAGAATTTTCTTTAACTTTGTTACTCTGCAGCTCAAACTAAATTTAAATTCAATATCTTTATAAATTCTAATTTAAAAGCTTCGTACATATCGTACACAGAAAAAACAGATTCGTAGTAGCAACCAAATTTGTTGCCAATCGAATGATTCGGTTTCACATATGGAATTTTTTGGTTATATCAACAAAAAGTCAGTTGATAAAGAATAATTTCGGTTGTAGCAACCAAACTTTTGTTACCACTTCTAAAATTTTGTAGCCACAACTGTAAAATTCAGGCATTAAGGTAAAATTATTCAATTGGCAACAATCGAATGATCTGTTGATATCATTCTGTGAATTATTAATTTAGAACTTGTACATTTATTAGCATTTACCTATTCTTTTTTCTCCAGTCCCACTGTGAAACATTACAATATGAATTTAAATTTCAATTTGCATAAGATAGTAAATTTTTCTTACACCCTCTTTAGTTGCAAATTTTAACTAAACAAATAGATATATATTTATGTATGTTGATAAACATTTTTATTTATTAATTGAATTTTTTTTTGTTTCTATAATAACATTAAGCTAATGTTAAATTGTTTTTAAGCTTGCGATCTTTTTTATTACAAATATTTCATTTCCATGCTTTTCAACAGCTGAAACAAACAACAATTTAGTTAATATTTCCTCCAAACAAAAGCGAAACTTTTTTCACTGATTTTGTATTTTAAACACATGTTTGAAGTGGGCTTTAACTATTCACATAGTTTGTTAATGAGCAGGTACCCTACAGCTGGAATAAAAGGCAAATGGTATTTAATTTAAAAGTTGAAAACAAAATAAAAACTTATTCGGAAATCATAAATGTGTTTAAATTCCCAGCAATATTTATTATTATTTAAATAAATTCATTTAAATTTATTTTGGGGGATAATGAAAAAAAATTTAAATTTTATCAGTTCTAAATTTACTCCAGAACTGAGAAGCATTTCTGAATCAGCTAATTGATCTGCTCTATCTAAACTAGTCTCAGTTGCTCAACTCCGATAAGATTTCAAATGGAGAAAATACAGATTTATGCAATTTTCACGACAACACTACAAAGCTACATGACCACATTTGCTGATGTATCCAAGTTAAACTAATTTTAATTTTCGTAGGCGGCAATGAACAGATCTGTCGTCAGCTGGTTACGATGTTGTTGTCGTTTTCAAAATAACAAAGTAGCTGATTACAAGGCAACAATTGTTGCTAGCGGCATTTGTAGTCTTGTAGTCCGTAGACTGCTGTGCTTGATGATTTCAATTAATTGTAAGGTGTTTAACAAAGTCGTTGTGTATTTGATTTTCTTAACACTTTTACTTATTAGTTTTTTAAAATTGTTTTTTTTTACATTAATATTGTACATACAAACATACTTGTATTGATTGTACTAGATATTATGCACCAATTGTTATTTGTTTAAAATTCATTTAATAAAATGCATGATTTCTTTAAAAAAATAACAACCAACAACACATGTTGGCGAAAAAAAAGTGAAAAAATTACAATAGAAAATGAAAACTTACAAAGGCAAAAAATGCATAAAATAAATAAAATGAAATCAATAAAAAAAAATGTATTTAAAACATAATAAAACAGTAGCCAGCAGAACTCGTGTCAGTAGTAATGTTTTGCAATATGGGAGTACTACGTTATTATTGCTGCAGTTTGGAATGTATTTAAGAGTTCTATACGAACACCACTAAGTGATAAAAGACAAAAAAGAAAGACCCGTGTTTCCCAGTTTTGCCCAAAGTCATGCACTTTTTTTTATGGGCCCTCAAAGATTTGGGCCCTCGGCGTCAATTTTTGCAAAAAAAGTGATCATTATCTCAGGCTCATATCTTGCAAACAGTTCGGAGTTTTGATTTACTCTCTGAGGCAAAGTTGTAGCCCTTGTCATAAAGAATAAAAATTGTGAACATATAAAATCAAAAAACTTCATCTTCAAGATCAAAATCGCAAAAAACTTACATACATTTTTTTTAAAGCTGCCTAAAAGTATGCTTTAGTTTATAATAATTTAACACTTAATTCCTTTAGTTTTTTCTTACTAACTTATATTGACCTACCTAAACGGTGTTAAGAATCATTCCTAGGAAGTTCATATGTTCTAGAAAGTTGATTATTGAGATCTTAGGTACATTTTTGTAGTTGATTGTTTCCTTGAATTTTGAACGGTTTGCAACCTATGGACCTGAACAGTGGAATGGCTTGTTTACAAGCAATAGTTAATTGGGCTGTCTGTTATATGTATTTTTAGCTGACTATTTGAAGCCATGGTAGGCGTTCATATTGTTCAGGTTGCGATGATTTTCGTCAAACAACCCGAATGTGAACAAAAGAGCGTAAAAATACACACAATTCATTCAGTTTCTTGATGTTGTTGTGGATATTTTATTTTTTACCCAAAAGAGCACACAAATTAAATGCCTTTTTTTGCCTACCAATGATTTGAAGTCACTTAGCTCCCGTACATGTTAAAATAACTAGTTATATAGCTGATCCAGTAACCAGTAAGGTAGCTAGTAAGGTAACTGACGCTATGTAATCCAATGCGTTGACTACTTTGGACCAGCTATTAGACAATCTCATTGTAATCAAAAACGGTCAATTGACCCGCTGCTTAGGACATGCACGTGCTGAAAGAACTAGCCACGTAGCTATTTATGTAACTAATTGTCTCCCTAAATGATGGGTAAAATCACTAGTTCGGATCTGTCTCCTAGAACTGCTGGGACGTCATTATTGCTGCAGTTAGGAATGTATTTAAGAGTTCTAAGTTATTCTACTCACATCTAAGGAGAGCGTCGATAAAAATTTCTTACACAGAGAAAACAGATTCGTAATAGCAACCGAATTTGTTGCCAATCGAATGATTCTGCATTAGTGACCTAATTTTACAGTTGTGGTTACAAAATTTTAGAAGTGGTAACAAAAGTTTGGTTGCTTTAACAGAAATTCTTCTTTATCCATTGATTTTCTGTTGCTAGAACTGAAAAATTCTATCTGTACAACCGAATCATTCGATTGGCAACAAATTCGGTTGCTATTACGAATCTGTTTTCTCTGTGTAATTATTTCTTCTGTCATCAACATAAAATGCTTCGGCATTCTTACGACAATATATTTTTGCGATCGTGTTTGCTTCGGTTCCATGCTTGCAATTGGCTTCAACATTAGTTATTCGTCGTTTATGGTGTAATTCGATTCGAAAGGAAAATCTTTCGAATTTGTACACAAAGACAACTGATTCGTGTTGCCAATCGAATGATTTTACCTTAGTGACCGAATTTTACAGTTGTGGCAACAAAATTTTAGAAAAGGTAATAAAATTTTGGTTGCTTCAACCGAAATTCTGCTTTATCAACTGACTTTCTGTTGACTGAATCGAAAAATTGTATGTGTGCAACCGAATCATTCGATTGGCAACAAATTCGGTTGCTATTACGAATCTGTGTTCTCTGGGAATGCTTAATACATGAAAATTCGAAAATGTTTTCTTTCGAATCAGATCTCCGCATGTTATAAAAATAAATGACGATACCTTCAACTTAATTCGGTACCTATAGATCTTCTGTGCAACTGATTATGATTTCGGTGCTTAAGGGAGATATTGTTAGTTTTTTTTCCAAATCCATTTTGACTTTCCCCCTTTTGTAAACGACATACATTTTATCTAAGCCCTTCCTACATTACACTAAAAATCCTTGACATTTCAAACACTTAATTACAGTTTCTGTTCAAAATTCCAAAACTTATTACTTCATCTAAAAAAAATGACTTTGAAAATTAACACTAAAGTAAAGTAAAAAAATGTACTACAAGTACTTGACCATGACTTTAAAATTGTAGTTAATCACTAAATAATTAAAGTTTCTAAGCAGCATTGCCAGGCACCACCTCAGCCGTCACAATAAATGCGCTAAAATAATAAATTATTAAAGCAAATTTAGCGAAAACCTTTATTTGTCATAATAATGACACAGTAGTACATCTAGTAACTCTAGTAAAATACAACAAAACTAAATTTGTTTTAATTTATTTCTTTTATTTTTCATAAAACGCCCGCCCTTTAAAAGCATAAAAAAGTAACTGAAAAAAAGCTAAGAAATAAATGATAATTAAAGTTATAACAACTAAATTATATTTTTGTAATAAATTGTTTAACATTTATTGTTGAATTTGTTTAAGACAAATCAAAGCCAAGTGCAATATACGAAATAAAAAAAAATATAAGAGATTTATTTCTGGGTTATTAATAATAATTTGTATTTTATTATTGTTATTATTTGTATTTTTATTAATATTTAACAAAATAATTTATTTTATTTTTTTTTTCGTTGGATGCAAGAATCCAGTCTTGTATAAAGTCATTAAATGTATTAGGTGTATGATTTGTTTGTAATTTAATTAAAACTAAAAGAACTTAAACTTGACCTCTTAACGAGTTTGAAAAAACACACACCTGAAATCATAAACTAGAGCTTTGGAATCTATAATTACACTGTGTTACATACTTTTTTTCTTATATTGGGTGTATGACTTACAAATGGAAGTTTTTCAAATTATTAGGTTTTATTTTGATAAATATTTCAAAATATAAATATGACCTTTTCCCATCTTTCTGGCAACAATTTGATTCCGAGCCAAAAGAACTGCTCATCTTTTGAGGCCAAGAACGAATCAAGCCAAATCGGGCTCTGCTCCAAAGTGAAGCGAATCACAGAGAGAGAGTTCTACATCGAACGACACAAATAAACGGTTGAGGCAAAACTTCCCAACCATTACATTCTAATTCCTTTTTAAAAGGTATTGCAACATGTGAAATATTACGATTTCATGTCTGGTCCCATTTTCGGCCAATACTTGCTTTCGGTACAAGTTCCCTGTGATGGTCTGGTCAGATTTCAGCAGCAGATTATTTCAACATGTAACCGAGCGTTGTCATGATGGAATATAATGGTTTCATGTATGGCCGCATATTCTGAACGTGTTTGGCAAATGCTCTCGTTCGGTATAGGTCCATTACAGGTCAGATTTCAGCAGATTTCATAATCGATAGGACCCTTTTGCTTCCACCAAATACAGAGCCATACCATAGCGCCATAGATATTTGGTTTTAGTGTTGATTCGGCTGTTTGGTCGGGCTTTACATACGATCTCGTATGCTTCGTGTTATCGTAATAGATCCATTTCTCATCGTAAGTATTGATTCCCATTATTTCGGACATGCAAAATAGTCATTCAAGGTCTCTCGGCTTCTATTCGTATGGTACCCAATTCCCCTGCTTTTTAATGAATGCTGCTGCTCGCAACCGTTTTGAAGTTGCTGATTGAGTAGCTCTCAATAATTTTGCATGCTCTTGTTGTGTTTGATAACAATATTCATGGAATAATGCCTCCAATTCATGATCGTCAAACTTTTTTAGCTGGCATGGGTGTTATTTGTCTTCCGTGTCTCTTCTGGACCGCACGAACCATCTCTCCCAAGTTGAAACAGATGGAACACATTCACCATATGCTAAGTGTGCTACAGCGATACTTTTTTCAAACCTTTTTCGCTTTGTTGGTACAAAATTCGACATTTTCGAAGCAAAAAAACTTTGCTGTTTACACTAATATAGTTCCTACACCAGTTTCCCATGCCGTTGTAATCAGAAAGAATGAAGATATTGAGATTATTGCTGGCTACTATATATGATCTTATGTTACATGCGAAACCTTTCACGATGCAGCCAGTGTTTTTGGATAAGTGCGAGCTCCTCCCCTCTCTCAGACATCAGGAAGAGCAGGGCAGTCGAAGCTGCTTTGTAGTAGTGAAGGTTAATTTGTGTGACCTTCACCATCTCCATTTTTGGCGAAGATTGTGACGTTGACGTCCTCTGGTCCGAATGCAATCAACTATATCGTACAATTGCCCAAAAAGTTCACCCATCAACTCAGAGTTAGAGTGGGTGTCATCGCAGGACATGTCTTCGGGTATAGGTTCATTGTCATCATGAATAGGTTAATCCTTATCGTCCCCTCGGTAAACTCGAAGAAAGATCGACTCGAAGCCGTAGTAGATATTTCCTAGACTTTCCTTCTATATCCACTTTCGGATTTGGAGACCCTGACTACCATCCAATCATGTGTTGGGATCTCAGGATTTCCTATACGAAGGAGTTCCAGTATTTCCTCCGGTTTCGACGGTTCATCGGAAACACCGGCAATGGACCTTGGACACGGCGTGGTATCTCGTCAACAGAGACCACTTTCAGTCTAGCTTATTCCCAAAGGCCATCCAACAAAGCGAAAGCCTGCATGAAAAGCAGGGCACATTTCTCGTTTGAACAGGCCATCAGTTTTACCCGACTACCATACCAAGTGGCATCATCACACTGAGTTACCAACCGGCTTCATCACACCGGGTTCTCTTTAAAAACTAGCCAGAATACTTCCATAAGTTTTCTGCGCACTATATCCCAGTTTGCATGAGATCGGAGTCGGAGTCGCTCCAAGATGACCTTAGGTCACCTCGCTGAAGGATATTTTAAACGATCGTTGGGGCTTGGGACGTTTCGCCTCTGTTGCTTGCTTAGCCTCCTCAAAACGTTGACGTTTAGGCGCGTCCTTAGACGCGAGAGGAGGATTTTTCAGATCAGCTAGGATGGTCTTTGTCCAGTTATATCCACGGCAGGTTTTTTACCTAGCCGGTCAATAAATTTCTCGGCGGCTCATCATCTCAAAAAGGCCTTTCTGGTGGGATTTTTATAGCCCTGTTGGGTAGGAGGGACAGCTTTGGGAACCCGAAGACATGTTCGCAATCGGCACTGGGTTAGCTGTGACCTGAGTTTTCAAGCTCTAATAGCTCTTAAAACAGGGCTTGGATTGAAGTTCAGAGGCATCTCGCTGCATTTAGACTTGCATCCTTTGTTAGAGGATGCCTTATTCAGAGGATTTGGCTTTCCCCAAACCTCCTCTTGCAGATTGTTGAACGCCAGTAGCTTACAGATTAGCTCGGTGTGTCCACCAGACTAACCTGGATTATAGGGTAGCGTGGTGACTGATTTAAAATTGGTGGTTTTTGATTAATTTAATTTTTCGATTTTAAATTTCTAGAGCATTGTTTATCCTTTTATATCAGGGGTCAAATCTGTTCATGAGAGCTAATCTAAAAAAATATGTCGTTTTGCTTAAAACATTTCGTTTTGTACCGTCAGATGCTTCATAAAACATTATCGACAGAGATTTACAATTTTCTGCAAGAACGCAATAACCTACACTATGTAGTTAATTCAATTTATTTTCACTGTAACACAGTGTTATTAAATACCTACCTGTGGGATGTATTATTATGTCTAGAGTTTACAATGTTGTAAAGAATTTAATGAAAGTGAAAGGTTTTTTTTATAAACATAAAAGTTCTCAATAGGAAATTGTCATAAACTACTGGCCAGATCTAATCAAAACTCAGAACTTTCTAGAAGGAGCAGCGACACTTTTAAAGTTAAGCAGACATTTAAAATGTAATCAGATGGATTGGAAAAAGCAGAGCAATTTTTTGCGAGATTAGATATTGTTGCAAAAAACTGGGAACCGAGTAATATCTTTAAGTGTTTCCTTCTTTTAGAATATATTGCTGCTCCACTGTATCTTAGGTTATTATTGCTAAAAAGTAGTTTAACTAATTAGCTGTGAATTTATTGGGTGTCAACTTAAATATTTCCTAATAAACATTTTTGCTTATCCCAATAAGCCGCTAATTACTCTGTCTTTACTAATGGACATTTAAACAAAAAATAAAATAAAAAATTGTGTTTTCTATATGAAATCAGGAAATAATTTCCAACTGACATCTTAAAAATATAATCCATTCACATCAATCAGCCATCAATTAGAGTGACAAATCTGTATTGAAACTATAAACTATAAACATAGTGGCATGTAAACCTTAATGACTATAGTTTTACAGATTGCCAGTTATTTATGGATTTAATAAATAATAAATAAAATATTTGAAATTCAAATATGACAAGGTAATTACACAAAAACAAATATGTTTTTAAGCGAAAAATAATGCATACAAATTTAATCAAAATTCCAATTTTATCTGTATGTACTTTTAATTTAGTACGTAAAACCCATTATTAAGCCCAAAAAACCCAACAATTATAATTTTAATAATTATTAATTCATTTTACAATAAACTTTTTTAGTGAGTAATCACAAATTGTTTAATCTCGTTTTAAGTGCGGTTTAATTTGTAACAATTTCATTTATCTTAAGTTCAGCCGGCCTACGTGTTGCTACTTCAATTTCATTTGTCATAAAATGTTTTAAATCAAATTGAAAAATTCAGCTGCAGCAGCTTCAAATATTGTGCGGCATTATCTTTTGTTTTTTTATTAGAAATGCAATCGATACTTTCAATTTATTTGTTCCATTGTAGGATTTTGCGGTTTTAATTTCGAATGTATTTGGTGTGCGTTAATGTGGTTACGAGCACAAATGAATTTGTTCGATTTCTAATAATTATGTTTAAATACAAATTGATGTTAAGCAGACAAGTATGTAATTAAAATAAATATTAAAAGATTTCCTGGAATACAAAATTAATTTGATTGAGTATTTAACATATGGAAATTTTTAAAAATCACTTAGATTAGCGTAGTGAGTCAGAGATAAGAAGGATTAAATGTATTTGAATTTTAGACTTTAAATTAAATGTTTCTTTCTAAAAAGGAAATGCAACAAAGAACTTTGATTTAATGCTTTGAAGAGAGTGTAATTGATTGAACAATACATATTGATACTGAATATTGATATTAAATTGAAAACACTAAAAAGAAATCACTCTTGTAAAATCTTAGAATACCGGAATAGTTACAAGTCATCTATTGAGAAAGCTCTACATTAAATTTTCCAGTACTTTCATAAGCCACCCGATTTAGGAATATAAACATATACCAGCTATATTCTTAGCTACAGACGGACCTTTTAAATATGGATCTGACCTAAAGTCTTATGAACTTGGTAGTTTGGCTTAGAGCGGGATTTTGTTGTCTTGATCACCGGATAATATTCTATCTCCACTGCAATGGGTAACTTCAATATCCAATAACCTCATCCAATCCGATATTTAAACTGTTTTGCTATTCAGAAATTCCAGGGATACTAACAAGGGAAAAATAATTTTTATGAAAAATTACAAAGGAGTTATTTGGAATATCCTACGATTGGGCTATAAATAGAGTATAAACCCCGTTCGCAAAACAAGGAGTACATTTATCATAAATGGTCCTGGAGAGGCCTTTTTGAGAGAAAAACAATACGCCAACCCTGATGTACGCTTCAGTAGTCGTTGGCTCTTGAGAACATCATCTCAATACTCCCGATCGAAATTCATATAAAATATAAAGCAAATTTGGCAGCTACCAGACTAATAGAAATGGGAGAATGATAAGTTAGGGAATAATGAACAGGCACCAGATGATAACGAAAAAAGTCGGTTTACGACAATGACCCAAAAATCCCAAATTACGAGCGCCCCGCAACATTGTAGTTCATTTATCATGAATGGTCATATATTTTCGAACAGTACTCGATTGGAGACTGTCCTGGACAGCAATTATTGAGAGCTGAACAATATGACAAACCTGATGTATGCTTCAGTAGTCCTTACTCATCTTAAGAGACGAAGGCAGTGTGACGCTATAGGAACTACTTCATTAATGACTCTTGAGAACATCATCTCAATATTCCCGATCGAAATTCATATGAAATATAAAGCAAATTTGTCAGCGACCAGAGAATGGAAGAATCGTTACTCAAGGACAACTAACTTCGTCTTCCAGATGACGATATAGTCTTTAAATCTGAATTTATGACAATCACTCAATCTGCTATCGAAATACTAAGAACGAAGTCTGTAAATCTTTGAATTTTCTGGAATGTAAAATCAATTTCTACATTATTTGGACATCTTAGTATCATGGCAAATGAAAAAAATACTTTCTTTCCATAGAATATCCAAGTACGTCAAAGTTCCTCATTAGAGGACACGGTCTTATAGGCTGAATTTATGACAATCGAAGGGGGTTAAATGATTAAAGAGCAGCTACCCATCTCGTTTTTTCAGGGACACTCGAGCTATTATAAAAATAGTAAAAATGGAATAATGAAAGCAGCTGAGACTCTGCGTATTTCCTTGGAATACCGAAGTACCTTCGTATTCGCCAGAAGAGCACATGGTCCTACATTAGTTTTTTCAGGGACACTCAAGCTGTTATCAAAATAGTAGAAATGGAGTAATGA